>NC_088792.1:220126178-220806535 GCF_011386835.1 Chrysemys picta bellii | reverse complement strand
TCCCTTAATTGAAATCATCTTGTAATCAGCTTCTCAGTGGCCAAAGGCAGTGTGTTTGTCCTTCAAGTCACTTCTGTCAGAACTCTTTTCTGTGTGAGCAGCATTTAGTATTTTGTTTGACATCTGAAACCTTGGAGTGGATTTATTCACTGTTGCCATTGTCATTGGTACTATTATGTATATTGTGGTATGTCGCAGGGTAGGTACACCCCGTCACGGGGTATCAGGTCACATGCGGTCCAAAAAAAGGGAAAAGGCTGTACCGCAACCAGTTGATTCTTATGCTGATGACCTTTATGATAAACATGTAGTATGGCCTAGTGTCTGGCATCAGTAAAGTTGCCCTTCCAGTCAGAGCAGTGTGGCCTAATGGCCAAAGGCAATAAAGTGGCCTTACCGCTCGGGGCAGCATGGCCCAATGGCCAAAGTCAGTAAACGGCACGTCTACATGGGGCAGTGTGGCCTAATGGCCAGAGTCAGTAAAGTAGCCCACCTCTGTGGTATTGCATGGCCTGTTGGGGGTGTGGGGCACCACTCAGGGTGGTGCAGCGCCCTGGGTAAGAAGACTCAGGCCCTCCCTGCTCCTCTGAGTCCCAGCCCAGGGCCCTGGCAGTGGTGGGGGTGTTCACCACGAGTCAGTGGGGATCCTCCCGAAACACGCTGACTGGTTGCCTGGTTCACTCACTGGTGAAAAGTTTAAGTCCCCTGAGCTGCTTCTTACTCTTTCCCCCCTTCATTGAATCTCCTCAGTTCCTCGGTTCCTCAAATGACTGGGCTCCCAGCGGTGCGGTCCCTTCTTAGGGCTCATCGGGCAGCCTGGAGTCTGTCTGGAACTCTGCGAGCCATGGTCCTGCAGTCAGGGCCTGTAGCAATTCCCTGGAAAGAGCTTGCAGCCTGCGTCTTCCCCTCTAGCAGCCTGCCTAGACTGAGCTGGGCTGCTACCTTTTCTATGCTGCCTCCAGGCTGAGCATGCCCAGCAGGGTCAGAGGGGTGGGGCTTTCTCAGCCTGCAAAGCAGAGTTAACCCTCTCGGGGCTGGTTTGGGGTAGATACGCCCTGTCACATGGTAAAATCCGGAGATCCAATCAGGAACACAGCCCCATGGTGCTAGGTGTCGTTCATGCACTAAGCCCGGCGTGACCTCTGCTCTGGGACACTTAGAACTGAAATGGCAAGGAATGCAGGAAGGGAAGAATAGAGGATCATCATATGCACATGTGGGGGTGTTACCAATTGTTATTTTCCTTTGTCCTCAAGGCAAACATTCTGAAGTGTAGGAGAAATGAACAATCTAAATAGGTACAATTGCTATACGTATGCATGTACACATTTTACGCACATTTATACTTAAAATCCACATCAAATATACACAACAGCCCCTCAACTAAGCATTACAAGCAGACCAATTGGTGTGCCAGAAGAAACGGGCCTTGGAGTGATTTGAAAGAGGAGTGGGTAGGAGTCATTGAAGGCATCAATTCAGTGCTTAAGTTGCACTGCAATAGAAAATGCAGACACAGTTGCGTGCAAAGTGGATACATTGGCTCCAAGGGCTACATCATTAGTTAGAGGAGTTGGAGGCAAAGTGGTAAAAGATGAGGAAGTAAGTAAGTAAGAAGAGCTGTGAAACCTCTTGAGGGTGAGGACAAGAAACTTGAACTTGTGGGGGGAAAACAGCAAGCCTGTAGATGGAGTTAAAGATAAAGGCAAGATATTCAGAATGGCTAGCAAAGAAGATGATCTTAGAAGCTTAAGCGACCTGGCATAAGGGATATGGAGCTCTATGGACAAGGGATATGACACAAAAATGCTAGGTGCCTTGGCTGCAGTGTAACGGCCACCTCAGAGAAACATATTGTAACAGGGAGCTGGCCTCTTAAATGAAATTGGGCCCAGCTGTATTGTTACAATCCAGCTGCTCTCTGGTTTGGTGTAATGAGGAGGATGGGGCTGTCCCTGGCTGTTTCACATTAGAGACAGCCCAAAGGCAACAGTGCATTAGGAACACAGTGTCCATAGAGAGTGAGTCAGAAGAAGAGCAGAGCAGGGAGGGGATACTCCTAAGGGAGGTAATGTGAGAGTTCCCTAGTGAGCAGTGGAGTCAGACCAGGCTGGTGAAAGCAGAAGGCAATGGGAGGTGGGGTAGAAAGGAAGGGTCACCTACAAACTTCCTCAGGTGAGAAAGCCACAGACAGAGAGGCCTGAAGTCTGAGAGCTGCAGGGGGAGATGCCTGCTGACTCTCTGAAGTGGAGAGCTGAAGCCAGAGGGCCAGAGAGGGCTGAATTATGGGGAAAGCTGGAGGGGTGAGCCCCCTGATGTCTCTGGGTAAGGGCTAGAAACATATCTGAGGAGGAAACAGGGCAGAGGCAGATCCCAGGGCTGGGGTGGGGCCTGGTGAGGGATGCCAAAACCATACCTGAGAGCCAGAGTGTGGTGAGAGATGCTGGAGATGTATTGGAGAGCTAGAGCATGGAGAGATCAATGCTGTACTTTGTGTGTTGGTGGGCCATTGAGACTTGAAAGAGTGAATGTACTGCTTGGACTGTGCTGGGTAATTCTGGATTACAATTGTGGGACTTTTGTAATAAATTAACCACACAAAGGGCTACTTCTTTGTGGAAAGTTTGTGCGGAGTTATTGAGACTCCAGAACAAAAGGGAACTGGAGGCAGGCACACTGGCCATGCCATGGCCTGTTCCAGTAGGGAGCCCCAGGCAGGGCAGTCTTGTCACCTTAGGTGTAGAATGGAGGTGGACAACCAGCTTCTGGATAGAGGGGAACTTCAAATGCCTGGAAAAAAGAAATCAAGGCATGTGGCCATTAGCAGGGCCACCCTGAGGACACCAGGGGGTACTCAGGAGGTGTCTATCCTCAACATATGCAAACAGAAGTATTATACCATTGCTAATGCTCATGGATCTCAGAATTAGAAATACCATGTTTGTGTTTCTCCTGCATGAGTGGGGAGAGCACGATTAATCACACTGTTAAACAATAATAGTATACCATTTATTTAAATAGTTTTGGATGTGTTCTACATTTTTAAATATATTGATTTCAATTACGACACAAAATACAAAGTGTACAGTGCTCACTTTATATTTATTTTTAATTGCAAATATTTGTGCTGTAAAAAAACAAAAAAGTATTTTTCAATTCACCTAATACAAGTACCGTAGTGCAATCTCTTTATCATGAAAGCTGAACTTACAAATGTAGAATTATGTACAAAAAAACCTGCATTCAAAAATAGTTTAAAACTTTAGAGCCTACAAGTCCACTCAGTCAGCCAATCGCTCAGCCAAACAAGTTTGTTTACATGTGCAGGAGATAACACTGCCCACTTCTTGTTTACAATGTCACCTGAAAGTGAGAACAGGCATTTGCATGGCACTGTTGTAGCCGGCGTTGCAAGATATTTACGTGCCAGATGCACTGAAAATTCATATATCCCTTAATGCTTCAACCACCATTCCAGAGGACATGCATCCATGCTGATGATGGGTTCTGCTCGATAATAATACAAAGCAGTGCATTTTTATCATCTAAGTCAGACGCCACCAGCAGAAGGTTGATTTTCTTTGTCATGGAATCATAGAATATCAGGGTTGGGAGGGACCTCAGGAGGTCATCTAGTCCAACCCCCTGCTCAAAGCAGGACCAATCCCCAACTAAATCATTCCAGCCAGGGCTTTGTCAAGCCTGACCTTAAAAACCTCTAAGGAAGGAGATTCCACTACCTCCCTAGGTAACCCATTCCAGTGCTTCACCACCCTCCTAGTGAAAAAGATTTTCCTAATATCCAACCTAAACCTCCCCCACTTTAACTTGAGACCATTACTCCTTGTTCTGTCATCTGCTACCACTGAGAACAGTCTAGATCCATCCTCTTTGGAACCCCCTTTCACGTAGTTGACAGCAGCTTTCAAATCCACTCCCCCCCATTCTTCTCTTCTGCAGACTAAATAATCCCAGTTCCCTCAGCCTCTCCTCATAAATCATGTGCTCTAGCTCCCTAATCATTTTTATTGCCCTCTGCTGGACTCTTTCCAATTTTTCCACATCCTCCTTGTAATGTGGGGCCCAAAACTGGACACAGTACTCCAGATGAGGCTCACCAATGCCGAATAGAGGGGAATGATCACGTCCCTCGATCTGCTGCTAATGCTCCTACTTATGCAGCCCAAAATGCCGTTAGCCTTCTTGGCAACAAGGGCACACTGTTGACTCATATCCAGCTCTTGTCCACTGTAACCCCTAGGTCCTTTTCTGCAGAACTGCTGCCTAGCCACTCAGTCCCGAGTCTGTAGCAGTGCATGGGATTCTTCTGTCCCAAGTGCAGGACTCTGCACTTGTCTTTGTTGAACCTCATCATATTTCTTTTGGCCCAATCCTCTAATTTGTCTAGGTCCCTCTGTATCCTATCCCTACCCTCCAGCGTATCTACCACTCCTCCCAGTTTAGTGTCATCTGCAAACTTGCTGAGGATGCAATCCACGCCATCCTCCAGATCATTAATGAAGATATTGAACAAAACTGGCCCCAGGACTGACCCTTGGGGTACTCCACTTGATACCGGCTGCCAACTAGACATGGAGCTGTTATACCAATAGAATAAAAACCAGCAGGATCTTATTAAGAGGGATAAAGCAAAGATGCCACATTTACTGTAAATATAATGGTAAAGCAAAAGATAAAAGTAAACAACGTTGTTTGACTACTTATTCCTATTACTACTTATTCCTTATACACACACATATATATAGATTCATTTACACAATCATTTATTCAAGTTCTGCATAGGTGTTATAGTTACCAGCCTAGAAGTTGCTCATGCCAAGTTACTGGCCAGGTATCTTGGTCATGAGGATGGAGCTGAGTCTGTGTCAGATGCATCTGATGCTCCTGGAGGTTGGCAGCAGAACCAGAGACTCAAAGTCATCAGTCTTGAGAGTCCCTTTCTAGGCTGGCACCTCCCTAACCATTCATGTATATCAAGCATTCATCAGCATACATTCCATATCTTAACCGTATTTTAATTTACTGTCTCCACCACTTTTAGGGTGTGTGCTAATTCATTTGAGACTCCCGGCCCTTTAATCACAGAGGGTGGGGGTCTGTCCTAGGAGCTTCGGGGGGTGTGCTAATTCATTTGAGACTCCCGGCCCTTTAATCACAGAGGGAGGGGGTCTGTCCTAGGAGCCGTTGAATGAAATGAAAGTCACTTAATGGCTTATAGTGTTTGTTTACATTGTATCAATTACTTTAAGATCAAAGTCAATTAACTTGTTTGTAAGTTTTACATAGTAGTAAAGTATCTTTCACAGGATAGATATAATCAATAGTTTCTACAGACAGTAGCTTACAAGTTTTAACAGAAGACCCAAGAGATTTTTGTACTTGGTGAAACCGTTGGATTTTAAAGTGTGGGGGACAAATTATGAGGGGGTCACTGTCACTTGGGGGAATCACTGTTAGTACCTTCTTTAATATCCCTACATAGCCATTGATCACCACCCATTGAGCCCGATGATCTAGCCAGCTTTCCATCCACGTTATAGTCCATTCATCCAGCCCATACTTCTTTAACTTGCTGGCAAGAATACTGTGGGAAACCGCATCAAAAGCTTTGCTAAAGTCAAGGAATAACACGTCCACTGCTTTCCTCTCATCCACAGAGCCAGTTATCTCATCATGGAAGGCAATTAGGTTAGTCAGGCATGACTTGCCCTTGGTGAATCCATTCTTACTGTTCCTGATCACTTTCCTCTCCTTTAAGTGCTTCAAAATTGATTCCTTGTGGATCTGCTTCATGATTATTTTTTTTGGTGGTTCAGGTTCCGTAGTTTCCGCATCGGAGTGTTGCACTTTTAAGATTTCTGAAAGCATGCTCCACACATCATCCCTCTCAGATTTTGGAAGGCACTTCAGATTCTGAAATCTTGGGTCGAGTGCTGTAGCTATCTTTAGAAATCTCACATTGGTACCTCCTCTGCGTTTTGTGAAATCTGCAGTGAAAGTGTTCTTAAAATGAACAACATTCTGTGTCATCATCCGAGATTGCTATAACATGAAATATATGGCACAATGTGGATAAAACACAGAGCAGGAGACAGACAATTCTCCCCAAAGGAGTTCAGTCACAAATTTAATTAATGCCTTCTTTTTTTTAACAAGTGTCATCAGTATGGAATCATGTTGTCTTGAATGGTGGCCGAAGCATGAAGAGGCATACAAATGTTTAGCAGATCTGGCATGTAAATACCTTCCAATGCCAGCTATAAAAGTTCCATGCAAATGTCTGTTTTCACCTTCAGGTGACATTGTAATTAAGAAGCAGGCAGCATTATCTCCTGTAAATGAAAACAAACTTGTTTCTCTTAGCGATTGGCTAAACAAGAAGTAGGACTGAGTGGACTTGTAGGCTCTAAAGTTTTGCACTGTTTTGTTTTTGAGTGCAGTTATGTAACAAAAAAATCTACATTTTTAAGTTTCACTTTCATGATCAAGAGATTGCATTATGGAACTTGTATGAATTGAAAAAATACTGTTTCTTTTGTTTATCATTTTTACAGTGCAAATATTTGTAATAAAAATAATATAAAGTGAGTAGTGTACACTTTGTATTCTGTGTTGTAACTGAAATAAATATATCTGGAAATGTAGAAAAACATCCAAAATATTTAATAAAATTCTATTGTTTAACTGTGTGATTGAAACTGTGATTAATCATGATTAATTTTTTTATCGCGATTAATTTTTTTTAGTTAACCGTCTGACTTAACTGTGATTATCCGACAGCCCTACTCTCTACACAAGAGATGGCACTCGAAAGGCAGGTAGGATACAATGCATCCTAGCCCTCATCCCAGCCAATGTGGTAGATCTGGTTGTCTCTCTCAGATTGCAATCAATGGGACTATTAAGGTAAATTGAACAGGTTTTTGTCAAAATAGTAGAGAATGAAATTTTGTCCCAGAATCAGAAATATTAGTCTTGTATTTAGGTGTAAAAAGTCAGTTCAAAGGGACCATATAATATAGTTTCTCCAACCATGAAGTAACATAACTGAAGCTGATTTGTACAGGTAATTGTACTTAGTTATATTCCACTGACTGTGTACATGACATAACATTAAAACTTCCTTCAAAAGTTTAAAAGTCAGCATCAACTTTTTTGGTGTGCTTTCAATGAAATTTTGAACATATTTCACAGGTGCGAAAACACAAAAATCCAGAACAATTCAGCTTTATGAAGATGTTTCTAAGGCAAAAACTTAATGGAGCTTCAGTTAAGGTTTGAATGTAACTTCTGGATCAGATTTATATTTCAGGAGGAGATCCTTGTGATGTAACAATGTTCTTTTTCATTGGCATTATCCCTTACTTGAAAATTGTGACCAAAATTTAAGAGTCTGGATTCATACTGAACTATCTAGCAGCTATAAACTTAGATTATAAATTGAAATATAAAATTAAATAGTAATTGAAGCTATTGCTTACAATACCTGGAGGTTCTATTAGACACTTGCTCATAGATCATAAGAAGTTATAAATCCAGATCTTTAAATGTGGTCTGCCAAACTTTGGAAGTCTTGAAAATCAGTTTCGCAGACACTGAAGTTACAGAGTGAATCATTCTCACCTGCTGAGAGCTGGCAGTGTAGATTATGACTGGAACTAAATGCTCTTTTGGAATTTAACCTATGCTCTCTCTGCAGGGTATATCCCCTCTGGCCACAAAAATTGTTTGACCACAGCAGGAGAGGAATATTACCATTTTTCTACGGTGTTACTTACTTGTAATTTTGCTGATATTCCTTGACTTTAGCAAAGCTTTTGATACGGTCTCCCACAGTATTCTTGCCGCCAAGTTAAAGAAGTATGGGCTGGATGAATGGACTGTAAGGTGGATAGAAAGCTGGCTAGATCGTCAGGCTCAACGGGTAGTGATCAATGGCTCCATGTCTAGTTGGCAGCCGGTTTCAAGCGGAGTGCCCCAAGGGTCGGTCCTGGGGCCGGTTTTGTTTAATATCTTTATTAATGATCTGGAGGATGGTGTGGACTGCACTCTCAGCAAGTTTGCAGATGACACTAAACTAGGGGGCGTGGTAGATACACTAGAGGGTAGGGGTCGGATACAGAGGGACCTAGACAAATTAGAGGATTGGGCCAAAAAAAAAACCTGATGAGGTTCAACAAGGACAAGTGCAGAGTCCTGCACTTAGGACGGAAGAATCCCATGCACTGCTACAGACTAGGGACCGAATGGCTAGGTAGCAGTTCTGCAGAAAAGGACCTAGGGGTCACAGTGGACGAGAAGCTGGATATGAGTCAACAGTGTGCTCTTGTTGCCAAGAAGGCTAATGGCATTTTGGGCTGTATAAGTAGGGGCATTGCCAGCAGATCGAGGAACGTGATCGTTCCCCTTTATTCAACATTGGTGAGGCCTCATCTGGAATACTGTGTCCAGTTTTGGGCCCCACACTACAAGAAGGATGTGGAAAAATTGGAAAGAGTCCAACGGAGGGCAACAAAAATGATTAGGGGTCTGGAGCACATGACTTATGAGGAGAGGCTGAGGGAACTGGGATTGTTTAGTCTCCAGAAGAGAAGAATGAGGGGGGGATTTGATAGCAGCCTTCAACTACCTGAAGGGGGGTTCCAACGGGGATGGAGCTCGGCTGTTCTCAGTGGTGGCAGATGACAGAACAAGGAGCAATGGTCTCAAGTTGCAGTGGGGGAGGTCCAGGTTGGATATTAGGAAACACTATTTCACTAGGAGGGTGGTGAAGCACTGGAATGCGTTACCTAGGGAGGTGGTGGAGTCTCCTTCCTTGGAGGTTTTTAACGCCCGGCTTGACAAAGCCCTGGCTGGGATGATTTAGTTGGGAATTGGTCCTGCTTTGAGCAGGGGGTTGGACTAGAAGACCTCTTGAGGTCCCTTCCAACCCTGATATTCTATGATTCTATGATTCTATGATTTAATAGAGTGATGTGTGCAAGCAAATAAAAATTAATTGGAGTCAAAAACTGTAGACCCTCATTATTCAGCACTTGGACTAAAAATATCATATTTTACAGCGTTCAGTGTTTGATTTTTCTACTGAATAGAAATGATCTGCTCTTTCTTAAAATAATACTTTTTGGAATCACTTATAGTAGGCTACTTCAGTGCTCCATTAACCTGCTTCAGGCCTTGCAAATGATCCACCACAAATCACTATCTAGGGACAGACTTTGGAGACAGTTGAGCCCATCTGCTATCTCGGTAGCCAACTTTCTCAAAACACAGAAATCAACAGTGAGATCCAGCACAGGATCCAGTGCGCAAGTGCTTCCTTTTGGGAAACTGCTTCAACGTGTTTTCACAGACAGGACACCAAGATCCAGGGCTATAAGAGAATTGTTATTCCTCCTTCTTTATGGATATGAAACCTGGGTGATTTATCAAGAGTCTGGAAAGGTACCACCAACGAAGCCTCTGGAAGATCCTTCACATCAAGTGGGAAGATCGCTGCACTAACCCCAGCATCCTCACTGAAACCAACATCACCAGCATTGAAGCAATGATCCTCATGCACCAACTCCGCTGGGCTGGACATTGTGTGTGGATGCCAGATTTTCACCTCCCAGAACAAGTCCTCTCAGCTTACCCATGGTCAGAGATCCTGTGGTGATCAGAGGAAATGCTACAAAGACACTGAAAGTGTATTTCAAAGAAAACTGAGGTGGACATCACAAGCTAGGAGGAACAAGCCACCAACTGACCTCAATAGCGCCACATCCTCCATCAGGCAGTGGCCTGATTCTAGGAGAAGCGTCTTGCCCTTGAAGCTGAAAAGAGAGAGAAGGAAAAAGAAAGAACTTTCTCCCAGCTGATAGCTGACCCACCAGGAAATGTCTGTACCTACTGCGGGCAGATCTGTGGTTCCAGGATCAGACTCCTGAGTCATCTCAGGACCCATATGTAAATCTGTTGTAGAGATCATCCTCAAATCGAGGGATCGCCAATGATGATGATAGTGGGCTATAAATATATTGTCAAATCTGCTGCAATAATCTGCCTCCTTGGTATGTTAGCCACAGAGATATGATTTGTTGATATCTTTTGTGATTGCGAACAGTACAGTGCTTGAGCAAAGCAGACATGATTTCCCTCTAATCCCAATATTGCAAGATGTAAGATGGTGAAAATTTGGCATCTTAATATAATTAAGGAGAAGCTGTCACGCCCCAGCAAAGTGTTGAACAACCTAAAATCCCACTTTGAAGTCCTTACAAGACTGGATTCCAGATAAAGGGTAGGGAGAATTTGCACTTCAGGTTGTTATAGAAACCAGGGAGGGAACAGTGTCTAGTGATGTTTTTGAACGAGTAGGACATTTTGAAAGACTGTGTCCTCCCTGTGTTTTGATAATGTCCCAGATCATGAGGACTTTTTGTTTTATTGAATTACAGTTCCTTTAAAATTATATTAAGATGTCACATTCTCAGGGCTTTATATCTGCTGTCAGGAATGAACAAACCAGACATGAAGATTCTCTTCTGATGACAAAGTAAAATAAATAATGCCTTTTTATTTTGGCCAGATACTGCATATGCTGATGTTAACGTTCTCAAAAATATCAGTAATTGAGACCATCTCTGTGACTAATAAAGTGAGGAGCTGGCTGGCAGCAGTGAATTTGCCATCTTTTTTTGTTTTGTAATGGTTCACTTTAAATAATTCTAAAAGCATCATTTCATAAAACCGTTGGTGGATGGCTGCTGCTGATCATTGAGCACAATCATTTGTACATGGCACAAAGTCAATCTCCAGTTCTGAAGTTCAAGAAAAGAGTGCAATCTATTCAAAGAATAGAAGAACTAAAAAATCATACAAAGATCATAATAGTAAATTCAAAATGCTGAAAACTAATTGACAGATATCTACTGCGTGGGACAGAGCTTTTGTGTTCATTTGACGGAATGACAGTAATAGTACTTGCTATTTTGGTATTTAAGAAGTTCCTTATGGTGGGGCCTATGGGCCACCCGAGAGTGGATCCTCAATGTGCTAAGCACTGTACAAACACAGAGTAGTAGAAAGTCCCTGCCCTGAAGAGCTTACAATCTAAGGGCATGGCTACACTTGCAGATGTAGAGCGCTGTGAGTTAAACCCGCCTTCGTAGATCACAGTAGGGAAAGCACTGCAGTCTGTCCACACTGACAGTTTCAAGCGCACTGGCGTGGCCACATTTGCGGCACTTGCAGCAGCATTGGGAGCAGTGCATTATGGGCAGTTACCCCAGCATGCAAGTGACTGCAACATGCTTTTCAAATGGGGTGGGGTGGAGTGTGACAGGGAGTGTGTTGTGTGTATGTTGGGGGGAGAGAGAGTGGGTATTTGGGGTGCTGAGAGTGTGTCAGCATACTGTCTTGTAAGTTCAGACCCCCCTTTCCCTCTCTGTCTCTCTCTCTCTCTCTCTCTCTCACACTCACTCACTCACTCACTCAAAGCAAACAGTAAATGTTTGCTTTTTCTCGGAGCTGATAAGAAGCCGGCTTCTCTGAAATGGAGCTGTGAAAGGGCATTTCCACATTCCTGCAACCGATTTCAAAACAATGACAAGAGTGGCCACTTGATTTAAGGGGATTATGGGACGTTTCTGGAGGCTGATCACAGCGCAGTAATGTAACACCTCGTTCACACTGGTGCCACGGCGCTCCAGCGGGGGCGCAGCAAATGTTATTCCACTCGCCGAGGTGGAGTACCAGCAGCGCTGTAGCTGCAGAGTCAGAGCGCTCTACATGCCTTGCCAGTGTGGACGGGGAGTGAGCTGTAACTCGCAAGTGTAGCCAAGCCCTCAGTCAAATGGACTCAGGTCACAATCAGACTCAATTCAACAATAATACTTAGTGGTATATACTTTTATAAACATCAACTATTCAATCTTCATGGTACTCTTATATGGTAGGTAAGTCCTGTCCCCTTTTTCACATTGAGACAGAGTTGTTGATTTCTTCAAGGTTCCACAGCAAATCAGTGGCACAACTGATGTTAGAATCTAGTACCATGTTCACTTTTGTATACGATGCTGCCTACCAAGAGCACTGTTGTTCTTTTCATATTCAGTTAAAGTTGTGTGGTCCAAATAAGAAAATGAGGGGGAAATTCTGTTTTCACATCTATGGATCTCTATGGCCATATCCGACCCTCTATGCAGCCAGAGTTCCTGTGTGTGGAGTATGAATCTAGAATCTGCCCCAAAAGTTCCACTGTGTGGATCTGCTAAGAGAATCTGCTGATAATGCATTGCTGATAATGGCAGTGTATTAAACCCTACTGTTCAGCGGGAGAACTGTGCAATTTTTTTCTTGGCCTAATAGACAGTGGAAGTGAGAGTGAGTTATACCCCAGTACTATTATTAACATTTATTTATTGTAGTGCCATTTATTTGCAACGCTGCCAGATCTGCCTTTTCATGACAATATATCTTCTTAAATGTTGCTTATTCTGGACATATTCCTGCAATAGGCACAAAGATAATTTGTTTTATTTCCAGGACCACTTAGTGCTTTTGGCTCAGATGAGGCGGTTCCCTGAATTCCAAAGGGACTGTACACATGCTCATTCATGAAATGGCAGTCACTGAGATTGTTTGTTCCTTTTCTGTAATTATTAATTAATAGACATAGGGCTGATCCTCAAAATTCTGAGTCTGAATGCAAATGTATCTTAATAGATGAAATATCAGATTCAGTGATAAGACCACTATTGCTTTCAGTGTTAGAGAATCTAATTTACTGCACACAGTCCTACTATAGTTAACTTTGAAAAGTACTGAGGAAAGTTATAGTTGTTCACACTACTTGCGAAAACTTCTTATTGACAGAGGTGGGGAAACTCTTCTTCCCTGGAGCCACAGAACAAGTGAAATGCAGGCAGATGCAGTAGCAGTTTTGCTCGCTGTCCCACAACCCTATTCTGGAGTCCCCACTTTTAGGACCACGGGGACAGTTGGTGTTTCCTGCCTATTCATTATATGGATTTCTACTATGATAGCCATTTAGTGGTATACACATGGTATCTGTGTCCACTGGAAACCAGTTGGGGACTATCAGCTCATTTCACAAGTCTATTGAAGAAGAGTTACTACCAACTGGCCCTTGATCACTATGATAGATTGGTCTAATGGAGACTTCAATCTCCCGGCCCACACGGCCGCAGCACTGCAACTCTTTTAAGCAACTTCAGTGGTAGGCGGCCTTACGTCCTTATGCAGGTGTTCTCAGACTGTCATCCATGGATTATTTCTGTGTGGTCCCTAGAACTGCTTCTGTTTTTATCATAGAATCATAGAAATGTAGGACTGGAAGGGACCTCAATAGGTCATCTAGTCCAGACCCCTGCACTTAGACAGGACTATGTATTATAGACCATCCCTGACAGGTATTTCTCTAAGGGCAAAACATTGATGCTTTGTTCTAATTGTATCTAATTGTGTCAACTTGTGTGACTTCCACAAGTTGTTTTAGTCAGGTAAGCTAAAAACAAACAAATCCCCTAAAATAGTCAAGCATCTCTCTGCTTCACATCTGGTTTAGGTCCGATTTTTCTTTGAGTTAGTTCACCCATGATTTAAGCTGTAGACAACATAAAAACTGAAGGCTTTTACAGGCTTGCTGGCCCTTTAAGGCTAGCCCAGGTTCAGCCTTGCCTGTGATTTAACAGCTAGCCCCCAGCTAGTGGTGGTATGGCAGTTTAATGATACTTAGTGACTCCAGCTGTGAAAGCATTAGGGAAAGATTATACAAATGGAATGAAGAACTCAGTGGGGTGAAACTACAGAGGTGGTCTGACTCTCCCATGGAGAGAAATCCACAGATAGGGTGACCAGATGTCCTGATTTTATAGGGACAGTCCCAATTTTTGGGTCTTTTTGTTATATAGGCTCCTATTACCCCCCACCCCCTGTCCTGATTTTTCACATTTGCTGTCTAGTCACCCTATCCACAGAGAACAGGTCAGGGCCAGGGAAAGGAGAGCCTGAAATAGGGCTGAAACAGGCAAGGAGCCAGTTTGGAGGATCCACAGGAATTAGCAAAAAGAACAGGAGGACTTGTGGCACCTTAGAGACTAACAAATTTATTTGACCATAAACTTTCGTGGGCTACAGCCCACTTCATCGGATGCATATGTAAGCGGGAGAATGGTCCCGCTATTGTGGGGAAATTTCCTGACTTCTGCACTACCCCGGTGAGGTGGGCAAGCGAAAGGATCTGAGTCCCCGCTCCCACTTCCTTTACCCAGAGGCCTCCCTGCCCTTGAGGGCTCCCCTTCCACTCTCCTGTCTGGCTGAGTTCTTGTAACCCCAACAAGGCTGGGCCCAGGATTTCTGGGGGGCTCGACCCCCAACCCTACTGTGGTCACCTAGGACAGGGGCTAGGGTGTTCCCACTTCGGGGTACTCTTTTTACACTGGGCACCTCCCTGACCCACTGATTATTTCATACAATTTAAAGCAAATACAAGTTGTTTAATTAACAATTAATCTAAAGAAAAGAACAAGGAAAAATGGGAAAGGTTAAAGGAAAACACATCACCCTGCTCTGTGGCAGGGAACATCACAACCAGTGTCTTTGGAATGTCAGGGCAGGTCACAGTCTGCTTCTTGTAGGTCCCAGGCCTCCTTCTCAGGCCCAGGCCGTGCTGCAGAGACGCTGCGGGTTGGACACTTGCAATGGTGGTGGCCACACACCTCCGGGCTTTGAGTGGTGGGACCCTTCTTCCCAGCGTCAGCCCCCCGTAGGGTTAAGGTCCCCCTCCCGGTCTGGCCTGCAAGGGCCCTTGTCTGGGGGTGTCTTTCTGTGCTGGGCCCTTTGCCCAGGTTCCCCCTTGGCTGGCCCCACTTGCTCACCACACCTGGCTCTGTGGCTGCAGCTCTGCTCCCAGCACAGGATCTGCTCTCCCCGGACTGCGTCTCTGGCTCTGTGGCTGCAGCTCTGCTCCCAGCACAGGATCTGCTCTCCCCGGGCTGCGTCTCTGGCTCTGTGGCTGCAGCTCTGCTCCCAGCACAGGATCTGCTCTCCCTGGGCTGCGTCTCTGGCTCTGTGGCTGCACCTCTGCTCCCAGCACAGGATCTGCTCTCCCTGGGCTGCGTCTCTGGCTCTGCGGCTGCAGCTCTGCTCCCAGCACAGGATCTGCTTTCCCTGGGCTGCGTCTCTGGCTCTGGATCTGGCACGGTTTTGCTCTCCAGCTCAGCTTGGGCCCCTGCTCTCTCCTTAGCTCGGCCCCACTCAGTCTGACTCAGGCCATTCCAGTTCACACGGAGGACGGGACCCCCTCTGGCCTCCTGACTCCCTGATTAGCCTGCCCGCCTTGTCAATCAGGCTGATCTGGAGTATTGGCCTCTCCCCATGGTTCCTGGGGACTGTCAGTCTCAGGCTCCTGATTTGCCCTCGACCCTTCCCCTTTTAGTGCTGGGAGCTAGCCAACCAAAACACCCCCACTGAATGTTAGTAAGGGGGCAACAGTCCCCTTACATTCCCCCTTGCTAAAATACTGCCACATCCACAATATTCACACCGGTACATTCGGGCCACATGGTAACAACATAACCCATGTCATTGTATATTAACAACCCATTAACAATTATTAAATGAACATTTAACATATTTAACATTTTACATTTACTTCTTAATACCATACATAACAATATTTATTAAAACACTACATAGAACCAATAACATAATTATCTTTAAGTCTAACAGGAAGTACACCCTTATTAGCCCTTTGGGACCTTTTTAAGACTGGTGGTTTGTTACCCATATTTTCTATTTCCCTATCCTTGGGTAATACTGGGTTAGTTTGAAGGATTTGGCCATTTTCGTTAGGGTTTGGGTTTGCCCCACTCGGTTCCTCTTTATATTCGGTTTGTGGGACTAGAACCATTTCCCAATTGGTTTTAGCCTCCTCGGGGTGTACTGATTTACGCCTTCTATGGTCCTTGTTTGGACTAAGGGTGCAATGTTTCAACTGGTCCCTATGTACTACTCTCTTAGGACCTCCTCGTTCAGGCCGGATGGTGTAAACTGGTAGCTCAGGATTGTTGTGAGCGACTACAATGTGGGGATTTGACTCCCATTTGTCCTGTATTTTATTACGCCCCCGGTGTCTATGGTTACGAACTAGTACACGGTCACCAGGCCTGATGAGAGCCCCACTGGACTTGCGATCATAAGTCCTTTTCCTACTCCGGGCTGTGTTTTTAGTTGTATTGAGAGCAACGTCACAGGCTATTTTCAGCCTGTCATGGTGACCTTTGACCCAGTCATCCAAATTGGTCACCTCATCCTCCTCAGGGCCCTCTCTGTCCAGAATATCCAATGGCAACCTGGGATCCCTCCCAAACATGAGATAAAAAGGAGCGTAACCTGTCGACGAATGGACATGGCTGTTATAGGCCAACACCAGCTCAGGAAGATGTTCCTGCCAGGCTCGCTTCTTTTCTGGCGGGAGCGTTCTTAGCATGTCATGCATTGTCCGGTTAAATCTCTCGCACTGAGCATTTCCTTGCGGGTGATAGGGTGTTGTTCGGCTTTTGGCTATGCCATACAATTTACACAATTCAGATATCACCTTTGATTCAAAATTCCTCCCCTGATCCGAGTGTAACCGTGCCGGACAACCATAGTACACAAACCAGTGTTTTATGAGGGCTTCAGCCGTTGTCCGCGCTGTCTGGTTTCTAGTTGGAACTGCAACAGTGAATCGGGTGAACATGTCCGTGAGAACCAGTATGTTCTTATACCCCTCTGAAGATCTCTCTAGCCGTGTGTAATCCATCGCTAGGACCTCCATTGGGGCAGTCACATTAGTACAGGTCAAAGGGGCTCGGTTGGGAGGAAACACATCCTTGGCTAAGGCACACCGTTTGCACTGACGGATTCACACTTGCACGTCGCTACCCATCGTGGGCCAGTAATAGTTTCTCCTCATTACCTCCAGAGTGCTCCTGTCTCCAAAATGCCCCCCATGATCATGCCTGGCTTTATAAACTTGACGGCGGAGTGACACAGGCACCACTAACTGCCACACGTCTTCACCATCTCGGGGATGATATGTTACCCGGAACAGCACTCCACGATGTAATCTAAGTCGTTCCCACTGTCTGGCTAGCTTCTTAGACTGGGGGTATCTGGCCCCAAATTTCCGGTCTGGCCTCGTTTGGCTCATGACTGCCACTAAGACAGGTCCAACATCACCTTCTCGTTGCAGAGTTTGAATCTCCTCCCATGAGTACCCCGAGATTATTGCGCTCTCCCCTCTTACCAGGTTTTGTACTGCATCCTTTACCGTCACTTCGTCCTCGGGCTTTGGATTCTCTAGCCACAAACACGTACGCACGACATCTGCAGGAATGACTAGGAAGTCTTTCTCCAGATCCTCGCCCTCTTCTGACTCCTCCTCCAGAGGCAATCTAGACAGGGTGTCAGCATTGATGTTCTGCCTTCCAGGTTTATACTGTACTTCAAAAGTGAACTCAGCGAGTTGGGCCACCCAGCGGTGTTCAATTGCACCTAAGTTAGCCGTTGCCAGGTATCGGAGTGGATTGTGGTCTGAGATTACCGTGAATTTAGAGTACACTAAATAATCCTTAAATTTTTCAGTGATAGCCCACTTTAAGGCCAACAGTTCTAGTTTAAAAGCACTGTAGTTTTTGTCATTTCTTTCTGACCTCCTCAGCCCTTGGCTCGCATATGCGATCACACGCTCGGCCCCCTCTTGCTTCTGGCTGAGCACCGCACCTAGGCCGTGCAGGCTCCCGTCTGTTGTCACTATAAATGGCAGGCTAAAGTCAGGATATGCAAGCACAGGTGGTGACATCAGCCGATGTCTTAATTTGTTAAAAGCTGTCTGACAGGCATCATCCCACACAAAACATTGGTCCCTTCCCTTCCTTTGGGCAGGCTGGCCCACTAGTCCATATAGTGGTGCAGCAATGTGTGCAAACTTTGGAACAAATCGTCTGTAATAGCTCATGAAACCTAGAGCCTGCCGCACTTGCTTGGCATTCTTGGGGACCGGCCAATTTTCCAGCGCCCTGGTCTTCTTTTCATTTACCTGGATTCCATCCTTTGAAATCACATGGCCCAAGAATTTGACTTTTTCACGTAGGAGGCAGCACTTACTTGGCTTCAGCTTCAATCCATGTTCCTTCAATCGTGTGAAAACCAAGTCCAATTTTTCCATATGACTCTCAAAATCCTTGGAAAACACAATAACATCGTCCAGGTATATTAGCAAAGTGTTTAAGATATAGTCTCCTAACACCCCCTCCATTAGTCTCTGGAACGTAGCAGGTGCATTACACAAGCCGAATGGCATACGTGTCCATTCAAACAGCCCAAACGGAGTCGTCACTGCTGTCTTTTCCCGGTCTCGTTCTTCCACTGCAACCTGGAAATAACCAGAAGTTAAATTGAGGGTTGAAAACACTCTTGCACTTCCTAATGCATCCAGTGACTCTTTCACCCGGGGTAGCGGGTAGGCGTTCTTGTGCGTTACCTCATTCAGTTTCCTGTAGTTACAGCAAAATCGCACCCCACCATTTTTTTTTATTACAATTACTGCGGGTGATGCCCATGGACTTTGGCTTTCTTTAAGGACACCTTGAGTCACTAGGTCCAGAATGTGTTTTTTTACCTCCTGGAACACTCGTGGTGAGATCCGCCGGTGTTTCTGTTTTATCGGGACAGCATCTCCAGTGGCTATTTGGTGTGTCACTGTGGTGGTGTAACCAAAGTCCCGCTCATCCCTGGAAAAGACCTCTTGATGTTTCTCCAGTAGCGCCCGCAAACGGCCAACCTGTGTAGGGGTTAGCTGTTGGAGGTTCACTTGGACTGGAATGGGTAGCTCTCCATCAGGTGCCGCTTGCGATGTGGTAACCTGTGTGCCTTTTTTTACTTCTGTCACCCGCAGCTCATCCCCATTTTCTTTCAAGGCCACCCCCAATGGGGGCACCACTCCTTCAGGACGGTGTACCTTTGCCACTCTGGTTCGGGGGTACAATTTTATGGCCTTCTTACTTGAGTTTAACAGCCTGACTGGCACTTTTCCTTTGCTGGCATTAGCAAGTACATTTGCAACCAGGAGCCCATTAGGGAGACTGGCCCCAGGTGTTGGCTCGACAAGCACTCTGTATCCGTCAAAGTCGCTTGGCACCCGGCAGCGCCCATCAATAATCTTCTCACTCCAGGGAGGTATAACCACCTTCTGTCTCCCTGCCACCTTAACATAGCCAATTTGTCCCGTTGGACCCGGGAAACGTCCATGTCTCTTCACTTGGGCTAGTACCCACTTCAGTGTAGCGTTCTTCCTAGGCTGCCCGTGACGGTTCATTTTCAGGGTTTCTTCTCCTACCAACAGTAATTCTTTCAGCTCTCTTATAATATTCATCCCGAGAATTCCCGGTACTCTGTTCTTCATTAAAGTTTTTCCTGAAGCTGTGTCCTTTAGGATAAAAATGCATTTCCCAGGGATTGTTCGACCCATGTACCCTACATCAGCTTCAAGACACCCCACCACAGGGATGGCAAGTCCATTAGCTGCCGTTAGCTGTACAAATCGGGTATTATGCATGGTCAGATCTTTCTCTTTTAAGTAGTTTCGGAAATATGATTCAGAAATAGTGGTGACTTCTGAGCCAGTGTCTATCAAACAGCGGGTTCTCACCCCTGCTATGGTTATATCCACTGTCAAGCAGTCCCCGAAAGCTCGGCCACAGAAGTCGTTGAATACACTAACATCATCAGGGTCCTTTTCCTTGCTGCTGACACACTGCCCTTTTCCTAGGGACAGCCGTAGAAACCCTTCAGTCCCCACTTGGCCTTCTGATGGTTGGCTGCTTGCTCCCGGTGCCTTTTGAATTTCAGGCGCCTGGGACTCCAGTCTCCTTCTCAGTGTACAATCTCAGCTAGTATGTCCTGGCCTTTCGCAAGTATAACAAATGTATCTTCCCAGCTCGTCCTTCAGTGGAGATCTTCGGGATCCTGGGGCCCTTGGATATCTTGGCATATTAGTGGGAGGTTTTCCTTTCATCACCTCAGTCATCACTTTCAGCATCTCCCCCTGCTGGACCGCCAGTTTTTGGACAGCTTCACTCAAGCTTTTCAATGTTAGCTGTGTTTGGGGCAGGGCCTTTTCCCCAGCAGCTGCATTTACAAGGCCGCCACTTCGTGTACGGGGGTTAGTCTTTGCTGTCTCTGCCACAGGAACTTCCTCTTCTTCTGACCACATAATAGCAGCCTGCATGAGTTCATGGAACTTCTTACTGGGCTCTTCCTTAAACCTCCTTTTCATTTCACGGCGGAGGGAATTATCCTGGAGCCCCAGCACTAACTGCTCTTTCAGAACCGTATCTGGGTCTGGAACTCGCTGAGGGTCTCGCCGCTCCACTCTGCTCATTTTCTCCTGGAGGTCATATGCATATGCCCGGATAGTTTCACCGGGCTCCTGCTTTCTCTCAAAGAACTCCTTTAGTCGGGTTCCAATAGGTACCTTGTCCCCATACACTTCTAGGAGGAGTTTAAATATCTTTTCCACATTTTTTTTGTCTGCCACTGCCATGAACTTTACTGTGGCCTTGGCCTGGCCCTTCAGGTGCTCCTCTATGAAGTCCACATGATCTTCTTCAGGTACTCTTAGCACACGCAGAGCCGCCTTCACAGACTTGACCCACTCCTCTACTGTAATGTCTCCTGGTCTAGTCGGGAAGCCACCAAACTCCGTGACCTTCCGCTCCCGTGGGACATAAATAGTAGGGGGTTTCTTAGCTTCTGCTGTCTGTTGCTCTATTACTGCCTTGGCCAGCGATAAGGCTTCTCTCTGTTCAGTTCTAGCTTGCTGTAATGCCTCCGCTTGGTCTGATAATCTGCGCTGAAGTTCAGCGAACTGGGTTCGTAGTTCTTCAATTCCAGCCATGGTAGGGTGCTCAACTAGGCCCGGACCATGTTACTAGAACTTAACCAGAAAACCAATGGGATGGACCCTGTGGATAGGATCCTGTTCGTGACGCCAATTATGTAAGCGGGGGAATGGTCCCGCTATTGTGGGGAAATTTCCTGACTTCTGCACTACCCCGGTGAGGTGGGCAAGCGAAAGGATCTGAGTCCCCGCTCCCACTTCCTTTACCCAGAGGCCTCCCTGCCCTTGAGGGCTCCCCTTCCACTCTCCTGTCTGGCTGAGTTCTTGTAACCCCAACAAGGCTGGGCCCAGGATTTCTGGGGGGCTCGACCCCCAACCCTACTGTGGTCACCTAGGACAGGGGCTAGGGTGTTCCCACTTCGGGGTACTCTTTTTACACTGGGCACCTCCCTGACCCACTGATTATTTCATACAATTTAAAGCAAATACAAGTTGTTTAATTAACAATTAATCTAAAGAAAAGAACAAGGAAAAATGGGAAAGGTTAAAGGAAAACACATCACCCTGCTCTGTGGCAGGGAACATCACAACCAGTGTCTTTGGAATGTCAGGGCAGGTCACAGTCTGCTTCTTGTAGGTCCCAGGCCTCCTTCTCAGGCCCAGGCCGTGCTGCAGAGACGCTGCGGGTTGGACACTTGCAATGGTGGTGGCCACACACCTCCGGGCTTTGAGTGGTGGGACCCTTCTTCCCAGCGTCAGCCCCCCCGTAGGGTTAAGGTCCCCCTCCCGGTCTGGCCTGCAAGGGCCCTTGTCTGGGGGTGTCTTTCTGTGCTGGGCCCTTTGCCCAGGTTCCCCCTTGGCTGGCCCCACTTGCTCACCACACCTGGCTCTGTGGCTGCAGCTCTGCTCCCAGCACAGGATCTGCTCTCCCCGGGCTGCGTCTCTGGCTCTGTGGCTGCAGCTCTGCTCCCAGCACAGGATCTGCTCTCCCTGGGCTGCGTCTCTGGCTCTGTGGCTGCACCTCTGCTCCCAGCACAGGATCTGCTCTCCCTGGGCTGCGTCTCTGGCTCTGCGGCTGCAGCTCTGCTCCCAGCACAGGATCTGCTTTCCCTGGGCTGCGTCTCTGGCTCTGGATCTGGCACGGTTTTGCTCTCCAGCTCAGTTTGGGCCCCTGCTCTCTCCTTAGCTCGGCCCCACTCAGTCTGACTCAGGCCATTCCAGTTCACACGGAGGACGGGACCCCCTCTGGCCTCCTGACTCCCTGATTAGCCTGCCCGCCCTGTCAATCAGGCTGATCTGGAGCATTGGCCTCTCCCCATGGTTCCTGGGGACTGTCAGTCTCAGGCTCCTAATTTGCCCTCGACCCTTCCCCTTTTAGTGCTGGGAGCTAGCCAACCAAAACACCCCCACTGAATGTTAGTAAGGGGGCAACAGTCCCCTTACACATAGAATGGAACATATAGTACAGTGGCTGTAGCCCATGAAAGCTTATGCTCAAATAAATTTGTTAGTCTCTAAGGTGCCACAAGTACTCCTGTTCTTTTTGAGGATACAGACTAACACGGCTCTACTCTGAAACCTGACACAGGAACTAGGTTAGGCTCCTATGGGGAAGGTCTTGAGGTAGAGACAGTAAAAGTACTTAAATGGAGAGATTAGTTCCCCAGAGAAAAGAGAAGGTCGGAGAAACTAGGGAGAAGCCAGGGGCCTGAGAACTAAAAGGAGGCCATGTGAACCACTGGCTGTGTGGAAGCAGCACAAAGGGGCTTAATGGTAGGAAGTGGTCCAGGGAAACAGCAGCCTATCCAAAGAAGCAGACCTAGCTGCTTAATGTAGATTCCCTGAGCTGGAACCCAGAGCAGAGGATGGGCCTGGATTCCCTGCCAACTCCTGGGGAAGCCCAATATTGAAGGAATATTGAACCTGGCGAGTGGCTGAGGACAGACCCCAAAGAACCGGTCAAGCAATAGCACAAGAGGGAGGGTGGCAAAGGCTCTTTTCTGTTGGGATGTTTTGTAAACTTTCAACTGGACCCCAGAAGGGGACTGAATTGGCAGAGCCACAGGATACCTGGTGAAAGGCAGATGAGGACACTTTGCAGCATTTCATTCTGACACAAAAGGTTGCTACTCAAGATGTAGACACACAATTACAGAGTGACTGAATGGATGCACAACGGAGAATTCTTTGCAGAAAAATACCAGTCTGGATTTTAATTTTGTATTTTACATCATTGTGATAAATGCATTAGAAATGCCTAGGTATGTACTTACATAGAAAAGAAACAATGTGTACATTAACTGAAGAAAAGGAGGGTAGAGCCTCCTGATAGTAACAAGAATACTTAACTTTTATAGAACATACTGGCCTTTTTTCCTAGAAACACTTATGGATAAGTACATGAACGTGTCTGGCAAAACAAGCACCTTGTTTTCCTCCTTTTTCAATAACAGAAAATGTACAGTGTCAGCAAAACTTGTGGAAAACAGTCCCCAAAGTATAGTTTTTATATACAACCCTACAACTGAAGATCATAGCTACTAAGTGAATTTGAGTAAGTTGCCTTGGATAATAGAAATGTCAGAGACAGGCTGCAAATCCTCTGCTTTGAGTTGAGACCACATTCAAAATGTTTCAGAGTTGCAAAACATCACTAAGTTTTTCAAAATAAAACTTACCTTTCTCAAATGACACTCAAAATTGCTCTGCTAGGAAAACTCAGCCCCCAGTGTACAAAGAATTTGGCTTGTACTGTAGTAAAAAATTCCCTAGGGTCATTCACATGCTATTAAAACTCCCCCCACACCCTGGGAGAAAAACAAATCTCTGCTGTCTTAGTCTTTTAAATACAAATTAAAAGCATCTGCTCTACCTTTACTGTTCTCCCTGAAAGGAAATTAGGTTATCTTGGAATTGTTGCGTCTTTCAGATAAATTGTCCAAAATTAAATATTCTATTGGATTTTCAATTTTGCTTTAAATTACCTATCTAAAAAGACAAACATTAATTATTCTCCTGCACATTTGTTTGCAAAGTTAAGAACATAAGTATTTTGGGGACCTGCAGCTAGTCTCAGCATTGCAACTGCTGGGGAAAGACGGTACCTGCCTTTTTAGTGGTGGAAGTAAAGAAATTGACTCATCTTTGAAAATAACAATATTTTTCTCTGGGAAAAAGTTGCAGCCAAACTGCATGTTTTCACAAAGAAAGAATTCCCCAGTATGTGCAACAATCTTGATGCAGAAAAGTTGATAAACTAGGTTCAGCACAGTGAAACACTTTGCACAAGCAAAGGCAGTAAATCTATATTTTTGAAATGACCACTATACATCCTGTGCTCTGCTCCACTGGCACACCCTTTTGTAGCCAAATCTCCCATTGAAGTCAATGAGAAACTTGAGTGAGTAAGATGTGTGGAAGAAAAATCCTTTGTAAAACAGAAAAATAGTAAGTAGCAGTAGGAATAGCGGGCTGAATGAATAACATCCAAAGACACTGTGGCTTAAGGACCAACTTGTGCCCGTTCCTATGTCTGTGCATTTATAAGCTGGAACAGAGAACTGCAAAAAGCTTTTCCCACTTTGAGGAAGTAATAATGTTCAATACAGGTCATCACAATCAGGGATTATAAGGACTACATAAGTCTACCATTGTTGGTAGTGCTAGACTCTCAAAGAGGATAAAGGAGGGAGTGCTAAGGCCCCACCCTTTGCTACATTGGCCAGCAGAAATGGCCCTATGTGGGGAAAAGGGTGTGATAGTTCATGCTGCAGCCTTTCGAAAGGTGCCATGGCAGTCTGCTTCACTTGCACTTCCAAGAGCACTGAGCCTTCCTGTGATGTCCTGTCCCTTTAAATGTTTGGGCACTCATTTTCATTTAGTTTGTTTTGTGGTCAGAACAATAAGGTCACCACAGCAGATAGACACAGTGGGAGCTGACAGACACACAAATGTAACATTGACTGTGAGCAGCTTCTATCCCAGGCGTGTTTCATGCTCTTACTGCCTTATCAGGAAGAAACAGTAAGCTAATAATAATAAATAATTAATAAAATAGAGAGTTCAACTAGTGGTACCAAATGGTAGACTGCTGCTTTTTGCATGAGCCGGCCAGCAAGAGAGGGGGAGTAGGCAAGTAAAAACAAAACAAAGGAGGAGGTGGCTGCTGAGCTGCCAAAGACAGAGGGGTAGCAGCCATCTTGGGCAAGCTAGGCAGAGGAGTACTGCCTGTAGCCTGCGCTCAGAGTCTTCAGTCTAGCAGTGAGAACCCAAGAATAGCCAAAGGAGGGATTCTGCAGAATAATCACACAACTAGCAGAGGGAGATCAAGTATAGAAAGTGCAGTTTTAAAAAAAATGCAACCTGCAGAGAAAAGCTGCAAGATGGGAGAGAAAAGAGGGAAAACATGTTTTCCTGTGGAAGAGAGAGCATCCAGCAGTGTGCAAAGTTTAACAGGAGAGCAGTGAAGTCACAATATTTGTGGGCAATGTTGGGGAATTCAACAAAAGACACAAGTCTTGGGTGTTGTACCTCAAGTATTTTGAGTAATTTCTAACCTGCAGTTCCATTCCAGAGGGACGAGTTTCAACCCTGTTGATAGTGATGGGTCAGAAAACATAGAGTGCTGCATGAGCTATTATGTCCAACTATGCCCAGAAATGCCATGTATGCTGCAATTACTGCAGCAATGCAGGAATATGTCTCTCCTACCCCATCGTTGATAGCAGAACAATATCAGTTCCATCGGCAATATCAGGGAAGTGGAGAGTCAGTTGCACAGTTTGGTGCTGCTTTAAGGAAGTTGGCAGAGCATTGTCAATTTGGAGAAATATTAAAAACCCTGTGTGACCAATTTATCTTGCAATTGATTATGCAATGTCCAGATCTGGAAGAAGTTACTGACTGCATCAGTACTTCCATTCAAGAAGGCTATTGAGGTAGCTATTTCCATGGAAACCACAGAGAAAGATTCTCTGGAATTTAGTGTGAACTGAGAAGTACATCTCCTGAATCAGCAAGACAGTGCTCCACAGGAACACAAGGAATTTCTGTGCATAAACTGTGCACACTGAGAAGGATTGCAGGGCGTGCCAGGTCATTTGCAGGAAGTACCAGAAGGAAGGACACATTGCTGTGACCTGTTGCACAGCTCAATGACCATTAACACAGAGTAACCGTACATCCAAGGAGACACCGCTGAAGACTGAAATTAAGAAAGAATGGAAGTTTAGGAATTCAGAATATGAAAAGAAAAAAAAAAGAGCTCTTGTGACACTGACAAAGACCTACCACTGCATGCATTATCAGAAGCTGAGGTTGGAGATGGCATCAGGTCACACCCTTGATCGAGAGAATTCCTATGAGAATGGAGTTTGATATTGGAGCTGCTTTTTCATTGATTTCTGCTTCTACTTATCACCAGATGTTATCACAAGTTCCTCCACGGTTTTGAAGACTTATTACAGAGAAAAGTTAGTCCCAAAAGGGATACTTCAGGTGAAAGTTCAACTACATGGACAATCAGTCGTTTTACTCTTGTGTGTGACTGAAGGAAAGTATCCCCGTTATCTGGCAGATTTTGGCTAGAGAAGCTCAAGGTGAATTGGACTGGGATCAAGGCGTTCATGAAAGTACCTCAAAACCTTCAAGAAATACTGGACAGATGAAGAATGTGTCAATGAAGCTCACTGTTAAATCTGAGAGCCAGCCAAAATATTGCAAGCCCAGAGTTGTGCCTTGTGCTTTGAAGCTTCTAGGGGCGGCTGATTTAGACCGTTTAGTGAAGGTTGGAGTCTTGCCACCAGTTTCACACAGTGAGTGGGCTACATCCATCATACCAGTGATCAAGAAGGATGGCTCTGTCCCAATTTGTGGAAATTTCAGTAATACTGAACTTAGTTTTATGTGCAAACCAGTATCTGCTACCTTGGATTGAAGATTTGTTTGCTACTTTTAGTGGAGAATAATATTTCAGTAAATTGGATTTGCTTAGTGTTTATCTACAAATGAAGAATGAACCAGCATCTTACAAATATCTTACAATCAACATGCAGACATAGGCGCTGACTTCCCCTCTTTCCAGTGAGTGCTCAACCCCCGCCCCCGCCCCTGGCCCTGCCTCTGACTTGCCTCTTCCCACCCCTTCCCCAAAGTCCCTGGCCCAACTTTGCCCCCTCCCTGCCCCTTTTCCAACTCCTTCCCCAAATCCCGGCCCCGCCTCTTACCCACCTTCTCCCCTGAGCACGCCACATTCCCGCTCCTCCCCCTCCCTCCTGGAGCGTGCTAACACTGCCAAACAGCTGTTTGGCGACGGCCGGGTGGGAAGCACTGGAAGGTAGGCGGAGGAGCGGGGACGCGATGCACTCAGGGGAAGAGGAGGAAGTGAGGTGGGGGGTGAGGGGAGCTTGGCTGCCAGTGGGTGCAGAGCAGCCACTAATTTTTTCCCCTGGTGCTCCAGCCCTGGAGGACCCACAGAGTCAGTGCCTATGCATGCAGAAGGTTTTATTTTCTTACAGATTGTCTTTCAATATTACACTGGCACTTGTTCTGTTCCAGAAAGGGAGTGAATGGAGTTCAGTGCTCTTTGGACAACATCCTTGTTACAGGAAAGGATCCAGAGCATCGTCTTCAAAATTTGGAGGCTGTCTTGCAACATTTGGAAGACCATGGACTGAGAGTACATTGAGACAAAGGTGAGTTTTTCAAACCTTCAGCTGAATACATTGAATATGTAATTGATGCCACAGGCTTAAGGAAATTGCCAGAGAAAGACAAGGCAATTCTTCAAATACCACCCTCAGAGAATGTGCCACAGTTATGTTAATTCTTAGTACCTTTAACTACTATAATTTTTTGCCTGATCTGGCACAGAACTGGTACCTTTACATGAACTGTGACAGGCCAAAAAAAAAAAAAAAAAAAAAAGGATTTAAGGAAGTAAAGAAACTGCTAACATCAACTGTACAATTTTAAAATGTGTGTGTGTGTGTGTGTATATATATATATATATATATATACATGTTTCAGCATTCTTGTGCACTGTACTTGTGTCTGATATGATAGGCCTTAATGGCACCAAAGCAGCCATTATGGTCAAGATATTGCCAATGATTCATAAAGTGCTGCAAATTCTCTTCATAGACCAAGTACTATAAATGACATATTTAATCAATCCTTGATTACTTAATGAAATTCAGAGTCATTTATTTAGCCACTGTTTTGGGAATGATAACTCCCCAGTTATGTACTTACTCAATCCTCTTAATATGCATTTTAAACAACTTCATAATTAGGCATCTGCCTGATGTTCCACAGATACTCCATTGTGGAGTGTTTTCAACAAATCAGTAATTAGGGCCTTTTAAAAAATGCACGGATAATACAGGCAAAGGCTTGCACCTAGTCAAAAGAGAGTTTTTAACTTAGAGGAAACACATTTTACCACATATGGACCCAGCTCTGTCTACTTAAAGTCTGACTCTACTCTTAAGACATCAGAAAGTTGTATTTGTAGAGTTCTATATTTCTTGACTCAATGGCTTCCATATCAATTTTATTACTGTTGTTGTGAATTACTTATTAATATTTTGGAAGTGGCCAAAGGCTTCAGCCACTGGGGGCTCATTGTGCTATGTGATATAGAAACACTTGACAAGGACCTGTATTTTAAAAGGTATTTAGACATTGCTGCATTCAGCATTGCAACGCCTCACTGATTTAAGAGCCTTAGTCTCATTTTCAAAAGGTATATAGGCACTGAGGAGCCAAAATCCCACTGGAATTTAGGCTCTAGGTGCCTACATCACTTTTAAAAACGAGACTTAGGCTCTTAAATCGGTTAGGCATTGCCGCAACACTGACCACAGCAATGTCTAAATACTTTTTGGAATTTCTGGTGCACTCAAAATGTCAAAATTTCAAGTTTTCATCTTGATTCAAGACAAGAACAAATTTGAAAGTTGGAATTTCCTGTAGGATGGAAATTTTAATTTTCTGACCAGCTTTGTTACACACATTTGTTGGATGTGGGTATGGGTATTCACCACATGTATAATAAATAGTACACATTGTCTATGCTCAGCTGTCCCTCCACATGTCCATTATTAGTAGGCTAGTTTCTTGTAGGTTTCATGGAAGAGATGGTTATTGAGTAAGGATTTGAAGAAGGAAAAGGCTTTATAGATTATTTTAGGTAGGGTAAGGGATGGAAAGACACTTGCAGCAGAAATGGGCAACTGCACAGTCAAAGAAAACTTCATTAGCCAAATAAAGGAGGTGGAGAGGCAACAAAAGTTGCAGAGGTGAGCAGAAATTTAATGTATTAAAATAAGTCTGTGCTGTTAAATAAACTGTTCCCTGAAGGTAGGGACAAGGCACTTGAACTTTAATGCAGTGGAACAAGAGGAACTAATGGAATGATCACAGAGGGAGGTAAAATGTTCAGAAGTACAGACAAGAAAGGTGAACTTTACAACTGATTTTTTGTTATGAGCACAAAATGTTAGGGAGATGATTAATGTGGGCAAGAGATTTAGCTGTTTGGACTGAAAAAAAGTTCAGATTTTAGACCCTCCTCGATGTGCAAGTTAAAAGAGATGGAA
Source organism: Chrysemys picta bellii (assembly GCF_011386835.1). Classification (NCBI taxonomy): domain Eukaryota; kingdom Metazoa; phylum Chordata; order Testudines; family Emydidae; genus Chrysemys; species Chrysemys picta. The sequence goes on along the minus strand of NC_088792.1, from coordinate 220,777,024 downwards.
GACTCATACATGGCTCCCAGATTATGGGCCAGCATGACAGGAAAGATGGGCTATGTTGTCAATGGGGGAGATGAGGGAGGGTCTGAGCAGAATGATCACAAGCTAAGTTTTGGCTACACAGAATTAAAATTGATGGCCAGGTGTCTCTTTGTGGATGTCTTACACAGGCGAAGATGGCCATTTGGATCAAGTGAAAAGCTGAGGACTGGAGAAGTAGATTCATGAGTTATTAGAATAAATGTGGTTGCTGAAGCTCTGTGAGTAGATGAGATCACTTCAGGAGAAAAAAGTGTGAAGAGAGAGAAGAGGACCATGGTGGAGCTGTGTATCATCTCTTCAGAGACTGGTAGAGGGGAAGAGGATCCACTGAAAGAGAAGCTGAAGAAATTATAATGAAAGTCTTGGGTGGGACAGCTATTTAGAAGAACGTTTTAATCAACAATGTCAAAAGCAGTAGAGAGGTGCATGAGGATAGAGTAGAGGACCTTATATTTGGATGGGAAGATGCCACTGGAGGTTTGGGTGTGAGAATCAATAAAAGTCAGAAAGCAGTGCAGTTGGGCAAGTAGACATGGTCAAGAAATGCAGAACTTTTGCAAAACACTTGAAATTGTTTGGATGGGGTGGGAACAATCAACACGTCAAAAAATTGAAAAGGTTCAACAAGTTCTATTTGACAATGTAGAGGGTTGAAGTGGAGGAGAAGATGAATTTGTTGTGGAGGAAGTACATGTAGTTATGAGACTTTCTCCAAAGGCATTCAGTATCATAGGAGCAGGGATAGAAGAAACAGATGATGGGGATGAGCAATAGGCAGGGATCTGTGGGATGGACTATGTGTTTGGACAGAGTTGGTGGAAGAGCAGAGTGAGTTTACAATTAAAATGACATGTATACATACGCACTCACACACACATATTATATGTGTATACATGTATCACCACTGATAAAAATTTGGCAAAACACTTTCTGCCCCGGTCACATTTATGCCAAACCATTGTTATAAGATTCAAATGAAACAACATAAGTGTGACTTGAGGCAGAATTTTGGGTCTGCATTTCAAATTTAGTCAACAATTGTGCTAATGATATGTGAGCGAGAATAGAACTCTTCTCACTCTCCCAGAACTATGCTGAATCTGTATCAATTACTAGAGGAAAAGGGATAAATATGTATGTTTATCACTAAAAGTAAACAGATGTGACTGAATTTTGCACAAGGAGCTGATCTATGTGGTAAGAAGGTGCCATTTTTACACTGATACTTTTCAGAAGAGAACCACATTTCAAAAGGATCAGCCTCTCTTCCTCCTAATATGTTACTTAGTATATTAAGTATCATGGCACTGTACTTCATCTTCATGCATTGATCAACATTTGTTCTTCCAGAAATTATTTTTTTCAATAATTTACTTAAGCGTAACAAGAAAGTTTGAAAGTTATTGTCTATTACAACATCTTTAGGTTGGAGACCCTTATTTGAAGTCAATTATTTTGTGATCCTCTTACATCTACTGTAAAAGAAAGAGGAAAATGTATCAATGATAACATCAATAAGACCATATAATTTATGTGTGTGTGTTTTGAGAGGTTGACAGAATACTTGACCTTAAAGGGTAAGAGCATGTGGGGAGTGGGAAGGGATATTTTGTATTTGTAATAATATTTTCAGTGCCTCATGACTGCACTGATTGTCTTTCATTACCTCCCTGGGTATGGCAACCAAGTGTTGAGAAACACTTGTCTATTGAAACTGAAGGGGAAACACAGACACACACACACACACTTTAGTTAGTTAGTTAGAAAAGTAATTAAACAAATGATTACTAATAATAATGAGATAATAAATTATCTACAGCCATGCACATATGAATGTATTCTCCCATTATTAATGGAATATTTAATTATCCTTATTTTGTAATTTGCCCGGAATGTGTTAACATTTCATATCAGAAATGTAACTTGTATTTTTCTTTTAGTATAAAATTAATACAGACATTTTGAATTCAAAATGTAGAAGAGAAAGCATTTCATAATATATAATGTATGACAAGTGACTTAGCTTCTTTTGCTGGAAGAGAAATCAGGATGAAAATGATCTTGTGTGAAAGAACTTGACTATTTACTTACAGTATATCCAGAAGAGTGAAAAATTAGCATTCCAGCACTGACATGCACTTAATCTGATGTGCTGGAGAAAGAGTGCTTATGGAAGTGCTAGGGGCAGATACTGAGCAGATTCTACAAACAGTTGGTGCACATTAAGAGCATGATTTTCATATGTATGGAGTATTTGAAGCTACCTATGATTTCAAATAGACTAGTGTGTGGTCATTGCTTCTGAAAAATCAGGCTCAAAAGACCTGATCTTACGAGGTGCTTGAGCAACCCCTACTGATACCTGCTGGATGTTAGGGAACTCAGTGACTAGTATAATCAGGCCTTAATCATCTGGGTCCTGAAAGTCACTAAGTGCCTTAGACTCCCATTGACTTCTGTGGGAGCCGAAGATGCTCAGCACACAGCAACCTGGAGGAAGATCATAGCATCACTATAGACTCAGTCTTAGTTCATTTCCATGGCCTATATCTTTTTCTCTCTATTGTCAAAATAATGATTAGCACTTCCTGATTGTGTCCTTTATTGGTGCTTATATGTTGTCTTTTACAAAACAAAATCTATACCCTATTCTCAGCAATTTACCAGAAAGAAAAGACACAAAAGAAATAGAGATGGGCTGTAACTACAATGTAAGTTCTGAAAACCTCCTTCTTTAGGTTACTTCAGCTACATATTCAAATTCTGTACCTTGGACTTGTGTCTAATGGGGAGTGAAAATGTATTTTCTCTTCAATACGTTTATTCATGTGGTCATCTCAGCTCTTTCATTGCAAGGTCATTGCAAGGGTTATAGATGTATTTGGCATAACCCCACTTCTCAATGATGCATATATTTTAAAAAGGAGAGGAGAGATAGACCTTGGAATCAGAACGCACACAGGTATTTTATTTTTTTGTTTTGAATTTTTCTGTATACCACTTCTCTCTCCTTCAGTTCAAACACTTGACAAGATAATACATGCCATAAATTCCAGAGATGGAATTATATTAAATTATGCATTATTGACATCTGAAGGCTAGAATACCATGCACACGTGTATTGTACCCATCAAGTCACCTAAGAGATTTGTTCAACAGACAAAAATGTGTATAAATCAAAAAGATCTTAATACTCATCTTGCGCAAGACCTTGAAGGGGGTCGTTATTTATACCAGTGTTTTTTGTTATTTTCACATCCCGTAATGTGGGAATAATTTCTTAATAATTTTCAATAATTTCACTTGATCATATTTAATATTATATTTCACTGTTATTTTTCATTAAATTAATTTTAGCTGAAAACTACTCCATGGCGTTTGCTTGCCTTTATTCTAAAACATTCATTTTTATATATCCATATACTTTGACTTTCATCTGCTATCAACCCAGTGTTCTTGAGGAAGCAGAGAGGCTCAGGCTTCAATAAAATGCTTGCATTTATCAACTGCATAACAATTAGGGTTGCCAACTTTCCATATTTTCAAAACCGAACACTGAAGGTTCCCCTGTCGCTTACTCCCTCTGCCCTGGGACTCACCTGCCGCCTGCAAAGCCAGGATGGGAGGAGTTGACACGGAGCCTGCGTGCCCAATCGGGGCTCAGCATGGTGGGCGGAGTCTCTGTTGCTGGAGTGAGGGGCCGGAGAGAGCTGGGGTCCCGGGAGGCTAAGAAGGTGGGATGGGCTGTCACAGGCAGCAAGCCCAGCTGCCGGCTATGCTCCTCAAGCACCATGCACTATCAGGATCCCTCCTCCTTCAGCAGCAGTTGCTCTTACCACCCTCCAATGGCACTTACTGCGGTAACCAGACTTTTGGTGTCCAGTCAACAGTGCTGACCGGACACTGGACAGGTCCCCTTTTGACTGGACTTTCTGGTTGAAAACTGGACATCTGGCAACCCTAATAACAATGTTGGATAGAAATGGATTCAGTATCTTAGTCAAAGTATCCCTAAACTCTGTCTGCCTACATCTCTCTCTCTAGCCTACTTCCGGTTAGTAAGGTCTAGAATCAGAAAGCTGTCCTTCCCTAGATTACTAATATGTAACCCATTGGGATTTCTGCTGCCGAAAGAGCAACAGAGGGTCCTGTGGCACCTTTAAGACTAACAGAAGTAGTGGGAGCATAAGCTTTCGTGGGTAAATCCTCACTTCTTGCATCTGAAGAAGTGAGGTTCTTACCCACGAAAGCTTATGCTCCCAATACTTCTGTTAGTCTTAAAGGTGCCACAGGACCCTTTGTTGCTTTTTACAGATTCAGACTAACATGGCTACCCCTCTGATACCTGCTGCCGAACTTCTTCCCCCTTAAAATCATAGAATCATAGAGTATCCGGATTGGAAGGGACCTCAGGAGGTCATCTAGTGCAACCCCCTGCTCAAAGCAAGACCAATTCCCAACTAAATCATCCCAGCCAGGGCTTTGTCAAGCCTGACCTTAAAAAGCTCTAAGGAAGGAGATTCCGCCATCTCCCTAGGTAACCCATTCCAGTGCGTCACCACCATCCTAGTGAAAAAGTTTTTCCTAATATCCAACGTAAACCTCCCCCACTGCAACTTAGATGAAGGCTGTGAAATTGAGGAAGACAGGTAGAGGCCTACCTGACCAAAGATTCCTCTTTCCCAAAAGCAGACAGTGGAGGGAGGAAAAGGGAGCTCCTGTTTAAGTCTGGGAAATTCAGGTGTCCCTCCATATATATGGATATGGAGCCCACAGTAACTGAAGGGACAATGAGTGGGGTTGTAAAAATCTAGACACAGAGGACCAGGATTAGGAGGCATCTGTTTTCCTCTTTGTGTAGTGAAGCAGGACTGGACAAACTTCTGTGCATTCAGAAGCTCCAGCATAGCAGAGAGAACTGAAGCCAAGACAGGGGAGTGCAGGAGTCCATTTACATGAGTTCCCCATTCCCTGAGTAGGCCCACAACTCTCTTATGCAGAACTGTTTCCACCTCCATCCCTGTGTGACCTCTCAAAGCGACCTTTCCCTTGGCTATGTTGGCACCCAGTGCAGCAGACCCTCTCTATTTCTCTAGCTCTCTCCCCCCACCCCTACATTCATGAATTTTTCTGGAAAGAGTCTTCCTTCTTTAAAAATAATATAATTTACCTATGCAGTGGTGAAGTGCTATTGGAAAGGGCATTTCAAAGTGACTGTAAAACCAGTGCTTGAATTGTTGCCATTTTTAAACTGATGCAGCAGCTAAAGAACATTATAAGTGAAATTTCCAAGCATTCGTGACCAATGCAGAGCACAATAGCTGTTTTTCCAGTTGAACTCGGTTCAATATATTGATTTGTAAATACACCTTCTGTGAAAGGAAGAGCTCATTGTGTAAGCAGGTTTCAGAATATCCAGTGTTTGTTTCCTCTTCTTGCTCAGGGTTTCGCTTATCAGTGTTTGTGTGATATGGGATTTGTAAGAATAAACTAGGTAAACAGATAAGTCCTTAATATATTTGCGCTACAATATAATGGACAATTAAGGCTCACTTTTTTAGTCTCCTCTTCATATAAACTAAGAAAACAATGGAAGGGGAAAGAGGAGAACCTCAGACATGCATACATACACACAGAGCTGAAGGAAGAAATAATTCTAGCAATATACTAGGGAGGAGGAAGAAATATAATCCACTAGTTGGAGACTCTCTCGCACAGATACTATAGTGGTAGGCACCTGATTACAGATGTGAGTTGTGTGAATAAAGAAAGCATATCATACTTCTGAAAACTGTATGTGAGAGAGGATGTAATATATTTGAATGCATTTATGGCCATATAACTAACTCCTTTGAAACAAAATCAGGACATCAATGGAAACAAAGTAATAGCAAGAAAATTCCTGCATTGTGCTCTGCAGGTGGTAACATCTACTGTTCTTTTATCACCTGAACGGGAGTTTCACAGTTATAGGATAGTTGGCAAAAATACTCTGTCCTTCTCTCTCACAGGCTTGACCACTGAGGTTAACCATGTCACCCTTCCTCTGGAGCAAAACTGTGCTGGGAAGACCTGTTCCCACATCAAGAGGCATAACTGCGATGGGCCTTAAAGATGAGCCTTTCTACCTTGAAATTAACCTAGTGTCCTATGGGAGGCCATGTAGTTGGCAGAGTGCCAGAGTGGTGTGCTGTCAGTGATTGGTGTTGGTCAGTAGATGTTTGCTGTATTTTGGACCATCTGGAATTTTTAAAGAACTGTATGCTCATCACCAAGTATACCCCCACAGACACAAAGGTGTAGATCACTATGACCAAGTCCTCATTTGACAATGGGAGTCAGAGCCTTCTTGCCAGTCATAGATAAAAGAAAATTATGTTTGGCAACTGTAGCTATTGAGGTATCCTGAAACAGGGAGAGTTCACTGATCTTCTAGCCAATGGACTGAGGTGACTAATTGACAGTAGACTTCTTCAGTATTGGTAGGTGCTTTTTTGGAAGATAGCTCTTCAAATGTTTCCTTCTCCCCATGTGTCTTGCTTGGGCTTAGTTTCAGCTACCTACTTTTCATTCACTTGCTGATTTCAGCCATGCAGTGAGAGACTGATGATGGAAGTTGATCTTAATGATAATAAGGTATTCTCTATAACCAGCAAAGGTTTTGGTCATTTGGATTCAGTCCATTGTCCCTGTCTGTGTTTGATTTGCAATCCCTATCATGTCTGAATGATTCAACAGAACCATTTGCATGCCTTTTCAAATGTATTTCAGTACTGTAGATTACAAAAGTGACTGTGTCTATGCCTAGCTTGAAGGAAAATAAAAGGACGGGAACTGTAATCCACTTAAAAAGTAACGAAGTGGCTGACAATATACATGTTTGGAGAACCACAGTCAAGAAATTACTAATAGTCAAAGAGGGATTGGATGTTTATATGAATAGCAAGAATATCCAGAGTAAAACTATTAATGAAAACAAAAAGTTCTGAAAGGGATAAAAATCTCATGATTTAGGATTTAAGTCAATCTCTAACTATTTAGGGATTGGGACAAGACCATCATGGGGCACATTATCCCACAGTTGCCAACTGTGGGCTTCTTGCACCTTCCTCTGAAACTGGTTATTGTCTTCTGCCAGAGACAGGGTACTTGGTCTAAATGGACCACAGGTTGATCCAAAATTAATATTCTTATCTTCCCATGTGAGGATACATTGGAAATATGCACGAATGAGAACCTTGTCTAAGCAAATCTATGTGAAAGCAATCACTTCACACTGCCCAGTACAATTTTGGTCACCTTTTAGTTATTGGCTATGTCTAATAAATTTAAATTAATGGAGATATCCTATCTCCTAGAACTGGAAGGGACCTTAAAAGGTCATTGAGTCCAGCCCCCTGCCTTCACTAGCAGGACCAAGTACTGATTTTGCCCCAGATCCCTAAGTGGCCCCCTCAAGGATTGAACTCTCAACCCTGGGTTTAGCAGGCCAATGCTTAAACCACTGAGCTATCCCTCCCCCCCGATATGCCACCAATTTTTACTGAACCCATTAGTGGTCACTTAATTTCAACCTCACTTAATTAATAAGGTGTTAAAAATGAGAATCTGATTCCTAAGTAATTACAATCTGTGCTTAATTATGTTATCAAAGCTGTGTTTATTGCAGCATTCTTCAGTGAGTGAAGAATGACAGCATTTCATGCAACTAATTTCTTTTTGTTCTCTCCTCTCTGCACGAGATGTTAATGATAAAATTCATAGCTGGAAAGTGCACATATCACTTTTCTTGATAAATGAAAGTGACAGCATTCATTTGTTTTAAGATTTCACATAATTTGTTTTGCTTAACCTTCACATAGGGAAGTAAATCAAGTAGATTCTTCTCTGGCAAAGTCTGTCTTAAAAATGCCACAAGATGGCAGTGTTTCAGAATATTACTGTTATATTTGGGTAAGGTATTTGTTAGTTCAAAGTCAGTGTTGTATGCTTGCATTGTTTAAGGGGTAATGGTCAGCAGTCAGCACTAATATGATGAGCATAGTAATATTCTATACTTTCATCCAGAATGGTGTCCTTTGTGCACCAGCAATGCACTCATCCACTCACTGGCTGAAAACCCAATTCATTTTTTTCAAAAGAGGAAGAGGTGGACAAAGCTCCAATGCTAATATACTCTTGTGCTGAGACATGCAAGACTGAACCCAGGGGAAGCTTGAGGGATTATCTCATTGTCGCTTGACTCATGTGTTCTAGGCCACTTAAAATATCTTTCAGTTTTCAGGCCACTTTGAACATTCTTGGCTTTCTTTACTTCAAAGGTCTGGTCTATGTTAGGAAAATAGGTTGGCCCATGTATGCCAAACTGTGTAAATCCTTCACGTTTTATCTTTAAACACTGGGGCTAATTTGCTTTTGAAATTCATATTATAGTAGCCCATCAGGGTCAAATGAAGTCTGTTTAGTGAACTAGTCAAGTAAGAGGGAAGTCCTAGAGAAGGTCATAGAAGGATAAGAACAAAAGGAAACAACTTTCACAAAAGTCCCCTACTCTCCCCATCTTCTTGTTCTGTTTCCTTGCAAATGGTTGGTTGTTGGATGATCATCCGGAAGGAATGTTATCATATCCTGACTTCAGCAAACACAGCCGAAGAGACTAGCAGCTATTATACTGATTTAAATTATACAGCTGTGGCCAAACACTGAAAAGTCATTAGTGCTGTAACGAGTGAGAAAATACAATATGAATTTTCAAGGCTGTTACCATGGAGTAGCTGATTCACATGCAGACACATATCTGTGGGATATGGGGGCAAAAAGAAGTTAATGGGCATCACACAGTGACGAGCACTCTCAAGAAAATAGGGTAATTTTCTTAATCAGTTTGTCTTGGACTCCCTCACGTTAGGTGGGTTAGGGCCAAGAGAGTCTCGCAGATTTCCTCCCCATTTTCTGATGCAGGGAAAGTAAATGCCAAATCACTTACCATTAAACCCCCAAATTTAGGGCCTGATCCTGCAACCCTTACTCTCTCAAGTAGTCAATTTAATCCCTGCAAGCTGAATGGATGCTTTTCAAAGACACCATAATAGAGGCCCAACTTAAATGTAAGGAATGGTGTCCCTAACCCCTGTTTGTCAGAGGGTGGAGATGGATGGCAGGAGAGAGATTACTTGATCATTACCTGTTAGATTCACTCCCTCTGGGGCACCTGGCATTGGCCACTGTCGGTAGACAGGATACTGGGCTAGATGGACCTTTGGTCTGACACAGTACGGCCGTTCTTATGAGTAAGGGTTCCAGGACTAGAGTATTAGCGAGGACTTGGAACAGACTGTCTTATTAAGCTATCAGATCAGGGCTGTTATGAAAATAGTAATGGCTTCTGAAGAACTGCTTGACCAGAGTGCTGGTTCAAAGTGGAACATTTTGATGCAATGTTAAGAGTTTTGTCTGGATCTCTCCTTTGGTAACACCCTACTTACCAGAACTTTGTCCTTCTGATCTTTGAGCAATTCCTTAAACCACAGGGCACTGGAAAATATAATCCTGACATTCCATCCAATTCTCTGTAAAACAGACAATTTACACTAAATGAAAAAAGGCTACAATTACACTAGCAGACATGTTATGACTTGGTACACTTGTAAACAAGGCAGAGATTTTAAATAGGAAAATGGCAAGAGAAAATATAACTCCTATTTGGACTACCTCCAGTCCTCAAATATCTGTCTTGGGCCAGTGAGTCCATATTTTTCTCTCTATTCATCCATATTATCTGTCTTATCTAGCTAATCTATTAATTATATTCCCTGGCTAGGGTAGTGGAAGTGTGAAAGGTCACACTTGTTTGCATAATTTGCACTTCAGGAGAAAAGCAGACCACAATAAGTAGTTCATCAGACTGATACAGAGCGATCTGGATCACTTGGTAAACTGAGTGCAAGCAAATAATACATGTTTTAATACTGCTAAATGTAAAGGTATACATCTAGGAACAAAGAATGTAGGCCTTACTTACAGGCTGGGGGATTCAATCCTGGGAAGCAGTGACTCTGAAAGAGATTTGGAGGTTGGGGTGGATAATCAGTTGAACATGATCTCCTACTCTTGCATCTGAAGAAGTGAGGTTCTTACCCACGAAAGCTTATGCTCCCAGTACTTCTGTTAGTCTCAAAGGTGCCACAGGACCCTCTGTTGCTTTTTACAGATTCAGACTAACACGGCTACCCCTCTGATACTATGACACTGTAGCCAAAAGAGCTAAGGTGATCCTTGGATGCATAAACAGGGGAATCTTGAGGAGGAGTAGAGAGGTAATTTTACCTCTGTATTTTGTATTGGTGTGCCTACTGCTGGAATACTGCATTCTGTTCTGGTGTCCACGATTCAAGAAGAATGGTGATAAATTGGAGAGAGTTCAGAGAAGAGCCATGAGAATGATTAAAATATTAGAAAACATACTTTAGAGTGATAGATTGAGCTCTTTGAGTCTATTTAGTTTATCAAAGAGAAGGTTAAGGGGTGGCTTGATTATAGTCTAAATGGGGAACAAATGTTTGATAATAGGCTCTTCAATCTACCAGACAAAGGTGTAACATGATCCAATGACTGGAAGGTGAAACTAGACTGAGACTAGAAATAAGGTGTTAATTTTTAACTGTGAGAGTAATTAACCATCGAAACCAAGAAGTTTACCAAGAATTATGGTGGATTCTCCATCACTGGCAATTTTAAAATCAAGGTTGGATGTTTAAAACAAATATCTATCTAATCTACCTAATCTATATATCTATCTATTGTTTTGGGAAAGATCTATGGCCTGTGATATACTGGAGGTCAGACTAGATCAGGGATTGGCAACCTTTGGCATTCTGCCCATCAGGGAAATCCCCTGGTGGGCTAGGACGGTTTGTTTACCTGCAGTGTCCACAGGTTTGGCTGATCGCAGCTCCCATTGGCCACAGTTCACCGTTCCAGGCCAATGGGGGCTGCGGGAAGCGGCGGCCAGCACATCCCTTGGCCCGTGCCACTTCCTGCAGCCCCCATTGGCCTGGAATGGTGAACTGCAGCCAGTGGGAGCTGCGATCGGTCGAACCTGCGGACGCTGCAGGTAAACAAACCGCCCCATCCTGCCAGCGGATTTCCCTGATGGGTCGCGTGCCAAAGGTTGCCGATCCCTGGACTAGATGATCATAATGGTCCCTTCTAGTCTTGAAACCTATGAAACTGTGAAACAGCCTTTGAAGCTTCAAAAGTGTTGCAGTGATTTTTATAATCAGCTAAGCGTACGCTAGAAAGGAAAACAACATTTGTTCAGCAAGTCTGCAGTTTATCAATTTACCCAAGATTTGTCTGGTAATCCAAGGTTCAAGAAAATTTTTTGGATGAGATACACGTTGTCTTTCAGATTTGCAAACAAACATATAAAAAGAAATTGAACACATTCTTCAGTTCCATTGTACACATTTACAGTTGGAGGTTTTCATGATCAATTGCTTCTGACATTGCAGTCGATACAAATTTGCAACAAAATGAAGTGTCAAAGATGGCATTGTAATTTTACTGTGTCAATCACCAACAGGAAAAACATGTTTTATTCAACGAGATCCTAATATTATAATTAGCAAATTCAGGTGATTCAGATGATTTTAGCACAAGACACAGATTTGCATCTTTGTAAGATTTTGGCTAAGAAAGTTTTCTAAAAGCAATTCTGTGTGCATAAATTACATCAGACAAAGTAAAATTGGATCATAAAAAAACATCATGTTGGGGGAGAGTTGTCTATAACAGAGTAATTATTTAAAGAGCTCAACAGATTTCCTGCATCAGTATGATTGGATTCCATGTGGGAAAGAAGATTCTCAAATGTCTAGGCTTATCCTTCAAAGTATGACCTCAATGAAAGCCCTTAAGCAATGGTAATCTGCTTCAGTCCTGAAGCTTTGTGGAGCAAGTTATCTGGCTTGAAGCTTTCAGGGCATCTGTGGCCATGCCTCCAGGAGCTCCCTGCATGACAATAAAGCCCAGGAGTCATTATAGGTACTTGTGTGGCATTTGTGTTCCAAAGTTTCTTGACACAAGGCTGCAAAGGGTCAGTGGGTAGGCACTGGACCATTACCTAATACACAGCCCACATCTGTAAAGTGATTTTGCATAATGGCCTTCAACTTGAGATGCTGTAGTTAAGAGTTATTCTTTGTTGATTTTTGTAAAAAAAAAAGCAATACTCTTTGTCTGGAGGCATTGAATGTAGATGATTGTGTTAAGTGGAGCAGCTAAGAAAAAGCCTGTTCCTCTCAAATTAAATCTTGTGTCCTGGCTCTGTGCCAATACTACCTTAGTCAAAAGCTTTGAACATTCATGAATTGAGGCAATCCTGAGCTGACTCCTCAGCACAGAACATAGAGTGCAATGACACTTAGCTTTATGACGCATTTCTAAACCCCAAAGTTACCCTGCATTCAGCCTGGGGATATTTGCATCAAGGCAGCTTCCTGATATACAGCACATCAATACTTTGGTTCCATGGTGTGGTCCTTTGCTTATCCCATTCACCTTGCACCTTACCTCTGTGCAGATCCTATGAGGTAATACTACACTGATTGCCTGAGTTGGAACCTGCAGTTCCTTAGCACTTAGGCACTACAATAATGGACAAGGTATAAATATCTAGATAACTTGGCTTTGCTCCAACAACACCCTCCCCCCCCTCCCCCCGCAGCATTGATAGTTGCCATTCTGCATCAACTCCCTAAAATGAGTCGGTAACCCAACCATTGTTTTGCTTCATGGCACAGGCATACATAGCTGTCCCCTGATAGGAGGCCTATATGCCAATGCCTCCTGCATCAAAGGACTGCAGTGCATAAATGGTATATGGTCATTGATGTATTGCCACTTTGGCTTTGTGATTCAAGTCTGCACCAGTGCCTCCTGCCCAAAGCTTGATAGCCTTAACTCTAGTAGCTGATGACAGTCCTGGCTTGGCTGGCAAAATGCTAGGGTTTTGGAAAGCTCCACGGTTAACTGCCAACATCCCAGGACTATTGGCAACTATTATTCCGAGCCTTAAGAGCTGAGCTTCCCATTCCTCCCATTTTTGCCAAATTGAGAGCTGACATCGTCATAACTGTGTTTCCTATTTGGCAGCTTTGACATCTGTCACTGGGAGGATTGAGGAGTATCCCTAGAATCTCTCTTGTTCTCTTCATTAACCTCATGTGCTGGGATAAGAACTGGCCCTAGAAATGTTTGGGTTTGTATTGATTTTAGTAACTATGACAAATGCTGATCCTTCTTGCAGCAATGAGGCAAGATGCTGCCTAAACTATACTGAGGTTTTGCCTGCTGAGAAAATGTTGCAGGCTAGCATGGTAATAACCCTCCTTTTATAGCTCTTACATTGTCTTATTACTACTAATTTTGTCAGTTTCACAGTGATTCATAAATCACACAGGGAAACATTTAATCAAATAATGAGTCACACCATTTTATGCTTCCAACCTGTTATCTTTAAACAAATAATTAGAGACTCAGATAAACTTTTTGTGGTAGGACAGTCTGTATGCATGCTGACAATGCACTTGCCTTTTAATATATAATGAGTCTGGCTCTACTTGCTTTTTCTGCTTATTTCATGTTTACACTGAATAAGACTTGTTTTGAACTGAGGAGAAGGTAGTGGAACTCTTGCTGCTTTGTTTTGATTGTATACTGCAAGTTTTCAAAGTAGAGCTCAGCAAAATTTGTTTGCAACCTATTTGGAGACAAAAACATGAAATGTTGATATTTTCCAGGAAGTGGATCTTCCAAAAATTTAGATTCAGAAATACATAATATTTGGAAAAAAATACATAACTGTAAGGGTAGTTAAGCACTGGAACAAATTACCTAGAGAGACTGTGGAAAATCCATCATTGGAGGATTATAAGAACAGGTTAGACAAACACCTGTCAGGGATGTCTAGATAATACTTAGTTCTGTTTCAATGCAAGGTACTGGACTAGCTGACATATCAAAGTCCCTCCCAGGCCTACATTTCTATGATTCTATAAGTCCTGTAACAGAATTGCTTCAGTTTGTCTCGTCACATTTTTCAACATTAAATTGCATTTCCCTGTTGCTTTATGGGAATTGTAGTTCTGGCCCCTTTTCTATCCTATTGGTCAAGCTCCAGGGCTGGACTACATCTTCCATAATGTACCAAGAGTCGTGTGACTCCCATGATGCATCACACAGGGAAAATGCTTTTTAGGAGATGTACTGCTAGGGAGTATGGCCCAGAGGAGAGAATGGGGACCAAACTATGACTCCCATCAGGCAATAGTTAAATGCAGTTTGATGGCTTTTTAACAAATTTGAAAGTAAATGTGTTGGGTCACTTTAAAAATGAAATATTCCAATTCAGGTTGAACTGACCCAAAATGAAATATTTCATTTAGTTATTCCTGATGGACGATCTATCTATATCTATATCTATATCTATATATATTTTACAAAATCAAAATTGTCCTGCAGGAGATTTATTTTTTTTTGCAGGGACTGCATTTTAGGAAATTAATTCTGATGGAAAATTCCCAAACAGCTCTATTTAAAAGGAGCTTTTTAAAATGATATGAAAAGAGAACACCAATATATTCTGAATGACTACAACAATTCATGCACAGTCATTTTTGTAAAGAAGCGGAATGGTTTTACTGAGAAAAAGAGTCTTTGAAAGAGCAAACTAGATTGACAGAGCCAGACGAGTACCCAGAAGTCACCTCCTACAAGACAGGCCCAACAAAGAAAATAACAGAACACCACTAGCTGTCACCTTCAGCCCCCAACTAAAACCTCTCCAGCGCATCATCAGAGATCTACAACCTATCCTGAAAGATGATCCTTTACTCTCACAGATCTTGGGAGACAGACCTGTCCTCGCTTACAGACAACCCCCCAACCTAAAGCAAATACTCACCAGCAACCACACATCACTGAACAAAACCACTAACCCAGGAACCTATCCTTGTAACAAACCCCGATGTCAACTCTGTCCACATATCTATTCCAGTGACATCATCATAGGACCTAATCACATCAGCCATACCATCAGGGGCTCGTTCACCTGCACATCTACCAATGTGATATATGCCATCATGTGCCAGCAATGCCCCTCTGCCATGTACATTGGCCAAACCGGACAGTCTCTACGCAAAAGAATTAATGGACACAAATCTGACATCAGGAATCAAAATACTCAAAAACCAGTGGGAGAACACTTTAACCTGTCTGGTCATTCAGTGACAGACCTGCGGGTGGCTATATTACAACAGAAAAACTTCAAAAACAGACTCCAACGAGAAACTGCTGAGCTAGAATTGATATGCAAACTAGACACAATCAACTCCGGTTTAAATAAGGACTGGGAATGGTTGGGCCATTACAAACATTGAAATCTATCTCCCCTTGTAAGTATTCTCACACTTGTTATCTAACTGTCTGTCTGTGCTGGGCTAGCTTGATTATCACTTCAAAAGTTTTTTTCTCTTAATTAATTGGCCTCTCAGAGGTGGTAAGACAACTCCCACCTGTTTATGCTCTCTGTATGTGTGTATATATATCTCCTCAATATATGTTCCATTCTATATGCATCCGACGAAGTGGGCTATAGTCCACGAAAGCTTATGCTCTAATAAATTTGTTAGTCTCTAAGGTGCCACAAGTCCTCCTGTTCTTCTTTTTGCGGATACAGACTAACACGGCTGCTACTCTGAAACCTTACAATATTTTAGTATCCAGTTTCACTGTTAATGTTAGTAAACAAAAGTTGAAGTAATTTTGAACAGATCAGAATTTTTCTCTCAAAACATTTTTGATAGAAAATGCATTTTTATGAAAAAATACATTTTTATTGCTTTCATCAGTGAAGAAATCCCAAATCCAAATATTTTAGGGTTTTTTCAACCCCTCTCCTCCCAATTCCCTCCCACCAAATAAAAATTATTTTTTTCAACAAAAATTTTCATAAAAGGGCAAAAACCAAACCAACCAACCACCAAACAAACAAAAAATCAGCCAGAGATCAGCAAATTGAGGGAATACCCCTGCCCCTTCAGTCAGAACACAGTCAAACTTGGCATGAATGTAATCAAAGAATTCTATAGACTGGCTACTACCGATGACTATATTCTGCCCCTAGCACCTGATAGTCTAAATACGAGACTCTCCAGATTCATCATTCCTTTGGATCATTGTTGTCTTTTGGGATAGTGATAGAGTATCAGTGGTCTCTGAGGTAGCTAAATCAATATCATTAAGGGGTTTGTAGTTCAAGCATAGTACTTGGAGTTTTGTTCTGATACAAATGAGACAAATGTGAAGTTGTGTTCTCACCAACTTTTCTTGCTTACCTATATCAGTCACAAGATGACACTGCTATTCCAAAGGTAGTGTCCCAGAGTGTACTGAAGTTATCATATGAACAGCTGTCTCACCACTAAAACAGCAGTATTCTGAAATGGTTGTATAAATAGGTAACAATCTATCTGAAGATTGCTTTTCTGTGGGTGAAAGGAGCAACTGTCCTCTCTCATTCTACCCGTAACATGCAAAGTTGCTCAGAAGTTGAAAATTTCATGGACACATTAGGCACTGAAAATCACTTTGATGGGTGTATATCTAGAGGGGATTTCAGACTGATAATGAAAACTGGTTTAAAGATAATTTCAACACAATCAGATTTATGGTAGCTTTGGGCAATAAGTTAAGTCTGAAGACCCAGTGGTAACTTTTTCAGCTTTCAGCAGGGTATTTTTCCATTACCAGAGTGCACTATCACAGCTGCACCTTTCATTAAAACTGAAGCTAAGTGTCCATCACTCTTTCCATTATAAACTCAATTTTCCACAGGTTTAAAACTCAGCCATAAAAATTCAGAAAAGGCCACAAAGTCACAGGTATGAGGGAAGATTTTATTTCTGTTTTCCAGGAAATTATGTTGACCATTTGTAAGCTTAAAAAGTGATAAAGGCTCCAGCCTGCTGCTATTGAAATCCCCCCCATCGTCCCTCCTCCCAGTTCATTTCAGTGGTCTGGATTGTGGCCTTTTGCCCTAAACCTGCTATACAGCTGGATCCCCTTGTTGGAGAGGTCATGGAAAGCTTGTCATCAAAGGACAGACCATCCCTTCTGAAGCTCCATAATGTGAAAGATGAGTAATGCAAACTAGTTTTGTTTTTTTTACTATGTAAAAAGGGAATGAAATAATGTTTATTTGATACTGTAGTAACTGGTGCCCCATAAGTACTTACTGTAGATATTTCACATTGCAAACGGGTACCAGTGCATATACAGACCAAATTTTATAGATTTTATCAAGGTTACTTATGACTGCATTTCTGATATAGCATTATAATCATATTTTATTATATAGTGAGCACAAATTGTGTCCTCTGAACTGTACAATACATAGAACAAGATACAGGGTGAAATTTCAGCCCCACTGAAGTCCATGGAAGATTTACCATTGACTTTAGCAGAGTCAGGATTTCACCTACAGTATCTATCCTAGGAAGTTAACAGCTTAAAAAGATGAAGCCCCCAAATCATTAGACAACCATGTGGTGAAGTTGGTGCAGTAGCGGCTTTTTTGTCTGTATATATATTTAATTAGCTGTATTTATTTTTATTGTGGTTGTGCCTAGTGTTACCCCGGGTGTTCTCAATCTGAAACTATTGTAACTTTTATTTTCTTATCTCCAGGCGGTTTCCGGATATAAATCGATGGGGACACAGTTCCTTCATCTGACAAATGATTGGTAAAAACGAGAGTTCTTTCACCCAAAATCTTTTTTATTGAGTCTAAAGCACACATCTAAAATAGCAATAGTCTAACTAGAGCAGCCCAGATATAGTTACCCAAAGTTTGAGATGGTCTTGACTGGTCAGCAACAGGTTTCTAGTGGCCAGCCTTCCTCCTAGCCACTGGGGATTTGGATGTGAGCCTCCTAACTCATAGAAAACCTCTCCGAACTTTTCCAAATTACATACTCTGACAGATTTTTCCATAGGTTGTTCAAAACAAAGCTAATAACTCATAGTAACCCCTTGAAAATTAACAATTTTTCTAACATCAGCTAGCAACCCCGTGTCATAACATCCAAGCTCAACCATTCACAATTCTGCCCATTCTCATGATTCTTCCAATTTTACTTTCCATCCTTATCAGCAAAACTGCAGCTGCAGCTATTTCGTGTGCTTATTCAAAAGCTCGAGTTATTTCTAACTATTTGCTGTTATCACTTCCAATTAATGGTGGCTGAGTGCACAAAATGGCTGTCAATTTCTCTTGTAATACTAGAAGCCCCCATCAAGAATCAGGCCCCCATTCTGCTAGCAAAAAATGGTCCCGATTCCAAAGAGCTTACCATCTATAAGATGAGGCAATGAATACAGGGAGAACAAAAGGTGCTAGTGAAATAGTATTATTTTGTTTAATAAGCAGTGATCACAGCACACCCTGGTGCCTAGCCATTGTCAAGTGTCAGGATTTTTTTCATTTGATTCTTTAAAAAAAAAACCACTTCATTTTTCACATGGGTTATTATGCATGCACTTAATTTCCACTGAGTAGAGGAGCAGTTATAGTCTGTCAGGCCATTGAACCACATATAAAAGCCCACAGACTAGAAAGTCTCTAGATTTCAATATGATAGTTCATAATGGTTTCAAAAGGGCCCTTGTAAGCTACTGTGTCAACTTATTTGCAACATATGTACCTCTCCCATCATATTTTGATTGGAGATCATGAATATTATACACTGAAATCATCTAATTGAATGATCATTGCATCACGCTAACATAATGGACACTTAATCAAAGATTTTTTATACGTGCTCCCTGTTTCATACTGCAGTGGATGGTAATGAGGAATGGAAATTAATTTTAAAAGATTTTTTCCCCAGAAATTGTAGAATTTGACTTATACGTGAAGGGGGAAATGAAAAATAAGTGTAACCTCTGTTTCCCATCATTATTTAGTTTGAAACATTTATTTCTGACTCTTCTGGTCCCAAAAGAAAAATTGTAGCAAAGGATTTGGTGGCTACTTCCAGAGGATAGAATTGAATTGGTTTATGGTGCCAGCAATGTCACCTCTTTTCATTTGAAAGAAGTGCTCGCACTAGATTCATTTCCTCCTCAAGTTACTGTTCTCTAACTGTAAATAAGTGAGAGAAGTTAAAAGACCCGCTTATTTTACCACAACTTAGAAACTACCAATGGAAGGAGATAGTGTGATCTTCACTACTTGTTGTAAATTGGTTTCTAGTACACTTTTAGGTGTTAGCTTTGCCTGCCTACTTTCAAATGTTACCACCTCCACTGAAAACTTCAGGGTAAGAAGAAATAACAGCAGAAAGAAATAATGCAATAGGAGTGGTATGGTATATGAATTGTGCCCTCCCTCCCAGGCCTCCCCCAAAGTTTATGCAGCTTAATGTTACACAGTTAAGCACTTGAAAGGTTTCAGAGTAGCCGCCGTGTTAGTCTGTATCCGCAAAAAGAAGAACAGGAGGACTTGTGGCACCTTAGAGACTAACAAATTTATTAGAGCATAAGCTTTCGTGGACTACAGCCCACTTGCATCCGAAGAAGTGGACTGTAGTCCACGAAAGCTTATGCTCTAATAAATTTGTTAGTCTCTAAGGTGCCACAAGTCCTCCTGTTCTTTTTTTAGTTAAGCACTTGAATACCAGTAAATATCAAAATTAAATGAAGTGTGTAAATCCCTATCTATATAGAAAATTCAGAAACCACAACTTTGCCCCCTTGGTTGATATGTATTACATGACATTTATGTATTTATTTACTTGTATTACCATAGGACCTACAAGCTCTAGTCATAGACCTATATATTATTTTGCTAGGTGCTGTACAAATGCAGAACAAAAACAAGGTCCCTGCCCCAAGGAGCTTGCAACGTAAGTATAACACAAGATAATTACATGATTGAATGCTATTTTTAAGTAACAAGGAAAATGCAGCAGCACAGAACCTTAGCCCTTATCCCCTTAGTAAGAGTTATCTTCTCCCAAATTTGGGGATGTGATGGAGTATATAAACCACGCACTGGAAAGGAAGCAGTTGAGAAGCTTCTTTTGGCCCAGGCGGGTGGTCCACCCTTCCAACCTGTAAAGCATGCATGGCTTGCAGGAGGAACACAAAAGGAGAACAGACCAGCTGAATAGGAGGGCAGGCAATGGAGGTGAACTAACCTACTCTCCCAGCTCTTGAGAAGGAGCACTGCAGGAGGTCCAGCTGCTTGAGACCTCTGGCTATGGTGACTTTGCCAAACTCACAGAGAAGGGATTCATAACACTCAGAAGGTCTGAGCCTTTACCTTTGGTTTCAGTTGTTTAATGAGTTTATCCATTGGGAAAGGGGGGACTGGTAGGATGTGTTCCACGCAAGCAGCAGTATAGCAGAATTTATCTGCCTGTTGTTGGGCCCTGGCATAGAATTTGGTGGAATGGATGACCCCAGGTTCCCCTACCAACTTCTAAGGGATGCAGAAGGTAAAAAGCCTGTCCTTGATACTGGGGGCTCTTAATAAGAGAAGACCCTGAGGCCAGAAGTGTACGGGGAGATTTTGGCAAACCAGTAAAGTGGCTGAATCACTATTGCCTGCTGCTAACAGTAGCTAAGTCAGCAGGCCGTACTAAACCACTATTGCTTATTGCTAAAAATAGTCAAGTCATCAGGCCATAAATTGGTCACGCAGCAGCCTTAGCATAACCAAGGCAGGAGGAGAGGGGGTTTTGAGTGCCACAGACAGGGCAGCTTGATCCCGCATCCTTCCTGCTAAGAACGCTAAAATTGCTGATATATGTTGTAGCGGGGTGGTCACCCGCTCCAGCCTGGAAGGGCTTAAAACAGCCCTGGCAAAGGGCTGGGGCAGGGGAAAAGCTGGGCTGATTGGCAGAGCAGCCGCAGCTGGGCCACACCCCAATCAGGCCACAGCTGGCCTGTATAAAAAGGCTGTGAGCCAGAGGCCCAAGAGGAGTTTCTCTCCAGGCCTGGCTGCCTGCAGAAAGGGCACTGGAAGTGAGGCAGGGCCGAGCCGAGGAAAGGCCAGGGGAGCTCCAGACTGGCAACTCCCCAGGCTGCAGGGCCTGGTCCAAGGCCCATAATGGTACTGGCAGGCAGAAGAAGGCAGCAGGTCTGAACCCCCTTGCCTATGATGAGTAGCTTTTACATTGCAGTCTGCACCAGGGAGTGGGGGCTTGGTGATTACTGGTAGTAGCCCATAACTGAGGCAAGGTGGGGATAGAGGGTTGGGTGGGTTCCCCTGGGTGGGAAGACCCTGAGACTGCAGGGGTATTGCCAGTGGGCAGCCCGAGGGTAAAGGGGCACCAGGGTCTGGGAGGGACATGGGGCCAGCTACAAGTGGGACACCGGCCTGCAGCGGGTGCTCCGGAGGCTGAAAGAGCTAATTCCCAGAGACAACCAGCAGGAGGCGCTGCAGGGGTGAGTCCCATACGTTTACATATGTATTATAGACAAACAGGATGTTTGTCTATAATATACCCTGAGGAATGTGTCTGTCAGGGTCCCAAGGCATGGACACGCTGGAAAAAAAAATCTGGTTAATAGATGATCATAAGGAAACCTCTTGCTTGACTTTTAAAAACTGCTTGTTTAGCAAGTTTTCTTTAAGGGATATGTCATTGTATTACTAATGTATAAATAAGGGGGAAAAGTTTGAGGTAGATGGACTCTTCGGGAGGGTTTCTTCAGGGACGCTCCCTCTGGACGCATCTTGGGGGTTCCCACTGGCAGATGGAAGTTTGGCCAATGGAAGCTTGTTGCTGTGCCACTCGAGAGCCATACTCAGCTTCGGTAATTATTGAGGGTTGGGGGTATTTTACTAACCTGTTGTGGACATGTGTGAGTGCTTGAGACTAAATAAAGTTTAGCTTTAAGTAAAAGCACTCTTCTGTTGTCCTGTTTGTGCCAGCCATCTATCGGTCAGATGGCTGTGTCTCCCAATATTTATTTCCTGACACCACCTAGCACACAGTAAAAGTTGCCAAGAACATTGGGTTAAAAGAACCCTGGGTAACTGAAGGAGCAAGACCTCAGAACCTCAAACCACGGGAGACCTGGAGCCGTTCACGTGACCATAGAGCTATTGTTTGCCAGACTCTTTATATTCCCCGAAAGAGGGAGACATAAATACGTGACCTGGGTGGAAGGCTGAGTGATTAGAGCAGGCAGACCATCACAAGGCTGTAGTGGTGGTTGGTAGGGTATGCAGGGAAGAGGAGAGCTTTTGAATTTGAAACATTTTTAAAGGACCAAGAATAGTCTTGCACTGCAATGGAACTTTCTTAGGAAAAACAATCATTTTATTGTGGTTAAGGCTTCGGATTGGGACTTGGAAGTTCTGGATTTGAATTCTCATTTTGCCACTGATTTCCTGTCTGTCCTTGAACAAGCAACTTAATCTTTCTCTAATTAAGTTTCCCATCTTTAAATGTTGATAATCCTTTCTCCCACAGGTTCTCTCTCTTTTTTTATTTAGACTGTCAGCTCATCAGGGCAGGGACTGTACACATTTGTATAATACCTAACACAGTGAGACCACAATCTTGTTTGGGGCATTTAGGAACTTGTAGAATAATAATAACCAATACAGTTATATTAATATGTAACATAATATTTAAATGTTAATTTTACATTAAATATTTCAGGCTTCCTTTATGGGGCATATTGTCTTCCCACTGCCAAACTGGAATAACAGTGCTGGTTTCTGGGGCAGGAATCTCAGGGCTTCAGACTGCGTTTTCCTTATGTTTTAATTTTCTTGCTCATATGGGAATTTCATTCCAACCCATAATGTTATTAAGTGTTTGATTTTTGTTACACATATAGATATTACTTTGTTAATGAAAATCTTAGACAAGAATGGCAGCAGGAAGACATGCAATGGTGGGTTACATATGGATTTGTTCATAACCTCACAGAAGTAACTCTTTTTCCACTCTAGTGTTGAGTTGACATTTCGAGTTGAGGTGTTTTTTTTTTTTTTTTTTTTTCCCCCCAGTGGACCTTGTGATGCTTTCATCATTCTTAGTTTTCCTTTATGATTTCTTTATTTCCTGAGTGGCAAAGTGCAGGGGTGAACTATTAGAACACAAAAGCAGTTCTGTTGGTCCATCTAAACTTTTCAAATCTTCTGTCTGTTTTTATATGCTTGTGATTTATTAAAATATTGACTTTGATAGTCCATCAGGCACCATATGTGCATTCCAAAGAAACCTTGATTAATGTTTTAGCTCTTCAAGCAAAACAAACACTTCCAAGCTTTGACCTAATGTTGCTATTAATTTATTTAATCCATCCTGCCCATTTTAAAACCCAGCTGAAATTTGTTAAGGGTTTATAAAATCCCTGGCTATATTAGGAGTTGTCTTTTGTGCCATGGTTATATAAGAGCAGAGCATAACTACTGTGGTCATATTCAGGTTGTTGCTGTGGGAAGAACAAGGTTTGCTTAAGGGTGAAGATAAATTATTCTCTTGGGCCAGGAAATGGCCGATTCCTTTTCCTGACATTGTTCATATCAGATACTACTGTTAGAAAGACAACAGCAAAGCCCAGGTTTGAAGAAAAAGAGGATGCTGAGTTGGAGAACCTTTATTTTCCCCCCAAATGTTTGTCTTAAAAGAGCTCTAGCAAATAAATAGCTTGGGTGTAATATACAGTGTCTATCAAGAAAGACCTCTCCTAATATCTGGCAAGGCCCACGCAATAAATATGGTGTAAGGGTTGACTCTGTGAAGTGCTAAGTGGCTCCTGTGAATTCCTGGGGTCAGTAAATACAAATTCCTTCCAAATGGCATGAGTATAACTTTTTGTAACCTGAATACATATAATATGTTTGAGGATATGAAATAAAAATCAGTCTCCCTTGTGATATGTCACACCTTAATCATAACTCCCAATAATTCAACTGGCAGATGAGGAGGGAGTTTACCACATTATATTATCAGGCTTTTAATGATTAATTTTAGCCTCACATTTAAGATCTTCTAATTAATTAGTGGTCAGTAATTTATCTTCATGGTGTGAATGAATTAAGTAACATGCTAAAAATTTTCATGGAAAGGGAAGAGAAGGTTATATATAATGATTTATAAAGGTATTTTTCCCTCACAGAAAATTTTGAATATTTAGCAGGAATTCAAATTCAGCTGAAAACCAAAATAATTTAGTATATGAATACTCATTTTTTGACAAATTCAGTTTTCTGTGCAGAGCAGACATTTGTCACAAAAAAGCTTAATCAACAACCCGATTTTCCTCATAAAACAGTTTCAATGGAAATTTTTGATCAAACTTGTGTTATTTAATATACTGAATTGTGCAAATTATTTCATTGATAAAAGTCTGCTTCAAATTTCACCTAGCCAGACTTTCTCTGAATCAGAATCTGTGATAAGT
Source organism: Chrysemys picta bellii (assembly GCF_011386835.1). Lineage (NCBI taxonomy): Eukaryota > Metazoa > Chordata > Testudines > Emydidae > Chrysemys > Chrysemys picta. The sequence goes on along the minus strand of NC_088792.1, from coordinate 220,752,493 downwards.
TGTGGAAGATTTTACAGCATTTAGCCAGGAGTAAACCTGAAGCAGGATTATTTTAGCAATTGTGCTAAAAAGTAATGAAATGAATGTTCATTTCCCAATGTGAAGATGTACTTTTCACAACTCCCACTAGAATTAATGGCATTTAGACAAGTACAACTTGCAGTGTGTCAATATGATGACAGACTGTAAAGAATATTTTGTCTCTCCGGTTCATGTTGTCTTTTACAATCTGTTTGTCTGAAGTATATGTACCCAAGTCTATTTACATAGCTCATATGGTAGCAGATGTTCAGAGGAGAAGCTTCAATATTTATCTTTGTATCTCCCATGAAGGAAGCCCGTGTACAACTTTAACAGAACTTATCCTCTAGCCCAATCTTTAGATTGTGTATTAATTATATTGATTACTTAAGAATCCCAGTTATCACTTTGAGGGTAGACAGGTTCTTGTCCCAAGATCAGGCCCAGTATTATTTAAATTATTATATTGTTGGGAACCCCGATATGCACAGTTGCAACACTCACACTGTAAGAACTATTTTATATTTATATAGTTTATTAATAATACATTTAGCACAGTCACAAACACCCCAACTCAGTAAGGTAGATAGAGATACTACAGAATGTATATTTGCACATCCATATACTTGTATCCCTTGTAGAACAACTTGAAGTGTTAGCATCATCTCTCTCATTACCTTCCTCATCATGACCCATGGCCATTATTCTGGCATCTCTCAAGGACTACATCTCCTTCTCCTACCCTTGGGCTGGATGCTACTTTTATAATATGTTATGCTGACACCATTATGTTTGATGCATATTCATTAGGGGATTTCTCCCCTTTTCCTTATTTGTATTTCCTCACCTTACTAATGTTGGAGTGTCTTTTTCCTATAGGTTAGTATATCGATGATCTCAACTTATTATCATATATGTCAATTCGTTACCAGGGTTCTTTTGTGATTAGGTATCACATTTGTTGTTTTTGTCCTAGCTGGTTATTTCAGTTCTTTCCAAGTTGTGGTGTATTTCTTAGGTTTAAAGGGGTATGAACTTAGGAAAGCCCCTATGCCAACCTGCTTTAATGCATCCTCCATGTTAAAGGTCACAGCCATATATGGTTTAGCTCATCACCATCTATCTAGTTGAAAGGTCCCAAACATATGTATGCTAACTTTGCCTTAGCTCAATGCACAGGATGTGGCCGGCAGGTCCCTTGTGTTACAGCCAAAATATATTGTAATATAAACCTAATATAATAAAACAAATAATCAAACCCATAAGAAACGTACATGAAAAGATATATAGGCAAGCAGGCTAGCCTTAGATGTATCTCATGTACCTGTTATGTATGTCAGTTTATTGCCAGAACACTTCTGTGGCTGACTCATGTACCTTAAACTTCCCCTTAAAACTCTATTTTCAGCTCCCCCAAAACATGGGGTTTTCTGTTGGGCTGTCTATCTGTTCAAAGTTCATAGGCATCAAGCCTTATGCTAAACTTGCTGAAGCTAATGTCTTACAGGATACAGGCCTGTAGGTTTCTTGCATTGCTGCAGAATATAATGCAAAGCAGATGTGGCAAATGGCCAACGCTATTGTGGTGGGTCCCGCACTTTTTCTTGGTGTGGTGGGTCAGAGCACTGCCCCTTATCTCTATTCTTGGGCATCGTGGGCTCCGCTAGTGCCCCAGTAGAAGGATATAATGGAAGTTCTTGCTCTCTAGAATAGATGTAGAGCAATACCACCAAAGTTTCTCATATCACTAGGGGCTTGTCTAGATGAGAAAGTGTCACCAGCTGAACAAAAGGTGTAAATTTAAACTTATTTTAGCATTCAGTACAAATTCCTCCCAGAAACTTGTGGGCATGTACTTGGCATAGCACAGCCATGCTGCTGCTACCTATGCTACTATGGCTACATTGTTATTTATATTAGTGCTAGCTTAACGAAAGTTATCAAAAGTATGTGTATATGAGCAGGAGACTCACATCCCTAGCTCTAGTAGAGACATAGCCTTATGTCAATTTGAGTGGCTTTTTTTGGTTTAGGTAAATCGACAAGGAACAGGTTTAAGCTGAAACATGATAAGTATCCAACTAGAGGGTTGCATTGGTATAACTAAATCAGTTGTTAAGCTATTAAATCAGTACAGCTCTACCTGGTACCCTAGTCTTGAGAAAAATTTACTCTTTTGATTGCTGTATTTTCTTATTATACCCTGCCAGCCATAACCTCCAGTGTTGAGATGAGAGGGTACAGTATTTGCAGCTTTTTCCCTGGTATTTCTTCCTGATGCCAGTGATCTGTTTATCTGTTGCATTGATGTGGATATGGAAACAATAACTGCTTTTTATTCTTTTTTTCCCTTCTGTCTGCTCTGGAGTTTTCTACAGCACTCCAAGGGTTTTACCTTTGAATCTGATGATATGATTAATTCATACTTTGTCCTAGAACGGATTGTCGCTAAACCTGAATACCGATAGTAACCTCTTAGCCAAGCCCTGCTCTGCATGAATCTTGCACTTCTGGTGTGTAACAATTTTGCAGGAATATCATATGGAGCTTTCAGGAATATGATGGTGATGCTTTATCTCAATATTCTTGCACCATAGAATCTGTGAAGTACTGTGAATTCTTCAAATTTTACTGAAGGATGATTCTTTATGGGAAGTCTGCCACTCTGAAATTACTGAGGAGGGACACTGCAGTTGACATGCTGACGCTCCTAAAAGTGGATAATTATTATGACATTACTTCACCCTTAGCTAAAATATCTGATGTTTATGCTCTTCAGTGTAGTCAAGCTAATACCATAGCCTCATCACTGTGCAGTTTTTACTTTTGTTCTCATGCGTCATAACACAGTGGGCTATGAGTGGTGCCAAGTATACTCTCAAAATAATGTTACAGTCCTCCAATCTAAATTACGATATACTCCTCTTGCAGAGATCTCTCAAACAGCCACAGCGATCACTGCTGCTTTGGGGATGAGAATTTTTCACTTAGTTATAAGAATGTGCTACTTCTCTCTGCTTACACACAGGATTTCAACAAGTCACCAGAATTATCAAAGTAGGGAATTGTCTATCAGGTCTGATAGAAGTGAGCTTGATTTTGTTAATGTGAAAACCGTTTCAGACTTTGCTAAAACTGAAGTTGTCTGCAGAATTCAGAACCACACTCTTAAGAAAATTGAAGGGAAAATAGAAGAAACAGATGAGGTTATGCTGAAAGAACTTAAAATTCCAACATCCTCATGAACCAGCAGAATCTACAGATTTGATTAGCAAAACATATGGCATTTTCAAGGAAGGTCTGACAAGCAAACGAAGCATTTTTGACTGAATAATTCAAGGGACACTAAATAACTTGCAAAACCTCTGAGTATATTTCAAAGTACAAAATCTTTGCTCTTCCCTGTCACCTAACAGATTATACATGAATGTTTATGTCAAATCCCATGAATACAGCATCCGGTGGGAGAATGTTTTGTGTCTTTGTCAAGTTAAGTGATCTAACAAATGCAGTGCTGGATAGAAGATTTTCCCAGGAGCATAGAACATGATAGTTCCTTCTCTTTGGAGAAACATACTGCTAACTTCAGTTCATTAGCATCCGACCACAAGATGATGTCTTTCCTTCCATGATGATAGGAGCTCTTTCCAGAAATGTTGCTTATATAGCACATGCTAAGTGTGGATCTTCTTTTCCGTCTGGTGGTTGGACCACAGTGGTTGGTTGTTTAATGAGTCAGCTACAGCTGTTAGCTAGGGTGCCAAGTCCTCTTGCTTTATACATTTACCTTTGAAGTGCTCTGTTTAAAACATGCTATTGGCCAAAGTTGGGACACTCAAACTCTACTCTTCTCAGACTGAGCATTGCTTTAGTCCTTCACTATTGCCCAGAGTTTTAGATTTACCCATTTATCCTAGTTTTAACCCTGTATGCCTTTGTCCTGCAAAAAATTATTCACATGCTTAACTTTGCTTACTGTGAGCAGTCCCTTTGAAGGGACTGGGGCTACATACCACACACAAACATAAGCAAGTGCATAAATCTTTGCAGTATTGAGGCCATAATTTATGGGTTAGATCCCCACCTATGTTAGAAGACATGTTTAATGAGTCTTTAAATTAGACGTCTTGTTAGCTCTACTCAGAAAAATGCTTGTTTGAAGAAGTAATCAATACTTTAGAAATTGGCAGAATTTTTGGAGTAACAGCTTTGCAAGAATGAAGTGATTTTGATCTGTTTCCAGAATATTAACAACAAATGTTAAAAACCACACTCTTTCATAGTAAGGCTAATGTGTCATTCTGTTATGCCAATAATTTCCTAAAAACATATTTATCCCACTCTCCATTTAGGCATGTATTGTCTGATCTATTGATTGTGTATTAAATATATTGATCACGTACGCATTCTCAATTAACACTCAAGGGTCATCATCTTGGCACCTACCAAGGGTTACATCTCCCATGGCACACAGGCTGGGATAAAACTTTTATAATGCATTACACTGACACCACTGTGCCTAATGCATATTCAGTAAGGGTTTGTTCCCTTTTCCTTATTTGTATTTCTTCACCGTACTAATGTTGGAGTACACTTCTCCCACAGTTTACCTCAAGCTTATTAGCATATATGTCAATTAGTTACCATGCACTCTTTTGGTCAGACATATGCTGATGTTCCTAACTTAAAATATCCCAAGCCCGTCTAAACTAACCTCTTGTAGTTACCTGGCAGCAGTTTAGTCATTATAGCAGTCTATCCTGTGATATTTGATTGCTTAGGCTAAGGCTCGGTCTACATTAGTGTAACCCTTCTGCCCATCTAAGTTGGCAGCAACAAGGGCCGGGTTCTGTATCTAGGGGTTCCATTTCAATAACGCAATGCAAAACCGGCTCGAGCCCCCACCCAGTGACCTGGGACAATTACATACCACCCCCTGGGTGCCTCTAAGAGGCAATACTTCCCCTCTCACAAGCACGGAGTCTGAGTGTAACAGAAAGTGTTTAACAACATGAGGTACACGACATCAGCATTAAATTGGAAAAACACCACAAACCGGATTCATAACACAAACCATGAGCAAAAACCCACCCCAGCAAATTGGGCTGTGTCCTTTCCCTTTGGTTCTTGAATCCAGCAACCCAAAAATCACCCAGAGTCCCCAAAGTCTCTTGGGTCCAGCAACCACCAAAAGTCCAACAGACCCCAAAGTCTCTGTCCCTGGCCAGTGCAGCCCCAGAGTAAAAGGGCGGGGCACGCAGGGTGTTAAGGGGCACCTTATGTGATCCGAGGCCGGCTGGCTATCTCGCCATGGGGTTCCGCCAGAGCCTTCACCACAAGCCAGTCCACTTCCTGCCATCCCACAAACTGCTCCGCTCTACAAGCTGCTCCGCTCCGCTCACTGACCTGTGAGCCGCTCCAGCTGTCCCCGCAAACAGCTCCGCTCGCCATTCCTTGGGCCGCTCCTCCAGTCGTCCCCACAAATTGCTCCGCCAGCTGCTTAGCAATATAGCTTCAGGCTCCCCCACTAGTTAACACAGTACTCAGTGATCTCAGCTCTTAATAACTTCAGCTCTTTTGTGATTTCAGCTCTTAGCAATTTCAGCTCATAGTAGGGGAGCCCCAGTGCTAGTGCACCATTGGCCCAAAGTGAATTCATCTCAGCAGCCTGTAACTGGACTCCTAATGGAATCAAAGTTAGCTCTGACATTCAACAGTGGAGGGAGGAGGTAGTGCAATATGTGTTTCAAACCCTCAGATGGGACCCATACTATCAGGTACAAATACCTGTCCCCATCCTCTCTCAATTCACTGGGTTTTGTAACCCATGCCCCTTGTCAAGCAAGTGCTACTAACGTAATGGTGAAGGACTCACTCAGTCCTTCTGTCATACAACAGTTCCACTGGCCTTGATTCACAGAATCAGGGTAACAAAACTTTATTCTTCCTGCCCCAATAACAGAGAAAACTGAGGATCCCACACCAGCCAAAGTAACCACTTTGAGTTGCTGTTGTTTCATGCCAGGCGGGTGGGTGTGCCTATGCAAACAAGATCAGCCCCTGGAGTTCTTTTCCACACTCACCATAATTCACCACCAGATGTCAGGGTAGAGCTCATCCTGACTCTGCTTACATCAGCAACTTATGTCAGTATAACTACATTGCTCAGGGTCAACCTGGGTTAGCCCTAAAAGACATTCAGTGCTGACAGATTACTATATCTCTGTCATCTTTTGGAATCATAGACTGTAACTCATTTGTGTATATATCTTGCCTGCTTTAACCTGTAAATAAGTTTCATATCTTTTTCCTGGTCAATAAATCCTTCGTGAGTTTACTATAGGGTTGGCTATGCAGTTATAGTGACCTACCTAGGTTGATGGGAGGGCTTCTCTTGTCAACATAGCTACAGGCTGTCTGGGAGGTGGAGTACCTATGTTGATGGGAGAAGCCCTCCCATTGGTGTAGGTAGGGTCTTCACTGAAGCACTAAAGTGGTGCAGCAGCATTGGTGCAGCTGTACCGCTCCAGCATTTTAAGTGTAGACAAGCCCTAAAACTTTTGGGCCTTATGCCTTGTTTAGCTTAGCTCTTGTCTTACAGGCCAGGTGGGTTCAAGTCTTATCTTGAACCTTTGCCTTAGCTAGCAAATACCTGTACCTGTAGGCTACACAGGAGTGTTTTCTTGAGTGGAAATGCATATGCTTATGTATTAAAATTATAGATCACCAGGACCATTATAGTGGTGGATATTTTTCAAATATGATTGTCTGCTAAAGTACATTCATTTAGCAGAATGTTGTATACAGGGCCAGATTAACCTTTTGTGGGCTCGGCGCCAAACACATTTGTGGGCCCCCATGGAGGCAATTGTGCATGGCGCCGGGAGGTCAGTCCCTGGAGTGAGGGGCCAACCAAAGGCAATGGGGCATGGCATGGCAGGGGCGGCCCTGTTCCGCCCAATGCAAGGGCACTATTTACAAATCAGCAGTTGCTAGACGCATAGTGGCCTGCCTGGCCCTGTGCTGCCAGCATGCCCCTTCCCCTTTTGTGTAGGTCTATGCCACACCACACAGCCCCCAATGCCCCATGACTCCCTATGGCCAGCACCCCCCAGACCCACCCATAAATGCACAGTCCCCACAGCCCCACCACAACTGCCTAGCATCCCCCACAGAACCCTTAGGGCCCCAACACACACAGATCCTCCCCACCCCTTCAAAGCCCAGCACACGCACCCCTACATACTCCCCCACAGACCCACTCCCCCAAGCCCTGCCTCCCAGCCGCACTCACCGGCTCAGCTGGGAGGTGACTGTCTGCTTGGCTGAGCTGGCAGCGCTGCCAGGGCTGGTCCCAGGGCCGGGAATTGCTCCGGCCCCTCGGGAGTGGTACGATCAGCCAGGCCAGGACCTGCCCCGGCCAAGATCCCTCAAGATGCACTTGCCTGGAGGGGCCCAGCCACGTCCTCCACACTGTTCCCCCCCCACACACACACCAGCTGAGACTGACCAGGCTTTTGCACCAGTCCCAGACAACTCAGCTCCGGGGAGACAGGTGGGGCTCCACAGGTGGTGGGAAGCAGAGATTGTCCCGAGCCAGAGGTGCACTGAAGTCTGGCAGGGGGCTGAGAGGAGCAGGGGGGTGGGACCAGGGGGCGGAGAGGAGCCCTTGGCCAGCCGGTGGGCAGACCAAGACAAGCAAGTGGTGGGCAGGAGGAGTCAGAGGGGTCTCGGGGCGCCGTGCAAACAGAGCAGGCTGTGGCCTCTTCTGGGCATGGGCCCAGCTCCATGGAGCCACTGTAAACCTGGCACTGAGAATGTATAGATATAGTCAGGCTGTTAAAGATAATTGGAATTTGCACCTGCTTAAATCTCAGTTGAATTTGACCTCTAGAAGTGTTGGGGATGGTTTGGACATAAGTTATAATGTGGACGGGTAGCTTATCTTATACCTCAGAAGCAACTGGTACAGGCAACTCTTGGAGATGGGATACTGCACTAGATGGACCACTGGCAATGAGGGAAATTCTTCTCTTCTTATATAGAGAAAATGTTTTGCAGTCTCTAAATCACCATGTAATCAAGTCAACCTGTCATGCTGGTAGACCAGGTGCCAGCTCTTGCCAAGGCTGTAAAGCTGAGTACTGAAAAATTCATAGCTGGAAACCAGACCAACTAACCTGTATGTTAGTATTGTTCAAGATAGGTGTTAGACTTGTAAGGATGTATTTAGTGTTTAGATCGTATAAAATACTTGTAAGTTGCTGTGTGCATTAATCTTACTTGTAAAGTCTGTATCCGATGCTATAAGGTAGTATTAAGTTTTGCTTTATAACTGTAAAAATTCCTGCTCTGAACCTGTCAACCCAGGCAAGGGGAATGCTTCCCCCACCCATCAAGAAAGACTCTAAAAAATAAGTGGCCCATTGTGAAACATCACACTGCAAAGACTGGGTTGATGGTCGTCTTATACTCATAAAGGTGCTACATGTGAAAAAGCTCATCCCATGAGCTTGAATTCTGGAAGAAGAATTTTCTTGTCAGTTATCATTATTTCCATCTCTTTGCTGTTTGGACTCTCACAGGGCTGTAGCTAGGAAACAAAAGCAGAGATACCCAGGGTCAACCTGGATTAGCCCTAAAAGACATTCAGTGCTGACAGTTTACTACATCTGTCACCTTTTGGAACCATAGACTGTAACTCATTTGTATATATATCTTGCCTACTTTAACCTGTAAATAAGTCTCATTTCTTTTTCCTAGTCAATAAATCCTTAGTGAGTTTACTATGGGGTTGTCTTTAGTGTGAGATCAAAGATACGAATTGACCTGGGGTAAGTGACTGGTCTCTTGGGACTGGGATCAACCTGAATATTTTGTGATCTTTGGTGTAAATGACCATTTATCACTAAGTCCAGCTTGCCTGGGTGGCAAGATAGACTGGAATGTCCAAGAAGACTATCTGTGACTCCAAGGTAAGACTGCTATAGTGCTTTAGGAGTTCACATATGTTACTGGGTTGGTGAAATCTAATTATAGAACATACTACCAGTTTGGGGTGTCTTGCCTGCTTTTTGACAGTCTGCCCTGAGTTTGGCACTCAGTCATGAACCACTCCAGCCAGTATGACACATCCCCCTCCCCTCTTCCCAAATGCTGTAAAGGGGATTTGGCTTGGCTTGTATTTCATTTTAGCTTTTTGCATTTGAAATGTAAAAACCTGAACATAGTTTACAGGATAGGCTTTAAGGCTGCTGTTGTAAAATAACGATTGTGTGGTCATTTCCCCCGGTCTAGGAAGACATGTTGTATTGAAAACATAATTCAATCCAAAAACACCACTGAAAATGTATATTTCCTGTATCCTTAAGGGTTCATGGAGCTCCTGATATGCACACACTATTCGGAATATGAGTGTTGTATGAACCCCACAAGGGGGAAGTAAATAAATTTGAAGTAAATTAATCTAGAGCTGACAACTAGGAAATTAATTTGAATAGAGCCCAGCAATATGCACATAGCAATCTAAGTACTGCATTACTTAAAATGAGTATGCAAAATCTCACATTTTCTCTGTTGTTAACAGTAATTGGAGACTGCGGTACACAGAGTGAGCTGCCATCAATCTCTCGCTTTCTTATTTTCTATTGCAAGGCACTAGGAGATTAGCTCTAATGTAAGGTGAATGCCAAACTACTTTGTTAGGGAGAAGCGGGGGTTGCACTTTCTATTGTACTATTTAAAGCACAGCCTTTGCTTCCACATTTCATTTGTTATTAACGCAGGTGGCCAAGTACCTTACCACCACAGGCTCTGGATCACACAAGACAAGCCTTCTGAGACTAACAACATATTTTACCTTGAGCGTCTTTTATGCGTTTTCTTGAACCTCCATTACTAGAGTAATTTGCTACCCAGTGAAAGGAAGGAGAATAACTTCTGCTCATTCACATGGCTAATAATAATTGTTATATTCACAAGTATTGAACCCACTGTTAGTCTCCGTTCAGTGGCTAAAGGGTTCCCATTTGGGATGCAGTTAAAATAAAATGCCCTTGCTTCCCCAAATCATTATTTGGGTAAAAGCAAAGTATAGTTGTGAAATGTTTTAAAGGGGAATCTAGTACAATACAGGTTGAAGAGAAGAACATGACAACTACTAAAAACAGAGTTTTACACATTTTGGTCCCTAGTCATCAATATTATACTCAGGTGTGTGTTTCTTCTGTACTTCTACTATGTGTATTTATAATCTAGCATGATGGAAACATCTACAAGAGCATAGTGATGCCAGGGTAATGTTTGGCCATATGGCTACTTGAGCACAACTTGTAACTGTGAGAGACTAAGAAAGCATCTTTTGACAATACAAAGTATAATGGCACAAATCCTATGTATGGTTGATATTATGTATCTGGTTTAGGGTTTTATATTGCCTCCCATCACCATATTAGCTGAGTGCCTTCCACGTACAATCAGTAGCAACAGTGGAGTGCCTAGCGGACTTTATGAATCTCTGGCATTTCTCCGGTTTCAGGGTAAAAACTCTGAGGTAGGTTTTTTACAATTTTTTCAGATTTGATTTATTTCCATTTTAGGAGGGTAGTTAGTTGGGGTGTTTTTTGGTAGAAGGGAGTCAACGTTGAGTGATGGTATATTTAGAAACTTTGGCTGGAATTTTCTTGAGCACAAGTTCCTGTACTTTTTCATCTTTATGTGCTTTACTTGATCTCACAAACCTATCCAATATCCTCTCTCTCTTGAGTTCTGTATAATATCCTGGGAAGAACCATTTTTAATTCCTGACCAGGGTTTTGGAATTGCTAAAGCAGTGGTTCCCAAACTCGTTCCGCCACTTGTGCAGGGAAAGCCCCTGGCGGGCCGGGCCGGTTTGTGTACCGGCAACGTCCACAGGTTCGGCCAATCGCGGCTCCCACTAGCCGCAGTTTGCTGCTCCAGGCCAATGGGAGCTGCTGGAAGTGGCAGCCAGTATGTCCCTCGGCCCATGCCGCTTCCAGCAGCTCCCATTGGCCTGGAGCAGCAAACTGCGGCTAGTGGGAGCCGCGATCGGCCGAACCTGCAGATGCGGCAGGTACACAAACTGGCTCGGCCCGCCAGTGGCTTTCCCTGCACAAGCAGCGGAACAAGTTTGGGAACCACTGTGCTAAAGAAATGACTATTTTCAAAAGACAAGGTGGATGAGGCAATATCTTGTATTGGACCAAGTTCTGTTGGTGGAAGAGACAAGCTTTCGTGCTTCACAGAGCACTTCTTCAGGTCAGAAATCCAAAGAATCCATCTTAGGTTTTGCACTGAGCCCTCTCTGTGCTGAGAGAGTTTTGGGCATTTAGTGCTAACTAAGATATCTATACTATGCAGACATATTCAGTACAGCTGAAAGTTATTAGATATGAACCTCAGTATTAAGTCTCAGTGTAGCAAGAATTTATCACAGTTTGATGGTAAATTTACCATAGGAAAATTACACATTATTTATTTCTTTATTTTATTTATTTATTTACTTAGTGCAGTCCTCCTATTGTAATTATTCCATTCAAGTCGGAAGTAGTAGCCACAATTAAAGAACTTTAGATAAATTGACATGATCTCTTCAAGCTGAAATCATTCCATCAGTACAAACTCATTTCTTAATTTTCTGTGCAGACTTTTCAATGCATTTGTTTCCTTTTATATGTAAAATTTATTAAGGTGTGTGCCAGAGGAAGATTAGAAATCATAAAAAGCCAGTCAGTGGAATTCAGTGTATGAGATTTGATTGGATTATTATCCATCAGTTAGCCTCTAATGCTGCTCAAACATTCATGGTGGCTTATGGCTGTTCTGAAGATGCTTCTTAATCTTTTATGACTTCAATCAGATCAACAGTTTCTTTATTCCATCACATCACTGAATCAAAGCCATGGATTTTATTCAAGGGTCACTGATTTTAATAATGAGGTTAATCAGAGAATTTCAGAGGCACATACACTTTTCTTTTTACTCTCATGTGCAGTGATTCCCTTCAGCATATCTATTTCATATGTAACCTAGTGTGTCCCATAATGTACTCCTCAAGGTGAAGATGGCTGATGTTAGACAAGGATTTCAATGGTGTTGCACTAGTGTAACTTGGCAGAGTATGTGTACATGGATTGTTATCCTCTTTACAGTTCAGATGCCCGTTAGGTTAATGGAGTCAAGTATCAGAGGGGTAGCCGTGTTAGTCTGAAGCTGTAAAAAGCAACAGAGGGTCCTGTGGCACCTTTGAGACTAACAGAAGTATTGGGAGCATAAGCTTTCGTGGGTAAGAACCTCACTGCCATTCAAGTGCAGACTTCAACCTCCCTGGCCACACAATAGCAGATGTTAAGGTAGCCATCTTACAGCAAAAAAACTTCAGGACCAGACTCCAAAGAGAAACTGCTGAGCTCCAGTTCATTTGCAAATTTGACACCATCGGATCAGGATTAAACAAAGACTGTGAATGGCTATCCAACTACAGAAGCAGTTTCTCCTCCCTTGGTGTTCACACCTCAACTGCTAGCAGAGCACCTCACCCTCCCTGATTGAACTAACCTCGTTATCTCCACACTGATTTATATCTGCCTCTGGAGATTTCCATTACTTGCATCTGAAGAAGTGAGGTTCTTACCCACGAAAGCTTATGCTCCCAATACTTTCGTTAGGTTAATGTAATTTACACATTAAACACCTCCATGAGAACTGTGGTGGAAGGAGCATCATCTGTGAGGAAATAATGACAACACCAAAAACCCCACAACCCTGAGAAATCACTTTACATGGATAATCCTGGTCTCAAATCTTCTCTTGTATGGGTAAGGTATTGGGAAGGCTGTGGTGAGTTCTGGCACCATTGGTAAGTTTGAGTTTCCTAGCCACCAACCATACTGTTCTTGATTATTTCTTCTCAATAATAGATGAGTCATCTGTCCATTCTGATTTTGTTAGATCTACCAGCATGGTCTGACCCTATTAATCATAGGGTGTTATTGACATGACTGTTGGCGCTGGCAAGATTGAGGAAGGCTGTCGTTTGGCTCCATTCCTTTCCCTCTAAGAGGTCCCAGATATTGGGCATGGGGAAACTGCTCATCCTCTCTGAGTGATCTCTCATGTAAGGATCAGTAGGGTTCTATTTTGTCACCAATCCTGTTTGTAAATTCTCTGGAGGAGACTTGAGACATTTTGGGCTGCAGTGCCATCAGTAGGCTGGCAACTTTACACTCTGTAAAAACAAGTGTGTTATAGCCCATGAAAGCTTATGCCCAAATAAATTTGTTAGTCTCTAAGGTGCCACAAGCACTCCTCATTATTTTTGCTGATATAGACTAACACGGCTACCCCTCTGAAACTTAACTCTGTGTTTGTCATCAGACCCAAGTGGTGCAATTGCTCTTTCATACTACTTGCATGAAATTGGGGATCAGATGAGGGAAAGCTGGCTGAAGACCAGTCCAGACAAAGCAGAGATGATGAGGGTGGGGATGGGAATGTCTATGAAGAAATCTTTTTCCTCAAAGAGTTTTATAATCTATGGGTTGTTTTGGAGCCACAAGTGACAGCACGGCCAAGATTGTTTTTTTTTTTACTATTGTGAAGGGGTGTGTAGCCCATGTAGGCTCTGAAAAGGTTAATGTGGTCCTGAGAGGCCAGTTAGCATGTCGGGCTGCACCTGGAGAAAGAGGCAGCCTTAACTGAGGATGAAGCCCAGCTGGGAAAGGAGCTGGGTGGTCAGTTTAAAGGCAGGAAGTCTGGAGCAGAAAAGGGCTGCAGGAAGAAACTTTGCAGTCACTCTCTGGGATGAGACAGTGGAGACACCGGGGGCAAGTTGGCCCTGAGATCTTCTCTGGAGTAGGAAGTATTGCAGGAGGCCAATAGAGTCAAAGCAGCCACTGGGAGTGGAACAGGCTCCTGTGGTTAGCCCTGAAAAAGGGGCAGGATTTAGACCTCAAGGAAGAGAATCCTGGGAGGTGTTCAGTTAAGTAACAGGGCAGCAGAAAGGGATGAAAGGTCAAGTCTGAGGAGGGCAGAAGTAGGATTAAGATGGTATTCTTAGTTTGGGATTTTTTGGGGACATATCAGGGGAGAGCTCTGTGACCCTTAGTCCTGCAAGAAGGGTGAGCTTGGAAAGGCCTGCTGACAGTCTCAGGAAGGAAGAAGCCCAGGTAGGTACCAGGGGGTGGGAATGAATATAGACAGACCATACCTGCTCACTACAGGGTCCCTGGCTAGAGTGTGTCAGGCTGAAGCTCCTCTTCTGGGTCCTCCAGAACCTCAGCAAGAGGGTCTGGATGCACTTTTACCCACACCTCCTAATTCATGCACACTCCATCCATGGTCTCACATCTCCTTGTTAGCCTTCTCCTGGAACTGGGCAAGATGGTCATCTATCATACCACGAGGAGGAAGCTGGATGGGAGGTGCTCTGTGACTGTGGGTTCTATTTCTGGTCCCTCATCTGATGACTCCTCCAGGCAGAGTTCCTCTGGGCAATGCCCACTGACATTTTAGAGATGTTTGAGGAGCAGTGTGGGTGCTGTTGGGAACACTGAGCAGAGAATCCCCCTCAGGATCCCTGATTTTTAACCTTTACCCTTCACTCCCATCTCTGTTTTTTTCATGTGTTGTCCCTGGTTTTCGCTTGGGGGCTGAGTTGAGGAGGCCGACCTTTAGCTTTGTGTGGGCCTCGCTCCCTGTATCCCAATACCCTGAAACAGCACAGGGTTCCTGGGCTGAAGCCCAGAGGAGTGAGGGGGCCTGGGCTTTCCTACCAGCTGCCAAGGAATGTGACAGTCTTTCTGATATAAGGGGAAAAGGTCAGTGGAAAACCCTGATAAAAGGGTGTGAGAGGCCCATGGGACGCAGCGTTGGGTTTGAAGCCTTTTTTGAGGACATCTGGAAATTTATTTAACAGTTTGTTACCCCAGAAGGGGTGGACTTAGATTTTGACATGGCCAGTCATAGGAAGAGGGCTGAGTCACGGGAAGAGGCGGACTACCACAGGATTAGAGCAGCTATTGGGGGGTGCCAGATGGGGAGTCTCTCACCGTGCCCAGTCATGAGGAGATACTCTAGTGGTAAGTCCACCATTCACACCTTTCTTTCAAACATAACCCTCCCCACACTTGTCCATGACTTTGTCACATCTAGGTTATACTAAATGTGCTCTACTTGAGGCTACCCTTGTAGGTCACCTGGAAGCTTCAGCTAATGCAGAATATGAAATGAGCCATGTTGAGCACATTACACCTATGTTCTATTTGTGACACTGGATTCCTGTTTGCTTCTGAGTGAATATCAAGCTATTGTTGTTAATCTTTAAATCCCTTGTGTTAATAGTTACTATTTTTGGATGTTAGGAAGACTGTAGATAGGGTCTCTATCATAGATAGGTCATGGCTCTGGAACACCTTTTCCTTGACTGGTCACTGTTAGCTTTCAGGACAAGTCTCCTGGACCATTTGTTGACTTGAGCATTTCCCTAAATTAGTGAAAGTGTGAAGGAGAGTTACTCTGCCCAAATGGATTAATTTGGGTAGTTAGTTGAAGATCCCTATGGCATTAAGGAAGCCTCACATTATTTGGGCATTGTTTTTCATTGCTTCCAGTGGTTGGCAGTATATATTTTTTTTCATTTTAGTTGTCTTTAACAAACATTCCAAAGGCTTGCACAGTAGCAGCATACTTTTATAAACAGGTTACCTAACATTCTGTAAGCGACACATAGTGTATAGATTAGTTACCTTCTTTTCAGGAGTGGATTGACTAACTGTCCTAAACCACAAGCTTTATGCTGACTCTAATGCAATTTATCTGTAATTGACTCTTGATGTAGCCGATATGTTTGGCCAGCTAGTGTGCTACAGATCTACTTCTAGCTCCAGTAATGAACTTTTTTCTATGTATTGTAGGTTTAAAGTGCCTAAAATAAATCTTGAGGTTTTTGGTCATGCACTGTACTAAGACTCCTATCCTCTAGATCACTCTCTATGGCCCCAAAGCAGGAAGGTATTTTAAGCATATAATTGAAATTAAACACATGCTTAAGTGCTTCCTGAACAGGGATGCTTTCTTGAATGCAGCAGGCTTTTGATATTTGGCAGAGGAAGGCACTCTGGTTAGAGAAGTCCTTTGAAGTTCTAACCAAATTTGACAAGACATAGGACTGTTAAATTGCCATTTCTTTTTTTCCAGCTTGTGGTCCTCAGGAAAATGTTGACTGTTTCTTAGAATAACTGAGTGTGCACGTTTTACAGTAAAATTCATGCCACCACCAAAGCAGCAGCACATGCTGCACTGGGCACCTGGGAGGTGCCAGAGCAGCTGTAGCACCAGGAGTAGGGGTGGTAATAGATACAGGGGAAGAAATACAGGCTGGGCTCTCCCCAGACCTGGCACTTGCCTCCAGTAGCCCATGCTCCCCTCTGGGAGCACTAAATAGACCAGGAATGCCTCACCTCTTGGGGTCAGGAGGGGAGAGAAAGGTCTGCACCAGGGTCACTCTCAGCTATCCCTGGACTCAGCAGGTGGGCTTAGGAGCCCATCCCCACCTCTGGGAGATTAGATGGGGCAGAACGCCTTCAATTGTGGCAAGGAGGGGAACGGGAGAGAGTGCGTGCGAGGGGCTGGATCACCCACTGCCAACCTCCACAGTTCCAGTACCTGGTCCCAGCTGTCCATCCCTGTCTGGGATAACAGCCTTCTCTCAGATAATATATTGTAGCTCAAATTGCAGCAGTCTGTACAGCAGTGCTCCAGGTTCAAATCCTGTTGATGATGCATGCTGGGGCTTAAGTATCAGAGGGGTAGCCGTGTTAGTCTGAATCTGTAAAAAGCAACAGAGGGTCCTGTGGCACCTTTGAGACTAACATGCTGGGGCTTGTTACAGCTGCACATAATTTTGCCTTTACATGTTTCCTTTAAAAAATAAAACCTAGGAACCAACCTACAAAAACTCTGTTTAAAGAACTTTATGTAGGTTGCTAACCCAAGCATGCAAAAGTTAGAAAATGCCAATTTTATGTTTGCAGGTGCAGCATTAGTTCAACCCCTGGCATGTACGCATTATGATACAGTCTTTAATTACATGACCACATTCTATTTCCGCAAAGACTCCAGTCTCATTTAGTGCACGGAATGGACATAAGAGTCTGAATTAAGGCTGCATGGGCAATCCTAAATTTGGCAATGTTCTGTTCATTTTTATATGAAATTCAATTTATTTTACTCTGTCTCATGCTTTCAGATTTCAGTACATTCAAGATTTTTGTACTGACAAATCTTAATCAATTGCATAAGTTGCCAGGGGCAAATAGTTTTAGCTCTATGGTTACAAAGAAAACCTTGGAAACATTAGCAATTTTGTGTTCTCTTCCTGAGTCTGCTGGCAGCCTGAGAGAATAGCTCTGATAAGTGTGAACTGTCCCCTTCATCTAAACAGGGCTAAAACCATTTTTTAAAATGGCAATGTAGATTCTGGAGCTCCATGATGTGGCAAGGGTGGCTTCTGTGGCAAAATTCAAGCCTGCTGAGTCACAGAATATGAAGTGCTGTGACTATAATTTGGGAGTGTCTGAAGGAGCAACTCAGAAGCTAAGAGTGAACTAAGAAAGAAGAAACTCACCTAGCTTACCTCTTAGGCTACTGGAATGACTAATCTCCCAGAGGATTTGAGGAAGGTTTCAGTTCAAATACTCCTGTCACTTAGGAAGGCATCGTTTTCTAGGAATTTCAGCTTAAATATCTCCCTTTTCTTTCAAGCACCAAGGTTATCACACTAGCGAGTGTCCCAGTTAACTACTGGGCAGCAGTTGAAGTGAGCTCAAGGGAAATCTTCAGCATGGCTGAGATGCAAGAAATGAATATGTCTTCCCAGTCTTTGCTACACCAGTAACAATGTGGTGTCACAACCAGTTCCACAACATGGACCTGAAGCATACACTGTGAAGTGGTATTAGTCTGACCTCTTCAATTATTATTTATCTTGTGGTATTCAGAGTACAACAAATGAGCTGAATAAATATGTAATCATACAAAAATAAATGTCCTGTCTGCAAACTGCATGCAGTTTTCTTTCAGTCGTCATGCAGAGAGGTGACAGCCAGAGACTCAAGCCAGTAGGAGCAGAAGCAGTCAAAGCGGGGATTGTTGCACTGAGGGGTGGTTGTGAAATGGGGCCCAGCCGGGGCCTTCCTTCCCCCAGTCTCCCTGAACTCAAAACTGTGCAGGAAGACCCTCCACACATACACACTCTATAGGGATACTAGGACCCGGGGAGTGCTGCCATTGGCTGAGGGGGGTCGAGCGATGCCTGCCGACGAGAACCTCCTGTCCCCGCCGCCTAGGAGCCGGACCTGCTGGCCGCTTCTGGGGTGCAGTGCAGAGCTAGGACAGGCAGGGAGCCTGCCTCCACCCTGCTGTGCTGCTGACTGGGAGCCACCTGAGGTAAGCCTGTGTCCCAACCCCAGCCCTGAGCCCCCCCAAACTTGGAACCCCCTCCTACACACCAAAACCTGCACCCCCAGCTGGAGGCCTCACCCCCCCCTGCACCCCAACCCCCTGCCACAGAGCCTCATCCCCAGGACCACCCAGAGCCCATATCCTCATCCCAGAGCTCATACTCCCTCCTGCACCCCAACCCCCGGCCTCAACCCACAGTCCCATCCCACACTCCAAGTCCTTCAGCCCCAGCCTAGAGCCCTCACTCCCTCTGCACCCCAACCCCCTTCCTCAGCCCAGTGAAAGTGAGTGGGGGACAGTGAGCCACCAGGGGAGGGGGAATGTAGTGAGCAGTGGGTAGGGCTTCAGGGAAGGGGCAGGGCTAGGGTGTTTGGTTTTGTGCGATTAGAAAGTTGGCAACCCTATGGCGAAAAGTGCAGAGAGGAGCTAGCCAGAGACTCCAGTTGGTATGGGCAGAGGTAGCCCAGGCAGGGTCCTCTGGCCATTCAGAGATCTTTGTACAGTTTTGACTGGACTTTCTCTGCCCTGTGCTGATTGGTTGCTTGCTCCCACCCTCCCTGGCACCCTACTATCTCTTTTCAGCTTTACTCTGCTCCCCTGCCCTGTCTCGTTCAGCCTCTTTCCTTTACTTTCTTTCCAGTTAGCTGATCCTCTCCTAAGTAAACCCACCCCTGAAAAATCATGGCACTAATATGACATTTACTGCAATTCCATTGTTGAATATGCTGCTATGTTCTACCCACCCCTCACCCTTGTCTTGTCTGTGTAGATTGTGAACTACTCAGGGGAGGGACAGTCTGCTGCTCTGTTTGTACAGTCTCTAGCACAATGAGGCCTCATTCTTGATTGGCCCTTAGGCACTACTGTAATAAACAAGATTACAACTAGTAATACAATTAACTTTTCAGTGGCATATTTCATAAACCACATCAGAAACGTTTTACTAAAAGAATGAATCAGAAGCGAGGGAAAAGAGGAGTGCTTTTAGAAAGTAAACGAGTCCAGGGGAGATGCACTTGTTTACACTAAGTCTGAATTTGGCATAGTATCTTGAAGGACAAGAGGAGAATGTTATTGATGGAGAGTATAACACAAATAAAAGTATACCTAATAATGGAGAGTGAAGGGGAGGGGATGGGCAAGATGCAGTGCAGAGGAAAAGAGAATTTTCCCTCAAACCTACTAATAAAGAATGTACGCATTACAGTGAAGTCAGTTTTACCTCCACTTTTGAAGCTGAATTCCTTATTCTCCCTCTTTTTCTCCTTCACTGTTCACAATATCTCCACCCTTCCTGTTGCTCAAGCCCATAGATTCTGCCCTTTTTCTTGTCTTTCAGCCATCCTGATCCTGTTGCTATTTCTCCATAACACTTCCAAAATCTGACCTTTTCTTTCTGTCTACAGAGGTAAAACCATAGATCCAGTCCTCATCTGCCACTGTAGTTGTATTACTATATCAGCCAAAACAAGGGGACATTCATTAGTCTTCCTTTACAGCTTCTTACTGTGAAACAAAACAGTATCATCAGTATTAAAGTGCTGGCAACATGTTTAGTGCTATATAAGACCCAGATGAGTTCCTAGCCCAAGGGCAGGGCAGACATAAATAAGCCAAGATGCACTGGGAGATCCTGAGGTCATGACCTACAAGAGTGATTTTACAATCCCGAGAAGGGTTACTGTTGTGGTGTTCATGGAAGCAGTGTACCTTTAGGAGGATAGGATAAGATAAGTCTGATTGGTTGTAGGGTTTTTTCTTAGAGGCTGATACAATACCCAATGACTAATAGAGTTCCTTCCAACTCACTTCACATAAAAGGTCAGCGCCTCAGCTGATATAAACTGGTGGAGCTTCACTCACTATTATTTTATTTGCAGTAGTGCCCCATTCTCTGGTAGGCACTTCGCAAACACTTAAAAGCACAGTTTGTGCTCTGAGATGTTCACAATCTCAGGTGAAGGGAGAACAATAGACAATTCATATAATTTATCTCCAATTTAACAAGAGCTGCTATAGGCATCCGTGGAATTATGCTGTCCCAATATGTTCAATATTTTCTATCTTGAATTTTCTGTTTCATTCATGAGATCTTATTAGCTTCCTCTCTGGATCATTTAACAGCTGAGAATCTACTTTTTAGTTAATTTTTTTAGCGGAATGAGTCAATGTATACTAGAATGCACAATATGTTTGGAGCCCAAAGCTTCAAAATGAAAACTTTGGTTGTTCTGACAGTACTGAGTATTTTAACACTGGGATTTCTTGTTATGAGTTGAGAAGTGTATTCAGATTATTCAGTTATTTTCCTAAACAGCAAGGGAGGAAAGAGATAAGGATGGACTAAAAAAGGCAATATTGGATCAAAGACTTTATTGAAGACATTTTAAAAGTGAATGCAGATATCATAGAAAGTTGATAATAATAATGCAGATATCATAGAAACTTGATAATATTATCAGTTTCTCTCTAGATAAAATACAACACAGTGACAGTGTAAGTTTCCTATCCTGTTTTGCTAACATCCCCTCTACTGGGGCAACTGGGTCTGATTCACAATTATAATGCACCTTGTGTAGTCACTTACACCTGTGCAAAGTTTGGAAAACTTTTATTGAACCATAGCTGAGTGACTGGTGAATAAGGGCTGATTTATGTGGGAGAAAATTGGAAGAAACTCAGTGCGTTTTTGGCTAGTTCACTCCAAACCAGGCAAATCTATATCACATGGTTTTAAAATTTTAATGAGGTTTTTAGGGTCAACTAAATCTGACATTTCAAGGAGCAAGTCAGGAGTCTAATTTCAAATCAACCGAAACATAAGAAAGACTTGCACAAAACCCTTCAAACTGAAATGGGCATGCACAGCTCTTTGCTACCATCCTTTGTGTCTCTCTATCCAGACTCCAAAACTAAGTTTTTATTTGTGTTTGTATCCGTTAACTTCTGCATGCTTGTCGGTTTTGTTTTTCCTTATTTCCTTGTCATTTTAAAAATAAAGCTCCGTGTCCCAGCTATTTTTCAAATCATCTGGCTCTCAGTGCTGCCATGTATCCCGAACTCCCTATTCATTTTAGTGGGGGATTTGCATAGCTAAAGAAAGCACAATACAATCCAAGAAAATGAAGCAACAACATGGCACAGAACTGGCTTAATAGTTCAGTAATTAGTGCTCTGCTGTGTATGGGAAAACAGGGCTCTGGGCTAACTCCAGGCGCTTGCCACTTAGGGCCAGCAGGGGTTGCGAGTGACTTATTCAGGCAGCTGAACTGAGCTTTTAACTGTCACTCACTGGTTCCAGTCTAGCGATCTTTCCACTTTTATTTCCACTGAGCTGATTTACAATGCAAAACAGTGTCACGCTGTCAGCTTGTTTGTTTAGCTTCCCATTTTCACTGGATTTTACTGATCCATTGTGCATTAAAAGGATATAGCACCTGATCACACAAGAAAATAGTGTGAATTTATGAAGCTTTTCACACAGCAAAATACGCATACCGGTAGCTTCAATCTCAGTCCAACAATGTAGTGACAGAAAGGTGTTACGTAAGAGAGTCCTAGAATTATTTTTCTACAAAAGGGAACTCTAGTGAGTCATTCAATCTGCAGGTTGGATTGATTTAATTATCCTTGACCTCTACCATTCCTAGGGCTGCACTGTGATATAAATAATCACAATAGGCAAATCCCTATCTAAGATTCTCATGGGGCAATGGTGGCTCTGTAACAGTACTTATATCAGTGTAATCTTCCACCTTCAATATACTATCTGAACTGTAAAGAACAAGAGGGAGCAAAAACCCTATTCATTGTCAAAAGCCACACCATCTGGACTATTATTCAAATCTGAATTTATAGACAGACTATATGACTGTATACATCATAGAGTAGAAGGTCAAAAGAGACCACCAGAAGAGACCATCTAGTCTGACCTCCTGTACATCACAGCCACTAACAACATCCAGCACCCACAAACTAAATCCAACAACTGAAATTAGAACAAAATATTACAGCTCACAGGAGATCAGGCTATTATGTGAACCAGGCCAAGAATAGGAAGGACTGAGGTGCACGATAGAGATATACCCAGATAATCCTGACACGTGACCTGCACGCACACACTGAAGAAGAAGTTAAAAAACCCCAAAGATGCTGCCAATCTGACCTGGGGGGAAATTCCTTCCTGATTTCACATATGGCAATCAGTTAGGTCCAGAGCATGTGAGCAAGGATTAGCCAGACAAGCACCCAAGAGAGAGAGAATGCTCTGTATGTAAATGGAATACTGTACATATGTAACCAGAGCACATGCATATCAATTACAGTTATGTTGTATAGAAGTACATAATAGCAACATTAAAAAGAAGTTTGTTATTTTCTTCCCAAGTTTAATACACACGAAATTTGTTGCTTTGATATGTGGCAGAGGTTTTATCCACTGAGTGTCATATTCTTATACTGTGATATTCACCACTGTGCAAACTTTCATCTGAGCCACTTAGCAAATCTGTCTTTGCATCAACTGGAGTGATTTTTGCCACTTTAGCAAAGTTACTAATAATCCATCATTCACTTCCTAATGAAACTTTGCAAAGTATACCACGCCAGGTAGTCCAGTCTTCTTTCATAGTACAAATAAAAGCAAGCCATGTGCCAAGCATTTAGAGAGAGAGAGAGAGAGTGTGTGTGTAAAATCCGATTCCACTTTACAGTCATTTCCTAGATAACTAGAAGAACCCTGTTCAGAGCTAGTAGAACCTTCTCTTCTCCTCCCCAGTGATCTCCATTTACTGCTCAGCCCCTCCATATGCACACAACACCTTTGCAGCATGTTCAATATTTTTATTAATGTTAGAAAGATGCAAAACATGTTGGCAGACCTGAGGGAGGGAAGAAGACCTGATGGGCTGGAAATGTGTCTATTAAGAGAAAAAGGAGAAAGGAACAGGGCTCTTTTTCTAAACTAATCAGAACCAGAATATTGGTTAGGGGAGGGATGAGGTGTATAGCAAAGATGGTTCTTTATTATTTTCACAGCACTCGAATGTTCACTAGGTTCTTTATAGATAGAAAAAGGCGGCCTCTGCTGTGAAAAGCTAACATTTTAATTTTAGACATGACATAATGAGTGAAAGGGTAACAAACAATTTGGGAGGAGATAGGACAAGGCAGAGCATGAGTTACAGCAGAAAGGTGACACATTTACTCAGGTCATTTTGGGGTGGTTTTATGGTTTTGTTTTCTGCTGTTTTTTGAAATTCTGTATATGTGTCTGTCGTATGGATATTATTGTTGAGTTACTTCTTATAGGGAGAAAATGAGACTTAAGGACTAATTTAAATAAGGTCATTCATGGATCCAGGTAGTTATGTTTTCCACACTGGTTAGCTCAGCCCCAAAAAACCTTGCTTGCAATTTCTCTGATTCTGTGTAACATACTTCTTGTGCATAATCACACTGTTTGACTCAATAAATCATGGGTTAAATGTGCTACCAAGCATTTTATTTTAAGATAAATCATCATTCTATTCTCCTCTGGCATTCACAATTTTGAGTGTATAATACAAGAGCATACCAGCTATGCTGGACCGTCTTTTTAATATTGCCTGACCTATGCTTGTCTCTGTGGTGTTTGTTTTATCTGATGAGTTTTGTATGTGCCTAGCTATATTTCTTAAGGGCTTATGTATGCTGAATGACTAATGTTATGTGTGTGCTTTATAGTCTGATTTCTGTTTCGCATTATTATTATCTTTAAGTTTTTCCTCTTTAAATATCTGTAATGCACTGTACCTCCTGGAAGTGCATTTGTGTTGTATTGAGAGCAATATGTCTAGCGACAACAGCAGTAAAATATTTCCCAAGTGGATAAAGTATGTATTGAGATGTTGATATCTTGGCTATAAGCAAAGGCTGAGAGATGTTCTACTGCTCCCAGGTACAATCATTATTAGTTTTATTATCCTAGCAAGTGATACTCAGATTTTCTATATATATATTATTATTATTTTATTTTATTATATAATTCTCTCAGCAATCTGACCAAGCATTATTTTTTATCAACTACAAATGGTTAATAATCTAGTAAAAGCATCCTGATAGGTTAATAACTTAGATTGGTTAATAATAAAACCACACCATATGTTAATATTATGTGCTGCAAAGAGCTGCAGGAGACATATTAAAGAGCCACTTGTGGCTCGTGAACCTCTATCTGAGTATTCCTGTCCTAGCACCATGGAGACACACCTCCCTCCAGGTTAACTGATGAAGTGTTTTGGGTTCTTCTTTTCCCCTAAAAGGAACATTTTTGGTGAGGGGGTCGATAGCTGAAAGGAGCATTTTTGGTGTGAGGGTGGTATTGAGAACTGTACCTTTAAATAATTTAGCTTCCCAGATAGGAAGTCTTGGAGAGGGGCATTGCAGAAGCTCATGCTCTGCTATGTATGCAGAGGCAGCTGGGAACTCTGTGACTGCATAAAGAGGCCTCAAATGAACAATGACATTGAGGAAGCTGTCAAAGTTTGTATCATACCCAAAAAATGCAGCTCAAGTCAAGCAGAAGAGCCCATGTTCATAGATTCCAAGGTCAAAATGGACCATTGTGATAATCTAGTCTGACCTTCTGTATAACACAGGACAGAACTTCCCTGAAATAATTCCTAGAGCATATCTTTTAGCAAAACATCCAATCTTGATTTTAAAATTGCCAGTGATGGAGAATCAAACCACGACCCTTGGTAAATTGTTCTAACAGTTAATGGTCCTCACTGTAAAAATTTACTCCTTATTTTCCAGTCTCAATTTGTCAACTGTAACTTCTTGCCACTGGATTATATTATACCTTTTGTCTGCTATGCTGAAGAGTCCATTATTAAATACTTGTTCTCCATGCAGTCACTCCTTAGCCTTCTCCTTGTTAAACTAAATAGATTGAGCACCTTGAGTCTATAACTATAAAGCATGTTTTCTAATCCTTCAGTCATTCTCATGGCTCTTCTCTGAACTCTCTCCAATTTATCAACATCCTTCTTGAATTGTGGGCACCAGAATTGGACACAGTATTCCAGCAGCAGTCACACCAGTGCCAAATATAGAAGTAAAATAACCTCTCTGCTTCTACTTGAGATTCCCCTGTTTATGCATTCCAGGATCTCATTAACCTTATAGCCACAGCGTCATACTGGGAGCTCATATTCAAGTGGTTATCTACTCCTACTCCCAAATCTTATTTTCAGAGTCACTGCTTCCCAGAATAAAGTCCCCCATCTTGTAAGTATGGCATTCATTCTTTGTTCCGATATATATATATATATATATATATTGTTTGCTTGTGTCCATTTTACAAAGCAATCCAGAATGCTCTGTATCAGTGACCTTTCCTCTTCATCGTTTACTGCTCTCTAGTTTTTGTGTCATCTGCAAACTGATGATTTTGTTTTCTTCCAGGTCATTGATAAATATGTTAAATACTATAAGGCCAAGAAGAACCAATTCCTGTGAAACCCCACTAGAAACACATCTGTTCGATGATGATTCTCCATTTACAATTCCATGTTGAGGACTCTCAATTAGCCAGATTTTAATCCATTTAATGTGTGCCATATTAATTTTATATTGCTGTAGTTTTTAAATCAAAATGGCATATGGTACCAATTTAAAAGCCTTACAGAAGTCCATTACATCCATTACCTGTGTTATCCAAATTTGTAATCTCATCAAAATAAGACATCAAGTTAGTTTGACAAGATTTATTTTCCATAAACTCATGTTATTTGGCATTAATTATAGTACCTTCCTTTAATTCTTTATTAATCGAGTCCTGTATCAGCTGCTCCATTATCCTACCTGGGATTGATAGCCGACCAAAAGACCTACAATTACCTGGGTCATCCCATTTACCCTTTTTAAATATTAGCACAACACTAGCTCTCTTCTAGTCTTCTCGAACTTCCCCAGGAAGTCTGGGGAGGGGCTCTGCAGAAACCCACGTTACTTTATGCAAAGGGGGTGGAAATTTGAGTTGCTGAATAAAGGGGATCTCTTTCAAGCACCTTGGGTCTAAATACTGTAGTAAAAAGAGAGAGCCTGAAGCATGGGCCTGGTGTAAGGCCTACAGCCTGAACCAAAATCAGCAGAAGTTATGCTATGAGCAACAGTCAGGCTCTGTCAAAAGCAGATGCTTGACGACAAGTCAGTGACGGGTACATGAACTCAGCACTGGTATTGCTAGCATTGCTAACACACACTGAATATGTAAACACATTCCAGTAGGCCAGCACAAGAACACCCTAACCTAGCACGCAATAAAATGGTTTGACAAAAGTGATGAATAGTGATATTTTGTCTGACACAACAGGAGTAAAAGTACAAAGACAGGTGGCGAATAGGAATGTTTTGTCTGAAACAACAGAAGGAAAGTACAAGGGGAGGTAATAAACGTCATGAAACACATAAGATGATACGTAAGTTTATTCCAAATTGTTTCTCAGTCTATCAATGTTGGAAGACATCGCTTTAACCCTTTGTCTGGCCTAGGAGCGGGTGGAAACTCCTGCCACTGACTGAGCTGGTCCATTGTCACAGGCATGCATGTGTTAGCGTAACTGTAACCATTGAGCCGGGGCATTAGCACTGTTCTTCGTCGGCAATAAACCTGACTGAGTGCCTTCTCTACTGAACGGGTCTGTGGTTATTGGGCAGCTCAATCGGAGCCTGCTGTACAGGTGATCTGGCCAGAGCCAGTGCAGCAAGCAAAGAGAACACACGCATGCAGCCGAACATCTGACCACAAATATCACAGATACCACAGTTCTATTACCCCTTGTGGTTATAGTCATTGGATAGACTATACCTCTCTTCCTCTATCTGAAGAACACTGTTGGAGTGATTAGATGTTTCAGGACAGCCATCAGTAAGATAACAGGGAAATGGCAGGACTGGCCCACTACCCAGATGTACTGAGAGGAGAGAGAGAGTGCTTTTGCACTTTATTCACTAAGATGGCGGGGCTTTAGGATGTGGGGATTCTTGGTCAGCACCAGTGGGTCTCTTGCTGATACTAGTTTTCTGCTGTTTTGTGGCACAAAGTCCAGAGAAAAGGAGCTATTTCTGTGGGCCTAGCAGACAAGATGTCCAGCTGATGATGCCAGTGTGCTGGGGCTGGCAGTTCTAGAGTTGTGCTGGCAGCTACAACTTGCAGATGTTCATGTCAGATGTCACTGCTGGCAGGCCGTAGGGCCATTTCCCTCCTGTTCATGTGAATGCCCTATGTGCATGATCTTGAAAACAACAGCAAACGGTGTTTCATTCACATGAATTTTTTTTATATATATATAATATATATTTATATTTATTTCAGGAGCTGGATTGTGTCTAGCTCTTGTGTAGGTGTGAAATTCCTCAACAGAATCCAAAACAGACATAAAAGTTTCACATCCTTTCCACTCCCTGTCCTTTCAATAAATGGTGATAGGTCATTGACCCAGAGCCCCTTCTTTGCATCCAGATGGCACAGCCTCACCACACGCTTGGCAGCTCCTGACCATCTCTGGGCAGAGTTTTTTATTTCTTCCATGCTCTTGTACTTCAAGTGAGTGACAGGATGCATCAAAGTGCTATTCTTGTACAGGAGCCAGCCAAAATCCCAGTCCTCCTGATCTGGCTCATGCTGAAGGAGACCCCTGCTAACGGGGCTAGTACCAGCAGTGATACGAACACCTCAAACTGGCGAGTAGAAGGGGTTACGTGCCCCACCCTCTTCCAGATCAGCTGGAGGGATGTTGGACAATTTGAACCTAGTACAAGAGTAGCACGGAGCTCCACCTGTACTCATATAGGCATTTTAGCTGCTTCAAGTTAAATGTCTGTGAGAGCTTCTACCGGTGTGCATGGTTTCTTTATCGTGTTTCCCAGCCCCAATGGTTGGTAGAGGCTTCAGGCCACCTTGCCTTGGGATGCTTGTTTTACTGCCCTCTGTCCTTCTTTAAAATTCAGCAAAGAATTCATTATTTATAAAAGCATTTCAGATTTTATGTAAAATTCCAAAATTACTTAAGCCATCTCTTAATTAGAAAGTGTCAGAAGATTCAGAGCTGACATTTCTTTCTGCAGCAGGCAGCTGTTTATTCCTTACGGCAGAGAAAGTCTCCTCACAATTACTTTTAAACCTTTCTTATGAATTGTGTGTTGCTGTGCGTGCAGTGTTGGCTCCCAAGATGTCTGCAACAGGGTGCACACAGGGTGCACACCTGCAAGTTTGACTCTGTGCCAGAATGATTTGCCTTATTTAACTTCTATATAAAGTCAAGCTGGTAGCTCTGCTAAACTGTAAAGGACAAAATGCTGCCCTCCCCCTCTATCAGCACAGGGGAGTCAAATACAACAGATGGAGGCTGATGGGGGGGATCTATGAAGAGGAAACTCTTTCTCTACAGTCTTCTCCCCAAAACTCAGAGAAGCCTTTTCACTGGTGAGTTCATGGCCAAGCAACTGTATAGGGGACAAGGTCTGGGGGATCATTTCCTCCTATACAACCCTGAGGGGGTCCATGTGCATTACTTAATGGTGACTCAGAATTGACTGATGCTGTTTTCTGAACTCTCCTCCACAACTGGGGGCTGGGTGCAAGGAGCCAATACGAGCACAGTTCCTGTATGAGCCACACTCATTTGGAGACCAGGAAGCAGTACAGTGACACAGGCTTCTGCCAGGAAGGCCTTGGCTTTCATGCAAATCCTGAAGGGAATCTGTGGTCTTAATGGCCAGACTTCCTCCTGTTCCTCAGAAAATGAGCAGGCAAAAACTTCACTTGTCCAGGATGGCTGAGTTTCCAATACCCTTTGTGGGAACACCCATTATGAGATGATTTGGGCCTAAATCAAAGAGTTTTATCATGTAGGATTTTTTTTGTGCATGGAATTTTAAAACAGAGCCAAGGTTGGGGGTAGAATTTTCACAATTTCTCACATAAAGCCAAATTGTGATTGTGACCAAAGACAGCTCCCTCCTTCTTGTGTGGCTGCTTACCCTATCATCCCCTTGGTAAGCAAATCACCCCAAAGGAGATGAGGAGAGAGTCAGGGGGGCATCCATTTGAGCCATCATAATGGATGATGCATAGTGTGTAGCCTTCATGAGCACCAAAGATCCTTGGGAGAGTTTGTGCCTCTCTTGATTCTGCCAACATAGAGCTCTGTGCTAACCACACAGGCTCTAGACACCAGCAAACCAAGCATGTGCTCGGGGTGGCACAATTTCAGGGGCGGCATTCCGGACACTTTTTTTGCTCTGGCAGTTGGGCTCCGGAATTTTTTATTTTTTTTTTGCTTGGGATGGCAAAAATCCTAGAGCCGGCCCTGCACACAGGCTAGCCTAAAATGTGTAGTAGTGCAGCCAGGCTCAGAGAGGAACTCCCTCATATTAGCAGGGTCCTGCAGTCCCCCTGCTAGAGCATTTTGACGGCAGCCATAGGAAGTTAAGGGATTTTTTTAAGCAGTCCTACTTGCTTTTCTTACTCTGTCTTTGCAGGTACCCTGTGGACCAAACAAAGGTGGTACTGGTGGTGAGCCTACTTACAAGGGAACCATTGAACTGGGCTTCATACCTTCTGGAGCAGGACAGCCCAATTCTGACCAACTGGGATTTTTTTTGCAAGCATTCTACTATATTTGATAACTTGCATTGAGCCCGTACTGCGGAAGCGGCTTTGCAGAAGCTTGGGCAAGAGCAGGGCCCCACCACCAAAAATGCTGCTCACTTTTGACAACTGGCAGCAGATGTGAAATGGATTTTAGAAACTGCTGGTGTCATAATGTGTACTCTCTATTTGTACTAAAACTACAGTAATTTTACTAAAAGCCTAGGAAAAATTACATTCTATTTACATTCATGAAGTTATTGACTCTTAAGGTATCCTTAATATTATTACTTGTTCACCATACAGTATTCTCATCTCATATTGTTTAAATTTAATAAAGTAGCTATGTTTTAAAATGGAACCATTGTTTAAGTGAATAACTAGTGGTATACTATTTAATTTTTTCACATACTAGGGAATACTGCTGTTTTTTGATGATCAGTGTCTTTATGATTGTATTTTGAACAGATTTGGAAAATGAGGATCATTTCATTTCATTGTAATATGTTAGTTGATTGTAGAACCAATGCAATCATCTGTTGTCATCAGTATTAAAATACAAAATACTGCTTTTCATTATGAAATGTTACTTTCACTTTGTTTTCTCATTTTTGTTTTATTTATGTCATTAACATTGTGCTTGTGTGACAATAGACATTCAAATCTGTTAAAAATATATTTTTTTAAATTTAACTACTAGATAGCGTAGGTGTAACTGACTAATTACAGGAGTTTGAAATCTTTGGCATCATTACATGGTGGTTCAAAAATAATTGATAAAATGTTGCTGAAACATTATGACATTTTTAATTTTAACTAAGTCCAAGTGCATATTGAAAAACCGCAACAGATTTGCAGATGTTAGGACCAGATTCAATAAAAACTAAATCCAGTTAATGCCTCAGAGAAACCTTCCCCCCACCCTCCCAAAAAATGGGGCTTAGTGAAGGGTCCTTTTGTATCTTTTCCTGTGATGCAGAAACTGGAGGGAGTGTTTATTGAATGTGGCCGACAGTGGTGCTACATTCTATATTGGTTCCATTCAAAATGCCAATACTTGTAATTTTGGATTGCATGTGTATAGTTAATAAGGAAAGAGAGCCAGACTTCTGAACATACAATGGCAGTAGCACCAACGTGTCTGTTGTCACTGCAGCTCAGAACTGGTAGTCCAGCTGTTACAATATGGCTGAGACTGAAGCGGAGATTCAGAATATAATATATCATTCTGCATGTCAGGAAAGCACATGAGTTGTTCATGGAAGGTCCAGTTATGCAAGGTGCTGAGTGCGCCTGTGCTTCCCATCAGTAAAGGGCTGATCATTGGATTTGCACGGAAGGTATTTACACTGTACATGTGATTTTTTTTTTTTAATGTTCAACCAGCAACCTAAACAATATTCAGTAAATTCTGAAAACTTAAAATAGTCTGCATTCCCATAGGGGAATCGTCACCACTGCACAGAGTTCACATGTGATCCAATGTACTACTTAAGCCTCGTTTATAGCCTGTTCCTATAATGTGTTGAGCTCACTCAGCTCTCCTCTTCACAGCACCTTGCTCTCAGGCCCAGATTATTAAAGGTATATAGGCATTGCTCCGTTCAGTGTTGTGATGCCTAAGTGATTTAGACAGCTCATTCCCATTTTCAAAAGTGATTTAGTCTCCTAATTCCCATTGATTTTCATTGAGACTTGGGTGCCTAAGGGAATGTCTACACAGCAAAAGCTGTAGCTAGGTTGAATTCAACTAGCACGAGTAACAATAGTGGTGAAGACAATGTAGGCTTTGGTGCAGGTAGTACAGACTCTGGGTAAGTGCTTGATCCGCTACCGGCTCTTAAACCCGCTCTGTGCTAGTTTCATTGCTAGCTGGATTCAAGCTAGCTCGCCTAGACTAGTAGTGCACAGATTGGTCTGTATAGACATACCCTGGTCACTTTTGAAAATGGGACATTTTCAAGGCTTTGCAATGCTTAGCAGAGTATTGCCTGAAAACCATTTGCATTTGCAAGGCTTTGCAATGCTTAGCAGAGTATTGCCTGAAAACCATTAACAAATTTGGGCCTCAGGCTTTTAACATGGAACTACAAATGCCACCCATCTGCAACAACAAGTGGGGGAAATTGATAGGGGCTGGCAGTGAAGGGGGGACAGTCCCAGTAGTAAGGGAGGGAGACACTTGCCAAGGAACAATAGGTAGCTTCTCCCCACGATATATTGTACCTCAAAATAGCACCCTATAATCCCCACGTTCACCACTTGTATATGGTTATCAAAGAATGCCTTGTAAGGTATCCTATGAAAAGTCATGATTTGCTGAAACTCATTGTTATGCTAAAATATGAGATTTTTTTTATATGGTCATTATTGAAATATGTTGTGAGTCTGGGAGACACCCATAGCTAGATCTCCAGTGGCAACAAAGGGGGTGACCCACACCCAGACGGTGTTAAGTGACCATCACCAGCCATTGACCAGCAGGGGAATTGTAAATAAGAGATTTACAATTCAGTAAGAGACAGTTGTTCAGGCTCTACATGATGGGGATTGCTTAACTCTGTGACTCACCCAGGTATCAGGACATGTGATGCTTGTCTCCAAGTTTGAGCTGGTATTTTTCCAGGCACATGAACTGAGAGTATAAAATAAAGGACAGTGACCTCATGAGTCCACTTATCTCCTCCCCCACCTAGCCAGAAGGCAACAAGAATGTTTGGAAGTAAAGACTTTGAACTGGGAAGATTGGTCTCAGGCTGACCAGGGAATTCAGTCTGTGTATTAAGAACTGTGAACTGCTTACGATGTCCAGAAGGGTGAGAAAAAAACTTCTTGATTCAAATATTGCTTCGTCTGATAAAGTTTAAGATTTAGACTGCAATTTTACCTTTTATTTCTTATGTAACCAATTCTGACCTCTATGCCTAACACTTATAATTGCTTAGAATCTATCATTCTGTCGTTAATACATTTATTTTAATGTTTTATCTTTACCAGCCAGTTTGTCGAAAGTGCTTGGGGAATCTGCTCAGATTACAGAGGCTGGGCATGTCCACTACCCTTTGATGGAGTGGCAAACTAATTAATGAGTTTACACTGATCAGGAAGGTCTTGAGCAGTGTAAGATGGCACATTTCTGGGGTTTGGGGGTATTTGCTGGCGTCTCCCTGTGTATAGTTCATGAGTGGCTGTGAGAACCTGCATGCACTTTGGGTGTGCCTTGACAAGCTACTGCTTGTGTGAGAGTGAAACCTGAAGGGGCTGCTTAGTCACTAGCAGAGCCGTATGAGAGAATACCCTGATCCAGAGAGTTAAAGGGGACACAGCAGTCCTACAGACCAAGCTCAGGAGTCTCTGGCATCCAATGGCCAGCTGGGAGAGAGGGGTGCTGACTGGCCAGCATTCCCAGCTTCCAAGATTTATCCCAGTGTAGGGGCCATGTGGAGCCTCTTTCACCTCTGTTCTGGCAGCCACCCCTACCCACCCGAACTAGGATGGGAACCCGGCCTGACAGATGTTGCAAATCTAGCCAATCACCTGTTTCACAGTCGGGAAGGATATTTTTTCTCCCATGGGCCAATTGGAAGAGAAGCAGGGAGTTTTTTACCTTCCTTGCAGCACCTTGAAGCCACAGTCAGTTAAATAGGAACATGCTTAGTACCTAATTGAGGGACTGGTGGTGGTATTTATGTTACAGATGTATGTTACCAATCTGCCTGAGGCGTCAGGTGATCAGGCTGAGGCCACAGGATTGTTAGGGGAGGGGATGAAGGAGCACACCAAGTGTCTAAATTTTAAAGCTTTATTAATAAAATAACAGTGGTGAGTGTGGGGGCTCCCCACATTGCTCAAAAGAAGGAAGAAAGTGTTAGTGCCTGTGCCCTAACCCATTTTCATACTCACACACGCACAACCCAAGGCTGGCCAAGCCTGGGTGTAATGTAGGAAGAAGAGGGAGAACGGTGGACGAGAGTTCTGTCCTGTGCACAGGGTGTCCAGGGTCCGCTCTTGATCTCTGACTTGCTTCGGCTCTTAGGAGGGTTTTTAAGTCCTGGGTTCTTTTTTGGGGGTGGGGGGGGAGGCTCGTTCAGGGACCTTTGTCCCCCGTGCTCTTTGTCCCAGTCCAAACTGGCTTTCTGCGGCTTCCTTAGCTTTCCCAAAACACACCAGCTTGAGGGATGCAAGACTTTGTTTTTCCCCTCGCTGGCCTTCGCCGTCTCACTAGTTGTTGCAGCCTCTGCAGTCCTGCTTAGCTTAGTTTTCCTTTCTTATGTCTGACTGGGGGTGGAATCTAGGTTTCCGTCTTTCTTGGCAGGTAGCCGAGAGTTGGTTGTGTGCAGTGGCCTTGGGATGAAGTCAGCCTCTTATCTTCAGACCGAGCTGGAGCGTCAAGTTAACCCATTCTCTTCTCTCTCCCTCCCTCTTCGGCCTCTTGCAACCTGCAAAGGAACCTTTCACTGCACACTTACACCTTTAACTCTTCCCGAAATACCTTGCAATGCCTGCAACAGCGGTAGCAACATACAATGCTGATCTGCCACCCCAGGGGACCTGAGGGAGGGGGCCATTGGGCTGTGACATTTATTCATTATGACTTGAGGCCAGTTTGCAGTTCCCATAAGTAATAGACCTGGGATTTTGGTGATAAGCCTTGGGTTCAGGTGATAGGGTGAGACCTTGTGGTCTTTACGGGCTGAAGTCAGAGCTGATGGCCCTTGCAGTCCGAGGTCCTCACCCTGCTGTATTCTCTATCCCTCTTATGGGGTGAAGGGGAGGGTGCTAGGACTTAGAGAGAGCTGATTCCTGGGGGGTATGCTGAGGAGAGCCACCCTGTGTTATGGGTTATATGGTAAGGAGCCCTGTATCTCTTGCATTGGAACCAGTTAAATGCCTGATATAGTAGAGTATAGGTGATGGGTGGTTAGCACCCTCCCTTGTGTTAAAGTTTAATAAAAGTTGCAGGCTGCCACTTAATTCCATGCATGTGTCTGCCCTCATTTTGCCGCTATGTCCACATCAATGGTGCATAAATCCTTGGTATCGGCCGTAGCATATAGCCATAAATGACCACATTTGGTAGAAGCTGCTGATGCTGATTTTCTATCTTGAGGTGATAGATCAGTCTTTGAGGAAACTTGGAAGAGTAATTTTTTTTTTAAAAAGCATAGCACCAATACTAAAACCTTGAGAAATTTCTTTTCACATTGGATTTAATGAAATAGTTGGTGTTTTTTATTGTTGTTGTTATTAGCTTTTCTATTTTTTTTTAAAAAAGTTTGGCATCAGTCAATCAATCAGGAGAATATGGGTGATGGGTGTGTAGCGCCCCTCCCTTGTGTTAAAGTTTATTAAAAGATGTAGTCTGTTCATTATGGTAAAGTATTATAGATAATGGCCATATTCCATTTTTTTTATTTTTCCTTTAATGTGTATTGTCGTAATATCAGAAAAGATTTAAAAGTTTGTTGTTCGGTATTTTGTTTTGCACTCCCATTGATTCTTTATTATGTTTGAGGAATTAGAAGGCAAAAACAAAGAGATCCATAATTCTGAACATAAGATGGTAATAATATCAAAGAGTGTCTCATTACTCCAGTTCACATATGAGAGTGTGTCAGTGGGCCAAATAGGGATACCTTTGTTCATATTGAATAGAACTTGTTCCACAAATAGTCCCAAAGAAATCACTGATTGATTTTTATGGGACTATTTGATGGTACGAAGCTTTAGGTGAGAAAGGTATTGCAATCTGGCCCAATGGTGGTTGAGGGTACTCAGCACCTTCTGTGAAGGGTCAGCACCTTTCAGAAGCAGATTCAGAATGGTAAGTCATTTTCCTGGTTCTCAATTCACTGCACATAATTGAAAGCGAAAACAAATTAATGAACAGCAAACTTTAATACCTTTAAAATCTCTTGGTTCCTGTTGTTCTTTGTTTAGTTTTTCCTCTTGCTTTCATATTCATGCTGCCTACTAAATTCTAATTAATGGACACTCATATGTGATATTACACATTAAACTGTGCGCTGTATGTTTCTTATGTAGTTTGTATTGAATAATAGCATAATTGTGCATAGGTTGGACATTACTTTTTTTTCTCCTAATATTTACCAAGGCCTTTCCACCCTAAGAATCTACTGTTGAATTTTTAAAGGATTAGTACTGTATAAATAGTCTTCTCTAAATAAATTCATTTTTTGAATTGTTTCAAAACATTAGCCTTGTTCACTCTCTACAAGGAAATCTTTTATATCCGGAACAAGAAATTTAGCGAAGGTGAATTCCAATGTCATTGAGGATTAATAATTTTCTCCTTTGTGCCATGCTTTATCCCCATTAAATGTGTGCTCTGCCACATCAATCAACTTCATATAGTGTTATTATTTCTTCACTGTGGAGAACAAAACGTTGCTCAGAGCAGCTTGAATAAAAACCAAAAGAGAAAACTAAAAATCCAGCAACATCATCCCATAATTTTGTAGCTCTCTTAAGAACGCTTCCAGAAATGTATAGATGTGTCTGAAGATTCTAAAAATGAATTACATTGATGCCAAGTGCGCAATTCTTCTCTCTATACTCATGTTTAATACTATTCTCTGTGAGAAATTCCATTGAAATCAATGGGACTACTTGCAGAGGAAAGACGATCCAGTCCTCAACGTGTGTACAGATATCAGAGTAGGATCCTAAATAATCTGTACTGTGATTTTATATAAATGTCACCTACAAGGCTGCATCTGAGGGAAGTTGGAGGCAGGTCTTTGTTATGAACTCTGCTCTCAACTCTCTGAGGTGTAGATATGAGGTGAGGCATTATAAGCCCCTTGCCACTCAAGTATATCTACCTGCTGCATCTGATGCTTAGAGAAGAAAGAGGTGCACCACCCCATACATGGGGCCACTGGAGGTGATATCAGTGTGGGTGGGTTGTAACTACAGCAGGTCAATATTTTTCAAATAAAGAGGGATTCCTTTTTTTTTTAAATTACTTTTAAAAAATGATTTTTTTTTCATGAAAAATTATCAACATCACCTTTTTTTACAAAATTGTCATCAAGCACATTATTGAAAATGTTATCAAAGTGTTTATCAAATGTTTAAAATCAAAGCTGGGTTTTTAGTAAATAAAAGGTTTTTTTAACCATTTTGATAATTTTTATTTTGAAAAATGGGGGAAAATTGGTAAAATGTGAAAAAATTCAAAATCATAAAAATGCTCATCTGTTTCAAAACCCTTAAGAGTGAAAACAATGCAGATTTTTTTATTTTGTTCACTAAAGCTGTTCGTTTGCCACCAACTGTAGTTAGAAGCCCTGTCTTTCACTTGTCACTGCCACTTCTGAGAGAAGGAAGAGGTGAGTCCATCCTGCTAATTACTTTATTAAATTTCTGCTCACATTATTTGATTTTAAAAATATTTCTCTCTTCTGATATCTGAGAGAAGCTCTAGCACTTTTCCTGGAAGAAAGTATTAATCTCAGAAAGTTAATTGTGTTTCTTCCCTTCCCCCCAAGCCCTACTATATTAGGTAGAGTCATAAGTTTAATTGTGTGTTTGGCTGTAAAAGCCCTTTTTATTCTACTTTTTCTCCATTCATTATGTCTTCTAAAAGAAGATGGAAGGGGAAGGATAATAGAAATATGGAAATATTTATTCCTATTGCAACACCACAGGCGACTGGATGAATATAATGCTTAAAATTAGGTTTTTCGGTTGAATAGATCAGAATTCACTTTCCTTAAATACTCTCTAATATCTCTTTCCAGTAGTGTCCACAACATGGTTGGAATGTACAAACATACAGCAAGGCTTGGTTTCTGCCCCAGAGAACTTACCATCTAAAAGACAAAACAGACAGGTAAGTAAAGGGTAGGAGAAATGGGTCCAGTGGTCAAGGTGATGAGTGGCCATGTCTTGATGATAATTGTACAATGAGTTGAATGAAGATCCTCCAAAGCAGAGACTGAAGACGAATCAGAGAAGTGAAAGGAGAACTAGGAGAGGACAGTATCATGAAAGCCCAAGGGAGGACCGGAAGTCAAGAGGGTGTTTTGTCCACTTGAAATGTAGTTGTTTCTCTGAACACTCCTGTCAGTAGCATTTGCTAGAATGACACTGAAATAAAATCCAAACAAGAGATGAGCTCAATTGCAGTTCACTGCAGGCAAAGACTATCAGGTGTTTGTAAAGGAAAGCATGCAGTATAAAAGAGTTTGTAAAAGGAAAAGTCAAATGTTAAAAGATTCAGCCCAAACCAAACAGTCAAAAAGCATCAGCAGTTTACAATAATGCTCAAAATGAGAGTAGAAGGAGCTGTGACAGCCTCTTTCAAATTCACAGAGTGTTTCCTTAAGCATGAAAAAGATACACAATTTGACAAATCATAAAATTAAAAATGTTTGTATTTGCAGTTTTTTAAAAATAGAAAATATTAGGTGCAATATGTGAGGATAGGTGGTTGACCTTCCTCAGCAGTATCAGGTACAAACCACAGCTGGAGGTACGTCAAATAAGATGGGCCAATCATCTGATCTGGTAGAACAAACTGAGATGAAGTCTGTCCCTGCAATATATTAAATAATGGTGAGATTTTCAAAAGCATCTAAGTCACTTAGGAGCAAAAGTCCCAGGAGAGTTGTGCTCCTGAGGAACTCAGGTGCTTTTGAAAATTCCATCCTAAATGTTATTCTGTTTGTATCTGTCCTTATCTGATCATCAGCACACAGGATAACAAGAGAGGTAGCAGTAGGGAGAAGTGTCAGTTAAAGTACATATGACACTTTTATCCTTAGGAAGGTCTTTGTGTCCCAGACCATGTCTCTTTCTGTATCTTGTACAGGGCTAGATATACTGTTGGCATTTCACAAATAACCATAAACAATAATTAAAACAGACTATCATCAAAATATGTATTATTCTCTTTAGACAACAAAAAAATGCACAGTACTATTATTGGATTCTTTACCCTGTTCTTACTCAGCCAAACTCCCTTTGTTGTCAGATATGGGCTTCTGGATTGGACACATATTTTACTACTAGCCTGTAGGGTTGCCAAATTTCTAATCACACAAAACCGAACAGCGCTGCTTCTCCGAGGCCCTGCCCCCTCCCTCCATCCCCCCTCCCTCCATTGCTAGCTCTTCCCTACCCTCACTTACTTTCACAGGGCTGGGGCAGGAAGTTGCGGTGTGGAAGGGGATATGGGCTCTGGGCTGGGGGTGCATGTTCTGTGGTGGGGCTGGAAATCAGGGATTTGGGGTACAGGAGGTGCTCCAGGCTGGGCCAGGGGGTTGCAGTGGAGGGGGAGTGAGGGCTCCAGCTGGGGGTGGGGCTGGGGATGAAGGGTTTGGGGTGTTGGAGGGGACTACGGACTGGGGCAGGGGGTTGGAGTGCGGGAGAGGGTGTGGGGTCCCGGTGGCACTTACCACAGCTCCAAGGAAGTGGCTGCCACGTCCCTGTGGCCTCTAGGCCATGGGTAGCCAGGGAGGCTCCACGTGCTGCCTTTGTGCTGGTGGGTGCCTCTCCGCAGAGCTCCCATTGGTCGCAGTTCCTGGCCAATGGGAGCTGTGGAACCGGCACTGGGGCTGGGGAAGCATGCCCAGCCTCCCAGTCCCTAGGGGCTGCAGAGACCTTGCGGCCTCTTCTGGGAACCACGCAGAGCTAGGGCAGGTAGGGAGCCTGCCTTAGTCCCGGCTCCAGTCAGCAACCCTACTAGTCTGTTCACAGCAGAATATTTAATATTTCAAGTGCACTGTTGGTTTGCAATTAAAGTGAAGAATTTAAAGCTAGACTGACCAACTCCAATCTGCTATTGGAAACTCATTGCAATGATATTACTGTTTTAATGTAAAAATATGTGTAGCATGTAGCAAGTTAATACAGTTTGTAAGATTAACTGAGTAGGTCTGAAAGCAGATGTCTGCCCTGAAATATTAATTGTGAAAATATGTGCATGAAGACACACTGGTCTGGAAAGATAAGGCAAATCTAGCTGTGTTTATCAATATAATGAGTAAACAAACTAAAGGAATTTTCCAAATATGTACACAGGAAATGAAATGGAAAACAGAGTAATTAGTCGAGGTGTTTTTTGGATTGCTTGAGGAAATCTGAATGAAATAAGCATACCTTTTCCTGTGGGAACAGAGGAATTTTGCAGAAATGGGCTGTTGGCCATGTCCAATCATTCACATGAAATTTGTTGTAATTTGGCCAGTTTTGCTCACTCATTTTTTAAATTTAATTTTCAAATACTTAGTGAAAGACCTTAATTTCCTTCTGCGATGACAGCATGGCAAGGTTCATGGCTTCAACAGAGACAAAGGATCTTATTGTGTTCTGATTTATGCTGGTGTAAATTAGGAGTAACTCCATTGAAGCCAATGAAGTTTCAGAGGGGTAAAACCACTGGTAGAGCTTAAGTGTATAATCTGCCCTCAGTACTCCTAGTGAGATAGAGGAGTGTTCTCTTCATTTTACAAATGGATAAACTGAGGCCAAGTGTTTGTAGGACTTGCCAAAGGCAGAGATGGGATTAGAACACAGGTCTCCAGAGCACCAGTCCTGTGCTCTATCCTTAAGGTGGTCATCCTCTCTACTTTGGTTTTAGAACTTAAACAAGTTTCCTCTTAGCCACAGAGGGGCTGCCTAACCCTTAAGGCCTAAGGAGAACCCATCCTCAGTAAATTTTACTGAGGTACTGGAGACAAGTACTTTTAAAGGAACCTGAGGAGCTGAGGCACCTGATGGCCTCCATGTAGACCATGCCATTTGAGAAGAGATCCTTTCCATTAAAAATGAGCCTACCTGTCTCTATTACT
Organism: Chrysemys picta bellii; assembly: GCF_011386835.1. Taxonomy (NCBI): domain Eukaryota; kingdom Metazoa; phylum Chordata; order Testudines; family Emydidae; genus Chrysemys; species Chrysemys picta. The sequence goes on along the minus strand of NC_088792.1, from coordinate 220,711,534 downwards.
CTTAGGGTTGCCAACTTAATAATCTACCCCGCCCCCTGCCCCTCCTCTGAGGCCCCACCCTTCTCCGAGGCCCCGACCCTGCTCAGTCCATCCCCCCTCCCTCTTTTGCTTGCTCATTCTCCCTACCCTCACTCACTCGTTCATTTTCACCTGGCTTGCTCAGGGGGCGAGGGTGTGGGAGGGGATGAGGGCTCCGGCTGGGGGTGTAGGCTCTGGGTGAGGCTGGAGATGAGGGGCTTGGGGTGAAGGAAAGTGCTCCAGGCTGGGATCGAGGGGTTGGGCAGTTGGGAGGGGGATCAGGGCTGGTGCAGGGGGTCGGGGCCCAGGAGGGGGTCAGGGCCCAGGAGGGGGTCAGGGGTGCAGGCTCCGGGCAGCACTTACCTCAAGCAGCTCCCAGAAGCAGCGGCTTGTCTCCCCTCTGGCTCCTATGTGGGGGCAGTGCTTGGGTCGGGGGCAGCATGCAGAGCCCCCTGGCTACCCCTTACATAAAAAACCAGACACCTGGACACCCTAATAATTCTGTCTCTTTCTTAGCTTCCACACTAGCTGTTTGAGGAAGCCACCTTTTGAGGAGTTGCAGAGACCCACTGTTCTTGCCCCCTAGTGTTCAGCTCCTAGCTATGTCAGAACCACTCTGGTCCAGGAAGGCAAATCCCCAGCCTCTATTGCTGCTTTCTGGGTTAAGAGAAAAGATGGGTCCCAGCAGCAAAGGAGAGGCACTCCCCTCAGCACTCTAAATCTCTCAAAGGAAGTGAAATCTAACTGTGGGTGGAACTCCCTATGGCAGAAACAAACCCAACCCTCCACGTGGTGGTCAAGACTCTCTAACATCCCTGGTACCCCTAGTGGTCACCCCAAAATTGGCCAGCTTTCCCAGGAAACTAAGAAACCTGGCTATTTCCTAAGGACTTCTATACCTAGTCTGTGTGACAAAGGCATGTCTCATTCTGTTCTGTGTAACAGGGACATCCATTTTGGAGTGTCAGTGTATTAACACCCAAAGAATACCACAATAGCCATGTCAAGGTGTCACCCCCACTCTGAACTTTAGGGTATAGATGTGGGGACCTCCATGAGATAACCCCTAAGCTTATTTACCAACTTAGATCTAGTAGCTGCCACCACCAAATAGTTTAAACAAACATTTATGGGAGAGTCATTTGGAAACTGTCTTCCCCCCAAATATTTCCCCAGTCTTTATCCCCCTTTCCTAGCAGGATTGAGACTGATTCACCTCCCACCAATTCCTGGTGAGCTCAGATCCAAAAAACCCTTAGATCTAAACAAGGAAAAATCAATCGGTTCTTAAAAGAAGACTTTTAATTAAAGAAAAAGGGTGAAAGGAATACCTCTGTGAGATTAGCATGCAAGCTACTCTCACAGACAACAGATTCAAAACACAGAGGATGTCCCTCTGGGCAAAAACGTAGTTACACAACGCAACCCAATTTGATTCTCCCTCTATGCAAATAGAAGTCACAAAAGAAAATAAACATAATCTAATACATTCCTTCTCTAAACACTTACTACTTTTAAGAAATGTTAGATGGCTGATTCCTGGATCCTTCACTCTGGCACAAAACTTACTGAACAGACAAAAGACTGATTTCCCTCCTCCCTCTTTGAAAACATCTTGTCCCCCCATTAGTTCCTCTGGTCAGGTGTCAGCTAGGCTATGTGAGCTTCTTAACTCTTTACAGGTAAAAGAGGAATTAACCCTTAACTATCTGTTTTTGACAAGCCAAATAGAGGCTAACAGAAAGGAGCCCTAAAAAAAATGGCTAAGATTATTGGCTGAACTGAAAGTACTAATAAATGATACAAAATAGGTTTCTATACCTATAAGTGGCAAAAAGAATCATTCTTATAAAATGGAAGTCAGTGCTCTCGCTAACTTAAATAGAGGGCTGAATAAATTATCTAACACTTTGCTAATGGAGAAATTCATATTAGGTGGTAGGCATAGTTGGAAAAAGTACAATAAACATTTGGAGACACATGAAAGAGTTTAAATATAAACTTTAAATATAAACTCTTATTTCACCCTTACAATTCCTGTTATCAGAAGAAGTTCTGAATGTTCTGAGAGTCTCCCAAGTATAGCTGAATACTATACTATACGGATCATATATTACACTTCCAGGTGTTTTTTTAATTAAAGTCCATTGAACTTTATTGACCCATAATGGGGGAGGGGTGTAAATCCCAAACTGTAGCAATCACCAAGGGGTTAATGGGCAGAATAGTTACTACCCCAGGTATGATTAAGTGGCTGATGAGCAACAACTGAGATAAAAGTCTGCTTCTAGAAAGAGAAGCCACTTAGAGAGAGGAGGCTGCAGAGGAGAAGAGAAGAGTTGAGCTCAGCTCAGCTCCCAGGAAACTGAAGAGAGGAGGAACTCTCAGGAAAACAAACTTAAGGAAAAACCTTCCAGATAGCTGTAGGAGACCCAGCCACTGAGGGGCTGCCTGGTGTCAGGGATCCCCAGGGGACTGTGCATCAGATTGAAGATAAGAAGTGGTCCAGGAAAACAGCAGTAAATCTATGAAAGCAGATCTTAGCTGCTTAATACAGAGTCCCTGGGACAGAACCCAGAGGTGAGGGCAGGTAACCCCCTAGGAAGGGCAGGTAAAAAAATCCCTGACACAAAGGGGGGACTAAGAACCATCAAGCACAGGATGGGGCCGAAGGCCTAGGATAGGGTCGTTAGTCTTCTGCTTTATTGTACTCCTTATCACCCAGGAAAGGGTGGGACTATTATTGATCTGTCTGGAGGGCTGAATGAAAAGGTGCAAGCCACCCCAGGCTTAGAGTGACCATTGACAGGGGATGCAAGGGCCCAAAGAGGGTGCTAAGCCACACTCAGTCATCAGGAGGCATACCAGATGGTGAGTGACCCTTTTTCATGTGTACGTAATATTCCATTGGATTCCTCACTCTGGTCCTGAACCAGCAAAGTATTTAACCAGTGCTATGGTTAAATACTTGACATGAGTGGTATTTAAGCACCTACTTAAGTGTTTTCCTGAACTGGGGCCTCCCTAGGTAACCAGAGTTCTCTTTTATTGCTCTGTCCTGTGATTATTGGCTGTGGCTCAGACCCTTGCCAGACAGTCCAACCGGTATAGCTTATCACTCAGATGCTGTTCAGGAAAACAATACAGAACTGCTGGTTAAAAAGTCTTTATTATTTCATCTGACCAAAGAACAGCACAACTTTCTTTAAAATTTAATCACAAGGCAGCAGGAGGAAATGAATTCTGTTCAAAGCATTTAAGTATTATTTTGTCTTTGTGTGGGCAGCTGTGTTAAAATGGTGTATGGAACCAAAAAAACCCCAAACCCCAACACTATGGGAAATGATTAGATGCAATAAATGGTATGTTCAGACTTCCTAATTGGTTACAAGATAAACATCTGATCAAAATGAGGTAAAGGTCCACTCTGAGCTTCTTAAGGAATGATATTAGCATATGGTGAGTGTCAGACCCAGTAGAAAAAGTACATCAATTTTATCTTAAAGGAGAGAACAATTATATTAACTGCATACTTACAAGTTAACCGTGTGACCGGAGTCGTCAATAATCTGTCAGTTATTGTCTGCTAAACTAGAGCTCTATCCCCAGGTGAAATGTTCATAAATATTTCATGTCAGAATATGAAAATAAAATGAGACATTTCAAGTATGTGGATGGTCATGAACCCTTTAATAAAACCTTTATGAATTTTCATGAACTTTTAATTCATGAACTGTCAAGAACAAATGCATGATTATAGCAACCTGATAAATGTTCATGACATTTTCTGAAAGTGTCTGAACATTCACTTATTCATGAATTATTGAATGCTCATTTAAAAAATAATGTACCAACATTGTGAACAAGACAGTGTTTTTTTCTCTAACGAACCTAAATTGAAGGTGGGGAGAGGGAGGAAAAAAGAGAAATTGTAGGATTAAATGCACTGCGTGGCAATTCTTACAGTACTGCTTGCCATTTACCTTCATGTTAGAAAAACAACATGCCACCAATATTCTAGAGACAAAGTGTGTGAGGTAATATCTTTTACTGGACCAACTTCTGTTAAGTGTAAAGCTTGTCTCTTTCACTGACACAGAGCTCTTCTTCCGGCTTTTTCATCTTTATGGATTTCTATGGTAACAAACAAGAGCAAATTGTTCCAAATGGATACGAGATATAAACATTGCATGTCACACAAGGTGAAATGTTTCCTGCATGAAGGGAATAAAAGCTGGCAGAAATGGCTCCGAGAGAGTACAAAAAGAGGGGAGTAGCATCTCTAATTTATTCCTGTCTCTCCACAGTCCACAGAAATGCCGGTGAGCTTGCAGTTCTGTGGTTTAGGGGAGAGTGTGTTGAAGTGTTGCAGCATGTGGTATGATCCTCCTGATACAAGGATACAAGGATTGGAGTCCTGATTATCCCATCACAGCATTAACACTTCTAGAAGGAAGAACTATGTGCAGCTGTGGTAGAGGTGCTAAAAATACTATGCCTGCAAGTTGGGCCTGCTGCCATGGGTTAGAGAAGGGCAGGGATTCCATATGGAGAAGTTACTGATCATCCACAGTGATCTGGGAGCTGTAACTGAGGAAGTTACCTGCAGCTCCTAGGCCTACACTGGGTTTGTTGGGCAAGCTTTTCCATACTTATCCATTACAAGGTTTCTTGAATCTTTCTATGAAGGTATGGGCTACTTTTATTGCTACTGGACACCTGTAGAGATATGATATATTAGACTAGATGGACCACTGGTTTGATCTAGTATGACTATTCCTATGATCCTGGGGTGAGGGTGTATGTTGAGCAGGGCTGGCTCCAGCATTTCTGCCGCCCCAAGCAAAAATAAATAAATAAATAAAAGCTGCGATTGCAATCGCGACCGGCGGCGGCAATTGGTGGGGAAAAAAAAAAAGCCGCGATCGGCGGCAGCAGTTCAGCGGCAGGTCCTTTGCTCCTAGAGGGAGTGAGGGACCTGCCGCCCCCGAATTGCCGCAGGTGCCGCCCCTCTCCTTTGGCCGCCCCGAGCACCTGCTTGTTAAGCTGGTGCCTGGAGCCGGCCCTGATGTTGAGGTTGAGTTTGGGGTAAAGAATAACCCACATCTCCTTTTATAGCCAATGGTCCAGCAGGTGGTTCTGGTTTATTAATCCAACTTTAGTTAAAGGAGCAACTTGCTGTTCTCTGCAGTGTCATTGGGGTTCCATTCCTGAAGGAGCACATAGCCTCGGGAGGCGCTGAGCATCCCCAGCTCCCACTGACTGTATCCAAAGTGGTACTGGGTGAGCCCTAGAGTTCATTATGCAATTGATAGATTCATAGGGAGGGGGGAGAGGGAGCAAGGGGAGTCACTGAGACTCAGCTTGGGGAGGTGGAGGCAGCCAGCTTGAAGCTGGAAAGAGGCATCCTGGCAGTTCCTATCACCATTCTTTTGCAGCATGTGCCCAGTACCCTGTGTTCCCCTCACTCTGTGGTGGCTGGCACCCTGTGTAATGACACCCTCCGCTCTCCCTGCCCTGGTGTTGGTGCCCTGTTCCCCATCCCAGCAGCTGGCACATGTGCTCCTGCCCTTCCCCTGGGCCGGATGTCTCCACTGGGACCTGCAGTGGTTGGAATGTGGAACAAGGTGCGCCATTCCTGCCAGCTTCCCGGTGGCCAGTTAGATCTCAAGCAATTCAGTGGCTTTTCCAGCCCCTCCTGCAAGTCCTTCTCTCACCTCCACCCGCTGCGTATGTGCATGGAAGTGGAAACATACCCAGATGCCATTCTGACGTTTGCAAGATATTGTGGGGGCAGAAACATACCTCAGCCCCGCCAATATTTCCAGTGATGGGGTTACAGCCTCCTTCCTCTGTCACCCCTGCATGAATTCATAGATTTTAAGGCCAGGAAGGACCAATATGATCGTCTAGACCAGAGGTGGGCAACCGGATATTCCTTTTTCTACTAAAGAGCTGTTTATTATGGGACCACAATCCTTTAGCATGGGTCAGAATGTATTAGTTATATTTGTCTTCCTCAGACCAACATACCCCCAACCCCTAAAAGGAAAAGAAACAGGGGGAAAATGTATAATGTTTTTTTTTCCCATTAAAAAAAATCAGACCTCTGAGTGTGTGTGTACACATATATTTTAATCAACATAACATGAAAGAATAAACATTCAGTATTCTAAAATTACTAACGTGTTGAAATTGTAGCTTGAGTTCCAGCCATGGCTTCTACTGATTGAAGTTTCATCTGAAGATGCTGCAGCTTGCTTTGAAGCTGCAATCAGCTAACAGGTCTCTGAAATCTAATTGCCTTGTGAGTGAGTGCTCTGGAGTCTTATGCTTTTTACCAAAGCACGTATTTTTCAGATTTTTTCTCCCCTTCCAGTGCGTACCAGAACCTATTAAATATTCTGATCCTGCATATTTTCTAAGTCTTTTTCATTAAAGAAGTGTTGCAATGTGATATCAAATTATACCTATCTGGTTTTCTGCCTTTTTTTTTGTTTGTTTACCTTTCACCTGCTGCTATTTGCTATGATCAAACAGCTTGTACACTTGAAAGTAATGTACAGATTTTTTTATAAACCAGGTTGAAATAGTTCAATCATCAGGAACACGACTCGTTTCTAAATAGACAGTCTTGCAGCACATGTGCCTGACAACAACATGCAATCAGAAACACTTTCTGCAAACTTTAAACCGTGGCATTATGCAGCAATTTCTGATGTAAACTTACCCCAAGGGAGTTCAACTAAGCTCACTGGTGTCATATTCAATTATTGTCATCAAACATTAATTGAGAGGTCGAGGGGAAATCCTAAATTGGCTCCAAATGCTAAAACTGAGAAGAAAGCCTGCAGTGGAAATCTGTTCTTGTTTTAGCTCAATCTACTTATTTTTTATTTTGCAGTCTTTCTGCTGTTTTTTTTTCCTGTTTCTTTTGAGAGGAGTGAGTTCATTTCATCTTGAGACACTATTAACTACAAAGGAATTATCAAAAGAGCTGGGGAAATATATTAGGTGACATTTACTAGCCATAATGAGTAGAATTCAGACTGAAATTTGAATGTAATATTTCAAGATTTTTTTAAGGTTATTCAGAGTTCTCTTGGTGAACTATCCAGTGAAAATGCTCAGGCAATGCAATATGAGTGTATATATGTTTTTTCTGTTTCTTTCCAGACTTTCTAATATTTAGGGATCTTTTTTTAACACACTATGGTAAAGGAGGTTAAACATATTGGCTAGATTAACTGTATAAGTGGTAAAAGCCTTTCAAATATAACTATTGTTTAACAAAGTTTTTAATATGTAGGAATTTCCCAGGTTTCAAAATGTTAGTATTTTTATCTTAATTTGTATATCTCTAGAGTTGAGGGCCAGGTCACATGCTTGTGACATTCATATAGATCCCCTCACCTTATGTGGAAAGTGGAGGGCAGTTTCTTCTGTCCCAGTGTCCCCCCTATTCTCTTCCTACAACATTAGCCCCCAGAAGGGAAATAGGCAGGCACACAGGTGTCAACTTTCCAAAGCACCGTGGGGGAGAGTGCTCGACCCTCGGATTTGACCCAGGCCCCGCCCCCACTCCACCTCTCCCCTCCTTTTCCTGTTCTCCCACCCTGCCTCTTCCTGCCCAGTTCCACCCCCTACCTCGAGCGCACTGTGTCCTTGCTCCTTCCCCTTCTCCCAAGCCTCCGAATGCTGCGAAACAGCTGTTTGTGGCGGGTGGGGTGTGTGTGTGCTGATCCACGGGGACCGCTGGCAGGCAGGAGGCGCTGAGGGGGTGTGGGGGAGAAGTTGATGGAGGGAGGCTGCTGGTGAGTGCTCAGCACCCACCATTTTTGCCCCATGGGTGCTCCGTCCCTGGAGGTGCTCCATCCCCCTAGAAGAAACAGGAAGAAGGCAGTGCCAAGGACTGTGTACCCAATAAATCCATGTTGCTTGGAGGCCAGAAAGGGAGTAGTAATCATCATATATAATGGAAGAAAGTATGATCAGGCCTTTAATTATTGGGGAGGGTAGATGTGGATATTTATATTTCTGTTCTCATGCACAAATATTTATGTCTTTACCACCTTAACTCCAATGTAATGAAGGTGTATGTCTGGGACTTCACAAAAATAACTGGGTTGTATTTGAAAAGTCTTTGCAGGGAGCTGGTTACCCTTTGTTAATCTTTTGCTTTTCTGAGAAATTCAAATGAACTTTTGCAGAATTTTTGTAACAACAGACAGTGCCTTTGCAGAGGATTAGGATATTTCTGAGCAGAGGCTTGCAAACACTACATAAATAGAGGGCTCAATTATTCCTATGCAAAAGTAAATCTATGCTGAGAAGAGGAGGGAGCAGCAATGTCCAAGCAATGTTATACACAGTCATTTGTTATATACTTTCATGGCTTAAGAGGCACTGTGAACCACTTGCTAGACAGGGGAGTTTGATAATCCTGAGCAACAAGCAGGGCCGCCCAGAGGGGGTGGGGGGCGCAAGTGGGGCAATTTGCCCCAGGCCCCGGGCCCCGTAGGGGCCCCCACGAGAATATAGTATTCTATAGTATTGCAACTTTTTTTTATGTAAGGGGCCCCCGAAATTGCTTTGCCCCAGGCCCCCTGAATCCTCTGAGCGGCCTGGCAACAAGTGTAGCTAGTGCTTGCCAGGGACTTGGCCTGCTCTTGCATTGGGCAGACACTCCCCTCTTGGTACTGTTAGCATCCCCACTCTTGCAGCCAGACTGATTGTTTCCTCCTCCCTAGATGTGCTGCGAGGACAAAGGGGTCCTTTACACTTTCTCATCCCTCTGGCAAACCTGCAGTATTTGGCCCACAGTATTGGAGTGTCTAATGGGAGTCATGCATTCCTATGGAGTGTCAAACAGACTCCCTGAAATATATCCAGTTCAGGGATTACACTCAAACATTTTGCTGTATGCTAGTCTACTTATTCAGTTTTATAGCCAGGGATTTCAAACCCATTTTTCAGCCACAATCTTCTTTCTGTGAGTCCAATCACATTAAACACTGCCAAATTATACATGTCTATATGCTATGTAATTCTGTCACAATACCTCCCCTGCAACTGAAATTCAGCTCTCACATCAGTAGTTTCCTGTTCCCTGGCATTGGGTTATTTCTTCAAAAATAGGAACTGCATTAATCACTCCTCTGTTCTCTGGCAATGTGGCAATCTTCAGTAAGCTGCTGTCTAAGGAACCCTCCTCTAGTGTCTTTGCTACTCATAGCTGAATTCTAAATTTAAAACTTCTGGGCATCACTTCTTCTGGTTGTATTAATTTCTTAAAATCATTAAAGAGTGTTAATTAATGTAATTAATGCCTTCTTCCGGAGAAACTGTATTCCTCTGCTCTGAAACATAACTTTAATTTCTCTGAACACTAGGGATGAAATACTGACTGAAGTCCATGGCTTCAGTAGAACAGGATTTCAACCTAACTCATTCTAGATATCTACACTATCTGCACCATCCATTACTATCATTTTCACTTTGTTGTAAAATGGTCCCACTTATTCCTTGCCTCACTGATTTCCCCTTCCTATACAACATCAGGGCAATCTTTATAATATTTGCTAATTATTTTGCTATTAATACTTAGTTGAATATTTTGACTATTTCCCTCTCATTGTTCTTCAGCCAGGGCCGGCTCTGGCTTTTTTGCCGCCCCAAGCAAAAAAAAAAACAAAAACCTGCGGGGCGGCTGGAGTGGCAAAGCAAAAAAAACACCTGCGGCCGGAAGGGGACTGCACTGCAGACGTGCCCCGGGCAGCAGGAGTGCGCGCCCTGGCTACCGGGGAGAGTGGGAGGGAGCGGGGCGGGGAGAGAGAAGGGAGGCGGCCAGGGCTTCCTTCAGCAGGGCACTCACCATGCAGCCCCTCCCGCTGCGCCACCTCCCGGGAGGGCTCCACGCCACTCCGGTCAGCAGGGAGGGAAGGATGCGGGCTGCCCTGCCGGGCTTGCTGCAGACCTGGCACTGGCTGGGGCAGACTGAGCACGCAGCCCGCTCCCAGAAGGGTGCTCCTCTCCTCCGCACCACCACCCCCTACAGGGTGGCCGGAGCGGTGAACCAAAAAGAAAAAAAACCTGTGGGGCGGCTGGAGCGGTAAAGCAAAACAAAAACAAAACCCCCTGCGGGGCGGCCAAAGCAGCGAAGCAAAAAAAAGGATTGGAGGGAATGCTGCCCCTTAGAATCTGCCGCCCCAAGCACAAGCTTGCTCGGCTGGTGCCTGGAGCCGGCCCTGTCCTCAGCTCAAACTCTTTTTTGCATAATTTTCCCTTCCATTTCCTTTCCTGTTATTTAAAATTTAGCAATTCAAATGTACATTCCGAAGTAAGTCATTTCCTTTAGACGAATGTAAACATTTCTGTAAATGACTCACTGATATGCATCAGAGAATGTATTGCAAGTCGGCACAGGCTGAGGCAGTTGTATGACAAGTTTGATGACAGCAGTGAATTAAGTACTTTAGGGGGCTGATTTATAGGAATAATTTAAACTGGAGAAAACAGTGATCACAGGAAAGACAATAGCATTGGAGATTGATATGATTTATGGAATGGCATGAAATGCATACAAGTGAATAATAGAAGAGATGGCAGAGTGACCCTGAGATCCTTGTTGATTTAGACAGCATGAGCTACTGTAGTACAAATGCATGTTTATGAAACATTCATCTATTCTTTGGCATTTAAAGGCCTCACAGTTCTCTTTAACCTCTAAGTTATAATTCTAAACCTCTTTTATTTCACTTTTGTTCTACCCAAATAATGGCTGCACTTGCTTTTATCCTATAGTTGTTTGACTATGAGATGATTTGAATAGGATTCCCAATGGTTCTGGGCAACTGACCTTGTTTACCAGCCGAAGACTTTGGCTGTACAGCCTAATACCTGCAGTTTGCCATTCAGCTGTGCACATTGTAACATGCAGTGGAGTTTGACTTGCATGCCAATATGTGGCAGTCTCTCAAGACCAAGATTAAAACCCATCAAGCTGAATTGTGGTTTTCACAAGGGAATGACAGGGTAGCAATGTCACAGGAGAGGGACTGAGCACAAGAGTTCTCATTAAGGATCCTGCGTCTTTCTGCTAGATCTGTACAGAGAGAGGGGAAACCTGTGCTCATATGGTAGAGGTCCATGGTTACCACCTTCCCTTCTCTAGGACCGGCAGAGCCCCTTTGCCATAGGGATTCAGAACAATAGTTTTGGATTAGCTAGGGGAAGAGGCTCCAGGGCAGTGAGTTGAGACACTCCAGAATTTTCCTGCTCAAACCTATGGGGGAAAGCAGCTGAAATTAGTACAACCTAAGCCTAAGTACAGCAATATTGTGAACCCTCCAAGTGTGGATCCCAAAGGCGCAGTAGATGGTTCCCCTGAATGCACAGCTCTTGCAGGATCCTCATTGTCTAGGGTTAAGCAGAAGCCAGAATGGCCAGGCTCCAGTGCAGAAGGAAAAGGCATGAGTGAAAGTGCCCCTTGCCTTTGGCAGATTCCCAGAGACCCAGATGGCTCTTGGGGGCCTGCTGGTTTAGTAGGAAGAAACCCTCTGCTTCTTCCTAGGTGAGGAGTAGCCCACAGTTTCTTCTGAGCTGGGGAGATGGCAAACTGCTTCCTTACCCCACAGGGAAGAATGAGTAGGAGGATTCATGAGTTTCACCCCTGCTATGTGTGTTATTCCCGTGTAGATGAGAATGGGGCTCTGAAGTGCAGAGGAAGAATCTAGGAAATCAGTCCCAAAAGCCTGAAATACAGTACCAGCATTGGCTGACATTTCAGGGGCTGGGAAGCTCTGCATTAGCAGAGTGTACAAGGTGAGGGTTGAGAAAAATATCACTTCAATTGCACAGAATGGTGGAGAGCACAGGGATTACTCAGGATATGTAGTGCTAACACATACTCTTTTCCATACCACCATTAGTGAATCCCAGAACTGAGGGCTCTCCACTAAAGATGGCCAGTCTTCACCTCTGCAGACATATGCATTTAGTGTCCGTGCCAGTCTCCATGGTAAAACATGGGATGAGACAGTCTCTCAGGCAGGTGGGGTACAGACCATACAGTACTTTAAAGAGCAATGTCAACAACTTGAATTGCATCAGAATCAAAATAGCACTGATCAAATATGTTTCCTTTAGCACTTCTCACTAAGCAGAGAAACTCCCTAGGTTCAAACTGTCACAGTCCAGGGCAACCACACCTGTATACACCGACTGTGGTCCACCAAGGGTACCCATTGTCAGGCTTCTGGCTCCCTGGCCATCAGCTCTTTTGGGAAGAAATGTGCATTTCACTCCCTCCTGACTGGAATATTTCCAGGCTGCACAGTTCGCTGCCTACACTGTGAATTCCCCAGCTAGTCAGAGTACCTCAGCAGGCCTGCTTTGCTTTTCTTCTCAGAGGCTGTAAACAGGGTGATTGTGTTCACAGCTATGAATTACCATTCAATTCTTTCTAAGCAAGGACATTTATTAAGAGAGAAAACATATTAAAACATTTAAAGAACCTACATGCATGCTAATACACTTACCAGAGATCACCACATCTCCAACAAGGGCTCAGGTACGAGTCAGTCCTTCAAACCTCACCAAGGGTTTTTCTGCAGTTACAAGTTCATATCTTCCTTGCCTCAGAACAAGCACACCATAAGAATGGCCATCCTGGGTCAGACCAATAGTCCTTCTAGCCTAGTATCCTATCTTCTGTTGGTGGCCAATGCCAGATGCTTCAGAGGGAGTGACCAGAACAAGAAAATTTATTGAGTCCAGTCCCAGCTTCTGGCAGTCAGAGGTTTAGGAACACCCAGACCATTGGATTGTGTTCCTGATCATTTTGGCTAATAGCCATTCATGGACTTACCCTCCATGAAGTTATCTATTTCTTTTTTTGAACCCAGTTATACTTTTGGCCTTCACAACATACCCTGACAATGAGTTCCACAGGTTGACTGTGTATTGTGTGAAGTAGTACTTCCTTTTGTTTGTTTTAAACCTTCTGCCTACTCATTTCACTGGGTGAACCCTGGTTTGTGTGTTATGTGAAGGGGTAAATAACACTTCCTTATTCATTTTCTCCACACTATTTACAATTTTATAGACCTCTATTATATCTCCCCTCAGTTGTCTTTTCTAAACCGAATAGTCCCAGTCTTTTTAATCTCTCCTCATATGGAAGCTGTTCCATACCGCTAATCATTTTTTTTATACTTCTCTGTTCTTTTTCCAATTTTAATATATCTAATATGTATTCCAAAATACACTCATGAATCATAATCACACCTTTATGCAATTTGGACCTCTGATCTTCTCCTGATGTAATAGGTGATCAGTGGACAAAGGACCTATCCTCAGAGCAAAGCTTCAAAAGGCAGAGTTCTTGTGTAACTGGAGTGGGTACATTTGCATAACCATCCCCCAGATATTTCCTGGAAATCCACTTAACTTAAAAGTTCATTTTTGCCCAGCCTATTATTTTAAATAGACCTTTGAAACTAATAACCTTTCCCAAAGTTTGCATTAGTCATGTCTCCCCTCTAGTGACGTTATACACAGTCCCTAATAAACCCCTCAATTTTGCATTTCTAATACAATGAAGTTCTAAGATACTTAAAATTCATTCAATAAGCTTTAATTTACTTCAGTAGAGTATGTCCAGCATATTGCAGGAAATTGACGTATATCTCAAAATCCACTTGCCGTTTTTTTGAAGGACCTTGCAAGTGGAGTTCCTGCACTGGGTTTGGAGGGAGATCCTTCTCTTTCACCTCTCTCCCTGAAAAGTCTGGGGATTCAAAAAAGTCCTGTTCTTCCCCGTTGCATTTTCATTTTCCTATCTCTCAGCAGTGGCGGAGGCAGTAAAAGAGAAGGTATCATGTCATTCATTGTGTGGAAAATATTTGTATAATGAGGGGGTTGCCTCATGCTATGGTCTCAGGCAAGATATTTTAATGAAGTACTTTGGAACTTTAAAATCCTGATTTTCACTGGAGCGCAGACACCTGAGCTAAGATTTCCGAATCAAGGTCAAGCCAAGGTCAAATGTATATGTTTCAGACACATCACCTTTCTCAAGAGGATTAAATATGTAACTCACCATTTACCAAGCATGGTTAAACTCAGCTTGCAGTTGGATCAAGTGGGTATATTCCTGCTTTCTTCTTCCAGGCCCTTTGCCAGCACAGCAGTAATATTATGCACTTCTCTCAAGATGGATATGTGTTTAACTTTTTTTCTATTCTTACTATATGATAGCTAAAAAAACCCGACCCTGAAACAAACAAGAAAACCAATAAACCAAGTCAATATATATCCTGAGCACAGAAACACAACTGGCACTCTTTAATAAGAATAATGAGCAAGGATGTTGGAATATGTCCTGCAACTGCAGGTAGCTGCTGACAGGTATGGGGAAGGATGTCTATAAGAGGGAAACCATTAAAACACTAACTAGTATTATGGATTTTTTTTTAAACAATGCAGAAACATTAATAATGTAAGTACATTCAGATCTTCTATACATTATTATATTTCATAATTTTCAAATAAAATGCAAAACAGCTAAATCAATATTAAAGCAAACATACAACCAAAAAAAGTTGACCTCAATGGCCATGAGAAGATCTGTCAACAAATGACTCACTATGGCTGCCACCTTCATAGATTTAGGCCTCGATACAGCAAACTGCTGAGCACATAGAAATACATGCATAAGTTGTAAACTCGTGATGTTGAAATCAATGGAAGAATTCTCATGCATAGGTTCTTTGCTGGATCAGCAAGGCTAATTAGTACATGAGGTTAGCCTGCCCAGATGAGACTGAAGCTGAAGCACATAGACCAGAGTGCTCAATGTAAACACCTTATGGTTTTGGTGTGGAGAGGGCATTTCCAGAGAATTAATATCCTGTAGCTCCGTCCTTCAGTTTCAGGATCCCTTCTGTTCATCGGCTATACTGCAGTGGAGCTCATAGAAAATATTAGAGCTGAGCTACTGTTTCAAAGCTTGAAGCTGTGTCCTAGCTTTCTGAAAATTCAGGGATATGGTGTTTTAAGTTTGAGCATATCCGTAAATACATATTATGGATTTCTTTATTACTGACATACTAGGTTTATCTCCTGGTACATTGCTGGGTCATAGGATTATGCTGATGCATGTTGAGTGGGGCATTGGATCAGTACTTAGGTCAAATGTATATGTTTCAGACACATCACCTTTCTCAAGAGGATTAAATATGTAACTCACCATTATGGTCAAATTCTAACTCTTGTCAGAAATTCATACAATAATGGACATAGAGTAATATAGCTCTTCTCACTTCAATTACTTAAAAGTGAAGGCAGAATAGTTTCCTGGATTGTAACTGTGAGTTGAAAAAAAAAGAAAAATACAGACTAGACGATGCTATTGTTGAAAAATGGGTAATAATCAGAAGAGTTAACTCTATTAATTGTGTCTCTCTCCCTTTTCTGATCTACTGTTGTTCGTAGCAGAATACATTTTCCAAAATACACAACATACAATTAACCCTTGGGATTAGTTTTACTGCCAGTAGATTAGGTTTTTCTCTCTTATTAAAAATAAAATAAATAAAAGTGGATCTCCTTTCTGAGTTGTACATCTTCTACAAGAATACCGGGTATGGACTATTTTACTAGAGTTTAGATAGAGCAAAACATTCTCTTAGTCTCTTTTTGGCTTCCAGTGAAACAATAATGCACCAACAAACCACCATATTTAATAGTTCTAGTGAACAAATGCAGTGCTAGCATTCAGAGCTATATAGAATAATGGAAAAACACCACGTCAGTGTCATTTTAGTTTTCTTGTTAGGACTTTACAAAGGGTTAAACCCTCATTGAATCATTATTTGTCCCCCTTCCTCCTGGTTTTATTTTTCATTAGATTTATAAATTTAAAGTTTGAAATAAAATTATTTAGAGCTGCCTGACAGTGTACACTAAGATATTGCATGGGGAATCTGGGATTTCCTACATAAACTACAAAGCACAGCAGTTATCTGAGCTCTGGTGACAGCAATAGCAAGAGGAGAAAAATGTGAAAATACAATTAATGTCATATTATAGCACTGTATATAGCTTCTAGTGTCTAGGTGTAAGTCTGAAATACAAATATGTAGTAGTAGATTGTAGTACCAGCCACAGACCCGCCAAGGCTGTTATACCTATATGTGCCTGGACACAAAGATTCAACTGCTCCTCCTTAGCCTGGACATCAAAACTTCCCCTCTACACTGGCATATTCCAGGGCCCTGACACACAGGTTAGGTCGGAACCCCTGGTGTAATTCAGTAGACCTAACAGAATGGACAGTTATTGTACATTCCTGCTGCTGATAATCCTCTTGGCTTCCTGGTCCAAAGGTGCCATTGCCTTTATATACAATATATCTACCTCATTTTAAGAGTGCTTGTTGTGCTTCTTTCTATGGGTGCCATGCCAATGTCACATTCACAGTCTTTATGCTGTTTGGTATATAATGAGGCTATAGTTTTTCTATAGTTAAAAGATTATGTATTCAGGGCAGGGTGGACTTATTCTGCAACAGGCTTCCTACTATTCTTGATGTACAGTATTTGTCCTCAGTAGGCATTTTTCATAAGTCACTCAAAGGCAAAACCATCTAATTCTTTATCAGTCATAGAATCATAGATTCATAGGACTGGAAGGGACCTTGAGAGGTTATCTAGTCCAGTCCCCTGCACTCATGGCAGAACTAAGTATTATCTAGACCATCCCTGACAGGTGTTTGTCTAACCTGCTCTTAAAAATCTCCAATGATGGAGATTCCACAACCTCTCTAGACAATTTATTCCAGTGCTTAACCACCCTGCCAGTTAGGAAGTTTTTCCTAATGTCCAATCTACACCTCCTTGCTGAAATTTAAGCCCACTGCTTCTTTTCCTATCCTCAGAGGTTAAGACAAACAATTTTTCTTCCTCCTCTTTGTAACAACCTTTTACGTATTTGAAAACTGTTATCATGTCCCCTCTCAGTCTTCTCTTCTCCAGACTAAACAAATCAATTTTTTAAAATCTTCCCTCATAGGTCATGTTTTCTAGACCTTTAATCATTTTTGTTGCTCTTCTCTGGACTTTCTCCAATTTCTCCACATCTTATCTGAAATGTGGCACTCAGAACTGGACACAATACTCCAGTTAAGGCCTAATCAGCATGAAGTACAGTGGAAAAATTACTCCTCATGTCTTGCTTACAACACTCCTGCTAATACATCCCAGAATGATGTTTGCTTTTTTTGCAACAGTGTTACATTGTTGACTCTCATTTAGCTTGTGGTCCACTATGACCCCCTGATCTCTCTCCGCAGTACTCCTTTCTAGGCAGTCATTTCCCACTTTCTATGTGTGCAGCTGATTGTTCTTTCCTAAGTGGAGTACTTCGCATTTGTCCTTATTGAATTTCATCCTATTTATTTCTGACCATTTCTCCAGTTTGTCCAGATCATTTTGAATTATAATCCTATCTTCCAAAGCACTTGCAACCCCTCTCAGCTTGGTATAATCCACAAACTTTGTAAGTGTACTCTTTTTGCCATTATCTAAATCACTGCTGAAGATATTGAACAGAATCGGACCCAGAACTGATCCCTTCAGGATCCCTCTCATTATGCCCTTTCAGCATGACTGTGAGCCACTGATAACTACTTTCTGGGAATGGTTTTCCAACCAGTTATGCACCCACCTTATAGTAGTTCCATCTAGGTTGCATTTACCCAGTTTGTTTATGAGACGGTCATGCAAGACAGTAGTAAAAACTTTACTAAAGTCAAGATATACCCTGTTTACTGCTTCCCCCTATCCACAAAGCTTGTTACCCTGTCAAAGAAAGCTGACATGATTTGTTACTGACAAATCCATGCTGACTGTCACTTATCACCTTATTGTCTTCTAGATGTTTGCAAATTGATTGCTTAATTATTTGCTCCATTATCTTTCCCATACTGAACTTAAGCTGACTGGTCTGTAATTCCCCTGGTTGTCCTTATTTCCTTTTTTATAGATTGGCACTATGTTTTTCCTTTTCCAGTCTTCTGGAATATCGCCCATCTTCCATGACTTTTCAAAGATAATTGCTAATGGATCAGATATCTCCTCAGTCAGCTCCTCGAGTATTCTAGGATGTATTTCAACAGGCCCTGGTGACCTGAAGACATCTAACTTGTCTAAGTAATTTTTAACTTATTCTTTCCCTATTTTAGCCTCTAATCCTACCTCATTTTCACTGGCATTCACTATGTTAGACATCCAATCACCACCAACCTTCTTGGTGAAAACAGAAACAAAGAAGTCATTAAGCATCTCTGCTATTTCCACATTTTCTGTTATTGTTTTTTCCCCCTCCTTGAGTAACGGGTCAACCCTGTCCTTGGTCTTCCTCTTGCTTCTAATGTATTTGTAGAATGTTTTCCTGTTACCCTTTATGTCTCTAGCTAGATTGATCTCATTTTGTGCTTTGGCCTTTCTACATTTTGTCCCTACATACTTGTGTTTGTTATATTTATCCTTTGTAATTTGACCTAGTTTCCACTTTTTGTAGGACTCTTAAGCCAGTGTGGTCTCTTGCCATACTTCCTATCTTTCCTACGCAGTGGGATAGTTTGCTCTTGCACCTGTAATAATGTCTCTTTGAAAAACAGCCAACTGTAATTGTTCTTCTTCTTAGACTTGCTTCCCATGGGATCTTACCAACCAACTCCCTGAGTTTCCTAAAGTCTGCCTTCATGAAATCCATTGTCTTTATTTTGTTGTTCTCCCTCCTACCATTCTTTATAATCATGAACTCTATCATTTCATGGTCACTTTTCCCCAAGCTGCCTTCCACTTTCAAAATCTCAACCAGTTCCTCCTTATTTGTCAAAATCAAATCTAGAACGGCCTCTCCCTTAATACCTTTCTTCACCTTCTGAAATAAAAAATTGTCTCCAATACATTGCTCCAAAGGTGAAAATCTATGTATCACATATTTCCCAAGTTCTGATTTGCTCAATGGGAGTTGACAAATTTCAACACATCACTGGAAGAGGCTCTCAGCATCCCTCCAAATTGGACATCAGTTGAACTAAATTTTCTAGCGTAAAGTAAGCTTAATTAAAACCAAGTCAACAAAAATAATTTAGCACTTTAATGTTTGTAAGCTATATGTACTTTTTAATCATAGCAATTCATTATCTACCTACATGCAGATTAATTGGCTCACCTCATCCTTAGTGCACATCACAATTGTTTAAGGGGCCGTTTTGAATGACATCACTATCAGCAGTATTGTCTCTGATTTCTGGAATTCCCATTCCTGCACTAGACCAAGCTGAATGCTCTGAATTCTAATTTTATTTTATTTTTCTTTATTACAGTTTAAAGTGTTGCAGCTCATACTTCCTTATGATTGAGAATGTTATGGTTACTAGAACATAAAAGATTATGTATTTTTATTTTATTTTATGTAAATCCTTCTGAGGTTGTGTGATTTCTCTCTGGGGTATTAAATATGCCACTCTTCTTTTCCCCATCACTGAAACCTCACCCATATTACTTTTTGATTTGTCTTTTCCCCTTTTCTGAACAAAACGAGATGTCCCCCACACCTCTAGAGCCTCCTTACAATACACCCATTAAGTACCAAAAGATTTCCTGTCTCTTGTGTGCTGGTGGTCTCATGCTCCTCATCAGAATTG
Source organism: Chrysemys picta bellii (assembly GCF_011386835.1). Taxonomy (NCBI): domain Eukaryota; kingdom Metazoa; phylum Chordata; order Testudines; family Emydidae; genus Chrysemys; species Chrysemys picta. Next base: position 220,691,799 of record NC_088792.1, on the reverse strand, counting down.
CTGAGTCACTGGCCACACCTCCCTGCTGTGACATGTTGCTAACATCCATACCGGGTCCTAGCTACCCTTAGGCTGACCTCATGAGGAGACACATCTTCTCCCTGCTTGTTTCCAGCTGGGGGACGAGGGGCAGGAAATGGCAGCCGGCATGCTACTGACAATTCATGCCAGATGCACAATACAAAGTGCAGAGGTTTTCCAGCGTAGGGCCTGACTGTGATTCCCTTACTCCTATTAAGTTACACCTTACTTCAGAAGTACTCTCATCAGGGCCAGCTCCAGGGTTTTGACCGCCCCAAGCAGCCTAACAAGCAGAAAAAAAAAAGCCGCGATTGCGATCTGCGGCGGCAATTCGGCGGGAGGTCCTTCACTCCGAGCAGGAGTGAGGGACCGTCTGCCGAATTGCCGCCTAACAGCTAGATGTGTGGCCCCTCTCCGAAGTGGCTGCCCCAAGCACCTGCTTGGTAAGATGGTGCCTGGAGCCGGCCCTGACTTTAATTGACTTCAGTTATGACCTGGACTATTCAACATGGTAAGTAAGGTTCACCCCTCCTAAAAGTGCCACCATGACATAGCTACTTGGGGCTAGAGACCTATTTTCTGCCTCCAGAGCAGCATCTACTATTAACCCCCGCCCCATCCCAAGGACATTAATCAGCTTTCTATGGGTTAAAACTGCTACAGATGGAGAAAACAGGGGCGTTGGAATTTTATACTTAGCCCAAGTTAAGATCACAGTTCAAATCAGCACAATGTATCTCTTTATGATTGTTCTCGAGAAAAAAACATGCTGTATATAGTCAGTTTTGTTTTATAAAGAGAGAATTTATATTATAGATCTCAGAATAACTGAGAAGGGAGGAGGGAGATAAGCAGTAACTTTGTACAATGCTGAAAGCTCAACTGTAGGAGGGGTTTTAATATTCCTGCAGTCATTTCATTCTTTTCAATGAGATGCTTAGATGATATTGTAAAATTCCCACTCCTGGTTCACAGGCAGGTATGCGATGCATCAGAGTAATATTAAAATTAAGTATTTTAGATATAAAGAGAGCCCCCTATGGGTAGAGTGAGAAACTGAAAATGAGCTATGAATTTTTAGTCCAAGAAGATACTAGTTTCTATGGCCATAATTTCATGAAATATTTCCCCCATTAATAAATCATGATAGCAGTAAATGGAGTGCTGCTCTTAATGAAAGGTAATTGAGAGGCATATGTCAGATTCTTTGATTGTCTTTTCTTCCTAATTGTTAAATTTATGTTGACTAAAATGTTAACTAATACCAGGTCTTCTTATCCAGCTTCCATTAATGTGATCCTTATTAGCCTGATTATTTGCAATACATTTTATGCTGAGAAACTGTGACTGTCAACCTTGTCTTAGACAGCTTTACAATATGTTGCTTAGAAGTTTGTAACATTATACCTTAGTCTGAAAAAGATCTAACTTCTGTTTAACTTTAATATCTGTATACTGTGGTTGCACAATAAACTAAAGCAGAATAGATGAACAGTTTTATTATACTTTAAATATTATAATAATGACTGATTTCAGAGTGGTAGCCGTGTTAGTCTGTATCAGCAAAAAGAACGAGGAGTACTTGTGGCACCTTAGAAACTAACAAATTTATTTGGACATAAGCTTTCGTGGCTAAAACAGTAGGAAGATATATATACACAGAGTTGGGTAACAAAGATTACCCAATCTAAATACACGATAAATGTTAGTCATCATGAAAACATTACTTGCTTGACTGGATTGGATTGCAGAATACTTTGGAAACTACCTGCAAAAGATGGTGAATTAAAATGCTTGTAATATGGCTATCAAATGTTGCAGTAAATTTTATTGTCTATGGTTCCTGGAAAGAAGTCTACTGACTCTTTCTGCTGATTCAGCAGAATTGTGCTGACATGCAGTTTTATTTATTGTTGTACAGCTAATCAGAGTCAGACAACAATGATTTTTTTTTCTAGCAATATTTTTAGCACCAGCATTTGCCAAAAAATGTGTATCTCCTTATACTGCTACGACAACATTTTCCTCCATGTGAGATGTTTCTGAATGGCATATGATTTGTGATTTTTTTTTGTTCAGTTTTAGAATTTGCAGCCCTGTTTTGGTATCTCAAATTATTTCCACAACAACACTCTTTAAAAAAAAAAATACTGATTATCTGTGCAACTAACAATACTTGCTGGTACAGACTTAACAATATAAGTACAAGTCTGTACTGGTACAGATTTAACAATATTTTATATCAGACATACCATGCATACAGTCTAGGATGCTTCACTATATACATTGTAAACTTTACTGTTACAATTACAGGGTAGTCATAAACAAATGTAGTTTCTGGTAATTATAACTACAGTCCCAAGGTGACATAAAATGCTCCTGCATTTACAGAGGGCCGAAACACACTGGAAATGTTGTGTACTTACTGTGCATCAGGGCAGATGGCAGAATATCCTGGTGGGGAGACTCTGTATTTTCCCAGCTGCTCCCTTTGTTGGATCTACTTACTGGAAGGATCTACTTACTGGAAGGCCAAGGGAATGCACTGGTATAATCAATGGGACCATGCATGTATTGACACATAAACTCCGTTACGGGGAGGACAGCAAAGATTAAAAAAGCTAAATATGTATGAGTTGGCTAAGTGCAAACTAATTATTATTTATGTATTTTTATAACCTAACATATTTGTAGGTGCTGCACAGAGAACACATGCCCTGCCCTGAGAGCTCACAATGTAAATGATAGATTTACCAGACAAATGAGGATATCCTGTAGACTAGCAATCGGAATAAGGAGGAAGGACATGGGTTACTGAAGTAAGAATACATAGATACTCAGTTTAGGCTAGCATCCATTTTAGTTGTTTGAAGCAGTTTTGTTTTATGTGTGTGTGTATGTGTGTGTGTATGTATGTACATAAACACACTCATTTAAAATTGGACTGGGCCAAACACTAGAAAATTTATTGTAGGGATTTAGAACAATCCTTCTCTAACAAGGGAGTAGACTAGATGATCCTGTCGACTAGATGATCCTTCTCCATCTCTAATTTATACGGTTTTAGAAATCCAGTGTATTGATAGCAAACCTTGTATGCCTAGCAGCACATGTGAAACTCACCACATTAAGAGAAATTAATGTGTAGTAGTTATATTCAGATAACCAGCAGGTAGGAGCTCCATTCACGTTCTGGAGGATCCTAATATATGTGTATGTGTGGACCTCATCGATCTGTTTTTGTCAGATATTGTCATCATATTGTCAACCTAGTTTGCCCTGTGACTGTGATTTGACCATGTATTTGTATTTATATTTACTCTTGTAGTCTATTCACGATTAGGGTGACCAGATAGCAAGTGTGAAAAATAAGGATGGGGGTGGGGGTAATAGGTGCCTATATAAGACAAAGCTCTGAATATTGGGACTGTCACCTATAAAATCGGGACATCTGGTCACCCTAGACATAGTAGAGCCCAAAGCATTGGGAAATCTTTGGAAAAGTTGTCTACAACTATGCATCCTTATTCTCTGCTTTCATTATACCTGAGGAATGAACAAGGTGTAATTCAAGATGCTTAAATTTTCTTTTTTTCATAAAATCTGACAGCCCAATTAAAATAGTTTGGATTAAAATTCTCTGGAAGGCAGTTTTTTTCTCAATTTACAATAAAAGTGGTTTATCCTTCAATCCATAACATTAAAAAAAAAAGTTTAACTGCAGCTTTGCTAAGAATTGGATTGCTCTCTATAATTCTGTTTATTTTTAGAAGTATTATCTCCAAAACAAGCTGAAGCTATTTGTTAATTTTCCAGCGTAATCTCCAGGATAAACAGAGGATTTTGTCAGATGCTGTGGACTATTTATCAGCAAGTATCAGCCTGTGTTGCAGTCACATAAATTTCATTTGATAAGGGAAACTGGCAGATGCAGCCTTATGTTAAGTATAGAATAAGATATTTCCTCTTGATGGTGGTACAGGTTGCTTGGTTTTATCTCTAAAGTGGCAAGCTATTGTTGTGCTCATTGGTACAGATTAGTTGCTGACATTGCTTGACAAAAAGAAATGAGTCTAATACAACTGAAGGGCATGATACCAGGAAAAGACTAATGCTAAAATTTGTAGCCTAACCCTTTAGTTGTCTTAACACTGGTTTTAGGCTTTAAAGTTAAGAGAAGCTGAGACAGATGAGTTTATCCTTGGAAAAAATGATCTGGCCCCTTCCCTGAGTCCCCACACTGAATCTATATGTGTTGCTCTAAGCATTACTGAGCGCCTACCGTAATTCTGCTTCTGCACTAGAAGACCATGTCAGATTCAAAGCTAAAACTCTCAGTTGTGCATTGTAACTTACTCATATAGCCTATGAAAGGTTTAAAACAATCTAATGCTAGTGTCCTCAACCCTAGGACATGAACCAAAAGCATCATCAAGGTTTGTGGTCACATAAGTTAAGGTTTGATTTGCCGATCTTTAACCTCTGTTGCCTGATGTGGACTCTTCTGGGCTACCCAAGAGCCTGAGGGAGGAAGGCCTAAACAACTGAGTAAGAATAAGGCCCAGGTTTTCAAAAGGGACTAATGATATTGGATGCCTCCATTTTTTTGGTGCCCAACTTGACACACCTTAAAAGGACATGATTTTATGAGGTGCTGAGCACTTGCCCTCTGAAAATCAGGCCCTTTTCATGTGTTTCCAGTTGGGCCCCCCCAGTAGCACTAATTATTTTTAAAAATAGATTTGCCTTTGTTGCTCTTCCTCTGCTTTACTTTCCTTTAGCTTCTCCATTTTCCTACCCTGCTGCCTCCTCCACTGTCTTTTCTTTCTATCTCCTTCCCTCTTGCTTCTGTCTTGCTAATTCCCCTTGCCTCCACCCCTTTGTCTGCCTGTTCTTCTTAGCTCTTACTTCTTGGCTCTTCTCCTCAATTTCATCCTCAGGGCTAGTATTTGGAGGAGAAATATTTCATCCCAGATCAGGCTGACCTAAACCCATTGATAGCTTCCTTTTAATTTAGACTTAAATACTGCTTGTGTGTATCTATATAATTTGCCCTGAGAAAGTAGCATTGCATAAATGGGATCCAAAACTGTTAAGAATACCTGTGATAATAAATGAATCCAGAAGGCTGGGTTTTGTACCTAATTTAAGGGAATTACATACTTTAATCAATGCTTTATTTTTTTCAAGTTTTACATGCTCGGCCTCTGGACAACGATGAAGCAGAATTGAAAGTCTTTATAAATGACCAGTGGGAAACTCAAGCAAAAGTAAGTGCTGCCTGTTCATTTAAAGTTTTATTACAACTTAACAATGTGAAGTGCACCACTCCTCTTCCATATTGCCATTAAAGCCATAAATCACTGAGGCGCATTAAGAATGGCATAGCTGATTACTGAATGTCCCACTGAAAAAAGTTGATGGCAAGGAACCACTTCCCTACAAAGCACAGCTGGCTCTTTATTTAAGCAGCACAGTCTAACACATTTTAATTTGTCTCAGGCTTTGCTGGCAGTCCCCCTAACAGCTTCTGCATACAAATTTAAAGCGGTGACCAGATAAAATATTGAATAAAAGAGAGAACCCAACTGCGATTTGGAAAGTAGTGATTTGTTTTCAAAACATATTTTATATAGTCAATTTTCTTGTTAGATATCATATGGAATCTTCTACTATGGTGATTGATAGTGATTTGCTAGTAGGAAAGTAAGTGAAGGAAATTCCCCCCCCAAACTCACTGTCTTGTTTTGCTTCTTCTATACACTTATATTTAGAGTGTGAACAGTCTGGTGTAGCTATACCTGGAGGGGAGTGCGCAAGGAGCCTGCCTCCCCATTTGCACCATTGCAAAGAGCCTGGGCATAACCTGAGCAGGGACAGTTGGGTTTAGATGAGGCCAGAGCTGGCCTGTGGTATATCAAGGACTGTGTCCTACTTGCAGGCTACAGCACTCTGTAGGGAAGAGTGCAACCTTGCCAGTCTGTAGTCCGCCAGCCTACAGTGAGGTGGGATGAGTTGTGCCTCTCTGCATTAGGAAGCAGCCTGCTTTGCTCTCTCTGTTTTTGGGTTCTTGTGTGTTATCATTCTGTGTACTAAGAAATAAAATAGTGTTATGTTTCAGCAAGAGTGTTTTATGTTTTTATCTAACTACTTAGTTTGTGTGTTGTGAAACATAGCATAGAGGTGAGGACGGACCTGGCCCAGTGCAGGGACTGCATACCCTTCAAATTAAGCCCTAGGAGGAATTCTGACTGAGTCAGCAAGAATTCCTCAGAGGCACCTGCTGCAGTCAGTGCCACCTTACCTAATCGTAGAATCATAGAATATCAGGGTTGGAAGGGACCTCAGGAGGTCATCTAGTCCAAAGCAGGACCAATTCCCAACTAAATCATCCCAGCTAGGGCTTTGTCAAGCCTGACCTTAAAAACCTCAAAGGAAGAAGATTCCACCGTCTCCCTAGGTAACCCATTCCAGTGCTTCACCACCCTCCTAGTGAAAAAGTTTTTCCTAATATCCAATCTAAACCTCCCCCACTGCAACTTGAGACCATTACTCCTTGTTCTGTCATCTGGTACCACTGAGAACAGTCTAGATCCATCCTCTTTGGAACCCCCTTTCAGGTAGTTGAAAGCAGCTATCAAATCCCCCCTCATTCTTCTCTTCTGCAGACTAAATAATCCCAGTTCCCTCAGCCTCTCCTCATAAGTCATGTGCTCCAGCCCCCTAATCATTTTTGTTGCCCTCCGCTGGACTCTTTCCAATTTTTCCACATCCTCCTTGTAGTGTGGGGCCCAAAACTGGACACAGTACTCAGGTGAGGCCTCACCAATGTCGAATAGAGGGGAATGATCACATCCCTCGATCTGCTGGCAATGCCCCTACTTATGCAGCCCAAAATGCCGTTAGCCTTCGTGGCAACAAGGGCACACAGTTGACTCATGTCCAGCTTCTCGTCCACCGTAACCCCTAGGTTATGTCCCTGTTTCATAGAACTGGAAGGTCATTGAGTCCAGCCCCCTGCCTTCACTAGCAGGGCCAAATACTGATTTTTTGCCCCAGATCCCTAAGTGGCCCCCTCAAGGATTGAACTCACAACATGCACCTTCCCTTTTAGTCTACAGCTTTTTATGTCTTAGTGGTAGATTCATTGATTTCTGGAGGGATTCTAATTTGAGAGCAGGACAATTTTGTCTTACCTGCATGCTAGTGGTCTACAAGGATCCATCTGCCAATTTGTGGTTACCCTACCACTTTTCTGTAAATGTGTTAGTTCTCATCTTAGCTTTGCAAGCATCCCCAGAGTCATAGGTGCCTGTTGCTGCCAGGAAGGGAGTGTCCTTGGTCACCAAAGCAAATCTACCTGAGACTGTCCCCTTCCTTTTAAATGACTAGGATCAAACACAAATGGAGCATTAGAGGGATTCTGTTGAGAACACCAATGTACAGGCATGACAACAATGCCCTTTCCAATCAAGTAAATAGAATCACCTGATCTTATAATCAAAGTTAATCTGTTTTTATTTGCTTATGTATATATCCTCTCTTATCCTTTCTAAAAGATTAAAGAAATTCTTGACTGTGACAAATTGACATCGATACTCCATTTGCAATTATTTTCTCTCTGTAATATACAGTGTCTTCCTCTGCATTTCCTTTTCCTTCCTGTCACAGTTATAATAATTATATGTATAATCCTGGATGTAGACACTTTCCTCACACAGCTATGTTGCATTCTGTACCCCATAAATGAAATATATAACAAAAAAATCAGTAGGTTTTCTAAAAATTCAACTACCCTGCCAAAACAAACATCCCAATAAAATATCCCCCAAGAACTCTATCCATAGCGGATAAATTATTGTACTTTGTAGTGCTCTTTCACATGCTATGCGCTAGTAATACATACTTGTTCCTTTTAAGTTGTCTTAAGTCAGTCAGCCTTTCCAGAATACTATACCCCTTTCAGGAGTCTGATTTGTCTTGGATATTCCCAAGTTACACCTCTCTTAAAAACTACTTGTTTACAACATCAGACATAAAAATTCAAAAGTGTCACAGCACACTATTACTGAAAAATTGCTTTCTTTCTCATTTTACCAGATAATTATAAAACAAATCAATTGGAATATAAATATTGTACTTACATTTCAGTGTATTGTATATAGAGCAGTATAAACAAGTCATTGTCAGTATGAAATTTTAGTTTGCACTGACTTTGCTAGTGCTTTTTATGCAGCCTGTTGTAAAACTAGGCAAATATCTAGATGAGTTGATGTACCCTGGGGAAGACCTCTGTGTACCCCCAGGGGTATGTGTACCCCTGGTTGAGAACCACTGTCTTAAGTAATACAGGATGAAAGTAATGATGAAAATAAGATAAAAACAGTATAGACTCTAAATTATTCACAAAAACACTAGCTATGAGACTTGAAAATATTCTTCCCGGTTCAGTACATCCAAACAAAGTGGAATTTATTGCAAGAAGATACTTAAATAAAATCATGATATTCTCTCTGATCTTCATGAATATCAACCTGCAGACAACTACCAAACAGTTGCTATTCCATTTAATGCCAGAAAGGACTTTGACAGCGTAAGGTAGGATTATCTTTTTTTAATGCCCTAGATAAATTTGGATTCAGAAACAAATTCTGTAAATGGATTAAATTCTTAGTGCCAGAAGCATGGCTTACTGGTCTAAGCATCAGGATTGAAATACCCATATTCCTTAGAACCACAGCTTTGAAGTCTTTGCTGGGATCACTCTTCACTTCTTCCTTTTAAGATATGTACATTAAGTTTCAGTCATTTTACCTTGCGGTTGGAGTTTGTGTGTGTGTACGTGTGTGTTTTCTGAGTGAGACCTGAAAAGCTAAGGTCCTGCTACATGGGCATTGAAGATCCCCCTCACCACCAATATTAAAGATTCCCCGGAATTCTAACCATTGTCCCTAATCAATATGTCCCTTCTCCCGCTGCTACCATCAGCCTGTCCTCTGCCTTCCTTCTTATAGGTGGCTGAATTTTGGAAGTGGATGAAGTGATTCTAGTGGGAGACTCTGAGAGGGGCCAAGCAAATGCAACTCTCAGTGAGCATTTAGGATCAACGCTGTCCTGTCTTTCTGTAAAGTTACCTATTAGAAGCCTCAGAAGATCTCACTGACTGGCCTTCTGCTAAATTGTTAAACTTTCCTAATTATTATGATTCCCTTATCCATAGCGCAGGTAGCTGAAAAGCAATGCCCCAATGTTAGAAACTTGCCTTCCCTCAGCACATCTTAGGATCAGATTCATGCACAGTAGAGTGCTTTGCAGTCCAGGGTGGTTAAAAATGCTGCATAAAGGCAATTGGTCTACTATTGCATTAGTACTCCAACTATTATAAAGTAAAAGTGTACAGGTTCTTGAATGAGATTCCTGGCCAGTTGTCCTCCAGACATAAGGAATTTGTGGGAGCTGATGGTGCTTAATCAAGTAACCTAACACTTCTTGGTCTACTATTTCTGTGCGCAATCACTGCCAATTCCAAGTGAAAGACAGTGAAATGCTAATTGGCACCTATTAATCAATTTAAGTATTTACAAATACTGGGAAAACACATTCCTTCCAAAAAAAGAGAGAAATAGGAACCCCTTTCCCGCAAAAATGGCTGAAAATGACTTATAAAGCAAAGATATAAAGAAAAACTTTATCTCTTGCTCAAAAGATCAAAGAAATAGGAAGATTTTCTGCTTATAGAAGAACTGAATAGCCGCCACTGCCAAATTAGGGATTGGTGTGTGCATTCTTTCAACTTTACTTAAAAACAAAGAGAAAATGTAATTCGACTAGGGTAGGTGGGAAGGGAGCAGTGCAGAAAGAAAGGGAATATGGGAAGGAAAGTTATGTAGCAGCGAGGCGTTGCTTTTCTGGTTTATCTATGCTGTTGGTAAGGGAAGCATAATTATTGGCCCTGTTCCCCTTGGTAAAGGAGAAAATTGAGCAGAAGGCAAGAGTTCTTTTGAGCTCTCTGATGGACACTGTTCTACAGCCAAAATGCTTCTGAAATAGATGTAGTCAAACTTTACTAATTCTGGGTCACTGAGAACGAAAATGATGCTTAAAATTGTTGATTGTCTCTAGTTTTCAAGATATGCCATTGGATCAGTATATACGATCCTTGACTTGGGAATGGCGGAGGATAAGTGAGTTATAAAGGGAAGGGATCTCAATTTAAACCAGAAATGACTAAAATACATCTTTGACTGGGTCTATGAATAAATCTATGACTGGGTTTGAACAGTACTTGCTTTTTAGGCAAAACAATGAATGATGCAATCTGAAGCTGGTATTGCGTCATACATGATATGAATTGCATCATGTTATTCCTAGAAGTCATGGATGATGCAATCATAACAAAGCTTACATCACTCTGCTGAACAAATTGCCCTATATCCGCTCTAGAAATCATAGTGTCGTGCTCTCTTCTTTGTCAGTGTTTGATTTTGCAAAGGGACACATTTCTGTTTAGCCAAAGTGAGCAGAGATGCCTCGTACTTGTGTGAACAGTGCAGATAACTTCTGCTATGTTTGTGGTGAAGTGACTTTTGCATCACAAAAGCGCAGAAAACCACTATGGTTAAGAAAGCCTGTCACCTTTATTTTGGCTACAAAATTGGAGATCAGGACAAGAGGTGGGCCCCACACATATGCTGCAACACTTGTGCAACAAATCTTCGCCAGTGGTTGAACAGGAAAAGGAAATCTATGCCTTTTACAGTGCCAATGATTTGGAGAGAGCCAACAGATCATACCAGCAATTGTTACTTCTGCATGGTGTCTCCAGTTGGGAAAGGTGTGTCAAAGAAGAAAGAGTGGACTGTGCATTATCCAAACATTCCATCAGCTATACGTCCAGTACCCCACGGAGAAGGACTGCCGGTTCCTGATGCACCAGAATCATTCTCACTTGAGTCAGACAAGGAAGGGGAAGAGGATGAAACTTCTGGTCCTGAACCATCAATGTCACAGGACCCACATTTTCTCCCATCCTCTTCCTCTGAACCACACCTCATAACACAAGGTGAACTGAATGACCTTGTCAGGGATTTGGAACTACCCAAGAGTAAGGCAGAGCTGTTGGGCTCCAGACTACAGCAGTGGAATCTCCTGGCAGGTGATGTCAGGGTTTCCATGTTCCATGACCGTCAAAAGGATCTTGTCCCATTCTTCATGGAACGTGATCTTGTAGCCTGCAACAACATTGATGGTGTGATGGCAGCCCTCAACATCGTTCACGATCCAGATGAGTGGAGACTGTTCATTGATTCATTGAAGACGAGTCTTAAAGCTGTTTTACTGCATAATGGCAATGTTTTGCTATCAATTCCAGTTGGTCATGCAGTCCATATGAAGGAAACCTATGACAACAAGAAACAACTTTTGAGGTGCATAAACTATGACCAATATCAGTGGCAGCTTTGTGGCGCTTTGAAGGTTGTTGCTCTCTTGCTTGGTCTGCAGACTGGATACACAAAGTACTGCTGTTTTCTCTGCGAATGGGATAGTCATGCAAGAGATTCCCACTACATCAAGAAAGATTGGCCACTCCAACAGTCATTGGAGCCTGGGAGGAAAAGTGTTCAGCATCCACCACTTGTTGAATCAAGGAAGATTTTGTTGCCACCTTTACACATCAAGCTGGGTCTGATGAAGAACTTTGTCAAGGCCATTGACAAAACACAAGCAGCTTTCAAGTACCTCCGTGGAAAATTTCCAAGGTTAAGTGAAGCTAAGATAAAGGAAGGTATCTTTGTTGGTCCTCAGATTTGTGAACTTCTTCGAATGATGCATTTGACCGTGCACTGCATGGCAAGGAAAAGACAGCATGGAAAGCCTTCCAGTTAGTGGCAATAAATTTTCTCGGAAACAACAAGGCAGACAACTACAGATTGTTGGTGGAAAACCTCCTCAAGGCATACAAAAGCCTTGGTTGCAACATGTCACTAAAGATACATTTTTTGCACTCTCATCTAGATTTTTTTCCCACCGAACTGCGGAGCAGTGAGCGATGAGCACGGCGAGCGATTTCACCAGGACATTGCAACAATGGAGAAATGCTATCAGGGCAAATGGAGCCCATCAATGCTTGTAGACTATTGCTGGACAGTGACAGGAGATGCTCCATTTAATGAATACAAGAGACAAGACAAGAAGCGCCGAGTAGACACTGAATAGGACTAAACTATGTACATAATAGTTTTTTGCCTTTTGTTTCATAATAAATTTTATTTATATAACCCTATTGCTGATTTTTAAAGTGTTACATAAACAGGACAGGTGAAATATTATCATGTAAAGCAATCATAAACACATGAAAAGACCTAGGTTTACAATTTATTATTAAAACGTACTATCTACACAATATGCATAGACATAAAATGTAAAAACTTAAATATCTTAGAAACAGTAGCCAATCAGTTGTTTTAATTGTCATATTTGAATTCAGCACATCAAAATACATAATAAATAGCACATTTTATCTCTGAAGCAGACGACTTCTCAAAAATTGTAGACCAGTGTGGATGGCTCTTCAGATGGCAAGACAGAACAACATAATTCCTAAACACTCAAATGGGGCCGGATTCATTGTTCCTGTGGCCCATTTACATTGGATTTGCCAGCTCCAAGCAACTGGTTTTTTTTTAAAGTGTAAAGCACGTTAAGGAGTACTACTCATGTAGGCACCAGGCACAGAGATGTGCACCCCAAGGCAGCCCCAGGACAGGGGCTGTTTGAGGGCTGGCAGTATGACTGGGACACTCATACTCTATGTACTCCATAGCTGTGTACAGCCCATAGAGACCGTGGCAGATTGGATACAATTCAAGGCAGCCTTCAGAGCTGCTCTCAGCTTGTGTCAGTGACCAACCCAGACCCCAGCAGCCTAAAGTCAGGGAGGTACAACCAAAAGCCACAATCTTTGTAGGAGCAAGCCTAAGTTTGGCTGCCTGTGGATTAGAGGGCCAAGATCAATGCGAGTATGACACAGCGGATTTTAAGAAATTTAATAAAAATGAACAATAAATGCTGCATAACCCATAGATGAACGTTGATGGTTCTGTATAATTATGCTACTCATGCACAAGCTAGTCTTTGTGATGTCATGCTAATTTTGCCTGCCACCAAGCACTAGTCATTTATACAGAAGATCAATGAATCATGAAAAGGTTATGTGGGTGAATTTAACCCCCAGTAACCACAGACTTGAGGAAGGCTGATGTTGGCTTACTCCTCCGTGGCAATTAGCTGACAGTAGATCATTTTGCTTGACATTATCAAGAGGTTGTTGGGGGTTTGGTTCAGTTGATTTAGCCTATTATTATTACAGTTACTATAAAAATAGATTTATTGATTGAGGAGCCTCCCCCATCATTTATGGAAGTGCTGAGAAAGTGCAACCACTGGAAGTTTCTCTCTCAAATATAATTAAACAGGTATGTGAACACTGTCAAGGAGGCTGAGAGCACAGGAAATGTTATGGATGCGGATATTGGTTGTACAGTCAAACTGACGAAAGAGGAATGTTGAGAAAGGGAGTATGGATCTGATGTCCCCATCACTTAATGCAAATTCTTATTTGGGCAACATAAGAAACTGCATTAACTTAAGGGGGAAAAGTGACAGTTTGCTTTTATGCTTCAGACAGTCACATACATCATTTGCCAGGTCTTCATCAGAAAAATGCCCGGAATGAGTCACATGACAAATGGAAATGCCTTGTGAGAGCAATTCTTAATGCTGCTGTCTGTGGACTTATCTTATGGATAAAACCGTGTGTGTTTTGAAAACCACATCCATGCTCATAATGAAATGATAGAGGTCAAATCCTGCAGTCTTAATCAGTGTAAACTTGGATTAACTTCAGTGGCTGTGTTTCCTGAGTAAGGAGAGTAGAATTATGCTCTTAGTGAAGCCTTGCTATGAAAAAAACCCCTTCATTTTGATAAACTGTTAATACAGATCCTACTTCTATGCTGCACTTTATAGGTAAATAAGAAGACAGAATCCTAACCCCTCCCCCCAAAATCTGACAGTTGAAACCATATAAAATTGAGCAGGGACAAAGATGAGTAGAACGGCAGCAGCAACAAAAAAGTGGGAGGGGGAAGGCGTAACTATAAGTTTCTGATATGTACATTGATGTTTCTACTTTACTCTTTTAATACTTTTAAAATGTGATCCTGGGCGAGAAAAGTGAATTGCCATAGAGTGGAGGTTGATAACAGGAAACCAGCCCAAGGAAATGAGTTTGACTTAGGGAAGAGAGAGTATGCCTGGCAAACAGGGGGATGGAGCACAGGAAGTAATTCTATTGTTGAAATCATAAATTGAACTTTTGCAAAACGAATGGCCAGTGCTCAATATACACACACCAAGCAGCACTCTCCTCACTGACCTGTCCCCCTCTTGCCATCCCTTCATAATTCCATGGTCCTCCTCTCTTCCCTGGTTCCAGACACTAGTGTAATATTTGTCACATCATGCTTGCCTACTACTAGATACCTTTTTCATTTGACATTATTTCTGTTGCTTCTTTCTCTTGTGTTGCGTTTTTTAAAACCAGCCGAGATACTCAAAGCAGGAATTACCAGAAGTAGCAGTTAGATCTGTCACACATTGCAGAGTAAGTGCTGGTTTAATGATACAAGATAGTTCATAATTGTCTTTCTGTCTGTCCTGTCTCAGGGGGAATCTCTCTATCACAGACCATTTTCCTTTGCTTGTCTAGCTAAAACCTTGGCTTATGCTGTGAAGACTCAACTGTTTTCTAATGTTTTCTAAGTGGTGAATCAGTGTGCTTGCAAAAAAAAAAAAAAAAGCCTGGCTTGAACTTTATCCACCACACACTTGCTGCAGAAGTATTACTATCCCAAACAATAGAGTAATGTGAAGATTCTTATGATGCCTTCAAATGCTCCCTGATTAAAAATGTTATTGTCTGAGCATTTGAAGAATTAAGATAGATTTACTTAATCAAAAGTAGTGCTCCGAGTAAGCAGGTCCAATCTTCACCAGGTTGACAGACTTTTTGCTGGTGACACTCATGGCACTAAGCTGTGTCTGGCAAATACGTACATTTCTGAGAATTGCAATCAACATTTGATTAAAATGCCCCCTATAAGGCCATCCCAGTGCTTGTACTCAGCTGCCACTTGCCTTCGCCTACTTAAAGAGTTTTCCTCACCACATTTTCAAGTTTCTCTTTTATTGGTCTACTCTTCATGGTAAAATATGTACTTATATAGCTTTGGTAAGAAGTTGTCCTCTGTCAATACACATGGTTTTTTTTTATTTGCCCAATCAGTCTCTCCATACATCTGCAAGTCCCCAGTAACTCTGGCAATCAATTTTTAGAAGTTCAGGCATTCTTGTTTTCAGTTTTTTGTTGAACAAAATGCCAGCAAGTGACAACCCATGCTTCACAGATGCTGTTCTGTAATTTGACTTTGCTAAATACAAATTAGGGTCTGACTCTGCAATCTTTTTCAGTAGGCATTTAATTATTTTGACACAGTTTTCCACCAACCCTATGGATTGGGAATAATGGGGGCTAGAAGTTACATGTCTAAACCCAAATTCCAATGCATACTATTTAAACTCATGCCCACTAGACTGCAGTTAGTTGTCAGACATTACTATATCACATATACCATGTCTAGCAAAAATAAAACTGACATGCACAATCACCTGTTTAGCAGTAGTATTTTCTAATAACATTTCTAGTAAGGCTATCTCAGGGAAGTTTTGCTCCTTGGGGTCATTTTTCCTGTGTCACCAGCATGGACTCTTTTGCTTGACTTGGCCTGTATTTTTGCCATATATGAAATGTCCTATAACAGCTTTCTCAATATTACTGTTCATTTGAAGCCAATAGAAAATGTGTTTGTCCTTTTGTTATATTTTCTCAATTCCTAAATTGCCTGCATGTATTCTTTTAACATAGTTTTCTGTTACGCCTTAGAGACAATCCTCCTGGAGCCTGCAAACAGAATGCCATCTAGTACTGAGGGCTCCAACTTGAGTTGCTAATAGGGAGTGGGAACATGCTGTCCTGGCCACCCTGCACTAGAAGCTTTCATCCCTTTCTGCAAGGTCTCTTCCTGAGCTGTATCTCGGGCTATCACAGTCACATTTTGTCTGAGACCAGACAGGTATTTCTTAATCAGATTGACATGTACAAATCTAGCTCTGGACTTTGCTCCACTGCAATTCTGTCAAATATTCTCTGAAGTATCTCTGCAACCACCAAATCATTCCCAGGTTTGTATTCAATTTGCAAATCATACATTTGTAGCTGAAAAAGTAATTTGTGTGTTGTTGAGAAGACTGCTTGGCCTCTTTTGGCAATAGGTGAAACTGACCAATAACCAATTAACACTAGCCTCCCATAATTAAAGACATGAAACTTTTTACACCCATGGATTAAGGCCAAAGCCTCCATCTCTACTTGAGTATATTGATACTCAGTTTTTGTTAGCACCAGTGATGCTTAAGCCACTAGTCTACAGTTTTAACCATACAGGTGTATGTTATCCTCCCCAGGGAGGGGGATAGCTCAGTGGTTTGAGCATTGGCCTGTTAAACCCAGGGTTGTGAGTTCAATCCTTGAGGGGGCCCCTTAGGAATCTAGGGCAAAATCAGTACTTGGTCCTGCTAGTGAAGGCAGGGGGCTGACCGACTTGATGACCTTTCAAGGTCCCTTCTAGGAGATAGGATATCTCTATTTATTTAAATAATTTGCTTGGAAGCATGTGTAGATGATATAGTTTTGTGCATACTGTCATAATGTCTCAGACATGGGAGCTCTTTAATTAACCCCTTCAATTTATCAAACTTTTTATTAAGAGTTTCATCCCATGTCCATTGGACATCTTTGCACAATAATATCTTCAGGTTGCTGGGTCAGACAGCTAGATTAGGCACAACTTTTCCCTACATAGGTCACCATTCCAAGGAATCTTTATGCCCCTTCCTTGTTTGCTGGGACAGGCATGCGGGTCATGGCCTCATCCTTACTGTGAGCTACATGTGTAACTTCTCTCCCACTTACATTATTTCTATTACATGGAATTGAATCTTTGTTTGTTTAGCTTTTACACAGTAGCTTTTGCTCTTTCCAGAGCTGCTCAAAGCCTCTGGTCATGCTCTTCTACTATTTTTTTCCAGATCAAAACATAATCTAGGTAAACCGTAATACGCTCTAAATACCATTTAAAATTTGTTGTATTTTCCTGTTGAAACATCTTGGGTGCCGAACACAACCCAAGTGACAATCTGTCTCCCAAAAAGGGTGTTAAATGTGCACAACCATGCTCTGTTTTTCTAAGAGCACCTGCCAGAACCCTTCCGATGCATCCAGCATAGAAGAATATTTGGACATCTCTTCAAAAACTTCTCCCCTAGTATATAGTGGGAAATGTTCCCTTTATACCATGTTTAATTCTTCTGGGTCTACACATAAGCAAGGTTTTGTTGTTTTTTGTACAAAGACCAATGTGTGTACCCATTTTGTTGTTCTACTACTTGCTCTTTCATTTGCAGCACACTGAGTCTATCCAGCTCCCCTTTTAGCCTCTGCCTCGGGCTGAGGGGAACTTTGCTACAGGCATGAGTTCTAGTGTGCTTGTGCTCTTTTAGCTCTACTCTGTACTCTCTTGAGAGTTTCCCTATCCCCGGGAAGATGTCCTTAAACTTATCCTCAGATGTTTTTGATCCCCTACCCATCCAAAGGGTATAGCCCTCTTGAGGACACCAAAGGCTTTTTAACCCAGTAATGAGACTCTCTTTTCCCTAGTACTGTTACACATTTTCTTTTCTGATTTGTTATTTACCTATACACTTGGGTCATGTGTGCCTTTAGTGGAGATAAACTCACTAATGTAAGCCATGAGTATCTCTTGTGGCTTTTTCTTTTAGTGCTAATAACAGTTTTTGGCAACACATTGGTTTGTGCACCAATGTCCAACTTAAAATGAATAAATGTCCCATTTGAATTCAGCTTCACAGTCCAATCATCTTCTTATGGAATGGGGTCCATTTCTCCTGTGAAAATGTTTCTCCATTGCTCCCATAAAAAATGTCTGAGTTAGAGGGACAGTCCCCAACATCACGGGCAGAGCTAATTTCCTTCATCCTCCCCATCCCTTCAGATCTGCCGGATGCCCAAGGAAAATAGTGAGGGAATATTCCAGGCACTTCCCAGAACACAGGGGCTGCATTTATGCTATGGGAAATAATCCATATGCCTTTCACTGCCTCCTCAACAGTGCAACAGCAGACAAGCGCTGCATAATCTAGCCCTAAGAAACTAGGTGTGTTTAAAAAAATCATTGTCATAATGTATTGCGGAATGAAATTTCTTATTGATACACTTAAAGGGACATTGACTATTAATATTAATGTGCTCAGCTACAAATGTCATTCGAGAGAGACTATAATATTTAATCTTTAATGACATAAAATGTATAAGTCAGCTGTGGTCAAAACCACATACTGTAGTGAAGAAATGTAGCTTTAATTGAATCATCTTCTTTTCATGTGGGTCTGGCCATTTGCTAGTATAAAAAATAGAGGATAAGTGCTTCACCAGGCTAAAAGGTAAGAATTCTTCATGTAAAGACATTATTGTGAAATAAATAATTACATTTTTGTTTTGCAAGGGAAATATGGTTAAGATGTACATGTCTGCTTTGAAAGATTCATGTACGGATGTTTGTGATATACAATGAAGTACCACTGAAATGCTTTAGAATAGCAAACAGGAACAGGTTTATAGTTCGAGTGGTTGCAGACATGTATTCTACTCAGGTATGTGCATGCCCAGTGTGCTAAAACCAGAAAGTTTTCCACAGCAGTACCCACTGGGGCAGCACATGTGCTGCTCCTCCACATGGCCCTTCCTGAGGCCACCTGAGGGTAGTGCTACCCCAACCTATCTCTGTTCCTTCTTAGTGCTCGTGGTCTCATATGCCTACCATCCCACAGGCATATGAGGCCATGAAAGACTTGTTTTGCCTGTCTGTCCCTGATTGGCAGGGCCGGCTCTAGCATTTTTGCCGCCCCAAGCAGCGCAAAAAAAAAAAAAAAAAAAAAGCTGCGATCGCGGCGGCAGCTCTACCGCTGCTTCATTCTACGGTGGCAATTTGGCGGCAGGTCCTTTGCTCCCAGAGGGAGTGATGGCCCCACCACCGAATTGCCGCCGAAAGGGCCGGACGTGCCGTCCCCCTCTTCATTGGCTGCCCCAGGCACCTGCTTGCTAGGCTGGTGCCTGGAGCCGGCCCTGCTGATTGGCCATTAGTGCAGGAGTCCACTGGACTGCTGGTAACATCTGCTGCTCCCAGGCCCTCCACTTCAGCACCGGAGCAGAGATTGCATTTTGACCAATGTTGATACCAACTAAGAGACAAACCAACAACTCTGCATTGACACTGTGTACTATACAGTTGAACTCTACATCACTACCAGGATGTCCTTTAACTCTAGCACTGGATGTGCCCTCAATTTCCGTGCCTATGGCTCCAGTACTGGGACCATTTTTAGACTAGGGGCTGTTCTCAGTTTATTCTTCGGAACCAGCTGTGAAATCTTTTTTGGCATTGAACCTAGATGTGAGACCTTCTACGTCCTGAGAAGCATTTATGGTACCATGCACTGTACTGTCATCGGCACCAGCATTGTGTTCATCTCATGGTGCTTTGGATAAATTAGAGAATCCAGTAGCCCTACCAGATTGGGCGCCTCCTGTGCCTACTGTCTATTTTGAGGGCCCTTCCAGGCCTGTATCAGAATCCTCCACTTCCTCACCTTCCCCCCTCCTAGGTGCACTAGGTCCAGGAAAGTTTTCAAACCGCCTTTGGAGGAAGACCTTCAATACCGATCTTCCAGTAGAGACGGATCAGCATGGCCTGATGCTTACTGGTCACCTATGCCCTATATTCTCCTTCACTGGACTCTGTGGAATCCTTGGGTGAAGCCTAGATCCTCCAGTCACATTTTTCTCCTCACTCAAGGAGAAGGTTACTGGACCCTGCCATGACCCAGTCTCTAGAACCTCATATATTGGAGGTGCAAGCAGATGTTATCTCTCCTGACCAGTGGCTCCCACAGGATGACCCTATTGGAAGAACGAATCTTGTCTCTGGAACCTACTTTTATTTCTCTTTTTATCTTTGTCCTCCCCCATAATGACTCAATAATCCCAAGCTCCTCTGCACCAGTTCCAAAGGATTTTAAATCCTACCAAGATCTACTTAGGAGGATAGCCTCTGCTCTTGGTATGCAAGCTGAGCTGCTGTAAGAAAATATTTGCAAGCTGTTCAGTATTCTTCAAAGGGGATAAGAAGACTAGCCCTCCCGAATAATGAAGCTTTTTTGAAGCAAGCGAAGGCCCCGTGGAATACACCAGCTTCATTTTATCCCACAGTTAAATGCATGGACTACTGTGCTCCCGCACATGGGTTTGAGTTTTTATTTGCTTCTGGTCCCAAATTCCCTGGTGGTTATGGCCATCAACAAAAGATTGAAGCAAGGGAAGTTCAAAGAAGCTCCCAAAGAAAGAGAACCCAAAAGACTGGATGCATTGGATGGAAAGATTTATTCTGCCTTATCTCTCCAGATGTGTAAGGCTAACTAGCAAGTGCTGTTAACTAAGTATGACTTTCTTGATTGGAAGCCTTTGTCCAAATTCAAGGATAAACTGCCTGAATACTACAGAGAAGAGTACAAGGCTTTTATGGCAAAAGGTCATCTAGTCGCAAAAACATCACCAGTCTGTGCTGGATGTAGTGGATGGTTCTTCTAGGATTATGGCTTCCTTAGGGGCCAAAAAGAAGCTCCCCTGCAGTCTCAAGGAGGGGTATTTACTCAAGGTATTTTCTAATCCAAAGTCCAAGGGCAGTCTAAGATGCATATTGGACCTTTTGGAGTCTAAACAAATATGTGAGATTTCGCATGATTTCCCTAGTATCAATCCTTCACTCTCCAGATCATAATAACTGGTTTGTTGCCCTCAGTCTCCCAGGATGCATACTTCCATGTGGCAATGCTCCCAAGTCATAGGACGTTTCTTAGATTTATGGTAGTGGGCCAACATTATCAGCAAACAGTACTTCTCTTTGGGCTATTGTCAACCCCTCATGCATTCTCTGGAGTGGTGGATGGACTAGAACAATGTATGTGCAAGTGTTCCATTCTCTCGATCTCTCACAACTAAGACAGTTGTAACTGATGCTTCTTTGATTGGGTGGGGTATCATCTAGAGGGCTCTCTAAGCCAAGCATTTTGGAAAGAGCAGGAAGCAAAGCTTCATATCAATGTCCTTGAGCTCTGGGCAATTCACAAAGCTCACTGTGCTTTTCTCCTATTCGGTAAGGAACTTAAGAGCATGGTTAAGTCACACTGAAGTTATTTTTTGATCAGTCAGAATCTTGCACCAACAAACCATTTGAATATTGGATTCACTAGATGATCTCTCTTTACCTCCAATGTGAATGTATAATTTTTTTAAAAGATAACTTGTTTGTGAATATTTATTTGATAAACTTAGTAGAAACTTTAAAATCTCAAAGTTCAACCTATTGTTTCTAATAACCAAAAGGTTAGAAAATCCTTGACTAATGCTATAAGGCATCCTTGTTGGGCAAGATAAAGAGATAAAACTAAAAATGTTCATACCCTATTAGATCAAGGTGATGAAGCAACTCTATCAATGTGACAGATTAAATGATGCACAGGTTATAGTCAAATGGGACTTAAGAACATTGTAAATCACATTTTTACACTATTACCAGGCTGGTTTGGACTAGTGAGTTGTGCTTGTAGGACTTCTTGTAGAATGTGAGGCAGACCTAGCTGCAGTACACATTGTAGATTAAATGTGGCCTATGGAGTTCTACGGTGCAGCCCACTGCATGTTGGGACATGCAGTCAGCTGCACTGTAGAACTCCATAGGCCACATTTAATCTACATGCAGTCTCTGTAACTCTCACTTGTTTTACAGATGAGAGCAGCTGCCAGCTGTTCAGTTTTGTGCAAATTAAGTACAGCACACAATCTCCTAGGAAGTTGTCAATAAACAGTTTTACGTACTTATGCTTTAAGCATCCAAATGTCATGACCATTTGTTGTGAAAGGAACATCCTGCAGGCATGAATGGACTGCACAGTAGTCGATACAACCAAATTGGACAGCATCATTGCCAGAAAGCAAGGTTAGCTCAAGTTATTATCCTGTGCTATAACACAGAGCTGACTGAAAGTGGACAGTTTCCATTTATGGAAACTCTGTGGTTTCAAATTTTGTTGGCATGAAACCAAACAGTTGAACATTCTCATGAAAATTTAATTGCATTCAGTGTCCATTTTTTTTCTGATCAGTATCTTAGTTTTTCAATTCGGGATGGGGGTATTTCTGCGTGTGTGCCCTAGGATGTGGGAGACAGAGGTTCACGTTCCTGCTTTGTCTGATTGAATGATCTGGGATGAAAAATTCTACTCTGAATCAGGCAGAACAGGGATTTGAACCTGTCCCCTACTCCAGACCAGTGGCCTAACCAGAAAGCTATAGAGTATGAGTCTCACTGTGAAACACTTCATCCAAAACATTTCAAGCAGCTCTGTTATATTGTGTCGAATAGTACTTTTCAGTGAACAGCATTCATTTATGTGTGCAGTTGGATTGGATAATATGGCTCTAGACCTTAGTACTGGCCCAGAGAAAGCAAGCTGTAGAGACTGAATATTGCACAACTGCCTTCAGCATCTCATCAGCTAGGAAGCCCAAATACTCAGCTGGTGTAAACTGAGTTTATGATTTTCTTGTCTATGTAACGCTGTTTAAAAGGCTACAGATGCTACAAGAAAAATCCCACATGAATACAAGATACATTTTTAGACTTGACAAGAAGCGTAAAGAGATGGATCTAGCACAGAAATTTGAAGAAAGATAATTTCTTACTGAGGGTTTTCAGCAACATTTAATGAGAGGAAAACGGGCATTAAGAAAGTGAAGAAAAGCCTGAGACATTCTAGTTTGTTCAACTTTTTGAAAACCTTGAAGCTCTGATAAAAACAAACAAAACTTCCCCAATAGCATGGAATTTGAATTCATGACAAATATCCAGAATACCACATTAATCTTTACTATATTGAAAAGGAAAAGATCAAAATGAAATGAAAAGAATTAGGGATGTCATGTGATGTCTACCTATGTCAGGGTATTCCAAAACAGAAAGATAAGATAGATAAAGATCATGGCTGGGTAGAGAAACAATTCAAAATTGGATAGTAGTCGGAAGAGCAATTTACCTGTTTGCTATCAAATGAAAATTCCTGATACCTGTATGATTATACCTTAGTCATTAAGGCAAATATTTTCAAACTTGGGTTCCTAAGGTTAGGTACTTAATGCCATATTTAGGAGATTATATAAGCAGCACGGTTTTCAGAAGTACCAAGCACGCCCCACATCTCCCATTGACTTAAATAAGAGCTTTGCGGGCTCAGCACTTCTGAAATTCAGGCCACTTGCATAGACGAGTATAATATAATATGCATTTAGGTACCTAATTTCAGAATCCATTTGCAAATTTTGGCCTATACCTCTATGACTTTACTGCTTTAATTCCTGGAATCTGCAAGTCCTCTACTGCATTTTACTGTTCATTATACACATGCTCACATAATTCTGTTGGTTTCTGCTTTCAGCACATCCTATAATGGGATACTGGCCCTTTAAGATAGTGTGAGAGTCCAAGTACTCCATTCCAGGCGTTCAGAATAATTGGAGCAGTCAATGGGAGAGAGTCCTAGGGAGCAGTTAGTGTCTGGGAGTGGAGAAGTATAGGGCCAACCCAGACTACTGTTTCATTAAGGGTATGGGGACAGGAGCCTTGTTGAGTGGGCAGGATAAGGCTTCCTTCTCTCCCAGCCACCACAGACAGGTGTTTGGGGTATTAGCTCAACCTCGAAAGGATTAGAGGGGTGTTCAGGCAACTGGTTGGATGACTCAAAAGAAGCCCAGTCAGGGGAAAGCTACTGGAGGGGAACCTGCTATAGGAGCTGCTTATGGAGAACCCCCAGGAGAGGGAGAATATTATTTTAAAGACTCTGGGTGGAACCTCAGAAAGAAACTGACGCAAGGTGTGCTTTGGGATGATCCCACCTGTCTACATATCCCTGTCCTTGATGAAGAAC
The DNA here is from genome assembly GCF_011386835.1 of Chrysemys picta bellii. NCBI lineage: Eukaryota > Metazoa > Chordata > Testudines > Emydidae > Chrysemys > Chrysemys picta. Next base: position 220,667,544 of record NC_088792.1, on the reverse strand, counting down.
GATACTAATGAAAGCTGTAGAAACTCCACAGTCAAGATGGTGCATGTCACATTCTGTTCTGTACAAACCATTCTCTCCCTCTCTCACATAGAGGTGTGTATGTGTATGAGAGAGAGCTAAGTCCACACCTTTGTCCTCTTAACCTAACAACCAGGGGTGAAATCCTGGCTCCTTTAAAACCATGGAGCCTATGCTAGATTTTAACCATGATCAGACATTCCTCTAAATGACAGAGTGGTGGCAGGAGGCAGGATCATTATGGTATCAGATGCACCCTCTCCATGTTGTAGCTTAATTGATTTGGGCTTTATGTCCTAGCCAAGGGCTTTTTGTTCATAGTCATCATGAAAAGACAGAAGAGTATACATTTTAAGTTAGAGTTTAATTTGAACTGTGCATCCACACGGGCATAAGGGTGAGTTTGAAATGGCCTTCCCCCACTTCCATCTCTCCTTTATCCCCCTAGCCAAGCTACCCAGACCTGGGGCCTGAGCATGTAGGAATAAATTGGATACAATGGATCACAGACCCAGTCAAGCTCCCCTTGCTGGACACTCACTAGGCTGCAGTTTTTTGGATCCAAATATTGTACTGGATCTTATGTCCTTCTAAGCCCACTAAGTCTGAGCAGCATCCAGGGACTGCCTCTGTCTCAGCTTTCCGTGAAGACTATTATTCCCATTTGGTCCTTTTCTCATCCAATCAGCCTGAGCAGTCAAATCTGCTATTTTCAGTATTTTTAGCTCCCTTCTGCTTTCCCCACCACAGAACCAGTTACTCACAAATACCATGTCTTCAATTCTCTGGACAGCTACTCACTTACAGTGTGTCCATGATGTCCTGCACAATGTTTCATAGTCTCATCTGGCCATACTCCATAACTTTATACGTTCCTTCTGTCTTCTTGAGTCATGCTTGAGCTCCGAAATATGTTACACTTGCACGTGTGCCTCTAGACTTATGGTTTAAATGAACAGAGGAAACTAACAAGATAAATAAGCAAATACAAAAGAGTAAAAAGAACACAGCGTTGGCCTGGTCACCCAAAGGGGCTTAGTTGTGAAGCTGAGTGTTGCAGCATCTCACTTTTAGGTTTCTACAAAATCACAGGAACAACACTGTGATTCACAAAGCCTGAATGAGATGCCTTTACTCCCTGTGCAATGCATGCGGAGAGACAGGTGCCAAAGGGTGTGATGTATAAAGCCAACGCGCTAGGTGGAGGAGACGCATAAGCTAGCTAACGGGAGACACTGATGAGATAGATACATTCCTGAGCTCCTCCCCCTCAGAAATAGGCATCTAAGTCCAGGCTGCTGGGATGCACCAATCTCTGCTAATGATCCACAAATTGGTGAAAGATAAACTCTCCTCTGCCTAAATCTCTTGCAGGACCTGATCCAATAGGCGTGGTCAGAGGCTGCCTGACTCTAAACAAACTGCCAGAAATTTTTCTGCAAAAACTTAGGTGCTGAGTGAGTTTAAGCACCTACAGGGATAGGTGGCAGCTGAGTGGGAGTTTTGTGAATGGCAGTTGTGAGTAAAAACAGCAACTACGCACCTAAGTGTTTTTGTGGGTCTGTTTTCATTTCAATAGTCCCTCTTAGTTATGCTCTATATTTTGTCCAAGTGATTCCAGCTGTCACTTCCATTGCAACAGGAAGGAAAATAAACAATGACAGGAAGTTAGATGCAATCATAGACAATTACAGCCACGAAGGAGACAAAAGCAGTTCAAACACTCAGATTTCACTTAAAATTGGTTGAGAAATAAACACTTACACGCAGAGAAACAAAGAAAACCTGTTGAGTTTGCCAGTCCAATATAGGAACACGGAAAAATAAGTAGAAACCAGATCAGTTTCCTTTAATATTTGGTCTCCCTCCATCTCACAGGTCCTAAAACACTGCTAATTTGAAATGCAAAAAAAAATATTTAGTATTGGCTTATCCTGCACACAGTCTACTTACTGACATTAAAAATATGAAGCACCTAGATACTGGTAGCTGCCACATTTAAATGTTACTCAGTGTGATGGGATGTCTACCCCACACAGGTGTAGAAGGGGTTAATCCCAGGAATGAGCAGTGGAGATGAGTCCTCCAAGCAGCCCAGAGAACCTGCGTTGGATGCAGTCAATCAGGAAAGGGCTGCAGGGAGCAACCAATCAGGGCCCAGCAGGCTCACATAAAAGAAGTTGCTGGGCCAGAGTTAGTCAGTCATTGCCTGTAGCTTAGAGAGGGAGGACTGGGCTCCTAGTAGGTGGATGGATGGATGGATGGATGGATGCTAGCACCAGGGACAGAACAGGGAATGGGAGGGAGCTCCTGGCTGGTTGCTGGGACTGATACGCTGAGACAAAGGGTGAAAAAAGATGCTGGGGCTGTGGGGAAGTAGCCCAGGAAAATGTACTGAGCAGCTGGAGGGGATGTAGCACATTACAGCGTCCCTGGGTCAGGACCCAGAGTGGTGGGTGAGCCTGAGTTCCCCCATTTGCCACTGGAGAAGTGGCTTGATAAACAGACTGTGGTATACTTACTCCCTAGAAGGGGGAAAACACAGATGGTGGAGGGTTGTTGAGTCACGAATTGGATACTGTGGTTCTGGGTCTAAGGTGGGTCATCAAGAGTGATGGTGTGCAAACCACAGACAGGGATGTCAGCCTTGAGCCAATCTCTGAAGTGACCAGGAGGAGGTGCCAGTCCAGCAGTGAGTGGCGTGCCCCGTAACACTTAGCAGACTCAGAAATTAGTCTTCAAAAAGAAGAACAGGAGGACTTGTGGCACCTTAGAGACTAACAAATTTATTAGAGCATAAGCTTTCGTGGACTACAGCCCACTTCTTCGGATGCATATAGAATGGAACATATATTGAGGAGATATATATACACACATACAGAGAGCATAAACAGGTGGGAGTTGTCTTACCACCTCTGAGAGGCCAATTAATTAAGAGAAAAAAAACTTTTGAAGTGATAATCAAGCTAGCCCAGTACAGACAGACAGTTAGATAACAAGTGTGAGAATACTTACAAGGGGAGATAGATTCAATGTTTGTAATGGCTCAGCCATTCCCAGTCCTTATTCAAACCGGAGTTGATTGTGTCTAGTTTGCATATCAATTCTAGCTCAGCAGTTTCTCGTTGGAGTCTGTTTTTGAAGTTTTTCTGTTGTAATATAGCCACCCGCAGGTCTGTCACTGAATGACCAGACAGGTTAAAGTGTTCTCCCACTGGTTTTTGAGTATTTATGTTTATGCTGTTTATGCTCCCTGTATGTGTGTATATATATCTCCTCAATATATGTTCCATTCTATATGCATCCGAAGAAGTGGGCTGTAGTCCACGAAAGCTTATGCTCTAATAAATTTGTTAGTCTCTAAGGTGCCACAAGTCCTCCTTTTCTTCTTTTTGCGGATACAGACTAACACGGCTGCTACTCTGAAACCAGAAATTAGTCTTGTTTTCTACTAAAAATAGTATCTTCTGTAGAAGTCATGGACAAAACTTGAGATGGTGCTGTGCACCAGAAGTCAATAGATTTTTGATGATTAGATGTTATCTTTTTATCTGGCCCCTATTTACAATGTACAGTAACATGTAACAGTGGCAGAAATGAACAGGTGACATTTTTTTCTTTATAGAATTCTTCCTATGAAGAAAAGAGTTGGGGAAAGAAGCCACCATTTCAGTTACCAAAAAAAAAAAAAGTATTATAGAAAATCATATAGAATTTAATAGGGGTAAAAATCTTTTAGGGTTCTCTTAATATTTAATAGGTATTTATAGAAATCACTCTGAAATTGAATAGAATAGATAATGAGATACTCTCTATAATTGTAAACTGTCCTATGACATTTAATTTAATGGAGGTCCTAGCTATAGAATTCTTGATGTTGTTTTACAAATTCAATATATTTTCCCTTAAAGAATATCCATTTAAGAGGGAAAATGTTCTAAAAATGTAGTTTCACAGTTGCAAACGTGATGTTTTTCACCTTAAAGCAACATTAAAATAGGCTTCACACCGAAGCATAAGTAATAGTATGTATGCATTTGCAACTTGCCTGATTTATGCATCTGAAACAAGTATTTGTGCAATCTGTGGATCAGTGTGTCCTTCAGTGCCCAGTCTACATAAGAAACTAGTCTAGTATAACCCCCAGCCACAGAGCCTGGCTCTTTAGCTCAAACTGAAGGGAGTCATGCTTTTAGCTGTGGAGGTCCCTGCTTTTGGTAGTGCTGTGTCAGCCAAGATAATGATAGTCACATTTGTACATGGCCACTTAATGTGAGAGGCATTTAAAGGTATTAGAACAGTGGTGGGCAACCTGTGGCCTGGCTGCCGCTTTCCGCAGGTCTCATTGGCTGGGAACGGTAAACTGCGGCCACTAGGAGATGGGGGCGGCCATGCAAATGTAAACAAACGGTCTGGAGGCCCACCAGCCGATTACCCTGACGGGACGCATGTGGCCCTCAGGCCGCAGGTTACCCACCACTGCTCTAAAAGGTACCTAGTGTATGTTGATCTAGTACTATTTCAAACAGGACTAGGTTAACAGGCACTAGGTATCTTTTAGAGCTAATCAGCAGGGTCTGCATAAGGCACTCCGAGAACACTTTAGAGTGCTCTATAATTTACAGCCTCCAGTGTGCATGGCTGCGCCAGGTAGACAAGTCCCAAAGAAGTCTTTCTGCAGTAGAGTAGGCTAATGATAGTAAATCGAAAGGAATGTCTAAGCAGGTGTAACAGGCTTTGGGTGGGGATGATCTGGATGAATGTGTGAATTTAGAGTCCCTCTAGGCCCAAGTCCTAATATAGCTCATAGAATGGTAACTTACAGCTTTTCTAGAAATAGGTATGTTTTAGGTCTTGCAAGGGATGGTCATATAACACTTAATTTTTTTTTTTTTATCATATACCAGGATCAAGTAAAGAATGCTGATTTATCTGACCTCCCCGCTATGATGGCTGCTCTTTAGTTAATCTGCATTCATGCCTGACTGCATATTGGATGCCATATTTTTTACACACACAAACATTTCAAGTTATCATTAAGGGTTAACAAAATGATAGGGCAAAAAGATTTGCTGAAAATGGTCAGTAATTCTAAATCACATCAACTTTATTCACTAGAGACCAAATCCTGGAGCCCTTAAGGAGGCAAGCTCCCACTGACTTTAATGGGAATCTTGCCTTGTAGGAGATTTGAGATGAGGCCCTACTGGTTCAAGTATTTGTAGTAGTCTTTTATATATATATATATGGAGATATACCTTTCTCATAGAACTGGAAGGGACCCCAAAAGGTCATCAAGTCCAGCCCCCTGCCTTCACTAGCAAGACCAAGTACTGATTTTGCCCCAGATCCCTAAGTGGCCCCCTCAAGGATTGAACTCATAATCCTGGGTTTAGCAGGCCAATGCTCAAGCGACTGAGCTATCCCTTTTAGTTTAGGGATGGGAACTCTGTCATATGATTTATATTCGTATTTAATTCTGCACTCCTCCGAAGTTATTCGGGATTCATTGTTCTTATCCGACATGCCAAACTCACCAAAAAAAAGGGGGGGGGGCTTGTTTTTGGCTTAATTGACTTGTGGGTTGTTTGTTGGCTAGTTTTTGGCTTGTAGCTTGTTGCTTCTTTTTTTTGATCAGCTCCCGGCAAGCAGGGGCAAGGGGGTGGGGGAGAGTCAGGGGTGCACAGCAGGCCCACTACAGTCCCAGACTGCACGCTGGGGGGATCTAGTCATATAGAGTATTGGGGTTCTTAGGGATTGCCTTGTTTTGGCCTTGTTTTGAAATGGGTTAGCTTGATTTTTGGCTTATTGTGAAAGTTGGGGTGTTTATTTATCATGTGAAACTTGGCAACTGTGGTTTTTATCTGTGTCCATCTCTTGTATTTGGTTTAAACTGTACCATTTAGGGTACATCTCTGTGGTAAGAAGAACAGGAGTACTTGTGGTACCTTAGAGACTAACAAATTTATTAGAGCATAAGCTTTCGTGGGCTACTGCCTACTTCTCTGTGGTAAGGGTGGTGTCGATTTGTACTGCCAGACAGGAACTGTACTTCATGCTGGTCTAGGCAGATCAAATGGATTATTGGGGGGGGTCTCATCATCTTCCACTCCTGGGCAGCAACTAAATCTGAGCTTAAATTTTGTGAAGCTCCTAAACACTTCAGGAATGGAAATCCTCTGTAGCTCAGCTCTAGTTTCCAGTGCCATATTTTAATGTACAATATCTACCCCATGTCATTACATATCATTTAGAATTATGCAAAACTTCAGGAACGAACTAAAACTAGAAAACATTGATGGTCTGTGGCTTTATTATGGACCCTAAATGTTGCACATTGCATCGAGTTTACAAATCAGGTCTGAGTTTCTAAAAAAGTCCTATTCTCCCTGCAAGTGTCAGTGAAGGATTTATTGGTTTCAAACAAAAACCACGAAATATTCAGGGGTTTTGATCCAAAACCAGAAAATCTCTGATGTTTTGAATAAATTTCAGTTTCAAGTCTGATTTGTTCAAACCCGTAATCCAAAGCAAACCTCGGGTATTGCCAAATTATACTTACTGGAGTAAACAATAAAAATGGTTCACCAAGCCTTATTTATATTGAAACGTACAGGTTTTGTGTAGACTTAATAATGTTACCTTGAAAATTTGCAAGGTTACTTTAAAAGTAATTACCAGATAATTCAGACAGCATGTTTCCCTACTCTTTTATCCCTGGTGCCCATATCTCATGCAGCATCTTTAATTAGAACAAGCTAGCCATTGGGATCCTTTCCTAAAACTGCTGCTACTTCTCTTATTTTTAGAGATGTCACACAATTCAAAAGCTGATATAGTAAATACAGCCTTAAGGCTGTATGTTGCAGTGTGTGCTCTCACTCACACACATACACCCGTGGAAAAAAAAATGGATACTATCTTCATTGTTCACACACAGTTTTTTTTATTTGTCTTTTTTTTTTTTAATACAAATTAGCTTTGGGTTCAAGAGGTTTTTAGCTGCTTATGAATGTGGAAAATGTTCGAGAAATAATATGAAAGGAGTTAGATCTCCTATTCATCTCTCTATCCACAGCACAAAGAAAAGAAACTTGTTACTAATTATACCTTGACCTAGCTATATAGCTGCTGGACTAGTACTTTTTGTATTTCTCTCAACAGTTGTCCTTGAAAATTCAACACCTCCTTCATTTGCCTTTCTCTTTAAACAAAAGTTGGACAATTGTAATCATGGGGGAAAAAATAGGATGCCGTATCCTACAATTACATTAAATAAAATTTCCCTATTCCAAAAGAAAATGGGTAAAATCTATCTTTATGGGGAAGGAAAATACAAAAAGTGGCAGGCAGATGTTGGCTGCCTGCCAATGACAGATAAAGCACTCTTTCTAAAGAACCATTTTGTACAGCTTTTAAAATTTAGAGTCTTCCTGGTGCCTGTGGTGAAAATTATGTGAATGTTCATTATTTGATAAATTCAAATGGTATTTCATCATTTTAGTGGGAATAGTGGGTTATTGTTCAGTTACTAATGACCTAGAGTATTAAAACTAATAATTGTCAGAGCTTTAATCCCTTGGATGAATTTAACTGAATTCTTTTCAGAAGGCTAGCACAGTTTATTTGTTTGTTTGTTTTTAAAGCAGGTGTTTATAGAGACAAAACAGACCAGATTGAGGGTGAGGCGGGGAATCCCAATGTGGGGGGAACATAAATACAAACATGAATACAGCACTGATTGTAGTATTTCCCAAAGGCAGAGTTATTTTATAAAACAACTGAGAGCCTAACATAAAGAATTTTCAGGTTTAAATTATTATTATTGCAGAATTTGTTCCCTGGATGAGGATGCCATTTTTTTCAGTCACACATCAGAGACACATACATAGAAATGCCAGATTCGATTAGCTGACACTAAGCAATGCTTTTCTTAATCATCACTAAAATGATTTCTTACTGTTCAACTCTTAGAGTTAACATGATCCAAATCCCCTTTTTCAAGAATTTTAATAGGAACTTAAAGCTCTCTGTCACTTAAAGGAAAGTCTAGGGACCCATTCATCTGGTTTGCTGTGTGCAAATCCCATTGACTTCAACAAGAGCTGTACATGTGCAACTGATGAGATGATTGTGCTCCAAGGAGAGTTATTAAATAACATACCACAATGGCCAGAAACACTGATCTAATCTCTCTGTGCTCAGCCCTTTTTAAGTAGAAGTCTCGACAATATGCTGAGTGAATTAGTGCCTCCAATCTGATTTGAATCGAAATATCTGTACATCTTGATCAGATAGAGCTGGACTGGTCAGATATTTTAAAGTCCAACAGGTAGCATAAAAGATTCTAGTTAGATGTATTTAAGGGAGGCTGGAGCAGCTATGCTCCTCCCTGACAGTATTGGTATGACAGCTGTAACAATCTGGTATTCTGCAAGTTTCCGATAAACCCTAGAAGTTTAGGTTCTTAAGCAAATCTCATCTGAACTGTGAGGGTTTGCAAAAATGTTACCTTTTTTCCAAGAAGATTGTGCTCAATGCCCATTGCCATACCTACCAATGTACCCTATATTCAGACACAACTCCCTTCTCAACATCAGCTCCCAATCCCCTTCCCCTCACCAACTTTTCTTCCTGTTTTGTTCCTATGATATGATATTGTTCCTGGAACATGGTACCCCACACCAGTGTGGACCTCCTGTAAAGACAGTAGGACTCCACACTGGCACAGAGAGTCATCTGAGCAGAGCAGTTTGCAGAATCAAAACTGACTGACTGATCTGGAGTAATTGTACTGAAGTCTGGAATTACTGTTTTTACGCTCTTGTACCTGAGAGCAGACCTTGGATCTTGTATTCAAATTAATCAGTCAATCACAGTGTGTATCAAGTAGTTCTTGTTTTTTAACTAGCTTCACCCTCTGTTGTGACATATCTGTTTAATTCTCTCTAAGCAGAAAGTGGTTTAGAGTCATAGACTTTAAGGTCAGAAGGGACCATTATGATCTTCTAGTATGACTCCTACACAATGCAGGCCACAGAATCTCACCCACCCACTTCTATAACAAACCCCTGACCTATGTCTGAGCTATTGAAGACCTCAACTTGTGGTTTAAAGACTTCAAGGTGCAGAGAATCCTCCAGCAAGTGACCCGTGCCCCACGCTTCAGAGGAAGGAGAAACCCCCCCAGGGTCTCGGCCAATCTGCCCTGGAGGAAAATTCCTTCCCGACCCCAAATATGGCGATCAGCTAAACCCTGAACATGTGGGCAAGGCTCACCCAGGAAAGAATTCTCTGTAGTAACTCAGATCCCACCCTATCTAGTGTTACATCACAGACCATTGGGCATATTTACCATTTTGCAATGAATGTATATTATGTTTTTTCTAGATGGACTTTTCTGCACCCCAGGATCCTTAAAACATCAGAACAAAAACCCTAGAGCTTGTGAGATATTCTGGTCTCTCTCTACACATATATACATTTAATATATATACTACTGTGCATACTTTACAGGGCATTACTCTTTCCTTCATGAGGAGATGCATTTTAAGATTCCACATAAATCAAGGATTTTCATAGTTCGCAGATGCTATACTGTGGGAGGATCCATCAGTTTTAAGCACCAAGGTTTTCTTTCAAATAACGGAAATGAACAAGGCAGCTGAAAGCAACGAGAAGTATTGTTAGCCCATATAATTGTTTTTAAATGTCTTAATTGCATTTCTTAATGAATATTTAGGATCTAATATAAGAGGATTAATGAGGTGGTGTTGAATTGATTAAATGGCAAACACTGAGTGCTGCATTCAGCAGGATTGTAAACTGTCAGCAGCCTTGGTGGTTAGCTTTTTTCCTTGCAATAACTCTACTACTGTGGATTATTTTTTAACTGACCCTTTTTATGTACTATAGATTGAAAATCTGACCTCATTCTAGGTATCTATTTTTTCAGGAGTGGTGTTTTTGTTTTGTTTTGTTTTTTTAAAGAACATTTCAGAGAAAACCACCTCACACTGAATGCAATTAGGGGTCATTTCTGTAGCCATTAAAATAAATGGCAAAACTCTAACTGACTTCAATGATATAGGAGTCTTTAATGTTTTTAAAACGGAAGGATTGGTGGGGGGGGGGGGTGTTATGAATTTAAAGTACCCTTTCCAGTATTTGTGAGTTATTTTACTTTTTCTGAATATGTATTAATAGGACAATTATATTTCTTGGCACTTTTCTAATTCCACAGCTGAACTAAAAGAACCTAGCAGTTTCACCCAGTCTGCCATTACAGTAAAAAGTAAGGGTGAATCTGTGCACTGCTTCTGAGAGGTACAGCACAGAACTAAGTGGGAGGGAGGGAAACTAAGATGGCTTAAGGCACCTTTGCACACTCCCAATCCTGGACTGGTCCAGGGGCTGGAGTAGGGTTGCCAGTTTTGTTTGGATGTATTCCTGGAGGCTTCATCATATGACATAATCTTTAATTAAATATTAATCTTAAATTCCTGGAGACTCCAGGACAATCCTGGAGGCTCCAGGACAATCCTGGAGGGTTGGCAACCCTAGGCTGGAGTGGCCCTCAGCATCACTTAAATAGCCCCGGGGTCCTGTGTAAGTTACAGCTGCCTGTTCTTATGTTGCCATGTGAGCAGCAGCATTGAGTGCATGCGCGCTGCCCCTGGTACATTCCTATGCCAGGGTTTGTGAAGCATTTCTTAGAAGGCAGACTTATGACTGTTCTCCTTAGTCCCTGCTCAGAGGGATTCCTATCCCGCATAGACCTGGGCCTCTTTATTCTGTCATCCTTTTTACCTGGTATAAGTGGGCCAGAGTGGTGTGTAGAACTCACTCTGTGTATTGTAAAGGGGAATGAATGGTATTCCATCTTGCTAGAAACTTAACACCAAAGACCTCTTCAGGGTGCGGGTGCATGCTGAATTCATATCTATACTCTTTGCAATATTTCTCTCTCAAAAACCCTCAAGCTAGAATATAGTGCCAAATATTCACAATACAATTTGAATTTCTAATTTTGTTGCAATTTGAGGGGAAATCTATGGTTTTCATTTATTTAATCCATTTCTTTATAGATATTCCTATATATTTCATTCACTTGAAAATCATTTGAGGGGGGAGGGATAGCTCAGTGGTATGAGCATTGGCCTGCTAAACTCAGGATTGTGAGTTCAATCCTTGAGGGGGCCACTTGGGGATCTGGGACAAAATCAGTACTTGGTCCTGCTAGTGAAGGCCGGGGGCTGGACTCAATGACTTTCAAGGTCCCTTTCAGTTCTAGGAGATGGGATAGCTCCATTAATTATTATTATTTCAAGCAGAAAATGTAAAATGTGAAATTATACTAACAGTCAAATTTAGTGAATGTGAAATTTCCAGCAAAGAAACTGCAAAATCATTTACCCCAAGGGTCACAAACTTGCACATCACTAGTTATGAATCAAGAGTGAACCTTTTTAAATTGGAGGTACCCAGTTCTTTTTCTCTTATTTACGGTGACTTAGCACTCATTTAGTGCTTTTGATGGAGTGTGCATACCCCATGCTGGAACAGGGAGACAAGGGGTTAATTCCTAGCAGGGTACCTTCCTTGCCTCCCAGAATTTGCCATACCTGTCAATTAGAGTAAGGAAGCTTTCACTGGCTTCATGGAGGCACTTATTAAAACAAATCAGGAAGCAGAAAAGACTTTTCTCTACTTCATTTTCTTAAGTATATAGAGCAGAGTAAGAGTATTGGGGCATGAATCATGGAATTAAAGAAATGTAAGGTTTGGAGGGACAACTGCTTTGGAGGAGGGGTCAAAATTCAAAATTATCTGGACAAATTGGAGAAATGGTCTGTGGTAAACAGGATTAAGTTTAATAAAGATAAATGCAAAGTATTTCACTTAGGAAGGAACAATCAGTTTCATACATACAGAATGGGAAGAGACTGTCTAGGAAGGAGTATGGAAGAAAGGGATCTAGGGGTTATAGTGGACCACAAGCTAAATATGAGTCAACAGTGTGATGCTGTTGCAAAAAAAAGCAAACACGATTCTGGGATGCATTAACAGGTGTGTTGTGAGCAAGACACGAGAAGTCATTCTTCCGCTTTACCTGCACTGGTTAGGCCTCAACTGGAGTATTATGTCCAGTTCTGGGCACCACATTTCAAGAAAGATGTGGAGAAATTGGAGAGGGTCCAGAGAAGAGCAACAAGAATGATTAAAGTTCTAGAGGACATGACCTATGAAGGAAGGCTGAAAGAATTGGGTTTGTTTAGTTTGGAAAAGAAGACTGAGAGGAGACATGATAGCAGTCTTCAGGTATCTAAAAGGGTGTCATAAGGAGGTGGAAGAAAACTTGTTCATCTTAGCATCTAAGGATAGAACAAGAAGTAATGGGCTTAAACTGCGGCAAGGGAGGTTTAGGTTGGACATTAGGAAAAAGTTCCTAACTGTCAGGGTGGTTAAACACTGAAATAAATTGCCTAGGGAGGTTGTGGAATCTCCATCTCTGGAGATATTTAAGGTTTCAGAGTAGCAGCCGTGTTAGTCTGTATCTGCAAAAAGAAGAACAGGAGTACTTGTGGCACCTTAGAGACTAACAAATTTATTAGAGCATAAGCTTTCGTGGACTACCCCCAAAAGCTTATGCTCTAATAAATTTGTTAGTCTCTAAGGTGCCACAAGTACTCCTGTTCTTTTTTTTGGAGATATTTAAGAGTAGGTTAGATAAATGTCTATCAGGGATGGTCTAGACAGTATTTGGTTCTGCCATGAGGGCAGCGGACTGGACTCGATGACCTCTTGAGGTCCCTTCCAGTCCTAGAGTCTATGAATCTATGACATTGAGAAGTCAAGTCCAGCTCTGTGTGGTGTGGCAGGACCAAATAAACCTAGACTATGCCTGACAGGTGTTGGTCCAAACTGTTTTTAATAACCTCCAATGGTGGTGATTCCGCAACCATGCTGGGAGGCCTGTTCCAGAGCTTAACTACCCTTATAGTTCAAAAGTTTTTCCTAATATCTAACCTAAATCTCCCTTGCTGCAGATTAAGCCCATTATTTCTTGTCCTACCTTCAGTGGACACAGAGAACAATTGATCACTGTCCTCTTCATAACAGCCCTTAACATATTTGAAGACTTACCATCTCCTCATCTCAGTCTTCTTTTTTGAAGAATAAACATGACCAGCTTTTTAGCCTTTCCTCATAGGTCAGGTTTCCTAAACCTCTTATCACTTTTGTGGCTCTTTAGGTCTCTCTCCTAGTTATTCACTTTCCTTGAGTGTGGTGCCCAGAATGGAACACAATATTCCAGCTGGGGGCTCACCAGTGCCAAATACAGCGAGGCAACTACCTCCTGTATCTTACATACCACTCTCTTGTTTATACATCCCAGAATGATATTAGCCTTTTTCGCAGCTGCATCATACTGACTCATATGGATTTGTAATCCACTATAACCCTGAGGTCCTTTTCAGCAGTCCTACCACCTAGACGGTTATTCCCCACTTTGTTGTTGTGCATTTGATTTTTTCCTAAGTGAAGTACATTGAAATACATGACAAATAATTGCATCTTGTTGAATTCAGACCAATTCTCCAATTTGACAAGGTTGTTTTGAATTCTAATCATATCCTCAAAAATGCTTGCAAGCCCTCTCAGCTTGGTGTCATCTGCAAATTTCATACGCATAGTTTACACTCCATTATCCAAGTCTCATTAATGAAAATACTGAGTAGTACCAGACCCTGTAGGATCCCACTATATATAGCCTCCCAATTTGACAGGACCATTCATAACTACTCTGAGTACAATTTTTCAACCAGTTGTGCATCAACATTATAGTAATTGCTTATGAGAATGTCATGTGGGACTGTTCCAAAAACCTTACTAAAATCAAGATATATCACATGTGCTTATTCTCCTCTATCCACTAGGTCTGTAACCTTGCCCATGAAGGAAATTAGGTTGGTTTGGCATGATGTGTTCTTGACAAATCCAAGCTGGCTGTTTTTTATAATCCTATTTTCTACTAGGTGCTTACAAATTGTTGATATAATAATTAGTTCCAGTAGCTTTCCAAATATCAAAGTTAGACTTACTGCTCTATAATTCCCTGGGTTCTCTTAGTACCTATCTTTAAAAAGGGGAACAATGTTTGCCCTTCTTCAGTCTTCTGGGCCCTCACCCATCCTCCATGAGTTCTAAAAGATGATTGTTAATGGTTCTAAGACTGCTTTAGTTAGTTCTTTAAGTATTCCAGGATGAATTTCATCAGGCCCTCCCAACTTGAATACATCTAATTTATCTAAATATTTCTTTAACCTCTTCTTTCCCTGTTTGGTTTGCATTCCTTCAACCTTGTTGTTGTTATTAATTGAGTTGAGAATCTAGTCATCACTAACCTTTTTAGCAAAGACTGAAGCAAAATAAGCATTAACACCTCAGATTTCTTTATCACTTATCTTCCCTGCTAATTAAAGGGCCTACACTTTCCTTCATCTTTCTCTTTCTCCTAATGTATTTAAGGGAATCTCTTCTTATTGCCTTTTTGTATCCCTTGCTATGTGTAATTCATTTTGGGCCTTAGCTCTTCTGATTTTGTTCCCATATGCCTGTGCTATTTTGTACTCTTAGCAATTTGTCGATGTTTCCACTTTTTGTAGGAGTCATTTTTGATTTTTCAGGTCATTAAAGAGCTCCTGTTGGAGCCATATTGGTCTCTTACTATTCTTCCTATCTTTCCTTAGGATAGGATAGTTTGCAGTTGTATCTTTTTTTAATATTGTCTGCTTGAAAAACCACCATCTCTTCTGAATGTAATGTTGTTGTAGCTATGTTGGACCCAGGATATTAGCAAGACTAGGTGAATGAGGTAATATGTTTTATTAGACCAATTTATGTTGGTGAGAGTGACAAGTTTTCAAGCTTACACAGAGCTCTTCTTCAGGTCTGGAAAATGTACTCAGTGTGACTGCTAAATATAAGGTGGAACAGATTGTTTAGCATAAATAGCTAACACATTTCAAGGGACCTTCCAAGATGAAGTGGCCCATTAAACCTCTACAGTCTTGCGGTTGGGGAGGCAGTTTAGTGGATTATAGATTATTGTAATAAGCCATAAATCTGATGTCTTTATTTAGTCCATGATTTTTTGTGTCTAGCAAAATTATGAATTTAAGCTCCAAGACTTGTCTTTTGAATGTTTTGTACAGGTTTCCTTTTGAGAATGAGGACTGAGAGGTCAGATATTGAGTGATCCCTTTGTGAAAAGTGTATTGTCTGCATGAGTTCATTTGAGAGTGTAATGATTGTCATTACACCCACATAGTTGTTGGGGCATTTAGTGCACTGGATGAGTTACACAATGTTGTGATAGGTATGGGTAGGACCCATGGATCTTGAAAAGTGTTTTGTGAGGGGTGTTGATAATCACAGCAGTGGAGATATGTTGACAGATTTTGCATCTGTTCTGGCAGGATCTGGTGCTGCTTTGAGTTGGTGTCCTGGTCTGTGGGGAGCTTGCTTCTGACGACGGGCTTGCCCATTAGTGAGTAGAGGGACAGATGAACTGCAGCAACCTTTCTGTAATGTCTTGGAAAGGGAGATACAGGCAGGCAGCTCACTTCCCAGAACATCATGTCAGGCCAGCAAATGGATGCCTCTGTTCCTGTCAGAAGGGAGTCCCTGTTACTTCTCCTCCTCTGGGATGCAGTGGTGCTTATAGACTCTCAGTATATAAACTTGCTTCACCATAAAACAGAGGAAGAAAAGGCTTTTTAATTTTTTTTCTAAGGGAAGGGACCAGGAAGAAACTTTCTCCTTAGGCTAGGATAGAATGGAGGCCATCACAGGAAGGAGAAACCTGAGGAAATGGATTACTTCTTGTGTGCTCTTCCTGTAGAAGCTTGCAGATACGCCTACTTAATTCCTTCTTTTGTTTTAAAGTCTGAGCCTGCCAGGAGTGTGGGAAGAGGATTGCTGTTATGGTCTGAAATAAATAACATGAAATTCAATAAGGACAAATGCAAAGCACTCCACTTAGGAAGGAACAATCAGTTGCACACATACAAAATGGGAAATAGCTGCCAAGAAAGCAGTACTATGGAAAGGGATCTGGGGGTCATAATGATTCACAAGCTGAATATGAGTCAACAGTTTAACACTGTTGCAAAAAAAAGCAAACATTCTGGGATGTATTAGCAGGAATGTTGTAAGCAAGACATGAAAAGTAATTCTTCTGCTCTGCTCCACACTGATTAGGCCTCAGCTGGAGTATTGTGTCCAATTCTGGGAGCCACATTTCAGGAAAGATGTGGACCAATTGGAGAGAGTCCAGAGAAGAGCAACAAAAATGATTAAAGATCTAGAAAATGTGACCTCTGAGGGAAGACTAGAAAAAATTGACTTTGTTTAGTCTGGAGAAGAGAAGACTGAGATGGGACATGATAACAGTTTTCAAGTACATAAAAGGTTGTTACAAGGAGGGATACATTTTTTACTTGACTTCCGAGAATAGAACTTGAAGCAATGGGCTTAAATTGCAGCAAGGGTGGTTGAGGCTGGACATTAGGAAAAACTTCCTAACTGTCAGGGTGATTAAGCACTGGAAGAAATTGCTCTGGGAGGTTGTGAAATCTCCATCATTGGATGTCTTTAAGAGCAGATTACAAACACCTGTCAGGAATGGTCTAGATAATACTTAGTCCTGCCATGTGTGCAGGGGACTGGACTAGATGACCTCTCGAGGTCCCTTCCAGTGTTTCTATGTTTCTATGTCCCAGATCACAGCTAAGCATCAACCTTCTTCTTGAAAAACAGGCATCTGCTTTAAAGAAAGGAATAGGGCTACAATGTTTAGATATTGTGTTTATTTCAGTGCTTGATACTACAGGCCCAGGGAAACCCAACATAATGGTAAGTCTCATGTCATCTGCACATATGCTGTTTTCTGAATTGCAGAGGTATCACAATTAATCTTGCACATGCAACTAATCAATCTGGGAACCGGGTGGGGGGGAGTGCTGGTGGAGGGGGTTAGACAAGATGCAGTGGGTGTGCCAGTACTTGTGAGGACATGCTCTGATCTATCATTTGAAATGTATCCTTAAATATTGTTTTGTTTCCAAAAATAGAGGTTTTGAATATATTCTAATAAGAATTTACAATTGTGAAATATATCAAACTGTGTCCCATCCCATATTTCTTATGAATGAGTCCTGGTTATAAAATTCTGTGTAACAGAGATATTGCTTGTTACTAAGTTTCTGGTCCATGCCATTTTGAGGTGCCATGCAATAACAATCATTCCTATATGACCATAAATTAAACGTTGATTTCCCTTCAGAGTACAAATACTTAATATCACTGGTTTGCTGTTGTTGACTAGTTTCCTATGGAGGGTATATGAGAAGGGAGGGGGAAGGAAGCATGGTTTTTCTTGTAAGAGCTTTTGTTTGAGTCAGGGTGTTGTTGGAACACTTACTTGAGGGACCAAATCCTACTTTTCTTCTGCACATGAATGGTTGAAGTCCGGGGACCAAATCCTAAATTCTTTACTCAGTCCTTCTCAGGAAAACCAGGTACCTCAGGATTTGGCACAATGGAGTACTTATATAAATAAGATCAGGATTTGGCCTCAAATGTATGAATTCAGATGAGGAGGGAGTTTCTAATCCCCTAGTACTTTACTTTTCTGTCTTCTGATTCTTTAGGGGCAAATACTGGCAACCTGTAACTGAAAGGTTAACACCAAGGGATTCAGGGAAGTAAAGGGGCATAAGTGGTACATTAGCCTGCACAGGGAAGAAAAGTGGCATATCTACATTGTAGGTCACAGTGCAGGGGAGACAGCAGACACCCTGGGACTGATATTGATCTTTCTGTGAAAGTGTTTGGAACACGTTGAGAATAGACAGAGCCTTAACTCTGCTCCTATGGCCCTCTAGCCAGTCAGCAGAGCACAGCCATTTCAGAGAGTCATTGATCTATATACTGGCATATACCAGTAGCAGATTACATATCTTGTCTTGGAGTAAGGGGAGGGTCCAGAAAAGAAACTGTCTTTCAGAGTCATAACTCATTCCTGGGTCTGTTCTGCGGAAGTGTACCAGCATGCTGTCTCTTACTCAGGGCAGATAATAACATTCTAGTTTAAAACCAGTAGTTAAAAAAATAATTTGCGCAAGAGATGCAATATTTGCTCTAGTTGAGTGCTATGAACAAATAGTACTTAAATATTGTGGTGACAAGAATTATAATACATCCTATGGTTGAGACAAAAGGATAGATCGTGAGGATAAATTCTATAAATTCTTTTCTTAGTCAGGCAGATTTATATTGACTTCAGTGGTGATCTGTCTGAAAGACTCAGTAAAAGCTAAATGAGCTCTTAAGATTTTGTCCCCAAGACAATTAACCAGAGGGATAGGTGGAGAATGAGAAAAGAAAAAGTATAATATAAGGTCTGGTACTTCAGTATTGTCTATACAGTTGCAATCCTGCAAAGGACTGACAATGGGAACAGCTTAGGGAAACAAATGTTGTGTATAAAGATTAAATGCAAAGCGTTTGAGATCATGTATATTTATCACCATTAAGAGAATGGTGTGCCATTAAATGACATTCCTTCTAGAAAGAGAATCCTTATAACTCACATACCTTGGAATAATAATTAGGTCTACTGATTAGGTTAGACTCTTCAGGAGAGAGGTACTTGAAGAATCAGTGAAATATACAAGATTCCATGACTATGCCACTTTGCTTATATCAATATTGTGGGGGAAGGTATGAAATAGAAATCGCAGTGCCATTACTGGGTTAGTAGTTATCACATTCCAGAATATTACAATAGTGTGTAGGGTGTGAATACAGGGGTACATTCGGTCACAGTAGTATGAACCAAAGTGTTTCCAAAACTTGGGCTTTAAAATGGTGGTCCTCAACCTCCTTCTTGCTGTGACACCATATTTCAAATGGGGGTGAGGGGAAGGAACCCCTCATTTGTCTCTATCAGGAAAGAGGGCACCCATGATCTGCCTGGCCCTTCTCATGCCCCCCTATTGGTGGGCACATTCCCCCTGTTTGAAGACCCATGCTTTAAAGTTGTAACTACTCTGCCTGGTATTTCTCATATGTAGTATAAATAAAATTAGGCAGAACAAGGTAACCACTTTTTGATTCTCATCCTCATTTTTCTTGTTTTTTACAGCAAACATAGCCATAAAATAGTAGGGAAGATAATATTTTAATTTAAGTCAAATTAAACCACATGAGCTGGAACCAATGATTAACTCTATTAACTAACCTTTTGTGGGGGTGGAAGGAAGACTATTAAGCAATAAACCATGGTGATAGGAAACAAGCACTTTAATTGCAATAATAAATTCCTTAATTAAATATTTGAGCTTTTTATATTGCACTAATGTACTGATCTCTGCACATTACATTAAAAGTAAAGCTATTTGGGAATTTTCCAACAAAACATTTTTTTAAATGTCAAAACATTGAAACTGAAATTTTCATGGAAAAGGGTCAATTTCTACGAAGGGCTCATCAGATTTAGGTAGCAGGTGTCAAGGGGGGGGGGTAAGAGCCCCAGAATAGCCATTACCCAGTGATGGGGGAGACCCAGATACAACTCCCTGCTCTGTCTGATTCAGAGCTGAGACTTGAATGAGGATCTTCACCATTCCAGGTACATGCCTGAACTATTGGCTCCTCTGGGATGGGCACTCTTCTTTTTTCCACAATTCTTTTTTTCTGAAAAGTCTTGGTTTCATCCCAATGTGGAGCAAAAACAATTTCCAAAACTTCATTTTTCTTTGTCAAACAGAACTTTTTTTCTTGCCAGCCCTGATTAAAAATGTGCTGTAGAGTCTGAGTATGTAAGGCCTCTTTAAATGTCAGCAACACATACTAGTAAATCTTTTCACTTTAGGCTATTGATACTTCAGAGGTCAAATATTTGACTTTAAAATGAGTTACACAGAAACCAAAGCACAGATAAACACTCTTATAAAATAAGGACTTCCTACTGACATTGAATTGGGCCCCAAAGCTCTTTTAGCTTGTTCTTCAAATACTGAACATCTTTACCTCTGAGCATGTAAGAACCTGCTTCCCTGGCTAAATTTTTTCTCCTGTTTTCTTCTGGTCACTTGCCCCATTACTATTCCATTACATAAGAATATTTTTGAGTGGGGCATGTTGAAAAACTTCAGGTGGAATAGTCTCCCAAGGGAAGTTAGCACTTAGGAGTCTTACTTGGATAATGCACCAGAAAATGTACCATGGTGGAAAAATCATCACAAGGACGATCGAATTGATATTTTCCATCTCATCTCCCCATTAGGTTTCGTTTTATATTTGTTTTGTACTTCTCTGCCTAGAACCCCTTTAATTTTATGTTACTTGATGTTGGTAGAAGTTGTGATATATTTAGTAACATCTTGAATCTTAAATTTGTTATTTTAATAGTCTTTTATTGTTCCATCTCTTGGATATTGCACTATAAGCTCTGGGACAAACATTGGTTGCCTGTATGTTTTTCAGCTTAATTAGGGAGAGTCTTATTTTTGCTAATTAAATTATCGCAGAGGCTTTTGAAAGTAATTCTTTCTTTAAAGCTAATTTATAGAGATAGAGTTAAAGAGATAGAGATAAAGATAAAATTGGCATGTGTTGGTATTGCTTAAAGGCTAAATCACTAAGCAGTGATCATTTTAAAAGGACTCTAAATTTCCTATTTATATTTTGTCACAAAAAGCATGAGGCTTTCAAATATGCAGGAGAAATTTTTGCTACTTTGCAGAGGGATCACATAGATGAGGGTCTCCATGATAGCTCTCTGCAAGTAGGATACTATCAAATGAGTAGGTGAAGTACGGTGACAAGCTCTCACATTCTCAACTTAAAACCAAAAATGCTACATTAGAAATCATTCTCTAGGGCTGTAAAGACACCGGAGGTGAAGAATAACTCATACTCTCCTAGCACTGTGATGCTTAAAACCAAAGTGGATATCTTGGATATAGACTCTAAAGCAGAAAAGACAAAACTTGAGCATGATCTGGGGCATTGATAACCCTACTCCTATTGAAGTCTCTCTATAGCAAAAGTCTCACATTCTTCAGTGGAAGCAGGATTAGGCTTAATATCATTTGCACTCTAAAATAAGGATTTGGAAAGGTCTCTTTGCTCACCTTCCAAACAAGTTTAATGTTAATCTGTCAAATGTTCATTCATGATAAACATAAAACTTAGCCTCATTTAAACAGGCTTACAGAGAGGGAAAATACTTAAGTTTGCATCTGTAGATTTGGATTGAAATAGTAAGAATCCCATGTAATGGAAGACTATTGTTCTAAATGGTTTATTAAAGTCAGATCCTTCCCTGGGAATCTGCATGTGGATATCATCCTGCCAGTGCAATCTTCCAACCCTTGATCCCTGGAGATTCCCATTCACTGAGGTTTCACACAGATGAGGCTCCACAGGGTTTGGAAGTGGGGTTCAGAACAGGAAGGCACCAGCAGAGACCATGCAACTGTCTTTCATAGTCTTTCTAAAATAGAGAGAAGTCCAATAGGAGTTTACGATAAGTATGGGCTCATTATAGGAACCCAGCCAAGAGAACCAGCTAATGCCAAAGCACTGCACTCTGACTAAAGAATTCACATCAATGGACAATAGAGTTCAGATAAACAATTAATGCAAAACTGAATAAAACTCATACCTTTTATAAGCTTTGTAAAAGCTTAGTTAACTTACATGTGGTTACTTCCTACTATAGCTCCTGTGGTGAAAACACCATGGAAGAATTTGTCTCTAAATATCTTCCTTCATATTTTTGATGTTAAAGGACATGGATGGAAGGCTTACAATAGTTCTTCTTTCCTCCTGCCTCATGTAGGAAGGAAGGTATCTGATTCACAATCCGCATCCCTTCATCTCAGATTAGAGCCTAGAGTGCAATAATTCCCCTGATCTACCTTACTTTTACTAATGGTTCCATGGCTTGCAAAACAGGGAATGGGGCAGCTCTAAAGTGGATTTTTAAAGGCAATTCACAATGGAGAACAAGTAAAAATGGATGTATGAGAAAATTATGTGCCTTATTTGGACCTGCACTAACCTTTTATAAGACTGATGTGTATGATACCATTATCTTTGGAAAATCATGGGAGACGGAAGAGATTCCAGAAGACTGGAAAAGGGCAAATATAGTGCCGATCTATAAAAAGGGAAATAAAAACAACCCAGAAAACTACAGACCTGTTAGTATAACTTCTGTGCCAGGGAAGATAATGGACCAAGTAATTAAGGAAATCATCTGCAAACACTTGGAAGGTGGTAAGGTGATAGGGAATAGCCAGCATGGATTTGTAAAGAACAAATCGTGTCAAACCAATCTGATAGCTTTCTTTGATAGGATAACGAGTCTTGTGGATAAGGGAGAAGCTGTGGATGTGGTATACCTAGAGTTTAGTAAGGCATTTGATACAGTCTCGCATGATAGTCTTATCGATAAACTAGGCACATACAATTTAGATGAAGCTACTATAAAGTGGGTGCATAACTGGCTGGATAACCGTACTCAGAGAGTTGTTATTAATGGTTCCCAATCCTGCTGGAAAGGCATAGCAAGTGGGGTTCCGCAGGGATCTGTTTTGGGACCAGCTCTGTTCAATATCTTCATTAACGACTTAGATATTGGCATAGAAAGTTCGCTTATTAAGTTTGCAGATGATACCAAACTGGGAGGGATTGCAACTGCTTTGGAGGACAGGGTCATAATTCAAAACGATCTGGACAAATTGGAGAAATGATCTGAGGTAAATAAGATGAAGTTTAATAAAGACAGATGCAAAGTGTTCCACTTAGGAAGGAAAAATCAGTTTCACACATACAGAATGGGAAGAGACTGTCTAGGAAGGAGTACAGCAGAAAGGGATCTAGGGGTTATAGTGGACCACAAGCTAAATATGAGTCAACAGTGTGATGCTGTTGCAAAAAAAGCAAACGTGATTCTGGGATGTATTAACAGGTGTGTTGTGAGCAAGACACGAGAAGTCATTCTTCTGCTCTACTCTGCGCTGGTTAGGCCTCAACTGGAGTATGGTGTCCAGTTCTGGGCACTGCATTTCAAGAAATATGTGGAGAAATTGGAGAGGGTCCAGAGAAGAGCAACAAGAATGATTAAAGTTCTAGAGGACATGACCTATGAAGGAAGGCTGAAAGAATTGGGTTTGTTTAGTTTGAAAAAGGTAAGACTGAGAGGGGACATGATAGCAGTTTTCAGGTATCTAAAAGAGTGTCATAAGGAGGAGGGAGAAAACTTGTTCACCTTAGTCTCTAAGGATAGAACAAGAACCAATGGGCTTAAACTGCAGCAAGGGAGGTTTAGGTTGGACATTAGGAAAAAGTTCCTAACTGTCAGGGTGGTTAAACACTGGAATAAATTGCCTACGGAGGTTGTGGAATCTCCATCTCTGGAGATATTTAAGAGTAGGTTAGATAAATGTCTATCAGGGATGGTCTAGACAGTATTTGGTCCTGCCATGAGGGCAGGGGACTGGACTCGATGACCTCTCGAGGTCCCTTCCAGTCCTAGAATCTATGAATCTATTAATCATAATGCTAAAGTTATTCTTCTTTGGAATTTCAGTGGAGAGACAAGGTGGATGTGAGGTAATATCTTTTACTGGACCAACTTTGAGCTTACACAGTGCTCATCTCTTTCACCAACAGAAGCTGGTCCAATAAAAATATTACCTTAACTCCCCATGTCTCTAATATCCTGGACGCAACATGGCTACAACACTGGAATTACAATATCATTCAATTGCCTTGGGAAATTTTTCATTGTCTTTCATCTTGGGTGATTCTTTGCATATGAAACACTGTAGTTGCCCTGCTAACAATGACCTTTCTTGTCAAGACTGCAATCACACCAGGATTATTTTGAGTAAGACCCATAAGTCTAGTCTCCCTCCTGCATTCTTTATCTCATTTAAAAAAAATTATTTTCATTATCGATTTTCCTGTTAGCAATCTCTTGACTCAGCTTTATAACTGTGCCCAAAATTGTTACACAGAGGTTAGCTCTGGATTGTCAAATGACCCTAGATACCAACTGAATTGCCAGGACCAGTTATACCCTGTATGCTACAAACTGTTATAAATATGTGGGCTAGGACTGTGTTTGTACTTTACTTGAATATGTGATGCAGGCTCATTCCACGGTGATATTCACCTTTATGCAGAGAACCAATCTGGGGTACTCTCACCCATTTAAGCCCCATGACAGGGTTGAGCAGGGGAGCTGTTAGTGAAGCAGCCATGTGGAGAGCCTCCGTTCATCCAACATGCCAGATAAGAGAGGCTCTGGATAGGCTAGCATAGAAACTGGGCTGAGGCATTGGAGGATCTATAACTGCATGGCTCCATTGGCTCTGCTACACAGCCCAAGTAGTGCGGAGGGGCTGGGTATGCTCTTCCAGCCTACAGTGGCTATAGGAGGACTGCTCTGCAGACTCTCGCATCCTGCCCACAGATTGGAAGAATAGTTTTTGCTTGTAGCTCTTGTGCACTTCACTACATGCTTTTGGCTTTCCGGGGTGAAATATAGTAACTTGAAAAAAATTAAAATGAATTTGCTCAGTAAGGGAGATCTATACCACTAGGTCCCTTATTGATGCACTTTGAAATTGTTCTGGCACAGCAACATATTGGTCTACAGATTCAGCCTAATGATATATAAGATATTGCTTCATCCAATACCGACACCCTTGTCTGGACTCGTTGACAAATACAACAGAGTCTCCGCAGGCACTTCAGCACCTGACACTGTGTGGATGGATGAAGTTCTGAATTTGTAAAATAAATGGAATACTTAACGTTCCTCATGTGGTAGATAAAATTTGCCCCTTCCCCCCTCTTTCTTTTCCCTCCGCCTCCAGAACACAGTTCCACAGCATGTAGGAGAGAGACCCCATGCGGGTTCCTCGCAAACTGTACCAACTCCCTACTGCTGGGACATACCCTTTCTGTGGCTAAGGAGTAGGGTGAGAGTGGACCAGTATTGAACAATACAATAGTTAAAAAAAATTTAAACTCATATTGACCATTTGCTCCCTGTCAGTTGCTCATCAGAAGAGAGGGTGTAGGAGTACAAGCAAAACAGTGGTTGATCAGGTTTTAATATCTGCAGTGGACCTGGCTTACCTGTGCTTTCAGACAGGTAATGAGCAAAATGCCAAATACATCCCATTTTCACCAGCTTCACTCCAAATTCTGCTGCACTCAAAATCAATGGAAATATTGCCACTGACTGCAATGGCAAGTAGTATTAGGGCCTATGTCTCCCCACCAGTGTACACACTTATTCCATATGCCTATCTACAGTTCCCATCTTCTGATACACTGAAGACATTTGAACACAAGGATACTTGGAAGCATGCAGTAACACCGATTAACTGCAGATAAGATTGTTCCCCCCTTTTTTTTTTACACGTCGTTGGTTGTGAACCCCAAAAGTTTTAAACATATATTAGACTATAATATGTATTTAAAAATCAGTGACCCAATTAAAAGCCAGCTGACAATAAGAATATTTTAGGCCAGCCAGATAGCTTCTTGATTACCAGTATAGAGTAGCACTTGATTTATTGTAATCAAAGGGCCAGATGATACACTGGTGTAAATCAGCATAATTTCTGTGGAGCTATGCTAATTTGCATCAGTTGAAGCTCTGTCTCAAAAAGTTTCAGTTTATCCATATGGGAAATACTTATTTCCAAGTATAAAATACTTATTCCAAGAACACCCAGCATCAGCAATGTGTTGTATATCTCTTGTCTTACAATAATGTTAATTCTTTATAATGGCTTAAATTTTTCCCATTCTGTTGGTTGAGCAGTCATTTTCCACAATCATACTTAATCATCCTTGTTACATATTCCAAGAGTTATTAGATTTAGACAAAGCTAATTATTATCTAAGTTTTAAAATTCCATCTTCCTGATTATCTTTTAGTTGAGTGGGATGACAGCTTCCATTATTCTTTCTGGGAGGTAAAGAAGAGAAGGATCTTTATGCAAATAGTTATTTCAGGATGCTGTCTTCATCTTTAAATAATTTGACATTAAATCTTCAAGGTATTTACCATATTAAAAGGAAGGGGAATCTAAATTCCATTAGACTAAATGGACAGATTTTAAAGAGCTCCAGTAAGCAGAACTGATTGGAAAATTGATTTTTCCATCCCATTAAAAATTTTGACATTTAAAAAAAAATCCCAAACTGGGTCTGAAAACATTTTATTTCAATTTTGAACTTTATATATTACATTTTGAAATGAAAAATCAAAACTTTCTGATCCAAAAATATCAAACCAGGATATTTTGGAAATGTTCTTTCCAATTTTTTAAACCAAATATTTGGTTTAAACAATTTTTTTGGTGGAAAAGATTTGGTTGAAACAGGATCTTCCAACTAAAAAATTTCTGACCAGCTGTATTAGTGAGCGTGAATTTTATGGTAAAATCCAGAGACAGTCTAAACTCTACCTAAGAGAAGTAATTACAAAATATGTTAAAATCAACTGCTACCTTTTTTAATTTTTTTTTGTACAGTGTATCAACAAATGGTTTATTATTCATTTAGGATCAATTCATTTCCATTCATTCTTGTTATGTGAAGGGGTAAATAACTATTCCTTATTCACTATCTCCACACCCAGTCATCTCATTTCTAAATTAATCAATCACAGTCCTTTAGATCTCATTGTATGGAAACATTATAGTTGCCTTCTTCTGCATCTTTTCTTTTTTGAGATGAGATGACCAGAACTGTGCATAGTATTCAAGGTGCAGGTGTACCATAGATTTCTATAGCCACATGATGATATTTTCTGTTTATCTATCCCTTTCCTAATTGTTCTTGCCACTTCACATTAAGTGGATGTTTTCGGAGAACTATCCACAATAACTCCAAGATCTTTCTTCACAGGTAACAGCTAATTTGAACCCCTCATTTTATATGTTGGGATTATTTTTTCCATTGTGCATTGTCTTGCACTTATCAAAATTGAATTTCATCTGCCATTTTGTCCCCTAGTCACCCAGTTTAGTGAGATTGCTTTGTAACTCTTTGTAGTCAGCTTTGGACTTTAGCTATCCTATACATTTTGTACCCTGGTCTTAACATGTTACATTAATTATCCTCATTCCACAAAGTTTCCTTTTGACTATTATATCAGTATTCTGATTTGGTGCCAGGCACTCTAGTTCACCCATCTTAGTATCCAGACTTCTTGCATTTGTATATAAGCACTTGTACATTTTGTCAATATTCAGTTGCTTGCTATTTAAATAGGACTTTTTGAAGTTTGACACTTCCTCACTAGCTCCTACATGTACTTTACCAACTTCTTTCATATGGTGTTCCCCCTGTAATAAATTCATCTCTAAGGAATGTCTCCACCCAAACTGTGTGCTCCTCTGCACCTGCTGGCTTTCCCCTCTTCTTTAGTTTTAAAAAATCCTTTACAACCGGTTTAATTTTACATGCCAGCAGTCTGATTCCATTTTGGTTTAGGTGGAGCCCATCCTTCCTGAATAGGCTCCTCCTTTCCCCAAAGGCTTCCCAGTTCCTAATAAACCTAAAATCCTCCTCCGTACACTATTGTCTCAGCCACACATTGACACCCAGCAGTTTTGCCTGTGTAACTGGCCTTGCACATAGAAATGGAAGCATTTCAGAGAATGCAACCACAGGAGGTCCTGGACTTCTGAACTCTCTTGCAAAACTCCCGTTTTCTGCTCCTCTGCTCTTGTGGGAGAGCTTGCTTTTTAACCCCTGTTCTCCCTGAGTAGCCCCACCCACTTGTTAAGGGATCCTTAAGTGGGGATGTATCCACCAGTCCTGGAACAGATGGGCAAACAGTATGTGGGGCAAACCCTCTTTTCAGGAACCTCTGTCCGAGGCCCATCCCTGGGTCCCAGAGAGTTCTACCTCCAGAATCAGAGACCAGTGTAAAGGGTCTTTTCTGCTACTCACTCGGTTCAGTCTCTTCAGAAACTTATAAAACTATAAACTAACAAGTGTTTATTCCAAGACTAAAACTTGTGTGCAGGCTGAGAGAAAAGATGAAAGACTGTAATAGCACCATGTGCCACAACAAGGGCCTTAGTAGCTGATGTTTGCTCTGGTTATGCAATCAAATATGGGTTGATCACCTGCTGTCCATTATTTGTAGGTGAGCAACCTTTCACTGCATATCTTCTCACAAAAAGCTCCATGCAACCTCTCAAAAGGGCCAGTGATATACTGTACTTCTGTAACTATGTTACTTTTTTTTCTGGTAAACAGTGAGTGATATTCCAACTCCAGGATAGGAATTAGGGTGCTCGTGACATGTTCTATTTTCCTAAATTTATTTAATACAACTTGAGACTCTTAATTTTGTTATTTGAGTAGATGTTGATGACATAAATATCCTTTCAAGTTATTGAATATTGTAGCTAGAGACATGGAGAAACTGTTTGTCGTACACACCATGTTATACTATGTTCCATATAAATGCATATAAGTTAAATTGTAATGTATTGTTTTGTACTAAAGAAACACATGGTGCCATGTTGCACTTAAACTCTGTCCACGCAGGCTGTTTCAGCAGCAGAAGCAGATATAAAATTAAATTCATTTTAAAGAGTGTTGGAATAGACTGAGCTCAACAAGTAACAGCTGCTAATGCTTTCAGATATGTCCATATGATTAATTCTTTATCTAATGCAAGTGGAGGTCAGTAGATATCAGATAACTGATGTCATGTATCTATTTGCAATGGTATTTTTCATAGCATTAAATTGAATGTCTTCAACCTATGCATCTGAAATCTAGCATTTCTGTAGTGTTTTTATTTGGCCAACCTTTTAAACTGGTTATAAATCAGAATTTCACAACTGATTTAATGTTGACCAAAAAAAAACATATTACGGAAATGTTGGGGATTATAGTACACACTAAATGATGACAACTTGCATATCTCACAGAGCATTTGGAGTACAGGCAAGAGACTGCAGAAGATGTTGAGAGCAAAACCTGAGTTCAGCAGGTCCATTGGGTATTAATTTTCTCCTCGGCCAGCAATGAGTGCTGCAAAAGCACTCAGTGCTGGATACGTGAGTGCCCAGTAGTAGCACATTTAACTACACATTCAAGCTATAATAGCCATCTCCCACAATTCTGAGACATCTGGGCTGGTCCTTTCCCCACTTCAGCTCATGGAGGTGATCCAAAATAGCAGTTCTGCATGCATTGGCCATGCCCCTGCTCCTTCTTGCTGCCAGGTTCTCTGCCTTTGCGGCCATAGTCAGTTGGCCATTTTAGCTGCTCCTGTTTTTTCTTTTATTCCTCTGCTTATTTTTTGCTCTTGTTTTCACACAGTGGCAAGGAGGATCTTCTTCTTCTTCTTAGCCCATTCTCCTCCTCTGGGTAAACTGCAGCGGCTTGGTGGTGAATCCACTTGAAGCTGCCGTTGCTCCCAGGCTCACAGGCTGTGATTTGTGCCCTGCCTGCACCCAACCAACTGACTCTAACTTCATTAGGGCATGGTGTTCCAAGCTGGACAGGCATGTGAGATCCTCATCCAGCTAGCTTGGTGGTAAGGCCCAGGGTACTCCAGGGCTCAAAAGTAAACAGGCTTGCAGGTCTATAGGAAGCCCCCTCCCTGTCTTAAAATGGCTCCTAAATGTCCTGGGAAAAGAACCAGGACTCATAAACAGTCCCCTCCCTCCCAGTTTGAGCTGGAGAATTCAGGCAGCAAACCCCTCTCACCTGCCCTAGGGGACTGGGGTACTTCTGAGAAAAAAATCAGACAGATCTTTCTTGGGGGCGCCAGGTGCTGCAAAAGGCAAGCCATATAAAACCTCAGAGCCACAGATGGGCTCCTTCGCCTTGAGCAAAAGGCTCCACCTCATCCTTTCTTCATCCAATTCCCTCTTTCCAATAATCCTGCAAAGCCCAAACTGATCCAGAATGAGATTTTTCATCTTCTGGGTATGAATATTACAAAGTCTGCTCTCAGAAGAGAGATTCTGAGTGTTTTACTCCATCTTTCTTATAGTGCACAGGGATGGTGAGGGGCTTATGTTTGAGAGGCTCAACAGATGGATGAGAGAGATTAATTTCTGGGTGGCCCCATGGTCACATTGGCCTCAGTGGTGTCTTTATCTTAAGGAGATTTCAGTTGATCAGGTGGATGCCTGTTTCCACATCCTCCTAATGCCATGTCACTGCAGAGTGCAGAGATTCACTTGTGGCAGGAAGCATTACCAGTCCCAAATACTTCCTTTTGGACTTTCCTCAGCCTCCAGGGTCTTTACTGTAGCCAACTCTATAGATTATGTAATAATTATGTTGATTACTTAAGAATTCCCTTTGAGGGTAGACAGGTTCTTGTCCCAAGATCAAGCCCAGTATTAAAAATTACTATATATAATTCACAGTTGCAACACTCACCTTACAGGAGCTCCTTTATATTTACAAAAAGTTTATTAATACATTTAGCAAAATCAAAAACATTCTAACTCAGTATGGTAAATAGACTACAAAATGTACATGTGAACACACCATCCCTTGCAGGACAACCCATTGTCTTCCTCATCACCAGTGACCATCATTCTGGCACCTCTCAAGGACTGCTACATCTCTTTCTCTCATTCTGCCCACCAGCTGGGATGTAACTTTTATAATATGTTACACCGGTGCCACTATGTCTAATGCATATTCAGTAGGGCTATTTCTCCTCTTCCTTATTTGTATTTCCTCAATCTACTAATGTTGAGGTGTACTTCTATAGGTTAGTGTATTAATACATGTAACTACAATTTCAGCTCATGATCATACAGTCACCCTTTGCTTAAGCTGATTTGCAGTTATTTCACGTTCTTTGCAGAAGCACTTACTTGAACATGCTACCGCCGACTATTGAGCAAGCTCTTCTTAGTGCCCAAAGTCTAAAGGTAACCGTTAATCTTTGCCAAGGGTTACAGCTACTTAACCACACTTATGCTAATTTATACTTCAGCTAATATCTTACATGATACAGGCCTGTAGGTTTCTTGCATTGCAGCTAAATATAATAATGGCAAGGCATGAATATAATAAAGGCAAAGTAGGCCTATGGGCTACATTATAAAGGTGCTGGTAGTGATCATAGTGAGGCATAGGGTGCTGGGTATTTACTTATACCCCTTCCTCGCTGACAACCTGATCAGAGTCCTGTCCCAAGCTGAGGTGCAAAAAGCCATGGTTCAGGCTCCAGATCTCCTGGAGGGGCATGATTTCAACATCAGTGTAAAAAAAGAGCTCCCTGATTTCTTCAGTCAGCATCTTTCACCTGAGAATGGATGTAGACATAAGCACACTGATAGCAAAACTCTATCCTTCATTTAGAGGTTCTACATGATCCAGCATTTTATCACCTTAATCTGAATCTTCAAGAGTCCTACTATAGCACAGTGTCTTCAGCTTCTGGGCCTTCTGGTATCATGTATAGGAATCACTTCATGGGCAAGGTTGCACATCAGGAGCCTTCCAACTTTCCTCCTGAGATTGTGGAACCACTACCTGGAACACATGAAAGGCCAAATGTGAATCCCGATCTAGGTACTCCAGCTCCCAAGAGTGGTGGATCATCCATGGGAACATCCACAAAGGCCTTCCCATATGCCTTCCAGAGCTTCTTGTCCTTACTACAGAAACCAGCCTGAAAGCCTGAGGTACTTACCTGGGGTTTTAAACCACTAAGGGAAACTGGAGTCTGGATGACCAGACAAACAGCATAAACCTTCTTGTGATCAGAGGAGTCAAGCTAGCTTTGCAAAAGTTCTCGATCTCCTTGGAGGGAAATCCATGTCTTGACTTGGTCAGACAAAATAACTATTGTTTGCATACATAAACAACAAAAGAAGGACAAGGGCCCCTAGGCTACATGCAGAAGTGATGGAAATAATGAAACAGACAGGACAGCTCTCCCTCAGAGCAATCCACATAAAAGGGGAACTGAACCAGAAGGCAGACTGGCTTAGCAAGCACAAGCTCAACAATCTGAAGTCATGCCTGAATCAGGAGGTCTTTGGTCAGTGTTCAAGTATATTCAGTCATCCTTCAGCTGATCTGTTCATGAGTAACAAAAACATGAAGAGTCTGAGGTACCTCATGACAGAGACAAATCCTGACTCTGTAGGGCCAAATGTCTATTTGCACAGATGGCCTTGGGGCTTACTTTAAACGTTCCTATCTTTTTCCCCTCCTCGGGACAGTGATTCAGAGAATGAAAAGGGAGCAAGTGAAATTCATATATATAACCTCCTATAGGCCAAGGAGACCCTTGTTTTCCCTCTTGATGGACCTGACAGTGGAACCTCCACTACAGTTACCACAGAGACAAATATCATCTCCAAGGCTTGATTCTTCATCCAGATCTGGACTGGCTTCAGCTGATAGACCCAGCATTGCCAACACTTCGCTTTCAATAACTTTGATTTCAATAACCAGGCAAACTTCCAAAGTCATCAAGACTTTGCTAGCATCTTGAGTGTAAAGGCAAACTCTTCCATCTGGTTCAGGTTTGATGTCTCTGGTGCCAAGAGCATGGTGTGGGCCCCAGGAATATGGTATCTCAGCCATTTTGGACTTTCTCCAGGAAGGTGCAGACAAGGGTCTTCAATCCAGTACCATAGTACACCAAGTTTCTGCTCTTGGCAGTGTCCTTTCTGCCAATCTGCAGGATCCCTGGAAGAGAACCCCGAGATCTCCAGATTACTCAGAACTTTCAGGCTGGCTCTCAGGGCAATATTCTTGAAATTGGTTCTACCGCTGATTTTGAAGGGTTTAACAGATCATCCCTTCGAGCCCCTGCCTTCTGAGTGTTAATAAAAAGCAGTTTTCTGGTCACTACCACATCTGCTAGAGAAGAAGTTATTTATTCTTCATTCTGTCTGAAGCCACAACATCTGACGGAAAAGAAATGGCACAGCTTTAGATGTCAGTACAGTTATGAAAATCTATATCAAGCATACTGAATAGTAGCAGGGCAGTCACCCTGCTCGGGTTCAGCAAGGGTTAAAAGCCAGCTCTTGGAGAGGGTTGGGGCTGAGTGCAAATCAGAAAAGGCTGAGAGGCAGCCAATCAGGGCCAGGCTAGGCCCTATAAAAGGACTGCAGGGCCAGAACGCAGAAAGTCTCTCTCCAGCCTTGGAGAGAGAAGGACCTGGCTGTCTGGAGTGCTGGGGAAAGGCAAGGGGAGCTCCAGCCTGGCAAATCCCCAGGCTGCGGGCCTTGCTAAAGGCCCAAGCAGGTACTGGGGTTGTAGAGGTGCAGCGCAGGGATAGGTGGGGCAGCTGGTCCAATCCCCCCGCCCCTTGCCAATGATGACTGGCCATTACACTGCAGTCTGCCCCAGTGAATGGGGGCTAGATGATGACTGGCAGTCGCCACTGAGGTGAGGTGGGGATAGAGGGTTGGGGTTCCCCTGGGAGGGAGACCCAGAGATTGGGGGTATTGCTGGGGCAGAACACTGAGGTAAAGGGGCACTGGGGTCTGGGAGGGACATGCGGCCTAAGGCAGGTGAGACATCGGCCAGCAGAGGGCGCTCCAGAGCTGGGGTTGAGCTAATTCCCAGGACAACCAGCAGGAGGCGCTGCACCGGTGAGTCTTGCTTTGCTACATGAATCCACAAGGAGGTCAGGTGCCCTGTTTGTGTCCTTCTAGCCTAAACATTGATGTGAGTTTCCAAGTAATAAATCGCTAGATGGATTAGGCTCTGTATTGCTACAAGGCCTTAGAAATCCCTGCTCCAGAGGTTATCTCTCGTTGCCTCATAGGCAGAATGAGCAAGAGCTTCCACATGAGATCTGCAGAGCAGCCACCTCATCATCCGCCAATACCTCCATCAAACACTAGATAAGGTGGAATTCCTGACATCAGCATGGAGGCCTCTGTTGGCAGGCAAGTGCTGCAGGCAGTATCCCAAAAATTATGTTGCCTTTTTAGCAATTCTTACAGAAGGGGGGAGAGGGGGTCCACTGTTTTTGTTTGTTTGTTTTTTTCCCCTTTTGTCTTATTGCTGAATTTCTTACCTTACCCTCCCAACCTCTGCTCACAACTTCCCAAGAGTCTCAGAATTGTGGAAGACACTGGGCAGCAGAACGTAATATTAGCAGCATCTCCCACAATTCTACCTGCCCTGAATGGCCTTCTGCCAAAGGATCAGATATCTTCTTTTGTTGGATCATTGATACAGGCTGTTTGTCAGTTAAACATAGCTGTTGTGTTCCTGCTGAAGTTACTACTATCTGACTTCTGCACAGCTTTGGTATGACTCAGCTGGTAGAAGGCTCATGTGGTGCTGCATCTTTGGACTGCCTCCATGAGCTGGAAAAGAGCAACCCAGATGTCTCAGAATTTTGGAAGATGCAGTTAGCAGA
This sequence comes from Chrysemys picta bellii, assembly GCF_011386835.1. NCBI lineage: Eukaryota > Metazoa > Chordata > Testudines > Emydidae > Chrysemys > Chrysemys picta. The sequence goes on along the minus strand of NC_088792.1, from coordinate 220,633,028 downwards.
AATGAGATTATCAGCAAGAAATCTTCCATTCTGGTCCATTTGCCAGATATCTCCATGTACCAAGCGTTTTAGTTTATCTTTGGTAATCATTTGTAGTTGCTGTTCTATATATTTTTCATGTTTAATCAGTTTAGCAAGGTGTGCATTTTCCCCAACTGCCATGGCATGCACACTAGCAATTCTGAGATGCTTGAGCAGATATTGCATATTGTGACGAAGTCAGGCTGGACGGTTGCAGGAGGGTCAGGTATGCTAGGTATGCTAGCCCTAGATTGCTAAAGGCCCTTTTTCCTACAAGCTGGGAAGGGGTTACTTCAGGTCAATTAGGGACACCTGAGTCCAATTAAGGGCTGCCTGAAACCTGTTAAAACCTCTCTCTTGGTGAGGGGTGGGGAGAGACAAACTGCTGCAAGGCTGGCAGCAGCAGGGAGATAGCCTTCTCCAGTGTGAGAGACTGCTCTCCTCCCCATAGGGGAGACACCCAAACCCAGTGCCTGTTTAGGGGAAGGACTGACACCCCAGGGCCAGCAACAGGTCAACGCCTGTCCCAGTGAGGGGAGCAGGGAAAGAGGAGCACTCCTCAGGCCTGCCCCAGGGCCTATTGGGAAGGCTCTGAGAAAGAAACCCTAAAGAGGGAAGACAGACACACTCCAGAGTGGGGCTGATTTACCCCAGGCCCTGTCCCTGCTAGAGGAGGGAGCGCTAAGTCCGGCAAGGCAGAAGGGGTGCCTTGCCATAATATATAAGGTTCACAGTAGCAACAACTCTCACAGGTCCACTAACGTGGGAAGGGCTAATTTTATTGAATCTCACTTCTGACTTACCTGCATGCTTTATTGTCATCTAAACGTTGAGTCACTAATTGGAGCACAAAATGATGCTCAGCATAGTTTTTGTAAGTGTTGTATGGCATTTGAGGATTAGTAGAGGAACATAAAACCCTTGCTAAGAGAGCAGAGAAGAATGAGCTGTTTGTTTTTAAAAAGAGGGCATACCACGCCACTGCCGTTGCATCTCCTCCAAAAAGGCATTACTGGCTTCCATTTTGACACTGGCACCTAAGTATATCAGGAAGGCACTTCGCTAATTTCAGGTGAGTGGAAGTCTGAGTTAAGAGATGCAATATGTGAGAGCTTGTAGAACTCTGGAGTTGTCAGCATGGGGACAGATAGGGAATATTTTTCATATTAAAAGCACTCACTAATTCTTTAATTTAAAAAAAATCAATTATTTATTGACTAGAACTACTCAAGCACCAGACAGATTAAGAATAGATGCTAAGAAAAATAGACACATTTTATTTAGACATGTTTCTTAACTTAATTAGAACAGTGAGGTTTAAAGATTTCAATTGATGCATTTCTTTCAAAGTAGACATAAGGAGGCATATTATGGTCTGTTACAGTACAATTATATAAATATCCACTGGTCTTACTGAGAGAAGAAATGGCACTATAGAATCAATCAGGATTGCATGAAGGTAACCGAGAATAGAATTTGACCTTCATATTGTTACCTCTCTGATGTGCAAGGCCTTGTAGACTTGTTTCCCCATGAAGTAAGCAGTGACATGGAGTCTGGGTATATTCTAAATGTAAATTGTCTTTTTATGCCCATACACCAGGCCTGGTCAAACAGAATGCAGTGAATCATTTTCTCCTTCCAGGAATCTCAGTGCAACACCAATGTCTGTTTCTTAGAGAGCCTAAATCTATTCCAACTGGAGACCAAGGCAGAAAGCAGTGTCTCCTGTTGCTTTCACAGCTTCTTTATACAGAAAAGTACCCAACCCAGAACCACCAATAATACATAGTATGTCTTTGTAGCAGGGTGGTCACCCACTCCTACCCTGAGGGGTATAAAGACAGCTCTGGGAGAGGGCTGTGGCAGGGGAAAGCAGCTACTAGACTGACTGGAGAAGCAGCCACAGCTGGGCCATGCCCCAATCAGGCCTCAGCTGGCCCTATATAAGAGGCTGGGAGCCAGGAGCTCAGCAGACTCCCTCTAGCTTCTGAGAGGGAGGGACCTGAGCAGAGTACCTGAGTGGGGAAAGGCTGGGGAGCTCCAGCCTGGAAAGTCCCAGGCTACAGTCTAGCAGAAGGCCAATTGGGTACTGGGATTGTAGGGGGCAGCCCATGGATAGACAGAGGCAGCAGGTCCAAAACCCCCCTTGCCTGTGATGAATGGCTGAGACACTGCAGTCTGCCCCAGTGAGTGGGGGCTCGATGGTGACCGGCAGTAGCCAAATACTGAGGCGAGGTGGGGATAGTTGGTGGGGTTTCCCCTGGGTGGGGAGATGCAAAGAAACAGTGGGGGCATTGCTAGGGGGCAGCACACAGTGAAAGGGGCACTGGGGTCTGGGAGGGACATGGGGGCCAGCGGCAGCAGGACATCGGCCTGCAGAGGGTGCTCCAGAGGCTGGATGAGCTAATTCCCAGAGACAACTAGCAGCAGGAGGCACTGCAGGGGTGAGTCCCGCATGCGTACAGTCTTCCTAAAACTGAACACTTTTTTTATACTCTAAGAAAAAGTTCTTGGCAGACCATGTATATCAGCAGCACCTGGTGACTCCTTCCATAATAATACTAATACTTTCTGTTGAACAGGGAGGAAACAATCTTCTTACTGTTTAGTTGTTATGTTGAATTAATCTGGGTTGAAACCGAAAGAATCAATTGGTGTGTTCTCCTTGTTGATGATTGTACTTTAGTTTATGGCTTTATCCATTAGAACATGAAAGTCCATACCTTCCCCTCATGCCCAAGGATATAATCTGCAAAGTTTACGTTGTTGTAGGCAATTCATTTCATTGGAATGGTCTTGCTTGGCCTCCGTTCTTAGGATAACTCCTCTTCTCAAGAAAAGCAAACATTAGAAAGTCTTTTTTTGCTTATTTAAATGAAATGATTTTAGTACTTAAAATCAATTTATGAAGGAATTATTTCTTAAATTGATAATGTGGGATAATACACTATGGACCTCAGGTGCCTGTGAAACTTACATTAGGTTTAACAGATGTTTCAAGCAAGTGTCTGAGCCATATGTGGTCCCGCATGTGCACATAACATACCACAAAATCCATTTCAAATATAGTAAAAGGAATTCATTGTGGCTGGAGCAAACAATCATGAACTGTCACACTGCTATAAAAACAAGATTTTTGTTGTTGTTGTTGTGCTTCATAGTGAGTTAAACTTTTAAGTTTAGTGTCAGTATTCTTCTGTACTAGGAGGTAATTATTTAAAACAGCCAGTTGGCAGCCAGCTTACCTGCAGTTCTTAATACCTCTTTTTGTCCTTTCAAATAATTTTATTGTTGTGTAGAGCTTAAGAGATGATGGCAACAGTTAATTAACTGTAAGAACTATTACTATATAGCACTATTTTGATTAAACCTGGGTTTGGATTCTGCTAGTTTGCCTATGTGAATTCAGCACGACTTGCTTTTTTACTAAGACCCTTCATTAAGGTCACATCTGTTTCCCTTTAGTATTTCCTCAAACATGACCTGGTTGTTTATAGTGTTTTCATAGTTACAAACCTGCTCAATGGTAAACTCTTAAAATGCAATTTGCAATTATGTTCTTTGGCTCCTAGTGTTCTAAAGATTAATTTTAAATTGCCAGTTTACATGAGCCTCAGGTACTAGAGCAGGGGTCAGCAACCTTTCAGAAGTGGTGTGGCCGAGTCTTCATTTATTCACTCTAATTTAAGGTTTCATGTGCCAGTAATACATTTTAATGTTTTTAGAAGGTCTCTTTCTATAAGTCTATAATATATAACTAAACTATTGTATGTAAAGTAAATAAGGTTTTTAAAATGTTTAAGAAGCTTCATTTAAAATTAAATTAAAACAGAGAGCCCTCCGGACTGGTGGCCAGAATCCAGGCAGTGTGAGTGCCACTGAAAATCAGCTCATGTGCTGCCTTTGGCACGTGTGCCATAGGTTGCCTACCCCTGTACTAGAGAGATGTAGGGCTAAAATACCTGTTTGTATGTAAAACTCTTCCAAGCTTTCCAAGGGTAGCAGGTGATATTTAAAATGCAAAACATAAAGTAAGTATTTGCTTTACATTGTTGTACTAGGAGATCTAAGGATGGTACATCATTGGACTGTTTGACACAGTCAGCTCAGGTGTTTGGAGAACTGAGTTCATGTGGCAATTAAGGGTTGTTGGGAATCCATAGAGGGACTGCTCCTTTAAGGATAAGTTTCAGAATAAGATTCCAGTATTTAAACCTGTTCTCTCATGCCAGTGTTATACTGGTGCAACTATGACCACTCTCCCAAAGGAATTGGAAGAACTAGCTCCTGCGGCTCCCAGCAGGAAACTACCTGGGGAATTATTTTAGTATTTGTCTTGCAGTAGTACTGAGGAGCCCGTCAAGGACCTGTGCACTGTACAAAGGTGTAACACATGTTCCCTGCCCCAAAGAGCTTATGCTTGCATTACTTGCATCAGCAATCTGAAGCTGTAGGGATAAGTGGATTTCCCCCCAAAATCATTCCAAATATAAATAGCTTCAGTAATTTGGGTGTAGTGTATATTTCATACAAACATATTATACTTTAAAAATTGCCACTTTTATGCACTTGCCTAATTCTGCTGTTATACTGGTGAAAATCTGGGGTACTGTCTTACTTCAGTGGAGTCACTTCAGTGTATTACAACATTGCTGAAAGCAGGGCAGCCCACTGATTGTGAGGGAGTGGTTTAATCACTTTTTAAAACAATATTTCAACCACAATAGCCAAACCACTTCAAGATTTATTGGTGCTAACATCAGTAGCATAATAATTGAGGTGAAAATATTGCTCTTGAACAAATTCCATATTTCCCAATCATATGCAAGTTGTGAAGCATACAATAATAGGGCAAATCAATCACTGTGGTAAATTTAAAATAGACTAGACAAACATACTTAAATATTTGTAAGTCTTCTAGTACAGCTCTTGGTACTGCAGGATTGTTCTCTACGGCATATTACTATCTTTACAATTCAAACTAGAACTTAATGTCTGTCAGTATTCAAAGTAGGTCATGAGGGGTTAAATCATAATATGTATCAGAGCTCGTTAGAAAAATGTCTTTGTGCAAGAAACTTCAAAACTGTTTTTGAAACATTTCATGGTGTTTTTTATTCAAACAAAATTGAAACATTTTTTCAATAAAATCTTCATAAAAATCCAAATCTTTGACCAAAATAAAAATTTTCACTGAAAATGAACTTTGGTCAACAAGCAAACTTGAATAAAAAAATGCTTTGATACACATTAGAGTCAAAATGTTTTCAAACAGGGGATGGACCGTATTGTCATTTGGAAGTGGACGGCTTGCATGAGTTGTCTTTATAAATGTCCCTAGCCCAACTACTGGTGGTGGTACAATTGATCCTGTTAGTGCTCTTTCTGAGACTATCATTGTGCCTATTCCTTGACAATATGGCTAAAAACAAATGCTGTGTATGGGAGAAAATAGAATCCCCCAAGTCATGGAATACTCTAGGAAAATGACTTTCATATCAACCTATTGGGAATCATTAAGAAAGGGATAGGTAATAAGACAAAAATATCATATTGTCTATATAAATCCACGGTACACCCTTATCTTGAATACTGAGTGCAACGTGGTCACCCCATCTCAAAATATATATATTGGAAAAGGCAACAAACATGATTAATGGTATGGAACAGCTTTCAGATGAGGAAAGAGTAATAACACTGGGACTTTTCAGCTTGGAAAAGAGACAACTAAGGTGGGATATGATAGAGGTCTATAAAATCATGACTGGTGTGGAGACAGTAAATAAGGAAGTGTTGTTTAGTCATGTTCACAAGAATTGGGGATCACCAAATGAAATTAATTGGCAGCAGGTTTAAAACAAACACAAATATTTTTTTTTCATGCAACGCACAGTCAACCTGTGAAAATCTTTGCTAAAGGATGTTGTGAAGGCCAAAACTATAAAGAACTAGGTAAGTTAGTGGAGGATAGGTCCATCAGTGGCCATTAGCCAGGATGGGCAGGGATAGTGTCCTAGCCTCTGTTTGCCAGAAGCTGGGAATGGACGACAAGGGATGGATCACTTGATGATTACCTGTTCTGTTCATTTCCTCTGAAACACTTGACATTGGCCACTGTCGGAAGACAGGATACAGGGCTAGATGGTCCAACCCAGTATGGCTGTTCTTATTATTGCTAATTTACTCTTGTTGTTCAGCTACAAGTAAACCTTACCAGTCCATTTCACAGCAGTTCACATTTAAAAACTTGTGACTTCATACTTTATTATAGAAGTGTGCTATTAAATAAGCTTCTGAGTATCTTTTTGCAGTCACTTTGGGGGAAATTTAAGAAGCTTTAACTGGGTTTGGAAGGAATGCATGCAATCAGCTACAAGTAAAAAGAGCTCAAATTCTTTAATTCTGGATTTATTGTTTAGTTACTCAGCATGGAATAACTTCATTGCCTCCAACTGAACTTCTATACAAAACTGAGATGAAAAACATTTTAGCTTTTTTCTCTCATTACTCAGAACATTGTATGTGACAAAGTGAAGTATTGATAAGCACATAAGATCAAAGATGTAGAGATGCTAAATTGCCTAAGGTCTGGGAAGAATTCTCTGCATGAGACTTCAAAATCTAATATGCATTAAACAGGGTATTTTGCCAGCATTGGAATAATGTGACTATTCATTCCTGAAAGGATATTGATAATTCTGCTAATAATGTAGAGGGAAGAAATGTTAACTTGTATTCACAGCTGTTAACATTAAAAAGAGAACATGGATTGGGAATTAGGGAGACGACAAAGGCAGGATTGTAAAAATGATGTATGAAAACTCCATCATTTACATACCAGCTTTTAAACAACTGGGAACAGATTAATTCTAAGGATTTTTTTTTTAATGACTGAAATAGCACTGGGCTAGCCACAACAGAGGGTGCCTGACTACAGTGTTTAGATATGTTTAAGATCCTTGTCTGAAGTGAGTTCTGCTTCTCTTCATCAAAACCTCTTTTCTCCCCTACTCTCCCTAGTGTTTGATCTTAGAACGACCTTTTATTCCTGCTCCTGGTTCCTGACCCTCCCCTCAGGTTGGGGACCAACATAGGAGGAATGGGATGTAGCAGGGACCAAATTGCATGGACATTGGTGGCTAAGGAAGGCAGGGAAATGGAGGCATGTTTTGAGTTTGGAGGGAAGGGAGGTGATGAGGGAGGGGGATTTTCCAGCTAGATTTTTTTTTTTTTAATTGGAAAATGCCAGTTTGTCAAACCTGAATTTTCTTGCAAAAGCAAGTTGTGTTTGACAAACTTCATCAAATCTCTGGCAGGGTTCTGATGGACTCCAGGGCAGCTCTGCCATGTGGTCTGCCACAGAACCTGGGGACCCCAGGCTCTGTGGCTCTGGGCAGCTCCATCATGCTAGTGTTTGCAGGCTCACTCTCATGGAACCAAGAGCCTGGAAGCCCTAGGAGTCATGACTGTAATAGGGTCTTGGTTTGTGGCTCCACAACAGGGAGTCTGGAAACCCTGTGGGCTCTGGCTTCCAGGTTCACTGCTGTGGAGCTTGGACCCTGAAAGTCCTGGAACAGGCTCCCAGGGTCTCCAGCCCTGCCATGAGGACTGTCCTGGCAGGGCTGGACAGCAGAGTCCAAGCTTCCAGACTCCTGGGCCAGATGGCTTCTGATTCAGAACAAATCCAAATTTTGAAAAGATGAAATTTCTCATGAACTGTAAAAATCACATTTTGACCAGCTCTTCTTCAGCACGCTCCATAGTTCTCCAACGCGTGTGATGAGTTGAGTATATCCCTGGAAAAGAACACTTGGCCTGAGCACTGTGGAAATTCCAGGGATTTCTGGTAGTTACAATGGCCCCTTGGGGCCACAGTACAGATGGATGTGTGATGGGGTGAGGCTTAGAAATAGCATGAAACTCTTCTGGTCCTGCACAAAGCAGAATCCAACTAGACACACAGACCTTTGCATTCAGCCCTTGGGTGGGTCATTTCATTTCTATTCACCTAGCCACCAGCTTCTCTTAAGAACTTAATTCCGTCAAGAAGTATGTTGTTCAGTTCTAAAATATAATGGAATGATAAAGATGTATGGATCTGAGTAACCGTGCATTTGTACTATGTCAATTGCTGAGCGTCCTTACTGCCACCACCATACAAATTTAGATTGCTCGTGTCCTGAAGAGTTTACCATGTTTTTCATTTTCTATTTGCTCAGTAAAGCACCTAGCAAATCTTTGGTCTCTAGGAAAAATATTCACTAGCTACTATAAAACACACCCTGAACTTTACCACTCATTCAATGAGATTTTTACTAATTTCTAACTATGGAGGGGCAAATGTACAGTTCTCTCTTCTCTCCTACGGGGTTTGCAGGGTGACTAAGTCAGAGTTAATATAAGTGTCCATTGCTACATGATTTGAAAACTTTAGTTGTTTTTATCCCAATTATAAAGCCTGGTAAAATATGAATGATTTTAAACAGATAATAAAATTTGAGAGAAGATTTATGTCCTGTTTTACTGAAATGCTTTTTGCCTACTGCCTTCCAAACTGAACAGATGCTCTGACAATTATTTTGTACAAAAAGGATGGGTTGTTAAGCCTTGACAACTTGATATGTGTTTTAGATAAGTAGACCAAGACTGTTCATTTAAAAACTAGCAACATTCAAAAGAAAGGCATAGAAAGTCCTAGTTCTGTTTGCCAGATATGCTGTGTTTTTAATATAAATATTTTCTTTATATGTAAGGTCATTTAGGTCTGATACACTCCTGACAGCTGTGAAGGCTGACGTCCAGTGCTTATATCAACCTAACAGAGTTTGTAGCATAGATTTTTGCCATCAGGGCCCAGTAATGTCTCCACTCTGATTCTAAGCGACCACTTCTATGGCAGTTTTCTCAGACTTCTTGAATGTAGGGCTTCTCACTACAACTGCTTGGAAGAAAGAATTGCCAAGCTTTTTGTCGGTGGTGGGGAGTTAAAACAAGAGAAAGGGAAGAATAACTGCTACTAGGGGGGACTGTCAAAAACCAAAACAATTTTAAACTGTCAATGCAACAAAATTTCTGCAAAACACCTTAGCTTAGACCAAACAACAAAGGAAACTAGAATTTAGTTTGTGAAAAATAATTTGAATTTTCAGCAGCCTTTGCCCTGGACCCATTTTTCTACCTTTTTAGTTTTGCCCCTTCACACTTGCAGGGGCTCAGGTTATAGGCTAGGCTATTTTCAAGGCTGGATTAAAGATGTGAATTGTGCTCATTTCAAGATCTTGCCAAGGACAAAGTACAAATAAATTAGCAGGGAGGAGTCTAGAGGCGTTGTTAGGGATGGTAGTGTGCAAAAGCTCTTCCATTCGCAAACGTGTTGACTCTTCCACACTGAGGGTTTCTGATCTTGCTTTAGCCAGTTTAGCACTGCTAACGCCATGACATCTGTGGAGTTACACATGTATTAGATTGGAACTGGATCCTTTAACTTTTGTCCTTACCTATATAACTGACGTTGTAATTGTAATCAGAGAAATCTCCTACTGCACTAGTGAAAGTTGACAATTGTGCACTGCTGTATGTCCTTTAAAAATTACATTTCTCTAAATTTTACAAAACTATCTCAGATCTGATCTGCAAAATGACACCACTGTCTGAATAATTCAGCCATTTTTATAATAAATCCTCAATTATCTGCCCTAACTACAGCTGAATAAACAATGAAAAGGATAATGTATTAGAAAAAGTGTTTTGTTCACTTGACCAGAGTAGTTTTAATCTTTCATGAAACACTTTAGATTAGCTACAGTACCATGGTGATAACTTGTAAATGGAATGAGTTTTACTAATGAGATATCTCTTCAGTACTCTATGAAATCTTTGAGAAGTGGGAAGAGACTTGGTGTGGGTGTGGAGGGATTAGCTAAATGAAAATAGTGCACAAGTCAGTGTTGACAAGTTTATGACACTTTGTTAGGCTCTTAGATAAGTGTCCTAATTTTCAGAGGTAGGGAGCAGCCCCCCTTGACTTCATTGAGAGGTCTGGGCGAAGTCAAGAGTAGCGCTGGCTGCTCAGCACCTCTGACAATTAGGACATTTATTTAGGAGCTGAACTTTAGGCATTCAAGGCTGACATTGTTGATCTTCTTTCCCCAAATGGGTCACCCCATTAATCTCTTATGTGATTTTTGTAAAGATATTAATAAACATATAGACACTCCAGTTCTTCAGTGAGGTTCACGAGGCACAGGGGTACACATTTGCAGAGCTCATTGCAGGTTTGGGGGCATAGTCTATAGCTATAACTTTCTTTGCAGTTGATCTAAGGTTGCTAATTATAACGAGCCTTGTTCTTATGGATAATGAATGGTTCATTTCTGGTTAAACTTTGTGATTTGGTTTTTCCTTATGAGTACCGAGCCAATACTACAGTATAGTATTACAGAGCCCTGCGCTGCTGGTGTAGGTCAACAAAAGTTCGATTGAAGTCAATTCAGCTCCTGCATCTGACACTGGGATTCAATTCTGGGTAGCTTTTTGGTTCCTATTAAAGGAGCTTAAACTGTTATGTAGGGGCACTAGTAAAAGATTACTACTTAAACCCTACTGAGGTAAGGGACAGGAAATGGTACCCACTTATTTCCAAGAGACTGACTGACTGGAATCAAAACAAGTAGTGGTCTCTAGACCAGGAAATTGAGCTGGTGAAAGGCACTATGGGTCTACTTTTTACTGCTGATATTGTCAGCAGCTACCATGGACTCCAGCTGGTATTGTGATTGCTTAGCACTTCTTAAAATCAGGCCCTAGCATGTATTTCAAGTTGGTTACCCAAAAATAGGTACACAGAGAATTAGAGGCTACTCTTGAAAATTCAGGCCTATGTGACTTGCTAATTACCCATCATGCCGGTAGCAGAGGTGTGAATGAAACTTGGTATTTATACTCTACTGCATCACACTCATTCCTTTTTCACAGGTCATATTCATTTACTGAAATACTACATATAAAAATGACCACAAGTAACATCACTTCTTAGCATTTTGACAGAGCAGAACCAAATTCCATATCTTCTTTCACAAGCCTGAAGTATTAAATCCTTGGAAAGACTTGAAACACACATTCACTGAATTTTAATATCTCCATCCCAGGATAAAGACACAAATAGGCCAACATTTCACTACCTATTAGATGATAATGGGTACTGAGATACATTTTCTATCAAGGTAGTAGTCAATAAATATTGGCAATGGACAGTGCTTTGAAGACACTCCTGTTGTACAGGAAGACTAGTGGCATTTCTAGTCAATATAGAAAATGTTATTTTGTGTCCATTTGATGTAGAGAAGGACAACTGCTCAGTATGCATTCCAGTGGCTTAAATGCTTTAGTGGCAAGTATATGTTGAGAAGCTTCACACACTTTCGCAGAACTATCCACTGAGAACTGATTCTAATGTTAAATGAATACTATCGATAGGCAATGGAATATTGTTCTTCCTGTGCTTATTACATATCTTCATGCTGTGTGCTTTTGTGCTCTCTTTTGTTACAAGGCAAATCCATCTTTTTAATTCCTCCCCCATTAGCACTTATCACTATTTGCTAAATCTATCTTAAATAATTCTGAATATTGTCTTAAACAGAATTCTGGGATTTTTTTCTAGCTGTCAGGATTTGGGTACTTATTTTGATGTCCACTTTATAATCTTTAATATAACCCCCATTCTAAATATTAGACTTTAATTATCAAGTGTCATAAAGGCAGCTACATGATCCCAAGAAATAACCATGCGGAAAACCAAAAGTTTTCCTAATGTGATATTACATCCTAGCTGTCTCATATGCATACAGAACAAGAAAAGTTCCTTCATTACAAAAAAGTTCCTTAACTACTCAGAAGTGATTTTCTGAGACAATGTCTATATCCAGACATATGGATTCCCTACACTGCCATTCTTTTTTAAAAAGAAAAGTACCTACTGATGCTGCCTTGGGTCTCAGTAATGAACCATAGAACCAAACAATAATGGAAACTAATGGACTTTAATACTGGAAAAGTATATACTATAGAAAGCTTGTCTAGGGTGATGGAAATGTGGGTATACTGGCACCAGCCATACACGGAAGCTGTATAGTGGATGGAGGGGGAGAGATACAAGACCATGATAGCTGTGGTCTATCACAAGCAGAAGATATTTTATGGGGAGAAAAAATACTCTACAGCTCCAGCAGGGAGGCCTCCCCCCAAAAAATAACAATCTCCCATGTAAGAGCTGCTAGCTCCACTACTATTTTGTATTAAGTGGGATATTTGAGGCACACAACGAAAGGTAACCTCTATGGTTCAGCAAAGATTCATAGATTAGAAGGCCAGAGGGACCATAGTGATCATCTAGTATAGCCTCCAGCATACCACAGACCTCCCTGAATTAATCCCTGATGGAACAAGAGTATGTCTCATAGAAACACCTCCAATCTTGATTTAGAATGCCAGAGAATCCACCACAACCCTTGGTAAGATGTTCCACTGGTTAATTATCACTGTTGCACCTTATTTCCAGTCTGATTTTTGTCTAGCTTCAGCCTCTAGCTGTTGGGTCTTGTTATACCTTTTGTCTGCTAAATTAAAAAGCCCATTATAATTTTTTTGTTCCCTGTGTAGGTACTTATAGACTGACCAAGTCACCATTTACCTTGCTCCTTTAATAACCAAAAAAAAAAAAGGCGCTCCTTCAGTTTTTCACCATAAATCATGTTTTCTAATCCTTAAATCGTTGTGGCTCTTTTCTGAGCCCTCTCCAATTTATCAAAATCCTTCTTCAATTGTGGGTATCAGAACTGGATACAGCATTTCAGCAGTGCTCACACCAGTGCTGAGTACAGAGGTAATATAACTTCTTTACTTCTATGCTATATTCTTTATTTATACAGCTAATGAGCACATTAGCCCTTTTGCCACAGTTTTGCACTGTGACCTCCTGTTCAGCTGATTATTCACCATGAATTCCAAGTTCTTTTCAGAGACACTGCTTCCCAAGATAGGATCTTCTATCCTGTATGTATGACCTGCGTTCTTTGCTCCCAGATGTATACATTTGCACATATTTAAATGCATATTGTTTACTTGTGTTCACTTTACCAAGTGATTAAGATTGCTTTTTATTCATGATCTTTCCTCTTCATTATTTACCACTTCCCTGAATTTGGTATCCACTGCAAAGTTTCAGTGACTTTTGGGTTTTTTTCCCAGGACATTGTTAAACAGTGTAAGGCCAAGAAGCAGTCCCTGTGGGACCCCACTAGAATCACACCTGCTCAATGAAGATTCCCCACTTACAATTACATTTTGAGCCCTGTCAACCAGATTTTCATCCTTTTAGTGTGCCACAAATGTTGTGTCATTCTAGCATCTTCATCAAAATGTCTGGTACAAAGTCCAATACCATTCAGAATCTAAGCAGGTTGAGACCTGTGATGCCTTAATATACTTAATCTATGTATATTACAATTAAGGAGTTGTACTGTGGCTGTGCAGCTAAATAGTGGAATGTATATTCTCCTGTATGCTCATATGATAGCACAGGAGAATTTATTCAGAGGTGAGTTACTATAGGCAACTATCTGCTTGGGTCACCTATGCCTGTGGAGAATCTCTGACAGTTCTTGGCTGTAATTTCCCTTAATGGAAGGGGACAAGTGCAGTGACTCCAGGAAGGGGTGTCCTGCTCCTTGTCCTGGCCAGTTGCCTTAAGAAGAACCTTGGAACCACTTTTCATCTCTTGGATTCCAGGGCATACTTGGAGCATGAGATCTCAAATCTGACTCATGGCCATGGCACAAGAAGCACCACAGACAGTGAAGAAATTAGAAACAGCTCCAACCACTACTAGCAACAACATGACACTTCAGGACTTGGGTTTTGAGTAGACTGCACAGGAGAAAATAAAGGCTAACACATCCTGAGGCTATGCCTAGATTACATTTTAGGACAGCATAACTGTTTCTCATGGGTGTGAATAAAACACACCCCGAGCAATATAAGTTATACCAACACAAGCACTGGTGTGGACAGCGGTATGTCAGCAGGAGAGCTTCTCCCATGAACATAGCTACCTGTTGCTCATGGAGGGGGCAGGGGGGACTGAGGTAGTTAAGCCAACGGGAGGGCTTTCTCCTGTTGGCTTAGAGCAGCTACATTAGAGAATTTACAGTGGTACAGCTGTGCCTCTGTACATTCCCTAATGTAGCCATGCCCTGAATCTTGTTCTATGGGCAAAGATATGTAACTGGGTGTCAGGAAACTTCTGTTGACCTATCTCTAAGCAGGTATTTGAATCCTACCTAAAGCTGCTGAATTTCTGCTGCTACTATAGCTAGCTTTGGTTTGTTTAAAGTCATCTAGTTTATAAGTAAGGGGGAGTAGCCAGTACTTAAAGTGGACTGAAAACAGTCAGGGCTTTGTCTGTCTGGGACCCCACTTGATTAAAAAGTTTTTTGCGGGGTCTGTGATCCCTTCTCCCTCCCCACCCTGCATGCACACTTAAAGCACTAGCTCTCTAGAGAGGGAGCCAGGGACAGATGAGGCCCTCAAGGGAAACTGTAGGGACAGCTAAGCTCACGGAAGAATCTAAATGCAAGGTTTATTTTTTACCTTTACAACAGTAGCATTTTTCAAAAAAGTGAGAAAATCCCAAGGGATATACACAAAGCAATAATATAACTAGAAAATGCAGTAATTCAAATAATGCCTAACAAAAATGTCACACAGTACTTTTCAAACAAGCTATTGTGTAAAACTAGCCCTCTCCTTATCTTCAGGCTTTCATTAGTGGAGTTCTCCAGACATGCTTACAAATGAGCAATAAGTAGAGGAAGTTAAAATAACTGCAATGCATTTAAACTATCGTATAACTACTAGCACTCAGGAATGTGGACTGCAGCCACAATGACCATGTTTTTTACAAAAATTATGCATGGAAAGGACTGCTTAGTTGTCTAGTCTATTCCCAGCCAAAAATGAAATTTTGTTCGGTTTGCAAGCAGAGATCAGTAATTGCAATAAAATCAAATGTCTGAAAGTCAGGAAATTCTAAAATAAGATTACACTTCCACAGAATTTCTCCCAAAATATTCTGGCTCAGGAGAGAGCATTAAGACAAAACTCATACTTTCAAATGGGGGAATAAAAAAAAGCCAGGATTCCATTACTCTGAATGGTTGTCTTGGTACAAATAAGTTTTCTAATGCTGCACTTCAGAATGCACATAATTGAGAACTGACTTTTCATACAGAGAACAATAGACTTCTCTATTCTACTGCTGTGTACATATAGGAAACCTCTTTCAGCTTCAAAAGAGACAAGTGCTCTGCTCCTCTGTCAAGAGTCAGAAGTTCAAATGCAGAAGTGCTGTATATTTTTAATTAACTCATTTTCCTAAAAGATTTTATTTAAAACTATGAACACAATCCTTCATACAAAGGATTTCTCAGCTGATCATATCTTAAATTACAGATGCCCAAAATTGTAGGCTGTGAATTTACACTTTTGTATTTGCCAAAAAGAGCATCAAACAACCTTCCTGGCTAGACACTCATGAATCAGAACTAGACAGTTGGTCAATTAATCAAGTCAACAATATCCGCTTCAGCTGGTGTAAATTGGCATAGTGAGTGGAGCTATGCTGCTTTACCCTAGCTGAGGCCCTAGCCCCAATTTCTCTGACTTGTCTAGCTTAGACATCCAGTTGAACACGGACCCTTAATCTAAACTGTGGAACTATTATACCTAGCTTCCTAAAAGCTAGATACTGTTACTCAAGTTGAATAGTCCCATTGACTTCAATGTTGGAGTAATTTTCTCACTCACCCATAATATAAACAAGGGTTTCACAGTCTAGATCTAAATCAACCTTGGAATGTGACTTTGTTGCAACTCTACAGGTAAAGTGGTCGTGGTTTGAGTGCCCTGATGAACTGATTAAGGGCTGCAGGAGCTCCCCTTCTATATTGCCCCTCTACTGAAATCATCCTATCTTTGCTCTCCAATGCTCCTGCAAAATCCATGCTTTCCTCAGCCCAACCCTACCCATTCTATATAAACACATGTGCACACACTGATGCACCTTCTACAGACTGTAAGGTTGGAAACCGAGGCACAAGTCCACCCAATGTAAGCTTAATCAGTTTTTATCTTTTATTTAGAAATTGTCACACAAAATCACAGTTGCTTATAGTGTCTTATCAGACATATATAACAGATAAGCTGGAACAGATAGGGGCCAAAGTTACAGGGTAGTGGGAAGCTCTTCTCCACTGTCTTGTGGTCACCTGCCCCTGGTCTGGTATTCTCCGATCTGGGGCCTTTTTTTATTCATTTTTTTTTCTTTCCAAATAACATTGATTGGAGGAAAGCTAATGAATATGTAATCTAACACTACACATACCCAGTTATACATTTATCCAAACTTTTGTAATTTGTAATTTCATTTTCCTGTGTTGCAAATCATTAACATTATATCAACAATAACTAACAAAATGTAACCCTTATTGTCTACCATTCAGCAGTTTTCTTCATATTTTAATATTATAGTTCAGTATACATGGATTATCCTAAATTACTCATTAACATAACCTCAACTTTTCTATGCATATAAAAAATGATGGAGGACAACCTGACCCTAATGTCAGCGTAGTCTTATCATTTCCAAACATGGGTTTTCAGGGGATTTTTAGCATCACACTTGTAAATTACTAAAAAAAAAACAAAAAAACCCTTATCAGTAATTTTTGCCTGTTGCATTTTGGGGTACTTTATTCACTTCAGGGCCTAGGTTTTTAATTTTTCCCCAGCAAGACATTTTAAGATCACCTCCCAAGCTAGTACCTTTAAATCTGTAGGAAAGAGGTACTGTGCCTCACAGGGAATGGGATGGATAGGAACCAGGAAGAGCCTCTTCCTCCCTCCCCTTATCTAAATGGAAACTTATTTTTAATTTTCTCCCACTGTCAATCCTACAAGGTAAGCTCTGGTTTTGTTTGTTTGTTTTTTTAAGTAGAACAAATTTCTAATCATGAATTCTACCCTTTGAATATGATTTTAATTTTCTTGTGCAATTAAGGTGGATAACTTTTTTCAAATGACAAACCTCCCTATCAATCAGAATGTACTTTGAGGTTGTCTCTGCAAGTAAAGATTTTTTGTTTTTGTTTTTAAATGAAGCCTTATCTCCACATCTATCATTTCTGAGGGAAGAAGAAAGCAGCTTTTCTTCCTATGTCCCCAACAGGCAGATGTAAAAAGGTGTAAGTTAAAGTGGTTCAAGCTCTCCTCCTAGCTCCTTGATTTGCCAATCAAACCAACTTGGACTTTACACTTTGCACCTTGGCAAATTGTTGTATGTAGGTGTAAGCGGATCCTGTATACAGAAACTAACTGATGCATTACCTCTGCAGCTGACACAGAGATGCTGATCCAAATTAAAGCTACCAACTTTGGACTCTTCAGTTTAAGGGGGTTCCTTTTCACATTATCAATGTGAAGATGAGGAGCCATGCGCCAAGATTGCCCAACACAAGGTATTTGCTTAGAAATGGAAGTTTAAAAAAAAAAATTAGACTGGGATGTTGATCACACTGATCGATGGTAAACCTTTGTCAATAGCTTTTTACATAGACAAATCATGCTGGTCTCTAGTGGTTTGTTTCCCAAGCCTGAAATATATCATACACAGGGGCTTTAAGAAACTTTCTGGAAATATTCATTCAGCACTGCCCTAAATGTCACCGAAATACAGATGTATTATCTTGATGGATTCTTTTAAGGGCCAGCAATATGATCTTTATGTATGAAAAGTGAAACATCAGAAAAGCAACCTAATTTTACTGGCTCCAATAATAAGGAAATACACTATGCCTTATGGATAGTCAATCTTCATTTAAAAAACAAAACACACTATTATCCTAATGGACTGCAGTAAATGAAATGTTAGGTTTCTCTCAGATACTCTATTGACCTACTTCTCAGGAATACTAGAATTCCGAGGAAGCTGTGCAGTATCATTTTGGTACTTAATGATCAAAAGTATTTGTGCTTTTTTGAATGAGTCATGACAGTCAATGTTGTTTCAGTAGGAATAACTAACCTCTTAATGTAGTTTCTAGTGAGTCAATTCTCAAACCCAAGTGCCTACTTAGATACCTAAGGCTGTATGTAGGCAACAAAATACCTATATTAGGGTTCAAAAGGCAAAATTGGCCACCTAAATAGGAATTCAGGAATCTCAACAAGCATTTAGATACTTTAGGCACACTAGTTTGATCATTTGGCCCATTAGCACCTGCATGCAAACATGCTTACCCCAACCCTGACCTGCTTGTTTCTATCCAACTGTTATGTCTTGTCTTTTTTTTGTAAGCTCTTTGAAGCCATTTTTTTTTTTTAAATCTGTGTGGTGTCCTGTTCAATGCAACCCTGAACTGGTTAGTCTCTAGGCACTACTGCAATAAGAAGATTTCAGTAATAGCAGTACATGAAAACTAATTGTGGAAAAGGACCCTGACTGTCTGCATTAGAACCCCTCTACTCAGGCACTTTTAAATGCCTCCGGCTACATCTACCCTTGGAGCTAGGGGCTCTCATTTGAGCTTGCTTGCTAAAAATAGTGTAGCTACAGTAGCACAGGCAGCAGTGAGTAACGGCACAGGCTTGCTGCCCCAAATACACGTGAAAGGGGTCCAGGGGGGGTTGTATTTGGGGCTGCTAGTCCGTGCCTCTGCCTATGGCCTGTATCGCGGCTACACTATTTTTAGTGAGCTAGCGTGACTGTGTCTGTGCAATCTGGGAATTTTACTCCTAGCCTCAGACATCCAAAGCCTCAACAAAAGAAACTGGCTGGTTATTAATCAGCATCATTTCCCTTAGGGTACAATGCTCTTTTCAGCTATTTATATAGTGCTGTTCTAATGCGGAAATTTGACTTCATTGTGCTCTCTCCTTTTAATTGTTGACTAGTCAGCCATGGCAATGCCTCTAGAGATTTTGACTGACAGAACTTAGTCAACTTTAGGACTTGCTGAGAATCTCTGGTACACATTCCCTTTTCTTACTCATTCTCAATGAGAGATGCCAAAATAAGTTCCTGTACCAAATGGGGCCCCAAATGGACCATTTTAAACATGAAGGACCTCTTTCTATTTTCTATTTTTATTCATTTCTATTTTTGCTCTGCATTCTGCACAGTAATGATAAATACAACCCTTATCTATACATACTCATCTAATACGATGGTGTGTTTTGTGTGTGGTCCAACATATTGTGTTAATACAAATCAGCAAAAACACCTAAATATGGA
This sequence comes from Chrysemys picta bellii, assembly GCF_011386835.1. Taxonomy (NCBI): domain Eukaryota; kingdom Metazoa; phylum Chordata; order Testudines; family Emydidae; genus Chrysemys; species Chrysemys picta. The sequence continues at coordinate 220,613,656 of NC_088792.1, read as the reverse complement.
GATGTTTTCCTTGCATCACCAGTTTGACATATTGCTGCTGACAGACCAATTAAATAAAATGTCATAGATGAATATCTTTACTGACAAGTGTATTGAATTAGGAGATAGCCACTTAATATTTGTCCGTAATTAAATAACATTGAAAGGCAAGGGGTTTGTCCAGCTTCATTATGAATAGTATAAGTAATGCAATCAGAATGAAAATTAACAATTTAGCCTGTGGTTAACTGAAATATGCATAATTTTAACTGTTATGCTTTCCTGGGGTATTTCTTTGCCAAATGTACACCCATAATGTTACTATTGGATTCTTTTCTGTTGATTTTTTTATAGCTGCACTTGGCTCAAAATCTTCAGCATATTCAAAAATAATTACAGGCCACTTAATTTGCTTTAACAGATATTTGAATACTGTGTATTTTTCATAGAAGCATAACCTTCCTTCTGATTTAGAGCCTCCTAATGAGTTGCCTCAGAAGGATAATGTGTCAAAACTGCAGTCATTCAGGAAGAACTGAAATCAGTGGGAGTCTTACATGAATTATGACAGAAGGATTTGGTCTATTGTTTGTTTTTAAAGGAGAAGGTTAGTAGCCACTTGAAGTGGTTCACAAAGTGAGCTCATAAGAGGCCTTGAGAGAAGGTAATGGAAATAGTATGACAGCTACAGGCAGTTTGTCAGTGAGAGAGGCTCACGAGTCAGTCAGATGGTCAGGTTGTGACACGGGGGAGGAGGGATTCTTCACTCTCTCAGCTCTGATATCCGTGCCACCTAAATTTAGCTTTTTAATGTAGAAACTTCCTGTACTCATTCCAGTTTGTTGGGTCCTGTTAATCTAACATTGTACAGCGTTTACTTTTGGAGGGTATACCTAGAGACCATCTACAACAGTGATTTCCAAACCTTTTACTAAGGTGACCCACCAACTGCATTTTTAGTTTATTTTTTTGCTATCCAACCAGGGTCCAAATTCATGGGGGAAATACAAAATCATAGGCCAGTACCCTTCTCATCTGCTACTTCCTCCTCGCCCTGCAGAGAGGGCACTGACCACCCTCAGCAGCACCTTCTGCCCAGACACTGCAACCCTAATCCTGGCCTGGTGTGGAGGGGAGGATTGGAGAGCAAGCCTGCTCCACACTCACCACACAGCAATAACTCCTATTCTGGGGGTGCAGCTTGGTTCCTTGCTTTAGGGGTTGCAGCACTATTCAGGTTTGGACCAGCTGCCCCTTCCTCATGGCTGAGAGGTAGCTGGGACAAATATGAATGAGTGGTGGTGTGACCTGGCACAGAGGGTTGCATGAGTTTGGCCCAGCCATCTCTCCATCGTGGCATAGTATTGGTGGTGGGTTTTTTTACCAGTACATCCTTTTTGACTCTACCTTCCCCAAACAGTTGAGTTACTAATCTAATACAGGCAATACATTTTCCATTTCTATTTGATTTTGTTTTTTATTTTGGTTAACTGCATTTCTATAAATGGGATTTGGTGTTTCAGACATTGCAATTAAAATATACCTGCTGACTTAAGTCACAAATTCTAAACAGGTGCCTATCTCTGTTTTATTTTCAACCACACAGGCTATTTTTCCCAACATGATTGTTATGTAATTGGAATCTGAGGGGATGAGGGCAGATGGAAGGAGTGGTTGTACTCTCCCAAGCTCTGACCTCAAGCCAAGCTCTACACACTGGAGATCCCCAGATAAGATTCCACTCTCAGAAGACTGGACAAATTCAAAACATGATTGTTTGTGCTCTGCTGTGGTTCTCAGGCTTTGCAATCTCTCAGTGGGGTTTGGGTACAACACTCAGACGGGCCTGGATTCAGAACATAAAATGACACATTAAAAATAAACAAAATGCGCATCACTGACTTGGCATGACCCAAACAAATTGAAATCCTATAGGGAATATACTGTAATTCTTGCATTAATTTACTACTATCAAACCTGAGGCCATTCAATTTGGGATGATCCCAGAAGCATTTAATCATGGTATCTACACCTCTACCCTGATATAACGCGACCTGATATAACATGAATTCTGATATAACACAGTAAAGCAGTGCTCCGGGGGGGTGGGACTGCGCACTCCAGTGGATCAAAGCAAGTTCGATATAATGCGTTTTCACCTATAACGCGGTAAGATTTTTTGGCTCCCGTTATATCGAGGACAGCATTATATCGAGGTAGAGGTGTACCTCAAAAGTGAAAACTGCCTTTTCTGCAGCAATGTGCTGCTCTTTCAGTAACCTAACTCATTTTCTAGTGTAAAAGCTATATTAGTAGCTGTTGAATATTTCAAATGCCTCTTTAAAAAAGGCTGGTTGAAAGTGACTTAGGGCTAAAAAATTCTGCTGAAGCGGATGCTGGGTTCCTGGGAGATCTGGAACTGGGAAGGGAAGAGCAGCCAAATGGTACAGAGAATCTTAGACCATTAACTAACCACACAGATTGAAAATTGCATACGTGTACATAATGTCCTACTTCCTCCTATTACCATGGCACAGATTCTCTGCTGTGTCCATCATGGGAGTAGGCACATCCGTCCTCATAGTATCTCTTCACACCAAGCACCAGTCACTCCCCTTCCCAACCCTCAATATGTTCCCTGTACCAGGGACTGTAAACAAAGAAGTGTAGACACTGATTTTACACTAGCTTCAGAGTCCCTTATGCCAGAGATATCCACAGCAAAAATTTTACACTTAGTCTCCACTAACTTTGCTTCCTTGAGGTAGAAGAGCTCGGCCTAGAATCTGCCCCTTACCTCTCTGTTAGGAGCTGCTTAGGTTAGTGAAAGAATACAGTGCATAAATCCCCACAAAGCTATTATAGGTTTTTACAGAAACTGAAATGTAACATAAATAAGCCCTATGATAATAGCAATAGACTGCTCCAAGGTGTCCATGAATAGGCATGGTTCTTGTGTGGCTGACATAATTCAGCATTTAAACTTGACCCTTACTCATGCACACATCATTATAGTTTATAGTAACCTGAATGTAGGGATATATGAACATGCAATATTCTATTGTCATTCTACCCAGGGCTAATGGTTCAAAACATAAAATCTTAATTTAAAACAATTTACTTGGTTATTCTATAACTAACCTATTTCAAATCTACAAATTCAATAGGTAGTAACAATCATTTGAAAAAAATCCCATTGCAATTCCATCAGTTTCTTCTCATTCCCACTTGGAAGGAAAGTGCTTAACTTGCAGGTATTAGAAGTAGTTCAAGGAAACGGGTATGTGGAAAATCCCAACATGTGGTAAATGAGTCTGAGGGAATTTTATTTTGATTATTCCCAATGGAGTTTAGAGTGAAGTTAAAGTTAGTGCAATGAACACATTCACAGCATCAAAAGAAGGCATGTTACATCCATTTAAACTTATTCTAGACTTCCTCAGTCTTATCTCTGAATTTAGCCATATGCGCCTCATCAAGATGGTAAGGGCTGTAGAAAGAGATATATCTGTCCAGCTACACATATGACCCTCATTGCTGTAGTATTTGAAAACCTCACATTCATAAATGGATTTCTATCGTTGCAGCTGCCCTTTGAGATAAAGAAAATCCTGTCCCCATTTTTGGGAAACTGAGGCACAGGTTAGCTTAAGCTACGTGTCCAAAGTCCTAGAGGAAAGCCGTGGCTAAACTAGGAATCAAATTCGGTTCTCCAATCCTATTCCAGTGCCCTGTCCACTAATTAATAATCAATAATGCTTCGCTCTTATACAGCACTTTTCATCAATAGATCTCATAGACCATTATAAATCCTTTCTAGCCTCTCAAAATATAGTAGTCCTCAAATGTTCAAAAATGTGTTTCTCCAAGTATTTGATAGTGTTCAGCCACTTCTGAAGCTTAAGTGCCAAGTTAGCTAGGTGAAAAAAGTCATGTTTTATGTCTTCCCCGAATGTCTCCAAACATTTTAGACTGGAATATTGGAGTTTAAAAAGTCAAGCAGTCAGAATAGAAAGCATTTTTCTTTTTTTTTAAGCATTACCAATCTCATTCCATTTCTGTGATCAGAATCTCATTGCACTATTAAATGGAAAATGCCTTATCTAATGAATCCCTGGTCTAAAACTAATTTTATTATCTGCATATCTTTGTGGCAGGAGAAAAGGGTGAATTCAAAGAACTTTCTTGTGCTTTCCTAAAAACATCAATCTTTCTCTGTGTGCCCTACTTTTCAGATCAGAACTATGATTAGTTGCAAGTAGAAATGGGGAAGTTCCCTATTTGGGGTTACCTCTTTCTCAAATCTTGTTGCATGGCATTATAATTTTCATTTATTAAGGTAATGACCAGACGCCTGATTCTCAGAATTGTACATGCCATTGATTGCAATGTGAATGCTCAACATCTCTGAAAATTTGGACATTGGACTCCTTTGGCATGCCAAGCAAGCCTCCTGCATCAGTACTGTTTCTTCCTTCAGGTTGTATTATTACAATGAACTCCACTTGGGGGGACACTTGAAAAGAACCTGAAACTTTAAAGTAGACCAGACTGCAGCAACTTTCCTACAGAGACATCACTATGGAGTGCATTTTGCAGGGTACTGATTCAAAGCTTCTCATCACTTTGCAAGACTTGTCTCTATGATCATATAACACATTCTGTGTTGGCTACCATTTCACTTCTGAGTACAGCTCAAGGAGTTGGTGATTATTTAGGCAGCCTTAAATGCTCTTGGATCCACTGATCTGAGAAATCACTTATCTCTATGATCCATCTTTTGCATTATGATCCATGGGGCCCACTCCTAGATGATATCTGAGCTGGGACTTATCATTTCTGGGTGTTCCCTGTGTATTGTCCACAGACTTTTTCACAACTCACTTTCTGTCAAGTGGTTTGTCAGAGCTTGAGCTTAAGGAACTTCTGGTTTGGGTTTAAAAGCATTGGTGTTAACCCATTTCTGCCTCTATTGAAGTCAGTGTACAGTCTGCTTGGCTAGGTCTCTGTCAGATCTTGTATTCATAGTCAGAACAATGTGATGTTAATTACAGAGCGGGGGGCGGGGTTTCCTTAAAATAAGTCTGATGCTATAAAATTGTTTGGCAGCTTTATACATGTAAAGTATTCAGGTGATGGACACCAGTAGAAACTTTTAATAAATAAAAGGCTCTAATTTCGTCACCCAGGTTTCTTCTTCCTCTTTAGCAATCTTTCATCTTGGATACATCGTAGCTGTATTGCATACATGCCTTCCACTCAACTCCTTTCCTTGCCTCAGGCCACTGTGGATATAAAATATGATCCTTATATGATGTGATCCGAGCATGGGAGAACCCTAACTTTGGGTCTCCTGTTTTGGCCATGAATAACTAAATCAAGCAAGCTTACTGAAATAGGCATGTGCTGGCTTCATCTTTGTGTAGAATAAGGGATTTTACTTATTCTGCTCCAGAGGGCCATGACTGCACAGCAAGAAAAATTACCTACTTTCATTACTAAAGTAGAGATCCATTGGTGGGGCAATGTGGCAAAGTGCCACTATTCATGCTATACCTTGTGGATAAATAGTGCTATCAATCTCTCATTCATTACATTCAATTAATGTTGTTCCCCCACGACGACCACCACACACAACCAGCAAATCTTTGCTCAGGGAATTCAGAGAGACAAAACAGACAGAAATTCATCATGTCAGAAGTGAGTAACCCCTGCCAGGATTACTCAATTCTGATGAGTATGGGCTGTAGCCCATGGCATTTGTCCCTTACTTCAATGAATACCAACTCCTCTTGGATGGCAAACCAAACACAAAAATAAAAAGTCATATCAAGATCTCTAATCAGGATGGTGGGGGATAAAAGAGAATCAGCCTTTAAGAATCAGAAGAATTTTTAGTCTGCAAGTAAAACTCTCATTCCGAAGAATTAAGCTTCAGAACTCCCATTATGCCTTCCCTAATTGAATGTTACGTTTGCAGGTTATGGAGAAATATGGCAGTAGAGATGACAGTTAAACAGACAGATTGATTTGTGTAACAGTTGTTCAGGGTTATATATCTTGTAAATTACTGGTTCTGTAAACTATCATAAACAAGTGCCAGATGTACAGTGCGCTGTTAGTCTTTAGATTCTTCTCTGCATACACAAATGCTGTGGTGCGCTGGAAGGAAGGGAGTAGCCTTCCACTAAGGCACAGCCTCATAATATAAAAAGCAGGTGATCTTGGTGTAGTGTTGTGACATGTTTACTTTATTAAGCCAGACAACTATGCAGACTATTCACAGATAAATGCCCACAGCCATTTCCAACCTGACTGCTAACGATGTGCCTGGGATGGTATTGTCACAGTAACTGCTGTTAATAAATAGAGTAATTGCCATAGCAATATCTTTCTTGAATGTCACCCTCATATAGGTCTGTACTATTAAGATACCAAGAAGAAGAATGTATTTGGTTATCATCGACAGTCTTGTCTTTTCACTGAGGAAGTGGGCATGGGTGGTATTCTTCATAAAGAACAATGAATTCATTAAGCTTTTCATAGCGGGAGGGAAAAGATACTACAGTACTTCTTGAATCCTTGCTATGTGTTTAAATCTGCCTGATGCCCTACGGAAATCTTTAAACATTTTAGTTATAGTGCATGAAACTCTGCTGACATGATTGAAGCTCTTGATCAGGTTAAAAAACAACAACAACAAAAAACTAATGAATTCCATGGCATGATTAATCTGAGTTAGAATTTCAGAACTGCATTCAAGGGCATTTGCACAATAATAGGATTATTATTTGATAAGGGCTTTTTTTGCTCCTGCTGCTTTCCTTATTTGAGTCATAATTCTTTGTATTATCTTTTCCACAGCAACTAATTGTCATGTTATGGAATTATTACTTCAGGTGAGAAAAAAGGAGATGAAATGCTAAGCTACACAGATCCCATTTGTGACGATGTATCCCATAATGCTTTATGGGAATATGACATAACTGGAATATGTTTTATGCTGCATGTGCCATGTAACATATCTCTGTAAAGATTATGGTCTACTGAATCTATTCATCCTATAACATTTTTGTACTTGAAGTTATGAACATTGGCTGTATACTTGCTTGATTTCTAAGTAAGGCTTGTAAGGCATTTGGTCAGCTTCTTTAGAAAGGATTTTGCAAAGTTAAGTGCCCAATCAAGAAGCACTTAAGGAACAATGGATCTTGGAATGCTCCAAACCACGTAAGAAGTCTACTTGAGGACCTTCAAGGTAGCATTTGAACAATGGCTGCTACCTGTAGGTCTTAGTCATGTATGGACATGTGGCTTGCCCATGTGACTTCAAAACTCCATCTTGGAGATGGACTTTGCATAGGAGAGAGGAGAGGGTCTCCACCCACAAGAGAGTCTATTTAAACCCGTGGGAGACCCCCCCCCCCCGATTTTGTCTTCAGCTGGTTAAAGAGAGAGCCTCTCCACCCCAAGGATATCTGAAAGAAACTGGAATAAAGAACAGTCACCACAGGTGGGGGGTGAGTAATTGCTGGACCCAGACTAGCAGGAGACTAGTCTGTAAAAGGAAGCTTACTGGAACTGGTGAGATCTTATCTGTATTCAGTTTTCTTAGACATAGACTTGCGTGTTTTATTTTATTTTCCTTGGTAATTCACTTTGTTCTGTCTGTTACTACTTGGAACCACTTAAATCCTACTTTCTGTATTTCATAAAATCACTTTTTACTTATTAATTAACTCAGAGTATGTATTAATACCTGGGAGGGGGGCTCAAACAGCTGTGCATATCTCTATCAGTGTTATAGAGGGTGAATAATTTATGAGTTTACCCTGTATAAGCTTTATTTGGGTTCAGATCCCGCTGAAAGTTGGGCATCTAAGTGTTAAAAATGAGAACATTTCTGTAAGCTGCTTTCAGTTAAGCCTACAGCTATTAGGGGACATGATTCAGACCTAGGTCTGAGTTTGCAGCAGGCTAGTGAGTCTGGCTCAAACCAGGCAGGGCGCTGAAGTCCTAAGCTGACGAGGCAGGAAAGCAGGGACAGAAGTAGTCTTGGCACATCAGGTGGCAACCCCCAGAGGGTTTCTGTGATTCAACCCGTCACACCATTCATAAAATGTCTTTTTGGGAATAACAGAAGAGCCAATGCAAACACTTAAGAGAACAGTTTCTAAATAAGATTGCTTTCCAGCATTCTCCAGGAGGTGTCTGTGAGTTGTAATATGTATTAGAAGAGTGTCAGGTGGAGAGAGGTTTCACAAAAGAGCTTTTAGAATGAACAAGAGCAAGTCCCAACATATAGTAGATTGATGTACAAGGATAAACTGAATTCAATTATCCCCATGCTCCTATGTGTATCAGAGCTGGGCAAAATTTTTCAGCTGAAACTTTTTTCACAAAAACTATAGATTTGGGTTCACCAAAATATTCAGGAAAGTCACGTCAGTTTCAGTGAATTGTTTCCACCTCCCACCCCCAAATATTGAAATGGTTCCGTTTGACATTTTTTGGAACAAAAGCTTCAGATTTTTGGGGGGAAGGGGCTTTTACAAAACTGAGGAGTAGGAGGTGCCTCTGCCACTCCTGTCCCCTCACCCATACCCGATAGCCCACTGGTAGTTAGGACACTTGTCTGGGATGTGAAAGATCCAGCTTTGAATTACCACTTTGGAGCAGGGACTTGAAACCAGCTCTGCTCCTCACACTGGAGGGCCCTAAACACCAAGCTGTTGGCTTCTCTGGCATAGGTCTCTCTCAATCTCTCCTGCTGAAGTGGTTCCATTATGTATAAATAATTAAGTACAAGGTGAAAGCCTGTGCTCCTGTACAGGGATGATTCATAAAGTGTTGTTGTTGTTTTTTAAAAAAAGGCCAAAAATGCATGAGAACTTAAAAAATGATTGAACCTGGTGATATTTGGAACAAAAAGAGCACTCAGTCATGCTTATAGCTATTTCCATTGCTTCACATTGATTCAACCAACAGTCTAACTTCTGAGTGGTACACAAACAGAGAGCTTAGTATATAGACATACACCTCTACCCCGATATAATGTGACCCGATATAACACAAATTCGGATATAATGCGGTAAAGCAGTGCTCCGGGTGGGCGGGGCTGCGCGCTCCGGCGGATCAAAACAAGTTCGATATAACGCGGTTTCACCTATAACGCGGTAAGATTTTTTGGCTCCTGAGGACAGTATTATATCGGGGTAGAGGTGTATAGATTCATTGGTAAGAAAGAGAGATAATGAGCTTGAGAATCACTAGTGACTAGGGTATTTACCTTAGGGGGGTATTTTTCCCCCTCTGTGGTATTTATAAAATCCTGATTTAGGGCCTGATGCAAATCCTATTGAAGTAAATGTGGGGGAGGAACCCTGCCATTGACTTCAATAGGCATTGGATCAGTTCCCAGTAAAACCATTCTGAGCAGTGGGCAGCGTGGCCTATATAGGTAGTTTCTCTTCAGAGAGTCAAAGATTTTTCACTATGAAGAGCTTTCTATCTGCTTAGTGATAATTCTGATCATGCTCAAACTGACTCAGTCACTTTTGTGATAGCAGATCCATTTAAGTTGTTGACAATGTCAAAGTTTCTCTGCTTGGATTCTAACCAGTCTCACTCAGAGCCTCTAGAAAGGCTAGGGGTGACTTTGGATTGTGACCTGTGACTTGGAACCATGCTTCTCTTGGATGGCAAAATCTACTAGAGAAAATATGGAGTCCATTAATCATGACTGCATTTCTCAAAGTGAGCAATTCGGCCTGTGAGCAATCCAGGAGGCAATCCATGGTGTTGATATTCTTGCCATTTAACACCCTGTTGCTAATCTTTCTTTATGGGAATGAGGGGAAGATTATTGACTAGATTGTGGAGGTGCAGCTCTGCAGTATCTGTGGATTAGAGAGACCCTTGACTCCTTTCAATCCATTTTGGTTTTGTTCTGGGTATAGTATGGACACTTTCTGGTACTGATCCATGTTAAGTGTCCATGCTGTCTTTTTGTAAAGATCTATTGCCTAGCCACTGTCTGTCAAGCATCTGTCCTTGATAGAATTGATCAACATGGTGATGTTGATCCATCTACAATCCTGGCAGGGAAAGATGCATGAGAGGCTCGGTTCCTTTTTGGAGAGAGGACCAAAAGAGAAGTCTGAAGGGCTCTCCTATGTGATACAGCGGTCTTTTCTGTTAGCCCTTATGCTTGATGTATATTGGGCAGCTTCATTTTTCTGCAGTGTTTGGATTGTGTTGCCACCAGTATGCTGATGACAGTAAGCTCTACATTTTGTTTCTCCAGGCTCAGATGGCGAAATGGTTTGGATTTCCCACTCTCCAGCCAAATCTGAGCCCGGGATGAACTGCTTGAGCAAAAGTCAACTTCAATTAGAGAGAGATGATGTTAGTTGACTGGTAGTCCTGTTAGAGTCTGAGCTGTTTCTGGATGTCCAGATAGCAACTGTGTCTAAAGTGATTTTTCTCTACTTCCTCCCTACCCTCTCCCCCACCATCTTTTCTTAGCAAGGAGATTGTGATCCTTCCTCTCGGATATGGACCAGTTATCCATAACTGGATTATTTCCAATGAATTCTACCTGGAACTACTCTTGAAACCCATTCAAACATTAGCTGATGTAAGCAGGAAGCCTCATATTATGATACGTAAAGGTAGTTCACACACATGGAAGATTGCACTTCTATGCCATAGATTATTCTGACTTCCCATACCTTTTCTGGGGGTAAATAAAGTTGCTTGGCCTAGAAAGTACTTTTTGACTTTAGATTCTGGCTGCCTTAGTGACAGCTTCTTTGTTTTCTGCTAATTTTAGATCACCTAAACCTATTAAAATGGAAATTCTTAGATTTATATCTCTGGGGACCAAGAGTGGAGGGGAAAAACTCTAACGTTACCTATCCCATTTGATCTGTCATAGTGTGGTTTATAGGCCTTTAGGGAATGTGTGCGAGACCTATCTATTTTTCTCAAGCTTCTCTTAAGAAGGAGGAATGAGATTTTTTTCTGTTTATAGAGGGAGGAGAGGCTTCCTGAATACTAATTTGACATTAGTTTAATTAAGGAATATATGTATGCTCTTAGATTAAAAAAATACTCTGCACACAAAAATATCTTGATAGGCACATTTTATAAACTAAAAAACTAAAATATGAGCACACAAAAATTCCACCAATTCAAAAGACTCTAGACGTTTCAGAGATTTATCCTCTTTTTAAAAAATCGGGGTTCCATTAGATTCAGGATAATCTGTCAAACCACTGGCAAGCATTTTAATTATGGAGGAGCAATTTAGAATTCTGGCAGTTGCCAGTGCTCACACTACAATGGATGAATCACAAAATCCTCTTATGATGCTACCTAGTCATCCTCTGTAATGAGTTTGGCTTGTTAAGACCAGCAGAGAGCATAAAAGTAAAATGGAACTGAGATAATATGTTGGTGCTTGGGGGAAATCTAAATGCAAATTGAATATTTTGGGGCCAAATTCTGGCAAGCACTGGTAGGTTCCTGTCACAAAACTCCAGCAGCACAAGCATGAATTAGAAATCAGCCACCTTCTGCCCAAATACATGGATTCACTTTTCCACAGGCCTCCCATGAGAGGAGCAGAAAAGGGGGGGCCAGGGGTCTAAACATCAGGTTGAGTGACCCACATGTTCATACATTCTCCCTGACAATAGTACAGATATCGTTTCATTTTTTTTTAAGGCAGGCAAAAATGGGTCTTCAGGAATACCTCACTGATTTTTAAGGCCAGAAGGGACTATTATGATCATCCAATCTGACCTTCTGTTTAATACAGGGCAAAGAACTTTGTCCAGTCATTCCTTTATCCAGTTCATATCTTGTAGTTGAGCTGCAGAATTTCCTAGAAAGACATCCAGTCTTGATTTATAGATGTCAAGTGATGGAGATTCCACCATATTCCTTGGCAAATTGTATTTACTCCCTCACTGTTAAACTCCATCGGTTAACTCTCTCACTGTTAAAAATTTTCACTTTATCTCTAGCCTAAATTTATCTGTCTTTAGATTCCAACCGTGGGATCTTGTTATGCCTTTGCTTACTAGTGTAAAGAACCCTCTACTATCAGAAAGCATCTCCCTAGGGGGTACTTATACACTGAGATTTAGTCACCTCTCAACCTTCTCTTTGATAAACTATATAGATCGAGGTTTTTTTAGTCTCTTGCGGTAAGACATATTTTTCCAGACCTCATTTCATTCTTGTAGCTCTTTTTCTGAACCTTTTTCAACATACTTCTTTGAAGTGTGGTCACCAGAACTGGACACAATATCCCAATAATGGTCTCACCAGTGCTATATACAGAGGCAATATCACATCCCTACTGCTACTCAACATTCCCAAGTTTATGCATCTAAGAACTGTATCATCCCTCTTAGGGAACATAGCTATGCAGCAAGTGGCAGCCTGCGGGAGTGAGTCTGAACCTGGGTCTATGGAATTGCGCTAGGGCACTATAAATATTTGTGCAAATGTTCAGGGTTGGGCTGGGACTATGAAGTTTATGGATGGGGTTGGGCTTCTATTAGCTATTTTTAGTGCCATAAAATGTGTCCGAGTCTGTAAACCCAGGCTCTGAGACTCGCTGCTGTAAGCTATGGGGATGTACCCTCACCCAGAGCGTAGGATTGGGTGCTCAGTGTTTGCAGCCAACCTCTTTATAGCTCAGGCAGTGAGGATCCAGTTAGTGTTGCTTGCCATCTTTGTGCATTATTTAGAGGTACCCAGACCCCAAGCAACTGCGAGCACATCTTACTCTTCTTAGAAGGTACAGCTACACTCAGTCCCTTGTGAGATTATGGCAAAATGAATAGGTGTAAGAGGCTGTGGCTGGCTTAAATCTTTCATGGTAAGGAAAATGTGTTTGCAAGCAGTCTAGCAATACACCATCCTAACTGGGCCATTGAGACTATCACAATAGAAAATAAGTGTGAGTTCTCGGTCTGACACTACCCTCCCCCCAACACCCACTGTTTTTATTTTTACACAGTCGGGAGCTACTCAGAATTTGTTGACTCATAGATAGAGAAGATCAAACACTTGCAGGAATGGTCTGGATTTACTTAGTCCTGCCTCAGTGCAGGGGGCTGAACTTGATGACCTCTTGAGGTCCCTTCCAGCCCTATGTTTCTATAATTCTATGATCATATAGTAGTTCCATGTTGTTTTGGGGGAGCAGACGAAGGATAGGAATTGGGAACTAGGCAGAAACCCTTCATTGGAACCAGCTATCAGACAGCATCCAACAATGATGGCTAAGCACAATAGCTGATTCTCCTAAAAGGATCAGCATTTAACAGTGTTTATTCTTAAGCCTTCCTCATTGAGAGTTATAGTTAACACACTATGGAAATAAATGAGTTTATGCTTCTCGGTGCCATTGTTTCCAGGCTACCAGTTTACAGACTCAGGTGAGGACTACATGAAAAACTTCGGTCGACTCAACTATGTCACTAAAAAATTCTTCTTTCAACTTAGTTACTGACTCTCGGGGAGCTAGATTAGCTACAGTGATGGCAGAACCTCTCATGGTAGAGTTTGTCTACACTGAAGCGCTACAACCACGCAGCTGCAGCATTGCAACTCTGCTGCTGTGGTTGTTTAAGTGTAGACGCGGCATCAGAAGAAGAACTCTACATCAGTTTATGTCCAAATGGTTTTATAATGGCCCAGATTTTTTTTTTTAATGAAATGAATCAGAGTTTCTGGTGCACATTGTGCAGCAGGGGATGGATTCTGTGGGAAATTCTGTTACTATGGGATTATGTAAAAGACAGGGCACTGATTATGTGGAAAGTAGACTTCTGCATGGTATGCCTCACTGTATTTCTGAGCTGTGCATTAATCTTCACTACAGCATAGCCTGCCATATCTTATTGCTTAATTCTACTCAGTTTAAAAAGGAATCAGTTTTCAGTGTGAACTGTTAGACCAAGAATCTTCATTACAGTCTTAATTGTCATTGCTAAAGAGTTTTTAAGTGCCAAGAAAATGGGTGCCTCCTTAGAATTGTGCATAAAGAGTCCTGAAGGCTAGCGTTAAGAGAGGCTGAAGAACAGAACTGGCAGGCAGAATTTCATTAATGATAATTAACAGCTCCCCTATGTATAGTATGACAGCATGTTGTGTCAGTTTTTACTTACGGCTGTCAGACGGTGGCAGTATTTCAGGTACTATAAAAGAGACCAATTGGAAAAAGATCAAAGAATCAGCTGATTTGGGGTATATTATAAGATAGGGAAATACAGCTGGGTACCCTATAGTATCTCTAAGATAGATTATTTTTGTATATGGATAGCTTATATGCTGTTTCTGTGAGAGATTTTCTGCACAACAGAAAGATGTTATAAAATGAAAATCTGAAGTCCCAGAAGTCTAGGAAGAGGCTCATTTTCTTTAAATATTAAAATATATTTTTACTATGAACAGTATTGTAACAAATTTCCAATATGGAGATGCCAGTGTCACTGCTGTAAACAAACTTTTCTTCCTCTTCCCCTCCCCCCTTCCAGTTTTCATTTTGTACAATATGCAAATCAACAAGTATTTAACAGGATGTCTCTTTTGTAGACCTGACAGATACTGATTACATTACACAGTTGCCCTCCCCTGGAAATGTCCAATATCACATACAAATTCTGATAATAGTGATGTGATTTTTGGTGAACAGGAATGAAACACTGATTCATGGCCTACCTCCAATTGCAAAAGATGGCTCCGGTAATGCCAGCAGCACAATTATATGAACAGCTATGCCTTTCATCAAAAAAAAAATCTGTTCAATGAAGAACCACACGACATTAGTTTGTGAGTCTCTGCTACTTATGACTTCAGCATTTTAGGACATTTAGTGTGGCATTTTCCCCAGCCCTGCATGAGTCTTCAAGTGAGGAAAAGAATAAAAAGAGCTAGCTCCTTAGAAAAATAAGAATTTTCATTTTCAGAAAGTAGAAAGACTCTACAGGGCTAACATCACTGTTATCCTTAGCCTCTCCTCAAGGAATTGGGCCATACCAAATAGGATGATAAAGGTGGAAGCTTCAATCTAATACTCATAAGAACCAAGATAACAGTGAAAGCTTCTTATGACATGAAGATTTAACAATGTTTTGAGATGTTTTCAACAAGAGCCCCATTGTAAAGACATCTTTCGATTGCCCCTGTGCTGAGTACAACTCAGCATACCGGAGGCTCTGGCCCTGTGTATCTATTAGTTGCTCCAGAGGATGCACCTTGAGTGTTCTCCATGTTTCTGAGTACTGTTTGTGGTAGTTGCGACATGGCCAAAAAGCTGTGTATGGTGCTCTGTTAACCCTCTAAATGTGCTTATAGATGCTTTGATAAACATGCTTTCTCATAGCTGATTAGGATTAGTCATACAACATTCCCTCAAGAAACACTTAACAAACCTTACGCTTAGGGTTATTCTGAATAATTGAGGAATAGCTCCCAAGTCATCATGTTCTTCCTTTTCCCACTCATCTTTCTACAGTAAATGGGTCCATATTGGCTGATTTTCAACATATGCTTGACAGACCACTGGGCTGCCAAGCTGTAATGGGCAACAATCAAGTGACCATCAAAATTAGTCTAATTTCAAATTGTCAGAAAATCACATAAAATTGCAACTGAATCACTGCAATTCATCACAACTCTACTGTAAAATCAAAGAGGAAGAACTGTTTTGGGTATTACAAGATCACTAAACTGAGTATGAAACAGAGTGTTTGTTTATAGGTTAACTGTGGATGGAAGCGTTTTCTAGCAATATATTCTGTTAGACTGGAAAAAATCGATTAGGTGCAAGGGGAAGCAATTAAAGTTTCCATATTTGGACACTTAAATATGGGCAATAGGCTAGAAATCATACTGAGTGGAATAGTCCTGCACTGGCAAAGGATTATATTAGGTAACAATTGTTTTCACTCTGAAGTTCGATTCCATAATTATGATACCAGGATGGGAGCTAGAGAATACTAATTTAAATTATTAGACATTCGGGGGTGGGGGGAGTCAGCATGCGGGGGGGGGGGGGGGATCTTAATTTTGGTGGTGGTGGGTTATATTGCAAATAGAGCTTGCGGAAGACCTACTATACTACAAAAAAATTACAACAGAGCTACAATTCTTAGGGCTTGAGGCTTTAAGTGCTTGTGGCTGAGAGTCCGGTACATTGCAAAATACTCAACATAGTGGGAGTTGAGTTCTAGAACTGGCTGAAGTGCATCACTTTAAAAGACTTGGTCACATCGTTGTAGCTCAGAAATGTCATGTGAGAAAAAGAAATAATCCCTATGCTTCCTTTGCTATTAACATAAGGAGATGTGGTATACTAATCAGCCCTAGGTTCTCCAATGCAGGAAGAAACATCTGCTGGCTAATTAAGCCACTTTGTA
The DNA here is from genome assembly GCF_011386835.1 of Chrysemys picta bellii. Classification (NCBI taxonomy): domain Eukaryota; kingdom Metazoa; phylum Chordata; order Testudines; family Emydidae; genus Chrysemys; species Chrysemys picta. The sequence goes on along the minus strand of NC_088792.1, from coordinate 220,597,235 downwards.
CATAGTATGACTGAAGCTTATCTGACCCCCTTATGTCTTACTAAATCAAGGTTGAAGACCTTATAAATGTATGTTTTCTTGGAGAGCTTTCCTTTTTGAGTGAGGAGAAATTGTATACATGTTGAACTGAAAGTGCACCTTGACGGCCTGAATTTCCTATCAATTACACCAGTCTTACATTGAAGTTAATCTAATCAGTAACATTACTCTTCATTTGTACCACTGTGAGCGAGGGGAGAATTGAACCCATTGTGTGCACCTACGTGAAAAAATAGGCTACTTTACTACAGGTTCCTGTAAAGTGACGGGCAATTTGTAATCTGACATTGCTAATCTACTTCTGTGTGCATTCAGGCAGAGTACATTCTTATAGGAAAATACCAGCTAATATGAGTTATGATGATATCATCCATGGAAAAAAACAGTGTTTTAAATGTTTGTGTGTATTCTGCAGGCACAATAAGTGTAAGGACCAAGGTGTGGGCAGTCATGCCTAATGGTTAGTGTTAGGAGCCTGGAACCTGAGCCAGAGTCTGGTGCCAGGTGGAAGGTCAGAGCTGGAGTCAATCCAAACGTCAGAACCAGGAACAGATGGGTTTCTGGGGTAATGAAAAGACCAGCAGTAAGGAAAGGCTCAGGAGTCAAACAAGTAGGGAGGTTCCATAGTGGTAGCCAGCCAGGAATTCACCTAGTTGCTCAAACAACTTTCTGTTCCTCTTTCTGGTTTAAGTAGAGCATCCCAGCCAATCAGTGGGCTGGACATCTCCCCCAGTCAGGGGCTGTGTGGGTGGGGCCCTTTGCAAGCTACAGCTTCACTGTCTCCCTTCTCTAGTGGTTTAGATGAGCTGCTGCGTTACAGCCTGGGTCTGATTACTACTTGGGCATGCGTGAGCCTGGGTTCCAAGCCTGAATCCCACCCAGTGTACGTTTGTCATCTTTGTTTTCTACATATGCCGTCTAAAAAGCACATCGATGAGAAGGCTCGTATTTGGAGAAAGGGACAGCAAAGGTACTGCATAAAATTTTTATATACAGTTCATGTCAAATTCTATCAAACAGCTTAGTAAGAATGTTTAAACTGTGTGTGCAACAATCCTGTAAGAGTTCAGGTTTACATAATGGCATTTGTGCCCTTTGTCAGAGAAATTTATATATTAGCTTCAGAGACAACATAATGAGGCTGGAATTCTTGTCAGTGGTAAAAGAGATTCTGATTGTTGGTGTGTTTTATCATTAAACACAGTCATAATTCATACATTTTTCTGGGGAACTAAATGCCTTCAGAAATTGGTAGCAGTGTTAACTGGTGACAAAGAAGTTTGCACTGAGATTGAACAGTCTTTTGGCTGATTATACATCCTAGTCTTTTCCTCATTATCTGACTCCTTAGTCATCCTTTGTTTTGTCCCATAACTGGTAATCAGGTATTTATATGTCTGTTGTAGAGGAGTTCAATATATGACTTTCAATAGTGGTGTAGCTCTATAGTTGAGTAATGCCAAAGATGGATCTTCTCTTGCATCCATTGCTTTTTTTGAGCAACTTCTTCACTATAAGTATTCCACACTGAGTTGATCCATTGGTCTCATGATGTCTCATGATGAAAGTTATACATTTTAGCACAGCCCAGGAATTCCATAGTCTTGAACTATGGTTCATTGTTAGTTTTCTACTGTTCTTGGAATTCTAGGACATGCAAATACATATTTAATGTGTTGACAACTGATTACCTCTAGTATCTTCAAGAGTGACTACATCTGGGAAATTTATAATGGACTACTTTACCAACAAGTGTTCATGTCTTCAAGTTAAATATGTCAATTCCAACTTGTCCAATGGAATTTCAAGTTGTTCATGCAGAATCATTGGCTTTTTATCCTGGAATCTCAGTACAATTTCCATACCTCCTCACCATTTCTCTGATGTTACTATTCATCTGTGGCCAGAATACAACTCCAGCTCTCCTTTTGGAATTGGGCATTCTAGGTGCCATTTGTATTCATTCCAATTTTTTTTCCTTCTCATCCCTGTGGGAATGACAGTCCGTGTCCCCTTCAAGAGCACTCCTGAGATAACTGAAACCTCATTTTTAAAGTAGGAAGAGGCAGGTGAAGTTTTAAACCCCTCCCCCCCACACACACACTTACTTATCACTTGTATCACTGCTTGCAGCATATCATCTTTAGCTGTTCCTGTCTGTAGTTCATCCCATATGCCTGGAGATACGGTGACACCTTTATCATGTTTACTGCTTGTTCCAGATAATCAGACTGTATATTGTCAGATGGGGCATATGCACTTGATAGTGTCTGCCATTACTAAGTGGCACCCAGGTTGGAATTTCAGGGTCATACCATACTTCTGTATTGTCAAAAGTATCCTTGATAGTAATTCTCCTTGTCCCTTTTTGTGTACTGCAATCAGTGGTTTCTGGGTTGAAGGTCTGATTGAGAAACTAATGAAATCTTGTATATCCATATGCCATACCTAGTGTCTCTTTTTCAGTATGTGTGTACATCTTCTGTGAAGCTACCATAGCTCTATATGCATGAAAGACTACCAACAAATCAGTTCCATAATACTGTAATAGTAATGCTCTCCGCTCTCCTTTTGAGGCATTTATGGAGAATTTGATGTCTTACAATGGATCAAAAAACTGCAGCACTGGCTCTGATGTCATAATGTGCTTTAAATCATTGAACTCTTTCATGTTCTATGTCTACACTGTTACCAGATCTGCCCGTTACTTTGGGGTATGCTCATTTATTTGGGTTACTCTTCTGGGGGGGCGGGGGTCCTGGACCCGGATGAACAAAACAAACACACACACACACACACACACACACACACACACACACACACACACATTAACTGAGCAAGTCTGAGCGAACCGGGTCAATCAGCACTTTCAAGCTGACCCTTTATATGTCCCTGAGCTCAATGGACTGGGTCAAGCAGCACTTTCAAGCTGCCACCCTTATGTGTCCCAGATTCAGCATGTCCCTATCCCTACTCTCACATCACAATTGTACTGGTAGTAACCTACTCAATGAGCAAACCCCACAGTATTTTGGGTGCTGCAGGGATCTTTAGCTTAGGTAAAAGAAGTGTTGCTGTAGAGTAAATGGAGGAAGCTAAAAACACAAATGCTTAAAGTTCAGCAAGAGAGAGAGACGCAACCAGCTTAACCATAAAAGTTATTTATTGAATAATAGTGATAACTACACAAGGAGAGCCTAAACCAACAAAACATACATTATTAAAGGTTAATACCTAAGGTAGAGAGAAAGAAAGAGAGAGAGAAAGAAGGGGATCTCACCCACTCCATGAGGCTTGAACTAGTCAGGGTTCCCAGGTGATGGTGGTAGCTCAGGGTCCTGAGTGCTGGAGACAGGCAGAGTCCCCAGCATGATCAGTCAAGAGAAGATGGAGTCCCAGTAGAACTGATGCATAGTTTGGATCTAAGCATCAGAAAAACTTCCTTGAACACAGGTAGGGTTTTTTGTAGAGAAACAACAATGGTTCAAGGGAGAACACTAGATTTGTTTATGGGTAAACTGATGACTCAAGGGTTTTCTTTAGGCTAGGAGCTGATCACTCTTGGCTATGGGTGGTGTTTTCTTCCAGGGAGCTCACAATGCAACTAGGCTGCTTCAGTATTTTTGGATATCAATCAAGGATTCATTACTAGAACTGGTCTGATAATTGCAAAGCTGGGTGTGGGTAGGCATACGTTCATTAATATCTGGAGCAGAGATTCCCATGATGCAGTGCTTCCCTGCTTTTTCTAGTCCCAGAGTTCAGTGCAATTCTCTGTTCTTCATTCTGTATGCTAATCCCAGTCCCATCTTTCATGCAGATGAGGCTAGGGGAGTTGTCTCTGCTCTCCATTCTGTATGCAAATGGAGATGTCTTAATCTTGGCACCCTTGTCAGGAGGGGACTAGGTGTGTCTCCCAACACCCAAGTACGTTGTTTCCCTTGTCTAAAATTATATTTGGCTGTATCCAGTTTAAGGTTATTAGCTCTTGCAATTTCCAGTATTCTCCTCAGTCATTCCTTACATACAGTGGTAGTGCTGCCCCAAATTATGTCATCACTGTACATTTCCACACCCTCTAGCATCCGGCTCATGGTGAAACACTTCTGGAGATGCACATATTCTGACAGTTTTAGGAAACAGTATCTGCCTAATGATGTGATGAAAATGCATATCTTGGAGCTCTGTGTCCAAGGGGATCTGCCAGAATCTTGCCTTCACAGCTAATTGGTTGAAGAATTTGGCTACTAGCATCACTAACAATAGGGTTTTTTTTTCTTGTGGGCAAGTGGAAATGTTCTCTGTTTATGTTTTTGTTCAGATCTCTAGGATCCACACACAGCCAAAGTGTGCCTCCTTTCTTCTTCACAATTACTAAAGATTGAACCAAATCTGGTTCTTCTGTTCTCCAAAATATACCAATTGTTGTTTGTTGCATGTCTGAGCTAATGACCCAAGATTGTCGAAATAACAGGCTCAATTGGAATTATTTAATCTAAGATTATCAAAAAGATTAGTACAACATTATACAGAATAGAGAAACAAATAGATACATTACCAAATTTTGTTGTCAGACTAAGAGCTGGATATCTGCATCTGGAAGGGACACACTGTCCCTATTCCGCCAACTAAGTTTCCACTTCAGTATTGTTATATAGTGTTTCAGACAAGGGAAGCTGCATTGCCAAGAATTTTCTCCCATATTTACAACTGGTTAGACTAATAATTCTTTAAGATAATATCTCTTCTTACCCCACCATCATTCTTCCCTGTTGGTTTCCCCAACAAGAACCATCTGCTATAACAATCCTCCCTTATTAGTTTCCCAAGTCTATATATGCTTATGTAAGCATTATATATAGATATGTTAAGGACACGGTTTCCAAGAATATCTGGAGTTGTATAGATATGAAGGCACCTAAGATGGTTAAAATATAGCAAAATAGATCAAATGCCTGAATAGGGTTACTTTTCAGTCAAGAACCAGTGTGTTCTGGGCCTTAGAATTCAGACATACTCTTTGTTGAAAATAAAGATTCTAAAGAATAGTGTTTATATATAGATATAGATATAGATATATATAAAATATCAAATATACAAAAAGAACAACATATTAATATTTACTAACGGGTACTAACCTTATGATTTGCAGCTCTTCTGCTAGTCTTTTTCTTATGGCTGGTGGAACTTTTTATGTAGGATGTACCACAGGTTTTGCATTGCCTCTTAATTGTATCTTGGGAGGCAACCGTTTCCTATGAATACATCTTATGAGATTAAAGATTATTTAGATAAAATAGATGTATTCAAGTCTGCAGAGCCTTACAAAATTCACCCTAGGGTTATTAAGGAACTAGCTGAAAGAATCATGGAACCATTAGCAATTATCTTTGAGAACTCATGAAGGACTGGAGAAGGGCAAATATAGCAACTTTCTTTAAAAAGGGGAACAAAGACAACCCAGAGAACTATAGACAGGGCAGCCAAACTTTGGTTCCTGGAAAAATGCTGGAACAAATTTATCAAACAATCAATTTGTAAGCACCTGGAGGATAATAAGTAATGGCAATATGGATTTGTCAAAAACAAATCATGACATACCATCCTAATTTCCTTCTTTGATAGGTTTACTTGCCTACTGGATGGGGCAAGCAGAATATGTGATATATCTTGATTTTTTTTTTTTTTTAGTAAGGCTTTTGACAAATTCTTATATGATATTCACATAAGTAAATAAGTGAAATGTGCTCTAGATGAAATTACTACAAGGTGGTGCATAACTGATTTAAAGATTGTATGCAAAGAATAGTTATCAATGGTTCACTATCAAACTAGCAGGATGTATGTAGTGGGGTCCCATAGAGGTTTGTCCTGGCAGAGATCGCTCTAGCTATAGGCAAGGCATCTGCAAAGGGTGGCAGGGGCAGCCAGGCAAAATCTGAGTGGTGCTGCAATCCCATGTGCCACATGACATTGCTCACACAAATTTGGCCTGGCCACTCTGTTGTCATGAAAGAGGGGCAGCTGGGCCAAACCTGAATGGCATTGCAACGTCATACACTAGATCACAATGCTACTCACTCAAATTTGTCCTGGCTGCCACCTACCATGATGGTGTGGTGGCCAGTTCAAACCAGAGTGAGTAGCTCTGTGTCCTGGCACTTAGTCCCCGCCCCCTTCTACCATAACTACCAAACCATCAGAAGGCTTGCTGCACTTCTCCCGGAAAGTCTGTCACCACCTCCTCCCCCAAGTTGAAAACCTATGTTCTAAAGGACAGAAGGGGGATAATGCACTGAAATTTTGCCTAGAGCAGCAGATTGTCTTCAGTGGCCTCTGTGTCCTGGGTCACGTACTGTTCTATATTTTCTTTAGTAACTTGGATAATGGAGTGGAGCATATGCTTATAAAATTTGTGGATGACACCAAGCTGGGAGGAGTTGAAGGCACTTTGGAGGAGAAGGATTAGAATTCAAAACCACCTTGTCAAATTGGAGAATTGGTCTGAAATCAACATCATGAAATCCAGTAAAGACAAGTGCAAAGTACTACACTAGGGAGGAAAAATCAAATGCACAACTACAAAATGGGGAATAACTGGCTAAGCAATAAACTGATGAAAAGGATCAAGAGTTTATAGTGGATAATAAACAGAATATAAGTCAACAATATGATGCAGTTGTGAAAAAGGATAATATCATTCTGGGATGTATTAACAGCAGTGTTATATGTAAGACATGTGAGGTAATAGTTCCACTCTACCCGTCACTAGTGAGGCGTCAGTTGAACTGTTGTGTCCCATTTTGGGTGCCACACTTTAAGAACATGTGCACAAATTGGAGAGAGACCAGAGGAGAGGAACAAGCATGATAAAAGGTTTTCTAAACCTGATGTAGAAGGAAAGGATAAACAAACAACCAAACAAAAACTGGGCATGTTATGTTTTGAGAGAAGAATACTGAAGGGGGATCTGATAACAGTCTTTAATTATGTCAAGGGTTCTTACCAATTGTTCTCCATGTCCATTGAAGGTAGGAAAAGAAGCAATCAGCTTAATCTGCAACAAAGGAGATCTAGGTTAGATATTATTAAAAACTTTCTAACTATAATGATACCTAAGTACTGGAACAGGCTTCCAATGGAAGTTGTGGAACTCCCATCATTGGCGGTTTTAAGACCAGGTTAGACAAACACCTGTCAGGGATAGTCTAGGTTTACTTGGTCCTGCCTCAGTGCAGGAGGCTGGAGTAGATGACATCTCAAGGTCCATTCCAAACCTACATTTCTATAATTCTATGATGTTGTTAATTCTTTCATAGCTGGTTCTGTGTTGTCCTTCATTTCTATATGGCTTACATCTTCTTAATGAGACTAAACACCTCAGACATGAGTAGGCCCCAGAGGAGTTATTTGTTTCTGTGTACCACCACAAACTCTTATTCTGTTATTTTCTCTTTGTATTTAAATATCAATGTGCGCTCTTCCAACACTGGAGTTCCTCCATTATAGTCTTTCATAGACGCGTTTGGTTCTGCCACTCTTATGTGCTCCTTACATCTCCCACTTTCAGTTATTACCTTTACTTGTGCCCCATTGTCTATCTTGTATGTCACATAATTGCTGCCATTTGTGTACATTTTAATTAGCCAGTCTTTGAGTTTTCGGTCTTCATTATTGTGCTTAAGAACAGCTCTTCCCCTTTACTTGAGAAATCCCTTTCTGCCTTATGTTCCTTCTTTTTCTTCACATTTTACCATAATGGTTGGGTTTATTACAGTTGCTACATATTTGCCTGAATGCTGGGCATTTCCTATATGCCTGCTGGCTGCCACATTGTTGGCATTGTTTCTTGCTTTCCATGGTTTGTTCCATGGACAATTTAATCTCTGTGAACTTTTCCCTTGTTGGGTTAGCTATAGTAAACAGCCATGTGCTCTGTGTCCTTTGCTAGGCTTTTTATTTGTGCGTTTGTTCTGTTGCTTAGCATGTACATTTTTCCCTTTCTAGTATCAGATCCATCTCCATGAATAACTGATTGCAGACTTTTTTTCATTGTTACAACCCAGGGCAATCTGGTCTTCAATGCAAAAGTCTTTTAAGATTCCATACTCACAGGAATATTTGCAAGTTTTAAGTCTGTGACAGACTCCTCTATTTTCCCCCCTTCTTTCTGTGTTCTCACAGAACATGTATCTCTCATATGAAACACATTTTCTAGGGCCACAATGATCATCAAACGTTTTCAATATTTCTGCAAAGCTTTTCTGTTTCTCCCCACCACCATCAGCGTAGAGCACACCATACTTTTTTGCTTGTCACTGTTAATAGCAGAGAAATGATTACTTGCCCTTGTGGTCCTCCTATACAACTCAAATTTCTGTTTGTACCTTCTTAAGGCATATTGAGCATTTCCCCTGATTCTCAGGGTTGGTGGAGAAGTTACTTGCAGTTGCACAGGCTCTGTAGAAGCTAGGTTTTCCAGCATGCTGTACCTTCCACTTGTGCTAACATGCTTCTCGGCTCTCTGAGCTCTGGTCAGGTGTAGTATCTTACTGATAAGCAGGCCAGTGTCAAAATAAACCTTTTGTTATGAACAGAAACTATGTAACAAAACTTCCTCAGCCTGTGACTGCTATGTCCTGAGATTTTTTTTCTTTTGTTTCTCCCTAAGCAGGAAGTGTTTGTCAGGAAACCAAAGGCTGAATCTATAGTGTACAGGAAGCTTGACATCTCTGCATTTCCTGGAGGACTTATGCTATAGCATGCTATCTCTTCATTTTGCTTGCATGGTGTATATCCTGATGGCATTAGCTTTTTTTTTTTTTCCAGAGCTTGTTTTTATTTATATAATGTTCACTATGTAGCGTGGTGTAGTCTAAAGATTTTGTTAGTATGAGTTTAAGATGGTTGCATTACTCCTAGACTAATAGATTCATAAATTTTTAAGGCCTGAACAGTCCTTATGATCATCTAGTCTGACCTCCTGCAGTCTACAGTCCATAGAACCTCTTCCAATAATTTCTGCATCAAGAGTTACTCATTAGCAGTGAAAGTTAATGATATTGCACTTGTGTAATTGAGGGCATAATATGGAAAAAGGGTTTCTCGGTTGTAATTGAAGGTATAATTTGACCTGCAGTATTTTATTAGATGAAGTGGTTGGGGTGGGGGAAGCATTACCCGATGATTGAAAAATATTGGACAATTTTCATTTAAAATTATGGAGTTTTATAATTTTTTTGTAGAAAATTTTTCAATGAAATATATGGAATTGTATCCAAACTATTGAGGGTCAAGGGGATCTGAGGCACGTTGGTACATGGAAAGCTATCTTCCCACAAACTTCTGTAAACACTTTCTTATAAAAAAAAAAAAGTGCTATCGGCTTAGACACTAATGGAGGACAAGAGTCAGATTGTCAGTGCCAAGTGTTGGTGATTGTTACCTACATTGTCTTCCAAGCAAGAATAACATGTCTATGGCCTTTCTACCAATGACAGATCTCACCAATGCATTTTAGTTGTCATTAAATATACTAAAATGTAAATAGACTAAAATGTTTAAGGTACCACATAGCGAAGTAGATGATCAACCCATATTAGTATTAAATTGGAATGTCTGCTAATGCCTGGACATTCAGTGACCATTTAGCCCAATATGCTTTAGCCTCATCTTGGACTAACTCTTTCTACTGCAAAAAATGTTAAACCCCCCTCTGGACACTATGTTACAGTGTTCAGATAGGCTATGTAATGTAGTGTTCTTGCCACTTTCTCAAAATTCCTTGTTATAAGGGCATTTACCTCACCAGAGCTATATTCTAGAGTACAAATTGGATACTGGTATGAAATTTGAACTATACATATTATTAAATAAAAATAACAATCTAATAAAAAACTCTGGACTCAAGCCTAAAAAGGAAATTGTTATGACACTGGCCTTCAAGTCCTTGAATTTACAAGCAGGCTAAATCATCAATAACATTTGCTGAATGAACAATGACATACCATATCCTTTAGTGTGATGGCCTTCAGCAGAGTACATATAGGAAAACATTTTGAAATCAAGCTAAGATTCTCATTCTGTCCCATACTACAACAATGTAGAGTTAAGTAACATTTAATTTAAAATATTATGAACAAATATTTGATGCTGTCATTTGACAACCTCAGCAAAAAGGATATATTCTTCTTCTCAGTTACAATGATGCTTACTGACTTCTGATTTACACCAGAATTAGAGATCAGACCAGACCACATACACTACTTTCTAGTTAAAATATAAACATTACTTGATAAAAATAATAAATACTTTTTATTTTATCTGGATGCTATCATCCGTATCTGAATATTACTTCTAGAATGTCCTCTATAAACAGAGGAATGTTGTCTAGAATTAAATACAGTTGCAAATAGCATTCTACCCATGTACACACAGACTAAATTCCTGGTGCTGCCTTTAAACTCATCCCTCCTGCAACTTGTGGTCCTCCCTCCAAGTTCCATGCAGGTTGCTACATTACACAGTTCCCTATTGGTTGTCTATATTTTTTGCAATCAAAATATCACTGAGAGTATTTCAAATTGACTGAGGCAGTTATACTAGGTATGAGTTATTTAACTCCATAAGACATTTTTTAACACCCAAAGGATGTGATTATAATCTAGCCTGGTGGTATTCGCTGTCCCAGTTTCTGCAATTTATTCCTCTGTAAGAAGGGTCTGAAGGAGCTCTCTCCTGACATCTAGTGATGAGCTGGAGAAACGTCTTCAGGAGCATATTGTATTTGCATAGACACACCTACTCTGCCTAGGTGCTTAGCAGATGGAGCTGCTTTGGCAAAGTGATCAATTTTTGGCTGGTTTTGAGTTACAAATCACCATATTTATTCAGAGACAATCTACCTTAAATTCTCAATTACTGAGGGATAATGTACACTCATTACTGTATTTATTTTCTGCAAGCTGCCCCTAGTATAACATCTCATAACTGATGTACCTGAGTATCTGGATACTGATATTTAAATTGCACTGTCAAATGTATTAACCCTAATTTGGGATATTGCAGATATGTGCTAAATACATTTTATGACTTTTTAAATCAAATTTGCTACTTTGGGATAATATATTAGCATTATACCGGGATGAACAGAAACTTTTTCATTAACCCTGTTTTAGATCATTTTAACATAAGCTTTAATAACATTTTTACATATTGAATGCAGGGGTAATGAAATGTTATCCATCTTGTCTGAGTAAAGGACAGCAGAACTCTACTTAGCATGCCCTGGTTATGGGAGGGCGGGGAAGGTCATCCTAAACTGAAGTAGACTTGCTAAGCAGGGGGTAGCAATGCCAAATTCCAGTGAAAATAAGATGGGGTGGGGACTCTCCCCAAAGAGTCCTAGACAACTTTTGACCCTCCTCTCTCCAGTGTTTAAAGGCAGAGCTGATTAGACTCAAGTGAGAATCCTTCTGTTTGTTCAGTGATTACTAGGGCTGACATCACTGATGAGAAGGTCTAGGCTAGGGCTAAGCCTTACACCTGCTGTGAGGACAGTTGCAATGAAAGAAAATGCAGACACTGCACTAGCTGTGAAGTTCCCACTACCCTGCTGAAATCACTAAGAACTGGGTTAAGTGACGGAAGCCCAGAATGTGACACTGCAGAAGAAAGCAGTGGCGGAGAAAAACAGCAGCAGCTGTGAGCTGGTTGCAGCAGCAGCAATAGAGACATTGCTCATTTCTCCCACCCCAGGCTGTTAGGAGAGGGTATGTGAATGCATCTCTGAAATCTGGGTCTTTGCTAACCATAGACAGCCAACTGTGAGTGGAGTGGAGTGCAGTGGAGGGAGAGGGGAGTGGCATGTTAAAGAAGGGACATTCATTCATTAGACTTTCACACCATAAGATGGGAAACTGAGGTAAAGTACACTGCCCAATGTACTGTGGGGTGGGTGTTTGCTTATGGTTTCATGCTTTTGAAAGGGGTTGTGGTTTTTTCCCAAATTAGTGCTGGACTCCTTTTCCCCTTTTATTAAAAGTGTTCTTTTGTTATACACAGACTCAGTGGTTGCTAGAGGGAAGTATTGCCTCTGAGAGGTGCCCAGGGGTAGCATTATGTTTTCCCAAATTACTGGGTAGGGGCTTGAACTGGTTCTGTTTTTTATTGTTAAGAGGAACCCCTTAGTTATTGAATCTGGCCATTGTTGCTGCTGACTTCACTTGGCAGGGGGGGTTACCTCTCTCTTTGTTAGTCTGTCAGAGTTAACAAGAAGTAGGGCATTTTCTGGTGTCCTGAAAGATATGTGCTACTTGTAAACTTCCTGCTATAACTTAATTCTTTATCATGTAATAAATCCTTGATACGTACTGCTACCTGTCAACTCTGTGTTCTTGGGTAACCAGGGTGCAATATCCAGCCTGTTTGACTCACAAAGGACCCCCAGCCTCTGCTTGAACCAAAACCAATCAGAAGAAAGACTTACAAAGAACAATGAAAAGGCAGTGGGAGACACACCTAAACCCCTCCGGACAAGGGTGACAGGATGAAGGCAACTCCCCTAGCTTCATTTGCATTGAAGATAGGACAGGGAGACATCTCCATTAGCATACAGAATGGAGAACAGAGATTCCAAGGCAAGAACCACACTGGACTCTGGGACCAGAAAAGCAGGGAAGCACTGCATGATGGGGGATCTCTGCTGCAGATGTTAATGAACCCATGCCTACACACACCCAACTCAGTAGTTATCAGACCAATTTTAGTAATAAATCCTTTATTGGTATCCAAAATACTGAAGCTGCCTAATTGCATTGTGAGCTCCCTGGAAGGAAAGTCACCCATAGCCAGGAATGATCAGTTCCTATTGTCTAGCCTCAACAAAACAACTTTGATGTACTCCCTTGAGCCATCAGTTTACCCATAAACAAATCTAGTGTTCTCCCTTGAACCATTGTTGTTTCCCTACAAAGAGAACCCTACCCATGCTCAAGTAAGTGCGCTGATGCCTGGATCCAAAATCTGCATCGGTTTCATTGGGACTTCATCTTCTCCTGACTGATTGCGCTGGGGGCTCTGCCTGACTCCAGCACTCTGGACCCTCAGCTACCACCACCTGGGAACCCCAACCAGTTCAAGCTTCACAGAGTGGTGAGAACCCATCTCTCTCTGTTTGTTTGTTTGTTTGTTTTTCTACTCTAGGTATAGCTTTCTAACCCTGACTTGTGTGATCAGGTATAGTTTTCTAAACCTGACTTTTATAATCAAATTTAAGCTAGATTTAATATTGTAACTGTTTTGTTTGTTTGGCTCCACTTGTATGGTTATTACCTGGCAATAAATAACTTTTATGATTAAGCTGGTTGCTTCCCTCCCTCTCTCTCTCTTGTGTTTTTGGCTTCCTCATTTGCTCTGCAGCAACACTTCTCTTACCTAAGCTAAAGATCCCTATAGCACCCAAAAATCCTGTGGGGTTTGCTCATCAAGTGAGTTACTACCAGAACAATTGTAACGTGAAAGTGGGGATAAGGACGTGCAGAACCTGTGGCATAGGAGGGTGGCAGCTTGGAAGTGCTGCTCAACCCAGCCCGCTCAGGTGTACTCTATTCCGGTGCGGTGCCTGTGCTGCTGGAAGTGCTGTTAGAACCAGCCTGCTGAGTCCGAGGGCATATAAGGGTGACTGCTTGGGAGTGCTGATTGACCCAGTCAGCTCAGATGCGCTCTGTTAATGTGTGTGTGTGTGTGTGTTCATCTGATTCTGGAGCTGGAGGAACTCAGCCCTGGGGAACCTAAGTCCTGCAGGATAATTCCATTGGGAGGGAACTTGCAGAAAGGAGAAGTAGAGCTCCATATGAAAACACAAGTAACACAAGCAGTACATAGAATTACAGACCCTCCCCCCAGAAGAGTAACCCTAATAAATGAGCGTACCGCAAAGTAATGGGCAAATCTGGTAAAAATACTGAGCTTGTAAATAACACTTTAAAAAAATGTTTCTCTCTTTCTTTAACATATTCTCCTTTACTGGTCTCTCAGTATACCCTTCACTTTCTTTTGCTGGCATTGCTCATTTTGTAACTTAATCTGTTTTGGTCTTTTTTCATTCTTCTACTTGTTCTTTCTTTTCTTTCCCTTGTCAGCCTCATTTATTTTACCACACTGCTGCTTTTACTTACTTGAATTTTGTTTGATGGTTTTGCCTTTCTATACTTTAATCTCTTAGCTGCTTTTTAAAATACTCCATTTTGATTTGATCATCTGTCATTAAAATACGTTTCCTTTGGCCTTTTATTTTAGTGCATTGCCTTCATTCACTACTCTATTAGTGAAGCGTCTCAAAGCTGTGAAGTATCTTGAAGTATCAAGGCTTTTGAACTCCACAGAGCACAGTAGTATTTTCACTGCCTGTTTCATAGTCATGGTGTATCTTTTGTACTCTGAATGTTATTGTACTCTTAAAAGATAAATTATACTGTGTATATCTATGTATAATCCAATGTCACCTCTTAAATAAATGGAGGTAGCAATGTAATGATTTACAGCATTGCTTTTCAATAATATTCTTAACTGGTGAAAACTTATAACTCCATTGTTTATTCCAGTGGAGCTAAGGCTAACCTGATCTACACCAGCTGAGGACTGGTCCCTGAATCTAAATATGAAGTGAATGGAAACTAGAAATATGCTTAATATTGTTAAATCTCCAATACCTTTTCTAAAGATCAATGAGTCCCTCTCATTTAATAATCCTTAAAGCAGGCAAGATGATCAGTATTTGGTGAGTGGTAACATTACCAAAATGTCAGCCTTGCATAAATCAGAATAACCTGGAATCAGGCAAAATTCTCATACTTTTAACAAAATTACTGTTCCAAAAGAGGCCATCCCATAACCTCTCCCAGTTCCATAATCTTCATTATTATAGTTCTAAAATTATATTTTTTTGCACTCTGTCATAGGTAGTAACAGCCCAGTCTTTTCTTTCCCTTTAATGCCTTTCAGGAGAATTTTGCAATACTACTGCTATAGATTTGCTGTATTTGTTTTGAAATATTTAAATGCATGACTTTTTAGTACTTGTTTCAGAGTAGCAGCCATGTTAGTCTGTATCTGCAAAAAGAACAGGAGTACTTGTGGCACCTTAGAGACTAACAAATTTATTAGAGCATAAGCTTTCGTTAGATTGCTATCTCCCCTTGTAAGTATTCTCACACTTCTTATCGAACTGTCTGTACTGGGCTATCTTGATTCTCACTTCAAAAGTTTTTTCTCTTACTTAATTGGCCTCTCAGAGTTGGTAAGACAACTCCCACCTGTTCATGCTCTCTGTATGTGTGTATATGTATCTCCTCAATATATGTTCCACTCTATATGCATCCGAAGAAGTGGGCTGTAGTCCACGAAAGCTTATGCTCTAATAAATTTGTTAGTCTCTAAGGTGCCACAAGTACTCCTGTTCTTTTTTTAGTACTTGGTTTATTAAAATGCATTGCTTTAGGGTGTAGAAACTGTGAACTTTGTTTCTGATCCATTTAGAGCATTATGTTGGAACTTTCCCTTATTTATCATTAAGCAGTATCTCTTTCTTTAAGAACAAGGAATGTCAACTTTGCATTAAGTTCCCCACCCCATCTCTTATCCATAAATATGAAATGAGAGAGAGAGAGAGAGACTGAATATTGAATCACCAATGGAAAGGGAAAAGGAGGGCTGAATTTGCCAGTTCCCCCACATCCACATTCATATATTTAAATTCTTCACTCAAAGGATTATATATACACACACACACACACACACACTTTAATCCTTTGAGTAAATAATTAATATATATATAGCAGCCTTAAGGTAACTGCTGAAGATTTATCTGGTAGAGAGCTGGCATAGCTGAGCTAATACTCCATTGTGTACCTTATTTATTTATTTATTTATATTTATATATTAAATAAATACTCCACTGTGTACCTAATTTATTTATTTATATTTATATATTAAATATAAATAAATAAATAAGGTACACAGTGGAGTATCAGCTCAGCTATGCCAGCTTTCTACCAGATAAATCTTCAGCAGTTACCTTAAGGCTGCTTTAAATTCCTTTCTGCTGCTAAAGAGGTGCAAAGGGAATTTAAAAGAGGTCAAGGATATGGCCCAATAACTCCTCTAATGCCCTGTAATAAATGTAGTATTTTCTCTCACAATGTCTGTGTGGAAAACTAAAACAGGCTTTGTTTCTAAAATTAAGCTTTTTATTAGACTCCTTTTCACAACTTTTTTTGTAAGCTCTAGGGATCTCCTTATACTAGACTATCTAAAAACTATTCTGCTGCTCTGCTGTTGGCTTCCCCATCACGGGAATCCTTCTTGCCCCAGCACTACAGGATTGGCGGGAACTGCATTGTTAACCCTTTCTCCATGAAAGGCCCTCTGTGGCAAGGAGGGAGCAAGGGAGGCACTGCCTGATCTCTGTTGGTTCCTGCTTGACTTTATACCAGTCCAGTTATGGTTGTTCAGTGACGCATCCTAAGGTAACTTGTTTGGCATATACTACTCCAGAATAATACAGATGGAAGTTCACAATGCGTTATTCAGCTACTCAAAAGCATTTGTTGGAAAACAAAGAAGAAAGGAATGCCTTAGCTGCGGTCCAACAGATTATTTAGGAGAAAGAAAATGGGCTGAGGCTTTATTCTCAAATCACCATTTAAGAAGCATTTATTGTCTCTCACCAAAGATGTTTAGTTTAAATATAGTTTGTTTTAAATAAAATAAAAACAAATTATTTAGAATATATTGGACACCACAAGACTACATAAGATGACAGCTCTTCCTTTGGATGAATGCTGCCACTGTGATAAAGTTAAGAGTGCACTGTTTGCACACACTGTGGGGATGACCTCCAGTTAAACATGTGTGGAAAGAAGTTGACACTAGAATTGAAATGATTTGGGGCTGTAGCAATCAAACATCCATTGAGAACTACATTTAACCATGTATTTGGGCCTCTCATCAGTCAACATTCTTAGTTTCTGAGATGATCATGAAGTGAGTGGTTTTATAGAGGTAGAAACATGAATCAAGGGTATTCTGATTCTTCTGACCTAGCAGCCACAGGGATCAACAACATGAGTTTGAAGAAATCCAGGCTCCATTTTTAATAAAATTTTGATTAAGGAACACCCAATCTTCAGGGCCAGTCCCAACTTCCCTCCCTTGTCTCCAACCCATGACTCCTTCCTGCCTCCCCCCGCTTTCACACTTCCCCTCCCCTTCCCGTCCTTGATGTCCGCCCTTACCCCACCCCACCTCGTAAAGTATTGATATGATTTTCTCACTTAATACTAAGGTGGTTAAAATGTTTTTTGCATATGTATGTTAATACTGTGCTGTATGTAACACATGGCAATTTTAAGTTTTATAATTTTAATTTTTTGTATTGGGATGTTTAAATTGAGAAGTACAGTAAAAATAATAAAAACCTTAATCAAAAATATTAAGTAAGGCAGACCATAATCACAGCCTTTCTACTTCTCAAAATAAATGTATGGATTATGCAAATATTGCAATGTAATTTAGAGATCTAAAATTTGAGGAGGTGAAAGCACAGAGTTTTTGGGTTTTTTTTATGAGCATTGTAAGTTATGGTGCTAAGAGATTGAACAGCAGATCTAAAGAGACAGCTTGATGTTCCCAGGAAGATCAATGCATTGGAGAATTTTATTGATGATCCAAGCCTAAAATCAGCCTTGTAAAACATTGATTTTAGAGGTGGACAAGCTGTTTGTTATAGATTGACAGACTGTTAGGTACTTATAGGGCACCAATCCGTGGTAACTACAATGTAGTATAGACTATGCCACATACATAGCACACAGGAAGACATTTTCCCTTCTTTGGTCATTTCTGAACAAATATAACTGCTAACTTCATTCTCTATTGTCACTGTTTTTAAGAACGCTTCTTTTCGGTTTGCACCACATGCACCAACAATTAATGTTTTCTTTTTTTTCTCTTTCCAAAATGCCATATGTACATGATTTGTAGAAGGGAAGAGTAGCTAAGATAAATGATCAAAGTGAAAATCAGTACATGCAAATCTGGAATAATGAAACAAGACTTAAAGCAAAATGGATCCTTAAGTCACTGAGTGGAAATTTTGGTTTAATGCACACAAACATAAACAGTGGCCCAATTTTTCATTCTTTGAGCACCCACAGCTACCATTGACTTCTGCAGGAGCTTTGGGTAGACTAAGAATGCAGGATTACCTCCAATGAGATTGAGGCTAATGAGTATCTGTGAAATGAAACTTCAATGCAAGTGATTTAATAAGGAACCCTTTTCATTAGTAAATAGAGTATTTTGCTATTTCATTGCTACTGAGAAGCTACTGCAGAATTTTTTTTATATATATCATCCAAAACTATTGCGTGTGGCCTAAAAATACACTAGGCTATACCAGAGGTGGAGATAGTACAAGTGTATGAATTTATGCAAGAAGCAGTGATTAAAAATCATCTTGAATACAGTGTTCACTTTTTACACCATTTCATGAAATAGGATATTTTTTGCACAGGAGTGTATAACATTAGGCAACTGGAATGACTCAAAGTTAGAGAGGGTTCTTGTATTTTAGAGACCTCTTATGTAATGCTTGACTAATATTGATTCTTTCCATGGCAGCCATGATGCTTGGCCAGAAAACCTCAAATAGTACTTACTGAGGTGAGGGAATAGAGGACACTTCAATCTGGATGGACCTATGCACTTACACAAATCCTGATTGAAATCAATGAAAAATCATGCACAGATCCAGTTGCAGGATCAGCACTTAATTCAGTGTCATTATTTTTAAATGATCTCAAATGTTAGCTTACATTTATCTAGTTTTATATACACGCACACAAAATCTAATTTCAAGCTTTTTAAGCATCATGTTTGAGAATTGAGAGAATAATTTCAAAAAAATCTAATTTTATACTGAATTTAAATCTCTCAGAAATGATGTAACCCGGAAGTCCTGTATTACAGTATTTGACTGAGAACAAGTTAATGAAATAAAGGCAGTAGTCAGAGGTATTAGTGAGACCACTATTGGAGATGGCATCATGCCACAGAATTTTCTTCAAGTTCTTCAGAATTTCCTGTTTTAAGGAAACCATGCACGTTCCCACAAAGCATGAAAAAAAATCTTCCACCTCCACTTAAAGGGGGTAAATGAGTAGCAGTTATATATTTTGCATCTCAGAACATAACTAACCAAGCCATTATATTCATAAATATTTGTCTCTCCCTTTGTATCATTCAACAGCATGAGAAATGGAAAAAACAGTGCTTATTTCTGCTTTGTTTGGCAGCAGAATTCATCTTAATTAGTTATGGTGCACAAGGTAGGACAATTCCAGAGATATTTTACTGTAGAAGCTGGTGGTTTTAGATCCAGATCTACTGAGCTTAACAACTCATCTGAACCTATGCAATAACAGTGCAGGAGTCTTCTTTCATCCTGTTGCAAACATTGAATAATGTACTACATCAGTCATATTTTCATCTTTGAAAAGATTCCTGTCTGAGTGCTTTGGGTGCACAACACCTTATTGACAGCTTGTCATTTGATGTGGAAAGAAAGTATCCCACGCCAGTGAAAAGGGTCTTCTTTTCACACCGCTTCTGACTGGGAACGTGAGAATTCCATGAACTGATCTTTCTTCTTTCAGGCAGGCTGCTGCTGCCACAGGTCAGTGTATATATTCTGGCTGGCCTCCTGTCTTTACTGTTTTCTGCTGAGCTCCTTATTACATTTTGTTTTCATTTTTGTATGAGCTTCCAACTGGTTTCTCATCCCATAACCCTTCATTAACCAAATCTAACAGCACAGGGCTGACTCCCCACTGTTTTGCTCCTCGTGTGTTCATTTATATAGGAGCAAATGATGAGTCCAAAGAGAATGTAAAACTTTATGAAGTCTGAATGGTAGGACATAAAATCTCTTTGCATTCAAATTGCATAGGGGTAAAGAGCTACGCCAGGTGTAAGGAAATAGATAATTGGATCTAAAAGAGTTCAAATTGTGCTTAAGTGTGTGTGTATGTGCTGATTCTGCTCACGTGTTTGTGTGTGTATGTGTGTGTGTATATATAATATGTATATTAATTTACGGCCAAATTAACGTTTCCCCCCCATCTCTTTATCCTTCTAATGTCACAGCAGGCTCAACTTTACCTTTGAGCTTTATTTCTTTAAAGACATTAGTTGCCACTTCCAGTTTCTTTAGGTATAAATCAGACAGCAGAGAGACTGTTTGTCCATTGTTAACCAAAACAATAAAACCGGATCCAAATCTTTGGATGTGCACATTAAAGGCCTAGGTATCTACAGTGTGTATGGGATAGAGGTAGGGGAGGGCAAGTGTGTATGTGGGAGAGAGTAAGACACACATTTTTCATTTTAAGGAAAATTCATAGATTTATCATTTTGTGCACCATTTTTAGTCGCGGAGATAATATCAAAGAACTCTTTATACTCTTAAAAGCATATTAAAGGATTTTAGTTATAATGTATTCTTTAAGAAAATTTTTTACCCAAGTAGCAATGGATTCTACAGTTACCCTCACTGTGATTGCAACACATATAAATAAGGTTCACCCTGCTTTTATTACAGCACTCATCATTTGCCCTGTTATTTCATCAACAATGGCCAACATACTTGCTTTCTCTTTATGTTCCTCTGGTGTCTAGTAAACACCACTGTGGCTCGAGGCATCCCTGTGTCCACACTCTACACACTACTGCAATGTTATTTGTAGAAACTGTTTCTTGTAAGGCATCATTTGAAAACAAGTAACACGCTGGTTAATAATATCACTGTGGCAATGCTGTATGTGGAATTATCGATACTCACTGATACTATGTTTTGAAGTCTGTGACTAAAAGTTGTGTAAACCAGGCATGTTGGGGGGAGGGGCAGTCATAAACAGATTTTTTCCGAAAGAAAGGAAAGAGGCCAACACCTCAAACCAGGTGTGGCCAAATTCAGTGGGATATTCATTTGTATGAAGAGTTGCAGGAAGATAACATTTATGTTGTAAAATTGCAACAAGAAACATCACAAGGGAAAACACCAGGTAACACTTTAATCAAGATGGATCGGGCCCCCCCAGAGGAGACAGGAGACTGAAGCCCAGGAGTCGATTTGACCCTTGAAACAAAGGCAGATTTTGAGATGTAAAGGACACACAGAGTTTGGATTACCTGAGGAGACAAGGAAAACCAGTGCCTTGGACTCTGTGGCGAACCTGGCTAAGAGTTAGCCAGCTATTTCTGGGAAAGAAGGATTGGTACAGAAACTACATTGAACAAAAACGGTAACTGGTTAAGTTAGGTCTTGGCTTTTGGAAAGCGTAGTTTTACTTTTCTTTTTTGTAACCATTTCCATCTTTATTCTTTAGCTTAAGTGATACCAAGGAGATGTCCTTTTGTAAATAAACTTTTTATTTGTTCTATAAACCAACTCAATGCTGTGTTTGAAGGGCAGGGTATGTGTACCCCAGTTAAGTTGATAAGCTGTTATGTACTGGCTCTATAAGAAAAGCAGCAAACTTACCATCTTCTGTGAATGCACGGTGGTAGGGGCTGCGCATGTGGGGAGCTCTGAGGAGCTGGGGGATGGAGCTCACTGATTGTTACCTGCTCGGCAAGGTTTGGGCTGGGAAAGTCTTGAGGGGTTTGCTGGTGAGGAAGATGGACTGGTGTGACAGGGAGCTGAGACACAGTCTAATCTCCAGCAAAGCTTACTCTTGCTAAGGCAGAGAGGTTACAGAGTGGCTCATAGCATTTGCACTGCTCTTTCATCAATAACATCCAATATCCTTGCTTTCTCTTTATGTTCCTCTGCTGTCTAAAGAACACCATGTTAAATGCACGTCTGCAGTGGCTTTATCCTCTGATCAAGATTCTGTAGCTTTTAATTCTTTGTTACTACTCACCAGCACATACAGTTGTTGTCATTTTAGCCTTATTCTATCCACAGGAGAATGACGGTAGCAACAAAGGTACATCCAAGCATTCTGGGTTAGTCTGTCCTGACACTATAGTCCTGCAAAGGTTTCCTGTTTGTGTGTAGAGACATTTATCACCACATGATGCTGTGACAAAAACAATGCCCACTGAGGTACCAGGCACAGTGGTTCATGTGTCATGTTTGTTTTGAAAATGGTGGCAAACAAATGATGGTGCTATCAGTTCCTGTAGTGTGTGTGTCTGCCCAAAACAAGATCAATGTATGCCTTGCAAAATGGGGATAGAACTGTAATAGTTTTTCTTTGACATATAATACTAAATATCAAAGATTAGCAATCTAGTCTGTGTATTCCACTGTGCCATGCCAGGTTCTCTTGTCTTGTCTACTACATTTAAATCAAAAAGTCTTAATTGCTACCCCTTAGTTGAATATGTGTGCTAGTTAAAAAAGATTTACAATAGTGCTTAGTGGAAGTAAACTTTATGGAAATAAGTCCCAAGCTGCAGGTGACAGAATGATTAGCTGCCCTGCTTCTGAAAGAATGATGAACTGCTTCTGTTCACTGTTGTTGAGCCAGAGTATGCAGAAAGGATATTTGCACTCCCACATACAGAGTGTATAATTGAAGAGAAGGCATTCTTTTGAACTTTTTCATTCAGTCAATGCATTTTTCATACTTCAAAACATCTTGCTTTCAAACCAACTTCATTTTCAGCACAGTTAGCACCAGATATTTTAAACAAAATGAAACTTGAGATAAGTATACCAAAGATCAAAGACATTTTTCCATGTTACATGACACATTGTATCTCTTAAGAAACCTAAGAGAAAGAAGGATGGTTTTATTATTAGTGAACAACCTCAAATTCACACAGTGGCTGAAAGACTGTGAAGGTCAGATCCAGATGTTCCCAAAGTTCACAGGTAGAGCTGGCTGGGAATTTTCTGACAATGATTTTTTTGTTGGGGAATTATGATGTCTCGAAACGGAAACTTTGCAAAGGAATTTATCAGTTCTGACACAATTTTCTTGCTGATATATGTGACCACTGCTGTGTATAAAGATACAGGTTTTAGCAGGAAGCTTTTGATTGTAGAAGCATAAAGAGACTAGAATTGTGCAAAACTTTATTTCATTTTTCCATTCAAATGATAAATACTTCTTATAAAGAAAATGTGTCTGTTTGTCCTTTTGGCCATTCCCAGATTGTATTCACTGGCACTCAAAGGGAGAAAATTTCCTTCAGTGAAATTGACACTGCTGAAAGTAGGAACATGGCCTAAGTTTTAAATTCTTCTTAAATTAATGAGAATTTCCTGAAATTACTATGAATTTTATTAATATCCCTTTGCCTCATCCAAAATGTAAAATATTGATAGATATTTCACATGTGACTATTGAGGAGAAAAATTTGATATTTTCATCCATATCTAACACAGACCCTTCACTCAAATGTCCTATTATGCTATGATTATTGTGAGTGAAGAAATCACATCTAAAAAGGAAGGTGGGAAAGAAACAGATTTGATATGAAAGATTAAAAATTACACTTTTTGTATACCAATTTCACATTCCACCCCAAAGAGAAATACAGATTTTTATTTTATTTTATTTTTTGTCATCCAAACAGTTTTTGCTTTGTAAGAATGAAACACTTGCATCACAGCATGGAGGAAAAGAAAAGATCAAATGATAAATACTTCTGATCAGATGAATGTAGACTCATAGCTAGGAGAATGTAGAAAAAGGCATTTTAGGGGGCCTCTCTGAAGCAAACACCTGAAGAACTTGTGGGACTGCAAACATCATGTATGTTTGTGCTCAATTTTTGTGTGTTTTTGTTTGCTGGCTTTTTAAGTAAACATAAATATAGATTGTCTTAGGTTTGCTGTAGGAGTTAGGTAGCTGCTGGCCATCCTAATTTTACCTATAGTTGAGGAACAGCAATATCAACTATGGGATAAGAACATCCTCTGGAGTCACGATCAGAAACGTGGTGAGAGCAAGGTCATTCAGAAACTACCAGCTCATCAGTCATTAATTGTAGAGCCGGCAGCACTAGTTTAAATTAACAGCAGCAGAGTTAGTTGTACTGCAGTGCTTAGTGACTGCAACTGATTGAGACTTAATTGAGTTAACAAAATTATTATGATAATGAGACTCAGTTATATATGTCCAGCAGACTAGCGTCCATTCCACACGTCAATCCAGATCAGTTCCCAACTCCTTCATCACAATTAAACCACTCTATGAAGGCCAGGAAAGAAAAAGATTTAGGATACATATTTCTTTACTCAAAGATTTATTAGATTATAGAACATACTCAGTCTTTAATGTATCTGAAATACCTGGCACACTTGATGCCTTTTATAAAAATGCATGAAATAGAAGGGACTTGAAGGCTAATGGACTTTCATTTGGAGACTTATTCCAAGTTGTTGATATCAAAGTCTCATCCTCCGTTTATAGGTGTATTCATGAAGCTCTGAGCTTTCAGAAGAATCGGTTCCATGACTTGATTTCAACCGCAGGAAATTTGAAGGAATTTTAGAATGTAGTTGATTGCTTTCTTCCAGTCAAAATACACTATAAAAATGGACTTTGATTCTAACTTATCAGAATCTCAACTGTGTTTAAAAGTCCCTGCTAACCGAGAGACCATTTAATAGCTTTTCCTTAATGAGGGCACAGACTCATTATTTTAGTGATTTTTTTTTCTTTCTTGATGCCTAAATTGAGAACCCATTTGTAAGGGGCGTGATTTTCAGTGGTGCTCAGCAGTTCTTGCACACTGGCCCTCTTTAAAATAATTTCCAATGGAGCATCCAAAAATGGAGGCACCCAAGTCGCTTATTGATACCTTAGCTTATCATATTTTTTGTATATCTTCATGTGAAAGTGACTGTAATATGTCTGCACTTAACTGAAAGATATGCAGTAAACTAAGATGAAAGTAATAACATAATTTCTTCCTTGTCCATCAGTTTCACTATTCTAGTGTACTCTGCATACATCTCAGAATGCTTCTACAGTATTAAATAGTCACTTTCAAATTTCATTGCTATCACTTAACACTCATATAGCCATGCTCACAATCTGACTGCTATTAAAGATGCTGAAGAGCTGTGGGGCCAGTACCAGGAAGAACAGATGACAGAATACCAGAGGCAGTCAACTGTCACTTACATGGTAAACGGTCCTCTTGCCAGGCCTTGTCCTTGTTTTTATTTGAACTATAATTTGGGCAGAAGTATTTGTCTACCTCACCATCATGAACCATAACATTGTTTTGCGGTGTTTTTATTATGCTCCTCCCTGCCATGCTACATCAGCACTTCAAGAAGCAATGGTTTCATTTAGAAAAGCAACTGCCGGTGCTATTTTACCACCCAAAAACTGGATCCAAACCAGAAACTCTTAAATATTTTTTGCCTTCTAGCTGCTCTGTGGGGACATGGGGACAGACACAGGGATGGACAGGTAATCATTCCTCAGATTCTGACAATCAGCACTTTGGCTAATTGACTGTATTGAGTAGTAGCCACTACAGCTAGACCCATTCCCAACTAAGAGTTGGAGTCGGAGCAACTGGCATTAGTACAACCTGTCTATGCTTAATGTGCAAAATCCTGAGCCACCAATACAATTGAGAGAAACAAACTAGAACATGGTCATCACTGAACCATAACATGGAATCTCACTTGCTCCTAGCAGTGTCATGAACAATGATATGGCCAATGCTTGGTGCATTGATTCTCAAACTTTATTTTTTTCCTGGTGGTCCACAGAACTAATCTTTAACATCCTGCAGATGGCTACGTTTCATATCTGAACTTCTGGACTTGGTTTATAACTCTAGCTGATAGGAGTGCTCGTCCTCACAATGATGGCTCTTTTTATCCCTTCCATCCTTAGACGTTTTTAATTGTTTTGCTGAATTTGGCAGGGTCTGAGAGAGAACCTAGGGAAAGAAGAGAAGGCAGAGGAAACTGAGAAATCGAAGAGGGACCATGGACT
The DNA here is from genome assembly GCF_011386835.1 of Chrysemys picta bellii. Classification (NCBI taxonomy): domain Eukaryota; kingdom Metazoa; phylum Chordata; order Testudines; family Emydidae; genus Chrysemys; species Chrysemys picta. The sequence goes on along the minus strand of NC_088792.1, from coordinate 220,571,160 downwards.
AACCTTATATACAGACCATCCTAAACATATGTTATAGCAATGTAAACATTGTGTGCATTTATATTATAGTTTCATAAGACAGAAAATGCCAAATTGAAATCTGGTGTAATTCCCTTTAAATCAATGGAATTATACCAAGGGATGAATGTGGTTGATACTGTTTACATAATGGGTATGGTAAACTCCCTTCCACATCTGATTTAAAGCAACTGATCATAATATGGGCACTTTTCTATGTTTATTCCAGCTACCCCTATATTATAATAACAAGTGGAAATGTTTCCCATCTGCATACTGATTTTTTTTTTTTTAAATTAAAGAGAGAAGAGCTGGTTCTCTGACTTATTGCAGCTAACTTTTTACATGTTCATATATTAGAGAGATTTTGAGCACAAAAAGTTAATAGCATATCGCTTTATGAGCTGCTGGAGTTGTCCTATTTGTGTTACAACTAATATATTCAGTACTCTATTGATAATCACCTTGCAACCAAGTATCTGAAAACAATATATTCGCACCTGCTATTTATGCAGAGACTGACATTCGGTGTCAATGTGGAGTATATTAGAAAGGCAGACAATGTTGGCTTTAACAATAATCCATTATTCAAATAGTACCATGTACTTGGTGCAGAAAATGGAGTTTTAGTTTCATATATCATAATGAATGTGCTTAATATTTAACAAGCATGGTGGGAGAGTGAAACCCACATAAATTATTTTCTTCTGAACCTCAGGCAGCCACCATTTTTCCACTTTGATTATCCAGTGAATGCGATAGGAAGACACATATTGTTGCCTATAGCAGCATGAGAGAAATATTAGTGTAATATTTCTTTTAATAAAAAAGATAAGCCAACCTGGTTCATCAAATACAGAGTACCATTTCTGAAGACCTATAAGTAGCCTTAGTGTTTTTGTCGTCTAGCTTTTCAAAAGGGGAATGTGCCACCTTACTCTTTTCTCAAAAGGACAATCTCCATAAAATGTTTCAAAAATGACATAGCCACACTGAAAGATTCTGATGGGATCGGACAAGATGTAACTCCTAGAGGGCTGGTTTTCTATAAAATGGGCATTTGCATTTTGTTTTATTAGGGGAGACAGAGCTTGTGGAGTGGATCTACCTTGCTGTATTCTCATGCTCCAAAAACAGATACAACAAACTTCTTGTCAAGGACTCTGGGCAGTACAGAGCAAGAATTAGTTTCCTGTACTAAGAACTAGAACTGCCACTAAAGGGAAAAATCAAAATTCACTTTGTTTTACTCATTTATTTCCTACTTAAATCAATGGTGTTGCATGAGTGCAACTAAAGGCAGAATTTATCCTCTGTGCACAAATAACTACTTGGTCTGCACAAAAATAAAAGATGTTTCCAACTAAATAAGAGGTTAACTCGTCCTCCCCTCTGAACTTTTCATATCAACATTCTTTCCAGAGCCTTTGTATATTCAGTGTACAGTACCTGATTATTATTTACACCACGGCCCCTTTACAGAATGCTGGTAGTATAAAAGGGCCTTAAAATTGCTGTATATGTAATTTAGACTCGGTCTTAAACTAATCCCTGCATTACATAAATACCTACCAGAGAAATGTAAAGGAGCCTTCGTGTGCATGGGAATCAGGCCCATACAGTCTAAACTCCATTGATTTTTTTTTCTTCAATTGCAAATAGAGTGCTGAATATTTCAAACTTATTTAGGGCCACCACCTGAGGCAAGCTTTTACGCATTTCTTTCTTGGGCAACTTCCTGGGCATGTTGCCTGAGTAACAAATATTTAAAACTGGAACAAAACACCTCAATATGTGACTGACATTAGCAAACCAAATCATTTCAATAAAACATCCACATCGTCATGTCTATCTTTACCCTTCACCTCTAAATTGACATTTATAAATTGTACCACATAGTCCATATTTAAAAGCTCAAATGAACTGTCAAATAATCAGTCAACCAGTACTTGCAAAACCACCTTCATATCTATTAGCTAATAGACTCACTGCTTGAATCAGGTTGCAAACATGCCCCAAAGAAACAATTTACTGTAAACTAAAACCAAGCTCTTCATGTGATATGTGTACATACAAATCTGTATTACATGGGAGCCACCTGTAATGTGGATGGAATTGGGACAAAACTAAGTGGGTAACTGGTCATGTTATTCTTCCACATTATGAATTACTAAAACATGTGACTAAAACATTATGAATTACTAAAACATGAATTACTAAAAAATTGGACTAGAATTGTTGCTTCATAACACTACTGTTGCCTACAGTTGATAGAATTAATAACTATCTTGCCTTTTGTTTGAAAGATGCCAAAATGTATTGCACTGGCCAAGATGCTTCAGAAGCACTGCTGCTTTTGTCTGCCGTCAATCCCTCAACATTAAGCTACAGTATTCTCTGGGCTAGCCTGATGGCTCGAATGTTGGGGGGTGGAATTGCAACAGGAATGTCAGTTGGCAAGTGACCGATCTTGACCTTAGAAAGGACTTTGAATGCAGTCCGCTGGTTGGATCATCAGTTTCCCTAGTATGACCCAGATACTCACGGAGAGTGTGACGAGAACACTGATCCATTGCTCCCTTCAAAAGCACTAATTTCCAGTGATTACATTATAATATTTCTTTCCTCCTCTCAGATACATAGGGACCATGCTGCTTTCTTAATATCTGATGCCGAGTTTTACTTTTGTTCCAAGATAATACATTAATTTAAACTAATTATCTCTCTCCCATTAGTGTTCATATCTCTTCCCCATAGACTTTCATCTTCTGGGAGTATAAACCACACAGCATCTAGTCTTAGTGGGTGTAGGTGTGGTATATTGTATCAATAGAGAAGCACTTTTATACCAGAATGCACTGAACACTAGTTTAACTGACCACAGCTGAAAAAGTCTTGAAACTACAAAAGAATTATAAAATGTCCATGTTTCAGAGTAGCAGCCGTGTTAGTCTGTATCCGCAAAAAGAAGAACAGGAGTACTTGTGGCACCTTAGAGACTAACAAATTTATTAGAGCATAAGCTTTCGTGGACTACAGCCCACTTCTTCGGATGCATATAGAATGGAACATATATAAAATGTCCATGGAAGAGCATCAGCCCTCTTATCACCTCTAGTCTTGTGGTTTTTTTCAGTGCTTAAAACAGTTATAATTGTCTTTCTTCACCTTCTCTACTTATCATATAATTTCAGGGATTAGCACTCAGACTCTTCTATCAATTTGGTTTTATATGCTAGCTCAATATACAAGTTGAAGGATGAGCTGAAATCTGTTTTTCTTTATTATGCCAACACAGAGGAGTCCAAAATATATTACTTGTAAAGCTGTAAGTGTCTTGTTTAGTTTTAAAATATATTGGTATAAATGGCCATAATTAGAGCAGGCTCAAATGAAAACTCCAAATCCCAAACACCAGCACATTCATCTGAATTTACATCTAGCTCTGAAATTTGTAATTGGCCCCTATTTTTACAGGAGGCTGTACCAAGAGCATAAACTTTGAACACCCATAAGTTTGGGATGGATATGTGTGTCTGCTATTCAAAATGTGGCTCTGGATCTGAATTTTCTAGAGCAGGACATTTCTACTAAAAAACATCATTTGCTGGTATTTGTAACTTTGGATATATTAGGTTATTGTCTGAATAATCATCAATAGAAACCTGCAGTTGACTAGAATTATCTTCTCCCCTCAGTTGTAGGGAGATGTTGGTTGGGGGTCATATTTTGAATGGAAATTGCAGTGAAGCTACCTAGGGCAGTGGCTTAAAAGTCAGAGTTCAGCCATTTATGGTTTGCTGCTTCAATGTATTGACTTGGAAGTCACCATAGAGTAGATAATCATCATTGGCCCCAGCAGCAGACCTTATTTTGGTTCAAAATCTCATTTGCAGTTCTAAGGTTCCATCTATCTACACTGCAACTTCTACCATGCTGGGGAATATGGCAACAGTGAGTGATAGTCCTCAACACCATAACACCATGTCAACATAAACAGAATTAACCCACGTTATGACTGTGGTCCTGAAACCTCCATCAGCCCTGCTAAAGCCTAAGGCTGGAGCACGATTTGTAAGCACTATTTCATTCAAGACACTTTGTTGGCATGTCAAGTTCTAAACACTTCACTAAGGAGTAGGTATAATCTGTCCAAAATAAGGTTTTACATGCTCTTTGGCATATTATCCCCTTTGTCCATTTCTTGCTGTTGTCCATTTTGACAGGCAACAGTTTACTACATAGCAGGATACTGTCTCCATTAACACACTGGTCAGACCCATTTAAATAGCAGCAATGAACCATGACCACAAAATTCCATGTTGTAACTGGGTTCCCCCATCACAGTAGGATTTACAGTGTAGCTGTAACCTACCAGTAAGTAGGTCATCAGGCCCTGGTGACTTGAAGACATTTAACTTGTCTATGTAATTTTAACTTGTTCTTTTCCTACTTTAGCCTTTGCTCCTGCCTCATTTTCACTGGCATTCACTCTATTAGATGGTCAATTGTTACTAAATGTGTTGGTGAAAACTGAAACAAAAATGTGATTTTAGCACTTCTACCATTTCCACATTTTCTGTTATCGTACCCCCTCCTCCCTTATTGAACAATGGGCCTACCCTGTCCTTGGTCTTCCTCTTGCTTATAATGTATTTTGTATAATGTTTTCTTGTTACCTTTTATGTCTCTAGCAAATTTAATCTCATTTTGTTTCTTGGCCTTTCTAATTTTGTCCGTATGTACTTGTGTTATTTGTTTGTACTCATCTTTTGTAACTTGTCCTAGTTTTTTATAGGGCTCTTTTTTGAGTTTCTGATCATTGAAGATCTCCTGTCTTGTCTTGTCTTGGTTTAATTATAACGAGCATTTTAGACTGAGGGTGGCAAAACAAACTGGGATCCAGTGGGACATACTACCCCATATGCTGTGGTTGGAGTGGATGACTCCGCAGAGACCAGGATAGTGGCCTGTTCATTCCACAGCAAGACTGGCAGGGCCCTGAGTTGCATCACAATATATATTGGGCATTTAATGACAGTGGTGGTTTTCACAGCATCTGTAAATTCAGGCATGCTTGCAAAATATGTTCTGGGGCCCATTTCTTGCCAGAGAGGTAGGGAAAGGTCACAGGGGGAAAACAGGATTGGATATGGGTCAAGTATTAACTGGAGTGCGATGGGGGACAGAACACAAGCAGAGGAGAAGGGTGGGCTGAAAGCAGTGAGATGGGCAAGCGTACTATCACCAGTTAAACCAGAGGTGTGAAGGTTTCTCCTGTGGGATTACCCCAACAAAGCAGATGGGGCATATTTGTGGGAGGGGTTTACTGTGAGATTTCAGATTCCCTTTACAGGGACTAGGACGCATGTGATGTCAACAAAATTGAAAATGGTGAGGATGGGCTATACTGTGCAGAAAAAGATTACATTGGAGTTAAATGAGGGTAGGATAGCAGGGCCATTCAAGCAATTACATGTAGAGAACTTGCAAGTTTCCCATCTGGACTTGGTCCTAAAGAAGGCTCCAGGAGAATTATCAATTAATTTATCACCTTTCATACCCATGAGGTAGCTCCATTAACAATGGAATAGACCCAGTTCTGTATTCCATTTGCTATTCCTCCATTGATGAGGTTGTGTGCATAGTTAGGTTGTGTGGCCTGGAAGTTCTCATGGCTAAGTGTGCGATCAAGCCTGCTTTTCGACTGCTGCCAGTGCATCCATTGGACGTCAACCTTCTGGGTTTTTCTTTTGAGGGACAATTTTATTCTGACAAGGCTATGCTCATGTGCTGTGCGGTACCCTGTTCCGCATTTGAAAAAATTAGTACAATGTTGCACTGGGCAGTGATGCAAGCAGCTGGTCTATGCCAAATAATGCACTATTTAGACGATTTTTTGTTTTTATGCCTGGCAGGGTTGGATGAGTTTGTTCACCTGTTGGACACATTTCAGGCCCTGGCTAAACAGATGGGAGTACCCCTAGCAGAGGGAAAAACAGAGGGCCCTTCCACTACATTGACTTACCTGGAGATTGAGCTAGACACAATGGCGGGCATATCGCAGTGCCCTCAGGATAAGCTTCAGAAGCTATTGGGTTTGTTTCGGAGAGCTATAGGAGCCAAAAAACTCACAATCTGAGAGCTGCAATCTATTGTGGGGCACCGTAACTTTGCCTGCAGGGTTGTTGCCCCAGGCATTCTGTGCCCAGCAGGCATTGGCCACAACATGCGTAGCAAGGCTGCTCCATCTCATGAGCAATGAAGGAAGACTTGAAGGTGTGGGAACAGTTTTTCAGCCAATTTAATGGGGTAGCTTTATGGAGAGAGGAATAGTTATTAGAGGCTGGTTTGAAAATCCATTCGGATGCTTCAGGGGTTATGGGCTTTGGGGATAATGGCATAGCAGATACCTTGTCTCATTTTTAGTCTGACAGATTGCAGGAGCTTGCACCAGGAGCCAGCAAGGAACGTGAGTGGATGCCGCTGGCGTTATGGAGCCTTGGGGTATGATGTCGGTGGTGCAATGAGATCTTGCAATTTCAGGATCTGGAACACTGGTCGCCATATGGCCCATTACAGAGGAGCGTGTGCTGCAGTACCTGGTGTCATTGGCAACCCGGCAACTGGCGTCCTGAATGATCTTCACATGGCATATGGGGCAATGGAGTTATTTTGGTGGATGGGGTTCACCTGTCGGGTGAAGACGCATTGTTGGCCAATATAAAAGGGGGCAGTGGGAGATGGGAGTTCACCTGTCAGATTTGGATTCCAGCACATTTTTGACTGATGTAAAAGATGGCATTGGGAGACAGGGCCGGCTCCAGGGTTTTGGCCGCCCCAAGCAGCCAAAAAAAAAAAAAAAAAAGCCGTGATCGCGATCTGCGGCAGCAATTCGGCGGGAGGTCCTTCGCTCCGAGCAGGAGTGAGGGACCGTCCGCCGAATTGTCGTCGAATAACTGGACCTGCCGCCCCTCTCCAGAGTGGCCGCCCCAAGCACCTGCTTGCCAAGCTGGTGCCTGGAGCTGGCCCTGTTAGGAGGTGTCTGGGAACCCAACTGGGTTTGGCGAGGAAGCAGCCAAACTAATTGCTGGTGCCCCCTTGTGGCAGATGTCTTGATAGGGAAGGTACATGCTGATCAGATAAATGGCTTGGTAAAGGACATAAAAATGAGGTATTGGTTAAAGGAATGCAATGGGGGGCAATTTTGAGCCCCTATGAATGGTATGGGAGGGAGCCAACCCCCTTTTTCTTGTAGCCCACCTTAACCCTCCTAATACAGGGATGGGATGGATGGTAAAGTCCCAGCAGTGAGTTGGCTTGAGGGACCCAGATGGAAAAAGTCGGGGAGCTGGCAGAAGTCCCCCAGGTAATTATAGAATAAACATGGGGTTACTTGCACTGTACACTTTTATCTGCCAGGTAGTTCCAGACATCTAATAATAAAGTTTCAGCCCGGTTAAAACCATATCAAGTGTCTCCTGTTCTTCTTCGGTATAGCCAGATAGCAAGGTGTGTTTTATAGTTGTCGCCCTGAATCAGTTAGTGAATGAAATCTCTGAAAGTCAGAAATAAAGACTTCCCTTTAAAAAAAAAAAAGATTGTTTGCAATCCAAATGAATGAGCTGTGTTACGTTTTACCCATCATCTCATGTGATTGCTATCCCACTTAGAGTTAGATCTATCTTTGTGGAATTTGTTTTTGATAGCAAAGTTAATGACATCAGAAAAAAATAAATTATAAGAACTGAGGTTCAGAACAAGCGCCAGACGAATGGACTCTATGTTGAGACTAATGTCTGGATTAGTTGTAGTGCAGTCTGCAATAAGTATACACCAGGGCATAAACAAGCAGCAGTACCAGGGTCTAATAACATCTGTTTGAAAATATACATCCATTTATTTTCTCATTAGTTTCCTTACCGACCGAACATTTTTTATCCAGAGCCACAGGCGGCTGCCATTAACAAATGGTTGCAACCTTGTTATTTTCAAAACACAGATGACCTGCACAGAAGAGGAAAATTAGAAAAGGGAAAAATGAATAACACTGCCTTAATGGACTCCATCAAAGATCAAAGGTTTGTTTATGCACTAGCAAATGATGATTGCACATTTTACTAAAATATGTGCTTTAACCCAGATCTAGGAGAAACTCCATAGCCTGTGGCGGGAGAGGGCTGGATGGTTGTGAGGGGAGGATCCCTTCTGGCTTTGGAAATCCCCCTTGCTTATTCCCTTCCTTCATGGGCCATGGAGAGAGAACAGGAAGCTCTGCATTGCCCTCAGCATGTTCATAACAACACTTATAGCTCTACAATAAGACAATGACTATAATCAAATCTCATGCTTCAGGACTTCACGTGGTCACCTGCAGAGTTCAGGAAGGATTTTGTTTTTTGCCCTTGCGCAATTGGCCAGCTGTATTCTGTGGTGGTCTTTTTTTCTGCCTTCCTTTGAAGCATTGGGGCTTCTCATATATAAATTATTTTAATTTTAAATAAAAAAATGGTGGGTCTGTTTTTTGAACCCTGCAAACTACAAACAGGTTGGAAATTTCAAAACTTTTCATGAAGTTTTCTCTTCTTTTTCAACACACTCTAGTGCAGTGGTTCTCAAAGCTGGTCTGCCACTTGTTCAGGGAAAGCCCCTGGCGGGCCGGGCTGGTTTGTTTACCTGCTGCGTCCGCGGGTTCGGCTGATCGCGGCTCCCACTGGCCGCGGTTCGCCACTCCTGGACAATGGGGGCTGCGGGAAGCGGCGTGGGCTGAGGGATGTGCTGGCTGCCGCTTCCCGATGCCCCATTGGCCTGGAGCGGTGAACCGTAGCCAATGGGAGCCGCGATTGGCTGAACCTGTGGATGCGGCAGGTAAACAAACCGGCCCGGCCCGCCAGGGGCTTTCCCTGAACAAGCGGCGGACCAGCTTTGAGAACCACTGCACTAGAGTGTGTTGACAAAGAAGAGAAAACTTCATGAAAAGTTTTGAAATTTCCAACCTGTTTGTAGTTTGCAGGGTTCAAAAAACAGACCCACAATTTCTTTATTTAAAATTTTGTGTGAAAAAATTAACAGTACAGTGGAACAAGCGGCGGACTGGCTTTGAGAACCACTGCTCTAGTTTTTACTATGGCAACACTCCCATTGATTTCAGAGGGAGCTTCACCTGAATAAAAACTTCTTAAACACTTTAAAATTTTAGTCAAACCACTAAAAGGAACAGAAAATTAAAAGTATATGAATGTCTATCCCTTTTATAAAGATGAATAGAATGAAAAATGTTTCAAGAAATCTGATTGGCTACAGTACAGGGCATTAATTGTATTAAAGCAGCTTGTACATGCTAGATGAAACTGCATCACCAGTTACAAAACCCCGTGTGGTCAATGTTCATTTCGTAACAAAAGTACAAACCAACTGCAAAGCACTCCCTAAGAATTAATGATTAGCTGGGGTTAATGGTCCTTGGTGGAGCCTTTTGGTTATAAATTCCTTCCAGCCAAACATTAGTCCCTAGGAAATGCTTCTGCCTTTGCATCTCCCTCAGTATTGTTTAATTAAAAGCATTGCTAATGAAGCAATAAGAAAACCACCAAACAACAAAGCCTTCTGTCATATGGAGGAGGACAATATTAATAGCTAATTGTTGGGCAAGGTTGTTTAACAACAAATCAGTTGCATGTAAAATCACATTTATGTGTTGTTTGACAATGAAACCTATTCTGCAGCTTTCAATTATTGGTTATTGGGCTATTGGTGACTCATCCATTATATGACTATAATGTATATGTTGAAATAATGTATAGGTTACAATGACCTTGTTCTCTTCTCCACTAATACTGGTATGGGCATCATTATATGGTGCCTAGAGTTTTGTGTGTGTGTGTGTGTGTGTGTGCAATATTATTTAAAGCTGAAAAATAAGTAAAATAATCTTTTCATATCTTCCCTCATGTATATTGTTCTGTGACTTTGTTTTTCTTGTCTGTCTGTTTTTCAGGATAGATAATGTTTTCCTGTATGTCTGTAAAGTACCATGCACATTTATGGAGCTATTATAATCAGTTGTTAACAATTAGTCATTTTAATAATATGAATGATTAAATTATGACTAGATCAGTTATTATTAATCATACTTAACACCTGTGCATTACTTTAGAGTAACATCAGTTTCCTCCCCTACACCAACAAATCAAGGGGACAGTAGATCCCAACACTTTTATTTGTGCAGCTTGTGGCTGTCCTGTTAATTTTTTTATTTTAACTCCTTTAATTTAAAGGAACACTGTCAGGTTAGAACTCCTACCTTAAGAAATAAATGTATACTAATGCCACCTTAGGTTGTTAATGCCACAATAATTTTAAAATTCATACAACGTTTCACTGTTGCACTGCTTATGTTTTGCGCTTTTTGGACAATGAGACTAGACTATCCCGATTCATTTCCTTGGTCTCTTTGTTGAGATAGCCCACCTGGCCGGGGGGAGGAGGGAGTTGGATGGCGGTACATGTTCTCATTTGGAACTGGACTAAGATCATCAGTGTCATTTCATAAGGTCAACCTAACAGCTATGAGTTGGAAGCAACTTTCTGTTGCTACCACTCTGGGCTGGATTTCAACTGGTGAAAAAGATAAAAAGCAGTAGATCTCAGTATCCACCACTTGAGGCATTGAGTCCCCATTAATACATGCATTTTGGTAATGGTAGATTTCAGACTTACTTAGCAATGCTCAAATTCCTTTCTATAGCTGCACTTATTTTGTTATCCAAATGGAAAGCCAGCAGCAGACTCAGACAATCTAAGTACTTCATGCATTGCATTAAGCCGTGTTTAAATGTATTTTGCTTTGTGTCTCACCATGACCAGTGCCTTTAGCCAGCTGCGGGTAGGCGTATGCCAATGAGTACCATGTTGAGAAACAACATGTGCTTGTTGACCCAGGAATTGCCTGTTCTAAAAATCTGCTTGATGTTCACTGGATAAGCTTTAACAATGAATGGAAAACGATCGCTTTTATTTTTTGTAGTGGTGGATTATTGTGTTGTTTTAAATAAACACACCAGTTCAAACATTATGAACAAAATTACTTACCTCCGCTTAAAAGCACTTATGAGTGAGAGTGGATATTGCTTGTTGCTGACTGACAACTCTGGAGGATATATTTTTCTCCTTTGTTTATTTCTTCTGGAGAAAAGCCCAGTCCTCCGTCTCTTTAGATGATTAGAACAGCCTTTTCAATGCAGCCCCATGAGCCACTTTCAGTGCAGCACTGTGCAATAAATATGATTAACCAAAGAGGTAACAAAGCATCAGAGCTTATTTCATTGGATTGATCATTTACCCAGTCATTTGATGAATTCTTGCAAAAAAAGAAAAAAAAAACTCTATAGCTATATATTTTCCAGGGAGAATACTCTGAGAAAACATAACTTTTGGTTTCAATTTTTTTACTTGTAAGGGTTTGACTTAAGAATGGGGTTTCCTTTTAGATAAACCACCTCTTAAATCTCAACCTCTAAGGCTTGGTCTACACTAAACCCCCAAATCGAACTAAGGTACGCAACTTCAGCTACGTGAATAACGTAGCTGAAGTTCGAAGTACCTTAGTTCGAACTTACCTCGGTCCACACGCGGCAGGCAGGCTCCCCCGTCGACTCCGCGGTACTCCTCTCGCCGAGCTGGAGTACCGCAGTCGACGGCGAGCACTTCCGGGTTCGACTTATCGCGTCCAGACAAGACGCGATAAGTCGAACCCAGAAGTTCGATTGCCAGCCGCCGAACTAGCGGCTGGGTATAGACGTACCCTAATAGTCTGAATATGTAGACCATCTCCCCCAAACTGGGATAGGCCTACTTCCTAAAAAGCAAAATGTGATTCTCAAGAATCCTTAACATATCTCCCATTCCCATTCCCCTTCCAAAAGAAGTTAGTGCTCTGTGTTGAATTCGGAATAAATATTAAACTCATTCTTTTTAAAATGTTTGCAATTTAAAGTTTCTATTAAATTATTTGTTACAGTAAGCTGTGTTTGTAGCCTTTAGACACAGCCTATAGCAAGGGATGGTACAGAAGCACCAAACCCCAGTGAGAGCACACAGTTTGAACATAAGAACATAACATAAGAACGACCATACTGGGTCAGACCAAAGGTCCATCTAGCCCAGTATCCTGTCCACCGACAGTGGCCAATGCCAGGTGCCCCAGAGGGAGTGAACCTAACAGGTAATGATCAAATGATCTCTCTCCTGCCATCCATTTCCACCTGCTGACAAACAGAGGCTAGGGACACCATTCCTTACCCATCCTGGCTAATAGCCATTAATGGACTTAACCACCATGAATTTATCCAGTTCTCTTTTAAACGCTGTTATAGTCCTAGCCTTCACAACCTCCTCAGGCAAGGAGTTCCACAAGTTGATAGTGCACTGTGTGAAGAACTTCCTTTTATTTGTTTTAAACCTGCTGCCCATTAATTTCATTTCGTGGCCCCTACTTCTTGTATTATGGGAATAAGTAAATAACTTTTCCTTATCTAATTTCTCCACATCACTCATGATTTTATATACCTCTATCATATCCTCCCTTAGTCTCTTCTTTTCCAAGTTGAAAAGTCCTAGCCTCTTTAATCTTTCCTCATATGGGACCCATTCCAAACCCCTAATCATTTTAGTTGCCCTTCTCTGAATCTTTTCTAGTGCCAGTATATCTTATTTGAGATGAGCAGACCACATCTGTACGCAGTATTCAAGATATGGGCGTACCATCGATTTATATAAGGGCAATAATATATTCTCCATCTTATTCTCTATCCCCTTTTCAATGATTCCTAATATCCTGTTTGCTTTTTTGACCGCCTCTGCACACTGCGTGGATGTCTTCAGAGAACAATCCACAATGACTCCAATATCTTTTTCCTGAATTGTTGTAGCTAAATTAGCCCCCATCATAGTATATGTATAGTTGGGGTTATTTTTTCCAATGTGCGTTACTTTACATTTATCCACATTACATTTCATTTGCCATTTTGTTGCCCAAAACTTAGTTTTGTGAGATCTTTTTGAAGTTCTTCACAGTCTGCTTTGGTCCTAACTATCTTGAGCAGTTTAGTATCATCTGCAAACTTTGCCACCTCACTTTTTAGCCCTTTCTCCAGATCATTTATGAATAAGTTGAATAGGATAGGTTCTAGGACAGACCCTTGGGGAACACCACTAATTACCCCTCTCCATTCTGAGAATTTACCATTTATTCCTACCCTTTGTTCCCTGTCTTTTAACCAGTTCTCAATCCATGAAAGGACCTTCCCTTTTATCCCATGACAACTTAATTTATGTAAAAGCCTTTGGTGAGGGACCTTGTCAAAGGCTTTCTGGAAATCTAAGTACACTATGTCCACTGGGTCCCCCTTGTCCACATGTTTGTTGACCCCTTCAAAGAACTCTCATATATTAGTAAGACACGATTTCCCTTTACAGAAACCATGTTGACTTTTGCCCAACAATTTATGTTCTTCTAGGTGTCTGACAATTTTATTCTTTACTATTGTTTCAACTAATTTGCCTGGTAGTGATGTTAGACTTACCCGTCTGTAATTGCTGGTGTCAGCTCTAGATCCCTTTTTAAATATTGGCGTTACATTAGCTATCTTCTAGTCATTGGGTACAGAAGCCGAATTAAAGGACAGGTTACAAACCATAGTTAATAGTTCTGCAACTTCACATTTGAGTTCTTTCAGAACTCTTGGGTGAATGCCATCTGGTCCCGGTGACTTGTTACTGTTAAGTTTATCAATTAATTCCAAAACCTCCTCTAATGACACTTCAGTCTGTGACAGTTCCTCAGATTTGTCACCTTCAAAAGCGGCTCAGGTTTGGGAATCTCCCTAACATCCTCAGCCGTGAAAACTGAAACAAAGAATTTGTTTAGTTTTGCCGCAATGACTTTATCGCCTTTAATCGCTCCTTTTGTATCTCGATCATCCAGGGGCCTCACTGGTTGTTTAGCAGGCTTTCTGCTTCTGATATACTTAAAAAAAAAATTATTATCTTTTGAGTTTTTGGCTAGCCGTTCTTCAAACTCCTCTTTGGCTTTTCTTATTACATTTTTACACTTAATTTGGCAGTATTTATGCTCCTTTCTATTTACCTCACTAGGATTTGACTTCCACTTTTTTAAAAGATGCCTTTTTATCTCTCACTGCTTCTTTTACATGGTTGTAAAGCTACGGTGGCTCTTTTTTAGTTATTTTACTGTGTTTCTTAATTTGGGGTAGACGTTTAAGTTGGGCCTCTATTATGGTGTCTTTAAAAAGTGCCCTTGCAGCTTGCAGGGATTTCACTTTAGTCACTGTACCTTTTAATTTCTGTTTAACTAACCCCCTCATTTTTGCATAGTTCCTCTTTTTGAAATTAAATGCCACAGTGTTGGGCTGTTGAGATGTTCTTCCCACCACAGGGATGTTAAATGTTATTATATTATGGCCACTATTTCCAAGCGGTCATGTTATAGTTACATTTTGGACCAGCTCCTGCGCTCCCCTCAGGACTAAATCGAGAGTTGCCTCTCCCCTTGTGGGTTCCCTTACTAGCTGCTCCAAGAAGCACTCACTTACAGTATCGAGAAATTTTGTCTCTGCATTTCGTCCTGAGGTGACATGTTCCCAGTCAATTTGGGGATAATTGAAATCCTCCACTATTACTGAGTTATTAATTTTGATAGCCTCTCTAATTTCCCGTAGCATTTCATCATCATGGTCACTATCCTGGTAGGTGGTCGATAATAGATCCCTAATGTTATATTCTTATTAGAGCATGAAATTACTATCCATAGAGATTCTATGGAACATGGGGATTCACTTAAGATTTTTACTTCATTTGATTCTACATTTTCTTTCACATATAGTGCCACTCCCCCCGCCCCCCCCGCCCCCCCCGCATGACTTGTTCTGTCCTTCCAATATATTTTGTACCCCGGAATGATTGTGTCCCACTGATTGTCCTCAGTCCACCAGGTTTCTGTGATGCCTATTATATCAATATCCTCCTTTATCACGAGGCACTCTAGTACACCCATCTTATTATTTAGACTTCTAGCATTTGTGTACAAGCACTTTAAAAACTTGTCACTGTTTATTTGTCTGCCCTATTCTGATGTGTCCAATATTTTATGTAAATGTTTCTCATCTGATCTGGCCCTTACATTATCCTCTTCCATGCTCTCCTCCTGACTATAACCTAGAGAATCTCTATCATTAGACTCTCCTCTAAGAGAAGTCTCTGTCCGATCCACATGCTCCTCTGCAGCAGTCGGCTTTCCCCCATCTCCTACTTTAAAAACTGCTCTGCAACCTTTTTAATGTTTAGTGCCAGCAGTCTGGTTCCACTTTGGTTTAGGTGGAGCCCATCTCGCCTGTAGAGGCTCCCCCCATCCCAAAAGTTTCCCCAGTTCCTAATGAATCTAAACCCCTCCTCTCTACACCATCCTCTCATCCATGCATTGAGACTCTGAAGCTCTGCCTGCCTACCTGGCCCTGCGCGTGGAACTGGGAGCATTTCTGAGAATGCCACCATAGAGGTCCTGGTTTTCAGTCTCCTCCCTAGCAGCCTTTGCAACTTTGTTCCTTCTTCTTTAGAGAGACAAGGTCAATGAAGTAATATCTTTTATTGGACCACCTTCTGTGGTCTCCATTAATCTCAAAGAAAACATCTACACTGCAATAAAAGACCCTGGGCTAAAAGACCACAGCTGGCCTGGATCAGCTGACTCGGGTTCGTGGAGCTAAAAACAGCCATGTAGACATTTGGGCTCAGGTTAGAACCTGGACTCTAAAATCCCAGGAGGGTTTGTGTCTAAGAGCCCGGGCTCCAGACTCAGCCTGGTCAGCTACAAGTTTTTAGCCCTGCACCCTGAGCCCTGCGAGCCCCAGTCAACTTACCTGGGCTCTAAGACTCAGTGCCACAGGGTTTTTTTTTTTTTATTGCAGTATAGACATACCCTGAGGGAAACACCCATCCACTGAGCACAGCCATTTCCAGTGTGTTGAACTTCCTTTTTTCTCAGTGAAATGAACTGAGATTAGTTGAGTATGCCAGCAATGCAACAGGAGTTTGGGGAATGTCTAATAAATGCTCACAAGGAAGCAGTAAACTAATTAGTCCTCTGGTACATGCTGTGCTATTTAAAGAGATGTTAAGTTTATGAACCAACATGATTAGATGCAATATCAAGCAAGACAATAAAGCATAGGAAGACGACATGTGGGTAACGTTCTATTAAACAAGGAACTGGGAGAAATGAAACTACAGAAACACAACCACAGCTATACAACTTAGTACTAGAAAGAGATCCAAGTATACAAGTTAATCTAATCATCAAAGTCTAATAGAGATCAGTTTAATGGTTACTTTGCCAATATTATTGGTGGGACAGGTAGTACTGCCTATTATTAAGGATGCCCAACATGTCCAATTATAAAACACTGTTTTCAATTGCTTCTATTTTTGCCAGACTTTAACTGGTTGGGCTGAAATTTTCCATTCCAGGAATCTGTTCCATGATGAAGTTTTTTGGAACTTGCAGCCAAAATGGCTCAGCTCTGGTATTTTGGTCTCATTTTAGTTGTTGGGGTTAGTGTGCAGGTGCTTGCTGATGTTGCTGGCCTGCGATATACAAGAAGTCAGACTAGATGATCTTCTGGTCTTAAACTCGATGAGAATGAGCCTAGAGAAAAATGAAGTGTTGTTCAATGTTAAAAAAATATCTGGTGACCTCGACTTTGGAATGCTCTAGTGTCCCAGGCTTTGGAACAGGGACTTGAAACTTAGCAAAGGGGGCAGGGGTGGCCTTTGTGTTAGGGATGAGCCTTTTTGCCATCCCTCTGAATCCACCTAAATTTGGCCACGATATAAGCCTTTGAAAAATCATAGTTCGCACATTAACAGTAGAGACTTGTTAGATCTTAACAGCTAAAATCTCAGAAGATTCTGTCCTTATGAAGCATGTTCAAGTTTCTCCCTGCTGACCAGACTGCACAAACACCTTTCCCACAGCGCAACTAAGGGTCCTGTCCTCTTATAGTGCTGACCCACATAGAAAATACCAATTTACTACTGCTATCAGTTACTCCATTACCTCAAACCACAGAGGTCTTAGCATTGGATCTAAAGGCTCTAACCCTGCTGTTGAACCATGGGGGTGTCAATACGATGGCATATGACAGAATTTCTGTTTTTCAGTTTGCTCAGAGGCAGATTAAGATTTATTGGGGTCCTGGTCACAAAGCACTTTTGGGGCCCTGCCCCCTGTTAGTCTTCTTCCCCAAGGCCCTGACCAGGCCAGAAGCCTGAGCTGGGCTGTGGTAAGAGCCATGGCAACCACCTGGGAGCCCAAGTCACTGTGGGGAGCTCAAGGGCACTGGAACCTTTGTAAAAGTGGAGGGGCCAAGGCCAAAGTGGTGGAGGAATCCTCCCCATCACCTCCCCCACACACAGCCCCGCTGCTTCCCCTGCTACATTGCCCTGAGCTCCCTGCCATGGCCTCGCACCCAAAGCCCACCCCACTCCTTGATTCTTGACCACAATGTACCCCGGTCACAGTGCCCCCCGTAAGGCCAAACTCCACTGCCTTCATGGATTGGCATCAGGATACACATGCCAAAATTAAAACTCCTATGCTCAGAGTAGAGTAAGCTCTAACCGCAGGATGCTAGCATTAAGATTTACACTCCTCCTCTAGTGGCCAAGATTCATGCTCTCAGTAGATTAGGATGCACCCAACAGGGCCATATTGACAGGATTCATATTAGAGAGACAAGGTGGCTGAGGCTATTTAAAAGATAAAATAATATCTTTTATTAGACCAGCTTCCGTTAATGAGAACAGACAAGCTTTTGAGCTTACAGACCAGAAGAGTTCTGTGTAAGCTCGGAAACTTGCCTCTGCAAGCAACAGCAGTTGCTCCAATAAAATATATTACCTCACCCACCTTGTCTTTCTTTCATATCCTGGGATCAACAGAGCTACAACACTACTGCATACAACAATGGACGGTTCACATTAACAGCCCAGAGTGACCATCACACCTGGGCACTATTTTCAGGCTTCATATTTCTAGCATAATGTCATTAGACCAGGGCACCAGCAAAATGAGATACATATAATAGGGTGTGACTGCCAAAAATTCACAGTACACACACAGGGATCCACACAGCAGGCTAGCCATGTCAGAATACATGCTCACAATATCGTGGGGATCAGGGCCGGCTCCAGGCACCAGTGAAGGAGCCAGGTGCTTGGGGTGGCCAGTGGAAAGGAGTAGCACGTCTGGGTCTTCGGCGGCAATTCAGCGGCGGGTCCCTCAGTCCCTCTCGGAGGGAAGGACCGGCCACCGAATTGCCGCCGAAGAATGATGTATCGCAGTAGAGCTGCTGCCGAAGTGCTACCAATCGTGATTTTTTTTTCTTCACTGCTTGGGGCGGCAAAAAAGCTGAAGCCGGCCCTGGTGGGGATGCACTCAGTCCCGAGCGTAAGGGTTCATATAAACACAAGGGTACCAGCTAACAGCTGTGCTAACAGCAGGATCTACACCGGGGGTGGGTCTGAAACTGTGGGTTGGGACCCTAAAGTGGGTCACGACCCTGTTTTAATGGGGCCCAGGGCTGAAGCCGAAATCTGAGCCCAACTGCCCGGAGCTAAAGCCGAAGTCCAAGGGCTTCAACCCTGGACAGTGTGGCTCAGGTTACAGCCCCCCGCCCCCGCCCAATATGGGACTGAAGCCCTTGGGCATTGACTTTGACTGCCCTGCCTGGGGCGGTGGGGCTTGGGCAGGCTCAGGCTTCAGTCCCCCCTCCTGGGGTAGCGGAGTAATTTTTGTTATCAGAAGGGGGTTGCGGTGTAATGAACTTCGAGAACGGCTGTTCTACACTACTGACCCAGTAAGAATTGCATGACAGGGCTCTAATTCACAATCCAAGAGCAATGGGATCCAGGCACCAGGTCTTTAGTACACCTCTACCCCGATATAACGCGTTAAAGCAGCACTCCAGGGGGGCAGGGCTGTGCACGCCGGTGGATCAAAGCAAGTTTGATATAACGCAGTTTCACCTATAACGCGGTAAGATTTTTTGCTCCCGAGGACAGCGTTATATCAGGGTAGAGGTGTACAAGGATTTGTACTCCCAGAATAGTGGGCTCAGAGGTGAAAGTAAGCTGGTACGCCGTACCGGGGTGGCCCGGCTTCCCCAGGCGGCAATTAAAGGGCCTGGGGCTCCCAGCAGCGGTTGGAGCCCCAGGTCCTTTAAATTGCCACCAGAGGCCCGCTGCTGGAGTCCTGGGTTACAGCAGTGGGGCTCCATGGGTTATTTAAAGGGCCCGGGGCTCCCGCTGCCTCTATGGCCCTGGGCCATTTAAATAGCCGCTGGAGCCTCACCACCGCTCCGGCAGGCTCTGGCGGATATTTAAAGGGCCCGGGGCGGTAGATTCAGGGGAGCCCCACGTTCTTTAAATAGCCCCAGAGCCCTGCTGCTGGAGCCCTGGGGTAGCAGCAGCAGCCGGGGGCTCCGGCAGCGGTTTAAAAGGCCTGGGGCGGTAGTGACGGCTGAGCCCCAGACCCTTTAAACTGCTGCCGGAGCCCCCAGCTGCCGCTGCTACCCTGGCGGGGGAGGGCACTTACCAGTACAGGGCGGGCCAGGGCTGGCTCTGCCCCCATCCCCGCCCCTTCCGCCTGAGGTCCCGCCCCTTCCGGGGGCCAGAGCCAGCCCCAACCCAGCCCCGTACCGGTAAGTCCCTATTTCTACTTTCACCCCTGAGTGGGCTGGAATTAGATGAGAGAAAGCCCTTTGTAATCATCCCATCTTGGCTATCTCCCTGCCAATGCAGGGCTGTGCCTTACAATAAGTTTTGTCCAGCCTCCTTTTAAAAGTCCCAAGCCTTGGTTTTCCAGCCCTTCCCTTGTGAGACTGTTTCACAGCCTAAGACAGAGTTTCCTCCCTCTTAATTGCATCCTGTTACTCAGCGTACTGGTTTGTCACCTTCCTGGCAGTGTGAGAGTCGCACACACGCCCCAGCCAAGGGGGATGCTCACCACCACGGTCTTGGGGGAAGGTGTCTGTTTCACCAGAGAGTGGAGGGAGAAGGCTGTCATGCCCTGGGCTCTGGAGAGAGGATGTAAGTGGGGAGGAGTGCAGACATGCTTTGCTTCTTGCATGCAGTTTAAACTGGAACAGGAAAATGTCCTTGGAAGGGAGAAGGCCCAAGAGCATGGGGGGCTCTGGGTGTGTCCTCAAGAGATGGCGGATTGGGGATTGGATGTGTCCAGGAGATCCCTGTCTGTAGAGGATGTATCCTCTGGGGTGGGTGATTCCAGGCTGTAGAGAAGGTAGAGGATGTATCCCCTGGGGATACCGGGTTCTGTGGAGTGGTGCACTGTGCAGGGTGGGCAGAGGGAGAGGTGGGGCAGAGACAGCCGGATCTCGCTACACTTCAGCACCACAGCTGCCACAATCTGTGAACAAAAGTTGCAAAATCCTGTCCCAGCTGCCGCAGGTAGAAGAGCCCAAGGAGCTGCAGCCCCAGCACCGCCCGGAGCAGATACCCAGGAACAGCCCGTGGTACTGCGGAGCAAGCTGTCAGGTGGCACTGGAGGCATCACAGACTGCTGTGATGGGGCATGGATGAGCTGAGGATTTAAACACTGCCTAAAGGGCAGTGAGGCTGAGGCAGAGCCCCAGGGGCAGTTGCATCCCCTCTATAAGCATAGTTTGAGTGTTATATTTGGGGGAGGGGGAATGTGTGTGTGCTGAAGCCAGTTCCCCTGGCTCATTGACTTTCTCTCCCTGCCTGGAGGGGTACCTGGGCTGCTGGTGCTGTGGGGGACAACTTAACGGGAGAGGAGAGGGTGCTGCTGCAGTGACCTGAGCACGGGAGCTGTGGCCACTCAGGCACCTTGGACACCCAGTGCCTCTCTCAAAGCTGTGCTTTGAATAAACACAGTGCAATATAATACTAAATACTCCAAAAATTGGATCACAGGCATCTCCAATTGGGCACCCAAAATTAGCGGATATTTTTTATTTCAATCGCACTGTGCCTCAGTTCCAAATTTGTAAAATGGACATACCACCCATGTACCTCCCAGGGTTGTGAAAATTAATTCATTAACATTTGTGAAGCACACAAATACTTTAGTGATGAGCACCATAAAGAAGTCCAAGAAGAAATTAGTAATTCTGTCTTCAGAGCAGATTTTCAATAGAGTGCAGTAAATAAGTCATGGGGCCAACCATTGAACAATGATTAGAAATATTGACTAGCTGCTCACAGAGTAAATGCCATCCATTCTGAGCTCTGAAGGAGGCAAGGGCCCTGTAGAAAAAAGTAGTATATAACATAGTTATCATAATGAGTATGCACAAATGGGGTGAATTAAAGTTGCCCAGCAACCTTAATACTGGCATTCCCTCACTTTTGAGTGCTTGGCTTTGCAACCTCAATAATGTTCTTTTAATGTAGTTTTTTTGTATGGAATAAATTATTATTGTACTTATAATTTAGTTTATATTGAATGACCACTGATACTGTGCTTCCCTTTGCTGTTGACTTTATCTGAGGAAGGCTAATTGGCATCTAGATGCAATGGGACTGGCACCAAATACCTTATGTAATACAGACAGTGTATCATCACTTCAGAGATAAAAGCTGAAAGTTCTCTACATTTAATAAGGTCAGAATAGAAAATTAAAAAACTGGCTGAATTAGGTTTAATTTATGGCAAAAAAAACAACCCAGACTTTACATGTCAGTTTTATTGCTGTACGCATAAGCTTAGTAGAGCGAAATCTATAATGCACAGTGATTTCTTTGTCTGTTGAATTTTGCAACTTTTCTGATAATATGTCACCAAATTTCAGCTGCACAACTAGGTACCTAATCTGTGCACCTTTGACCATTTAACTGATGGCCATAATCACAGAACTGCCCATTTGTTCTTGCTTACATGGAAGTTTTTAGATTCCAAAGCACAGCTTACTGAAAATGTTTATGAGCTTGATCTGAAGTCCTTACATCCGTACATTTCAGTAGGCTTTGGCTCAGGCCCGACGTGCATACAATTGCAATTGTTTGTGTAATTAGGGAAGCAATTGGCAGTCAGAGGCACGGGTGCATTGAAAATCTAGTACAAACAGTTTACTAATGCTGAGCACTCTCCATGGTGCTAGATCTTTTTGCAACATAAAAAACTTGGTCAGTGCCAGAAGCCACTCAGGCTAGCTGGTCAGGTTGCAAGTCTAAATATCCTTAGTGGGGACGCTTTCTCTTCAAACTGTCCACATAATCCCTGAATCCAAATAACTATCTGGAGGTTATATAGAAATAAATCGTGCCTAGATATTGTTCATGGAAACAGATGGACATCTATAAAACTCATAAACCAAAGATGATTCAGACTTTATAGTATACTTTTAAATTACTTTATTCTTTCTAAAATCCTCATCTCTTTGCATACAAAGTCTCTAAAAACAAGACATTAAATATAGCATGTTAACATCACTTGCTTCTCTCTCTGTTCCAGAGTGACTGAGTTGATGAGAATGTTATTAGCTTAATATTGATATTCAATTGTGGCTCTCTCAAAGCATATACATATTTGCCAGAGATGGCATTTTCATTAAATATTTGCTTTTTTAAATAACAGTTGATGAATTGTGTGTGGTGTTAGCATTCAGTAGCTGTAGTATGTAACAAAACAAAATGTAAGTGTGATAAAAATATACATTCTTTTCCCTCTCTCATTTTTACAGTTATTCAATGACAGCCATACAGTTTTTGACACTGTGTGGTTTTGGCTTGTGATTTTTTAGGTGTGTCATTCCAATGAAGCATAATTGTATGACATCAATGACATTTTTAAAATTAAGTGCCTCAAATGGAAAGAGTTAATTTATAAAACTAGAGTTGGGGGGGAAGAAACAGAAACAGAATTCATGAAAAACAATTGTGCATACTGTTATTATGCAGGCATTATTAGAGACTTAATAGTTAAGATTGTGTTGATTTGTTGTTAAAGCAGGATTAAAACCTCTATATTTCACAGAGGACTCTTAAACATTCCTGGGAGGAGGAGGGGGCTGTAATATTTACTAATATTTTTCAAAAGAAAAAGTTTTAAATTATTCTTTTTTTGAAGATTTCACCTGAAATTTTCATTTTTATAGTTGTTTGAGTAAACTACCATAGTCACTACAAACTACAAACTCTACACACAGATTTTGATACTATCTTCAACAAAAGGTAAAATTTTCAGAACTGACTTAGGCCTGGTCCACACTAACCCCCCACTTCGAACTAAGGTACGCAAATTCAGCTACGTTAATAACGTAGCTGAATTCGAAGTACCTTAGTCCAAACTTACCGCGGGTCCAGACGCAGCAGGGAGGCTCCCCCGTCGATGCCGTGTACTCCTCTCGCCGAGCTGGAGTACTGGCGTCGACGGCGAGCACTTCCGGGATCGATCTGGGATCGATTTATTGTGTCTAGACAAGATGCGATAAATCGATCCCAGAAGATCGATTGCTTATGGCTGGACCAGGAAGTAAGTGTAGACCTGCCCTTTGGCATTTAAAATCCTGATGTCCCATTGACTTTAAGTGAGACTTAGACCGCCAAGTGCCTAAGTCACTTTTGAAAATGAGACAAGCTCTTGTGTGAAACTGTGCAAATAAAGGATTTTTCAGTTAATTGGCAATTCTGAAAAATTGAAAAAAAAATCAATTTTTTGGCAAATTTAAATGATTTGTTTTGATTTCAAACATTTTAAATATTTTTGATTAATTTTGTAAAATTAAAGGAGTTTTATAAAGAAATGGTTGTTTTAAGCCAAAAAATTGAAACACTTCTTTTTGAAAATGTTGCAACAAAATTTTTCCATTTTTTTTCAGTTTTTTTAGGTTTTAATTTACCAAAACAAACAAAAAAAAGTGAAACCAATATGAATTTAGAAAATATTAAATATTCCTGTGGTGCCAAATCTACATTTTTCACTGGAAACAATGTTGCCCTATTCTTCTGTTATGTCACTTAAGTGTTTTTGAAAATATTAGCCACAGACGTTAATCGCATAAGCACATAGTAGGCCAAACTCCATCGCTGGTATGAGCAGGTGTGACTTCATTGTCTTCAGTAGAGTTATGTCCACGCATATGAGAACCACATTTGGCCTATTGAGTTTAATATTCTTTCAGTCCATTCTTGTCAGAGAATGTGTGACAAGGATGGACTGAGAAAAAAAAAGAAATGGAAATACTTCTAGATTGGGTAGGATAGATCTGACAGAGGTGGTGACTGGTAATATAAAAAAACATTTTCTGGGACATTTATTGTCCCATAACATTTCATAGTTTAAATATCTGAAAGAGACATTTCCTTAAGACAAAGCCTCAGGGAAATGTCTCTACAGCTCTGTCTGGGGAAGAAGTCTTTATTTTGGCTAGTCTGTACATACATTACTTTTGTAATTCACAAGGGAGTTAGGGAGAATTATATATGTGAATCTATGATATGATTATGCACACTGAGAAGGGAATTCTCATATAGAAAGTGTTCCTGAAATTAGGTGGGAGGAGAGTTAAATGCAGTATAAGAGAATATATGCTCCATCTTTATAGTCAAGTAACAGAATGGATAATAATAGCATGCCTCCATTTAAATACCATCTTTTCTATGTTTCTGTTTTTTCTTGCTTCCCTTTAACAGAGAGTTATTTTGCAGGCCTAAAAAAATAGGGGCAGTGAAATCCAGATCATGCTGCATATGATTTCTTGTAACGACAAAAGAGAAACATAGCTAAGGTATAAAACCACAGGTGAATATCACATGTTTCATCATCTGTACTTAATATATATTGCTCTAATCAAAACAATCATTAAAAAAAAGTTAAGGTTTCTCAAATGCATATTGGGCCAAAAATAATGTCTTGAAATCACTAGTTAAGTCCTAACTTAGCTCCTTGAACCAAGATTTAACCTTCGCCACTTTTTCCTTCCCATAACACACATTCCTCCTCCCTCCACCTGCATGAAAAATACCAGAGTACCTTAAACTCCAGTCACAAAGCTATTGAATAAACAAAATGCAACCACTTACTTCTACATGGAGAGCTTCCCCAGTGTTACTGCTCTGGCTCTCCAGTGCACCAAGGCAGCAGTTCTCTGGCATTAACAAATCAAGTACCTTCCACGGCACAGAAACATGCAGTTCCTCCTCATGCCAGATTGCCCACAGAGCCTTGATTCTCCCATTCAGTGCTCCAACTGCTGGTCATTCCCATACTTTTCAGTGATAGGAAGCCTTAGAGGTTAGGAAATTTGAGGTGATATGGAGCTGATAAAGCTATGCAGGAGGAGTACTTCAAGTGCCAGGACATTAGCACAGACATCCCCGATTCCCTCCCTCATCCTCATGCTCCTGAGGGTACATAGCCCTGTTGGGGAGGCTTGGGAGAGGTTAACAGAACTATCAAGTAGTATGAGGGGGTAAGCATCCATGTGGGGAAACTAGCTGTGCTGTGAACAGGAATGATAGATGTCCCCCCATCTACAGAAACTGGGAGAGGTCTTCATCTTCTCTCGTTATAGTACCAGAGTGTTGGGCCTTCTCAGGTCTGTCAGATCAGGTCTGCCCTGTGGCAAATTACAGGAGGTTCATCATAGAAAAAAGTTGCCTTCTGAGTGAAGCTCACAGTTTCTGTCCTGAGACTATTTCAGTGGCAAGTATTTCCCTCCTTCCCTCACTCCCTCCCAATCCCATGCCTCTTTTTATGATGGGAGAGGGAGATTTGCCGCTGAAGCTGCCTCCGGAACTCTACTCATGAGGCAGCTTCTCCCTCTTGTGATCTTCCTGTTTACTGGAGGGGAGACAAGATCTGACAGGCTTGTGGAGATCCACCACTTTGGGACAACAGCTTGAAAGGGTGAAGAGCAAAGAACTCCTAGACACCTTATGGGAACACGGAAGGGGAAGTATGAATGTAGGTATGTAAAAGGAGGCATAGAGAAGAGCATTATTAGGGAAATCAAATCCACAGCTCTCCCTGCTATCTCCCTCCATCTGTGAATTTCTCTGTCTTCTCCATGTTCATCCCCCCCCACACACACACTTCTATTGCAAAATATTTCTCTTTTCCTGATCTCTTTTCAAAATCTGTCTTTCTTCATCTTAAGAAGGGCAAAACCGAGGGAAAGATGCAGGGCATGTTGGCCTCACCTACATCCCCCAGATTATTGGGTTTCTCTCCCTGCCTCACAATTACATTCTTAGCTTTGTCCCATGACTCCCCCCACCCCACGTCTCTTGTTCCCCAGTGCTGCTGACTTGTGCTTGTGACATTCACATCACTTGTGACATTCGGGAGCTGATGTAGCAGTGTTAAAGAACCAGCACTTCCAGGTCTCAGCTGTACAGTGGAGAATCCTGGATGCTCTGATGAATGAGTACCACTGACTTATCTCAGCAGAAACACCAGGTAATGCTTCCTGGTGTACCTTAGAGACTCCAGTCTGCCTGTGAGACAGCAGCCAACACCAGCCCCTGCATGTTAGTGTTCACCTTCACATCCCCCTTCTTTCATTGACTGCTCACAGTACCATCAGTCTACGTTACCCAGCTGAGCCCTGTTGCTCCCTATACCCTCACAAGTGTCATCACCTTGATCCCCCTCCCACCATGCTCCCTAGATGCCCCCCCCCATACCTATGCTGTCCATGAAGCCTTCCTGTCTCCCCAGGGTCTATACTGAGTTGAGCTGGTGGACCAGAGAGGTAGGCTGGCAGCATCAGAAAATGAAGCAGCTGATGGTGCTTGACTAATTCAGTGGCTAATCTTGGCATCATTCTATTAGGTCATCCTGAAGAAAGGGATGCAAGATGCATTTAATTTTATATGGCAAAAAGCGGCCAGTATGCTAGAGAGAGAGAGAGTGAGAGAGAGAGAGAGAGAGAGAGAGTGTGTGTGTGTGTGTGTGTGTGTGTGTGTGTGTGTGTGTGTGTGTGTGTGAGAGAGAGAGAGAGAGAGAGAGAGAATGAGAGAATTTTTGAGTTTTTGAAGACATTGATGACTTTGGTTCTTTAGCTAGAAATCTGAGGAAAACAGGGAACATTTTATAAAGGAAACATTTTAAAATATTTAACTTGGAAGAGATGAAAAATATTGCATTTAAAATTAGATTGAAAATTCACTTGTACTATGATGAGTTCTTGTGCCAGATTTGGAGATTTAATCCAATGATTAAGTGTAAATCAGAAACATAGAGTTCAAATCCCAAAGCAAGCTTAATTCTGGAGTCACTACCAATGTCTTCCTAATATTCTTACAAGTTACTAGAAGCTGCAGGTAAAAAATGTGGAAATGAGAGAGAAAAAAAATGTTGTTATGGATAGCTCTTAACTGAGCTCTGCATTTAATTTAAAAGGGATGAAAAAAATGCTACACATAATACAATCAATTGAACTTTCACAGAGTTGCCTTGAAGAAGACAACAGTCTTTTAAGAAGCTGTAGTTAAACATAAATGTTTACCTCCTAAAAACCCCCTCTTATGCTCAATACTTATCTGCATAGCTTTGCATATAATCCTTTTTTTAAAGTCTCCTTTTAACAATAAAAAGTGCCCATGGCATTTGAAATTGGAATCCATGGACAACCTTCAACTTGGCTTTAAAAAGTCTGCATATACTATGACAGTAACTTTGCTGAGATTGCTATGTTCACAATATATACACAGAGAAGTTAGATAAACATATGAATACTCTTTCTGGAAGGTTGCAATGTAACACTACTTTGTGGCTTAGAATGCAGAATGATAACACACAAATACCCCAAAAGAGAGGGAGACAAAGCAGGCTGTTCCCTAAAGCAGAGGCACAAACCACCTCATCTTACTCTAGTCTGCTTCTAGCCCAGTATTGCATGCTTTTCTACAGAGACCTCTAGCCTGCAAGAAGGACCAGGAAACCCCCCTGAAATTTAAAATGACAGCTTACAATCTTAACACAGTTTTCAATACAACAGAGAGATAAAAATAGTTGTCTGGTATCAGGGTAGGTGCAAGGAAGCTTCGCGCTCTAGGCGAAACTTCCATCTTGCGCCTCCCACCCCAGCCCTGCAGCCGCTCCCCGCCCCCCCTCCACCCTGAGGTGCCCCCACCCCGCCAACCCCCCCGCCCTGCCCTGAGGCGCCCCCCCGCAGCAGCTTCCCCCCACCCCCACCGGGAAGCTGTGCAGCAGCTCCCCAACCCAGGTCACCTCTGCTCCGTCTCCTCCCCAAGCACGCTGCCCCCACTCTAATTCTCCTCCCCTCCCAGGCTTGCGGGGCCAAACAGCTGATTGGCGCCACAAGCCTGGGAGGAGGGAGAAGTGGAGCAGCGACGGTGTGTTCGGGGAGGGGGCGTAGCAGAGGTGAGCTGGGGTGGGGAGCCCTGCGGCAGCTCCCCCCCACACCCTGAGGCACCCCTGTGACAGCTCCCCACCCCCCCTGGCCCGGGGAGCCGTGCGGCAGCTCCCCACCCCAGCTCACCTCTGCTCCACCTCCTCCCCGAGCACGCTGCCCCCACTCTAATTCTCCTCCCATCCCAGGCTTGCGGCGCCAAACAGCTGATTGGCGCCGCAAGCCTGGGAGGCGGGAGAAGTGGAGCGGCCGCTGCACTTGGAGAGGGAGTCTGAGCCGCACGTGTCAGTGTGCCACCGGCAGCCCAGCCCAGGAATGCTGTAAAAAAAAAATTGGGGGCACCGCTTTTTGGCGCCCCCAAATCTTGGCGCCCTAGGCAACCGCCTAGTTTGCCTTAATGGTAGCACCGGCCCTGTCTGGTATGAAAGAAGGTGACTGGTTGTGATCCCAAACTATGTGGCACTGAAACTAATATGCAAAGTAATTAATATATTTATCTGACCACTAGAGGCACTGCAATGTAGCCATGTGCATCACATTTGATGACATTACATAGGCTACATTAATGTAATTACCCTAACCACTGTCAGTCAATAAGTGCTATTAAGATTTTTGCAAATGCTGATTAAGAGGTGTACATTTATGAGACTGGCTATAAAAGATATCTCCAGAGTAAACACAAAGCAATGAGCTGTCCATGATCACCTTTTAATAACACAGACATGAAGTATAATTCCAGTTGTCTGAATTCCCTTTATCTGAAAACCCTAGCTATCTGATTCCACCGTAGCCTTATGTTACTTAATTACTCACTAGTAACTTCCCACTTAGCTTCATAATGCCTGCTAGGACTAACCAACAACTTTTTATTTTTGTAGTGGTTCTGACCAATTACTCAAACCTAATTCCATTTCAATGGCAACAGCAGTTTATGTCTATAACATTTTGGTGTTTTAATAAACTCATTTTTTTACCCTTTTTAAAGTACAAACTAGTAAGCAAACATCAGCATTACTCCCTTCTTTCCCTCTATTTCTATACCAGTGAATCTGCAATTCAAAATAGCAATTCCATTTATACGAGTGCCCCTTTATCCAAAAGTTTCAGATGTCCCCCAGGCTGTTCAGATAAATGGGAGCCAACTGTTTTAATACTCCCCACACTTTCCCACTCCAATAGACCTTCTCTCCTATATCGACCACAATGTTCTGCATATATGTAAAAAAACCCACAGCTGTTTAAACGTTCGATTTATGGTACATAGATCTGAAAGACACTTTGAATAGCTCAATGCATGTAAGGTTTTGTTTTTTTTTTAAACGAGCAATTTTCCTCCTTGGAATTATAAAGCTACTGGAAATGTTGGACTCCAGAGATCAGCAGCCTAAAGACAAAAGTGGTTTTATGTGTTTGACTAAAGGTGTGAGGATGGGACTAGATATTAGGGAGGGACAGATGAGTTCTAATCACAGCTCTGACAGTGACTCACTCTGTTATTTTTACTATGTCACTATTCCCCCTTCTATAAAATAAGGATGTCAATATTTGCTTATAATGCAGGCAAAATAAATAGGTTGCAACATATGAAACAAGAAGAAAACAGGAGTATTGTACATCACTTGTTAAATTATAAAGGCCCTCAGATGGATAACATGCAACTCCAAAATTATGGCCTTAAATATATGCAAAATATTATGCGTGATTAAAGGGGAAAAATCAGTGTAAATTAATACTTAGTATTTAATACATCCAGGATAAGATCTGTAACTTCATTACCATGAGTAGTCCCACTTGCCACCATGGTTCTACTCCACGTACACAAGTATTTCCAGGACTGGGCCCTTAAAACTGGGCTGAAAATTAAGTTTCATGTAAAAGCACTGTACAAGCATTAACTAAGTAATCCCCACACCCCTCCACCCACCATTAAGTACTGTAAATAAATAATTATTATTCATTGCATTTTACAAGAAATGGAGAAGAGTGTTTAAGTGATTTGCCCAAAAACAGAATGTCAGAGGCAGGATTAACATTCAAGTATTCCTGGTTCCCAGTCCTGTGCTGGCACCATGCCTCTCTCAAAACATTGAGCTGTCTGGAGAGAGATTAGTACTTATTTGCATTACAATAGCATCTAGCGCTCCCAGCATAGATTGGCACCCCATTGTGTTTAGGCAGTTCATAAATATAGTGTGAGAGACAGTCCCTACACCAAAGAAGCAGACAAAGTGTGGAGGGGCAGGGCCGGCTCTAGGCACCAGCAAACCAAGCATTCCGGACACCTTTTTTTTTTTTTTTTTTGCTTTGGGCGGCAAAAGCCTAGAGCCGGCCCTGGCAGCAGCAGTGCGTTGCGTGCAGGGGCTCCCTGGGGCCGCTGCAGTTCGCACCGCGGGGGAGCAGTGCCCGCACCTTGTGGCTGGGCCGGGCAGGCTCCAAGCAGGGGATACTCACCCCACGGAGCACACTGAGCCACCTGCAGGTGCCGCAGGGTGCTCCCCCCAGCACCGCAGCCTGGGTTGGGCGAAGCGGCCCGAGCCGCCCAGGGAGTGCAGCAGTGTGGCCAGAAGCAGCAGCAGCAGTGGGGCCATAGAGGGCGGGGCGCTGCTATGCTGGGCCTGCATCCCACTCTCCAGGGCTTTGCTCCCTCTGGGGCTACCCTGCCCCAGCTCCTCAGCCCCCTGCCAGGACAGTCCCCCAGCTCTGCCCTCCCAGGTCCAGGCCGGTCCTGGAGGCGGGAGCCCTGGATGGAGGGACCCTGGGCTGAGGCGCGGCCCGGGAGCCCTGCTGCTTACCCCAACCCTGCCAGTGCCGGAGCGGCTGGAGGTGAGGGGGAAGCAGGAGGAGTCAGCACTGGTGGGGGGGAGCCCAGGGCTGGGGTGGCAGAGGGTGCGGGTGGGGTGGAGTGGGGGGAGAGTCCAGCGCTGGGGCAGCAAGGGGTGTGGGTGGTGGTGGGGAAAGCGAGAGCCCAGGGCTGGGGCGGCAGGGGGTGCGGGTGGGGGAGGGCACTAGTGGGGGGGGGGGTGAGAGCCTAGGGCTGGGGTGGGAGGTAGACAAATTTTTTTTTTGCTTGGGGCGGCAAAAAACTGAGAGCCAGCTCTGGGGACAGGAAACACAGGTACAGAGAGGGGAAGTGATTTACCTAAAGTCACACAGCTGGTAATAGCAGAGCCAGGAATGGAACATATATGTCCTGTGTCCCACTCCAGTCCACTGTCCACTAGAGCATGCTGTCTCACCAATGTTTTTTTTATAGATCAAAAAAAGTCAGAAGCAAGAGGACAAGATCGTGGGTCTTCCTGGTGGTTGCTCTAACCACCATACTACAGAATCATTTTCAAATCTGAGGACTCGGTGACAAATCTGAGGAATTGTCACAGATTGAAGTGTCACTAGAGGAGGTTTTGGAATTAATTGATAAACTTAACAGTAACACATCACCGGGACCAGATGGCATTCACCCAAGAGTTCTGAAAGAACTCAAATGTGAAATTGCGGCACTATTAACTATGGTTTGTAACCTGTCCTTTAAATCGGCTTCTATACCCAATGACAAGGAAGGAGGAGGATCCAGGGAACTACAGGCCAGTCAGCCTCACCTCAGTCCTTGGAAAAATCATGGAGCAGGTCCTCAAGGAATCAATTCTGAAGCACTAGAGGAGAGGAAAGTGATCAGGAACAGTCAGCATGGATTCACCAAGGGCAAGTCATGCCTGACTAACGTAATTGCCTTCTATAAGGAGATAACTGGGTCTGTGGATGAGGGGAAAGCAGGGGATGTGTTATTCCTTGACTTTAGCAAAGCTTTTGATACAGTCTCCCACAGCATCCTTGCCGGCAAGTTAAAGAAGTATGGGCTGGATGAATGGACTATTAGGTGGATGGAAAGCTGGCTAGATCATCGGGCTCAACGGGTAGTGATCAATGGCTCCATGTCTAGTTGGCAGCTGGTTTCAAGCGGAGTGCCCCAAGGGTCGGTCCTGGGGCCGGTTTTGTTCATATCTTCATTAATGATCTGGAGGATGGTGTGGACTGCACTCTCAGCAAGTTTGCAGCTGACACTAAACTGGGAGGAGTGGTAGATACACTGGAGGGTAGGGATAGGATACAGAGGGACCTAGACAAATTAGAGGATTGGGCCAAAAGAAACCTGGTGAGGTTCAAGAAGGACAAGTGCAGAGTCCTGCACTTAGGACGGAAGAATCCTATGCACTGTTACAGACTAGCGACCGAATGGCTAGGCAGCAGTTCTGCAGAAAAGGACCTAGGAGTTACTGTGGACGAGAAGCTGGAAATGAGTCAACAGTGTGCCCTTCTTGCAAAGAAGGCTAACGGCATTTTGGGCTGTATAAGTAGGGGCACTGCCAGCAGATCGAGGGACGTGATCATTCCCCTCTATTCAACATTGGTGAGGCCTCATCTGGAGTACTGTGTCCAATTTTGGGCCCCACACTACAAGAAGGATATGGAAAAATTGGAAAGAATCCAGCGGAGGGCAACAAAAATGATTAGGGGGCCAGAGCACATGACTTATGGGTAGAGGCTGAGGGAATTGGGATTGTTTAGTCTGCAGAAGAGAAGAATGAGGGGGGATTTGATAGCTGCTTTCAACTACCTGAAAGGGGGTTCCAAAGAGGATGGATCTAGACTGTTCTCAGTGGTACCAGATGACAGAACAAGGAGTAATGGTCTCAAGTTGCAGTGGGGGAGGTTTAGGTTGTATATTAGGAAAAACTTTTTCATTAGGAGGGTGGTGAAGCACTGGAATTGGTTACCTAGGGAGGTGGTGGAATCTCCTTCCTTAGAGGTTTTTAAGGTCAGGCTTGACAAAGCCCTAGCTGGGATGATTTAGTTGGGAATTGGTCCTGCTTTGGACTAGATGACCTCCTGAGGTCCCTGCCAACCCTGATATTCTATGATTCTATGACTGGAAGATAACTAATGTTACGCCAATATCTAAAAAGGGTTCTAGAGGTGATCCCAGCAATTACAGACAGGTAAGTCTAACATCACTACCAGGCAAGTTAGTTGAAACAGTAGTAAAGAATAAAATTGTCAGACACATAAAGAACATAAATTGTTGGGAAAAAGTCAACATGGTTTCTGTAAAGGGAAATCATGTCTTACTAATCTATTAGAGTTCTTTGACGGGGTCAACAAACATGTGGACAAGGGGGATCCAGTGGACATAATGTACTTAGATTTCCAGAAAGCCTTTGACAAGGTCCCTCACCAAAGGCTCTTACGTAAATTAAGTTGTCATGGGATAAAAGGGAAGGTCCTTTCATGGATTGAGAACTGGTTAAAAGACAGGGAACAAAGGGTATGAATAAATGGTAAATTCTCAGAATGGAGAAGGGTAACTAGTGGTGTTTCCCAAGGGTCAGTCCTAGGACCAATCCTATTCAACTTATTCATAAATGATCTGGAGAAAGGGGTAAACAGTGAGGTGGCAAAGTTTGCAGACGAAACTAAACTGCTCAAGATAGTTAAGACCAAAGCAGACGGTGAAGAACTTCAAAAAGATCTCACAAAACTAAGTGATTGGGCAACAAAATGGCAAATGAAATGTAATGTGGATAAATGTAAAGTAATGCACATTGGAAAAATAACCCCAACTATACATACAATATGATGGGGGCTAATTTAGCTACAACTAATCAGGAAAGAGATCTTGGAGTCATTATGGATAGTTCTCTGAAGACATCTACGCAGTGTGCAGCGGCAGTCAGAAAAGCAAACAGAACGTTAGGAATCATTAAAAAGGGATAGAGAATAAGATGGAGAATATCTTATTGCCCTTATATAAATCCATTGTACACCCACATCTTGAATACTGCATACAGATGTGGTTTCCTCATCTCAAAAAAGATATACTGGCATTAGAAAAGGTTCAGAGAAGGGCAACTATAATGATTAGGGGTTTGGAATGGGTCCCATATGAGGAGAGATTAAAGAGGCTAGGACTTTTCAGCTTGGAAAATAGGAGACTAAGGGGGAATATGATAGAGGTATATAAAATCATGAGTGGTGTGGAGAAAGTGAATAAGGAAAAGTTATTTACTTGTTCCCATAATATAAGAACTAGGGGCCACCAAATGAAATTAATGGGCAGCAAGTTTAAAACCAATAAAAGGAAGTTCTTCTTCACACAATGCACAGTCAACCTGTGGCACTCCTTGCCTGAGGAGGTTGTGAAGGCTAGGACTATAACAGGGTTTAAAACAGAAATAGATAAATTCATGGAGGTTAAGTCCATTAATGGCTATTAGCCAGGATGGGTAAGGAATGGTATCCCTAGCCCTGTTTGTCAGAGGGTGGAGATGGATGGCAGGAGAGAGATCACTTGATCATTACCTGTTAGGTTCACTCCCTCTGGGACCCCAGGCATTGTTCACTGTCGGTAGACAGGATACTGGGCTGGATGGACCTTTGGTCTGACCCAGTATGGCCATTCTTATGTTCATTTTCATGCTTGTGCATGCTCTCGCTCCCTCTCTCTGATTATTTATCCACAGTGGAACAGCTTCAACAGGAGAGACTGAGGAAGCACTCCACCCTATTAGAATATTAAATAGTTAGAGCACACACCTGAGAAGTGGCAGATCCCTGTTCAAATCTCTTCTCCCTCTCAAGTGGAGGGGGGACTTGAACTGGAGTCTCCCACATCCTAGGTGAGGTGGGAGATAGTTCAATAGTTCAAGATGGGACCAATTCTTACGGTGTCTGCTACCCATTAATCTCACCTCTTTGAAAGATAAAGATGACTTCTCATTGTCAACAGTGTTTCAGTGAATGTCCTGATTATAACTAGAACTTGTATACACAATAAATGGATATGGTGCAATTTTCCATAAGCACCAGCAAATGAAGGGCTCATGAAGAATACAGCTTTAATATTATAGATAATAAAGTCAATAAAATTAAATAACAGGTTAAAAGAAAAGTCACCATTTTGGCTGTTGCATTGTAATGTATTCCTTTATCTTCAATCAGAATAATATATTGATGCTTATTATATGAGTAAGGTATGCTCTGTGATGTCTTTAACCAGTCATTTCCTTTTGTTTAAGCACCTTGGTTGTGTAATTGACATGATAGCTAAGTACAGTGTTGTCCCTTAGCCAGCATAAATAATTAAGATTTTTTTTTTTAATTCATTGGTGTTGTTTTCATTGACAACTTTCTTTCTTTTTTTGCTTTTATTGTGAAAATGAAGAAAGGATTTGACCATGATGAATACATGGAATGGAAGATGCATCTGATTGAATTAAAACATGGAGATGGCAGATCCAACAATAGCTGTAAGAAAGCAGTGCAGTGTCCCCAGTCTGTAAGGGATGTGGAAAGGATTTGCCAATGAGAACCAGCTGCATCAATGGAACACATCATCTGGTGTCTTTGCTTTGGTCATTGAAAGAATTCAGTGAAGAGAGAAACTGTTGTAGAATATCATCTCCATTTGGGTTTTCTTTTCTATCTCAGCTTCAGTGATTGAGAATTGCAGGTTTCAAAGTTTCAGGGAACAGGCAATTTCTTAACTGTTTTACTCTTCCTGTCTTGAAAACTGCCAGTTTCAGAATCCATGATGAAAATCTGTTTCCTGGTATATGTAGCACGGTTCTGCATATGGGCTAAAATGAAGATGCTGCCTGGAATAGTCAGTAGATATGTAAATTATTTGAAATTTGTGGCGTAATATGATGGCTTTGGGCTGAGAGAGGTAAAGAACATGTTAGTGATGTCAACAGAAATGACTAGTAGCCATTATAAAATCTCTTAATCTGCAAAGGTACCATCAAGATAAATGGGCACATATTTATTGTATGCAGTGTTGCTGTAGCTGTGTTGGTCCCAAAAAATGAGAGAGCCAAGATGGGTGAGGTAATATCTTTTATTGGACCAGCTTCTGTTGGTGAGAAGGCAAACTTTAGAGTTTACACAGAGCTCTTCTCTCACCAACAGAAGTTGGTCCAACAAAAGATATTACTTCACCCAACTTGGTGCTTCCTTATTTACTGTGCATTTTCAAGGCGTAGCTGAAAGACGCTTGTCCTCTTTTAACACCAGAATAGCCTCCTGCACCTCTCTCTTCATGCAAATCTTGGGCCAGAGATGGATAGAATAACCCATATTTTTCCCAAGCATGTGGAGTCTCCAACATACCAACCCACAGTTTTACAGGCCAAAGTTTGGGGATAATCGGCCTCCAGGCCAACAGGGGAAGGATGATCAAGCTCTGCCATTCAAAGTGTGAAGGCTTTTTAGCACACAGTAACACTAGACAGGAGTCTAGATCAGGAAGGAAACCACGAGCCACTTAATTAGGCAACATATCTTCACCCAAGTTGTAATTTTGCCCAGATGTAGGAGCTAAAATCTGAAATTGCCAGGGGAGCTCTAAAGATCAATGGTTAGAGCCTCAGTTTATGCCTCACAATGCCAAATAACACTATACTGGCACATCAATTCAATAACTTCTCAGAGGGAAGAGTACCCTATACCGAGTCACCCACATCTCTCCCTGCAACAGAGCACCATGTATTACTGTGCTAGCAAGTTGAGATGAGTATTGACTCAGTGCATAGAGCAACTTCTACTGAATCACTCCATGCTATGAGGTTTCACTGTGAGTCTCTGTTAGGGGCTTTCCCTTCACCCCTCCCCTGATTCAGGCAGAAAGCAGAAGAACAGAAGTCCGAAGTGTAGGCAGTGCGATGTTTATTGGGGTTAGTGACAAGCAATCATATCCATAGCTCTGATGCTGCAGAACCTTTTCCCAGTGATCCCGCTTCCCCCCTCCTTAGCAGGCATAATTATACTTGTAGTGCACACTCTTTTTCCCACCTCTTACAACCCCCCAAAATGGAACATGAGCATAAATTGTGAGTCTGGGGGCTTCGGACCATATCTTTTGTATCCCATGGGAGGGGTAAGGAGTGAAGTTGTGTTTCACTCAGGGACAGGTATTTCTTTGTCCTTTTAGTGTTTCTTCCCCCGCTCCCAACTGGTTGCTTGGCCTTATCTCAGGAGAGGAGTTTGAGGCAGAACTTCAAGTGTACGTGCATATATTATATGCCCACCATACCCAGTAATTCTTTAGCTCTGTTCTTATTTTTTTCTCATTATACTAACAAACCCATCTGGCTGGGCAGAAGCAACACAGTGTCTTTGTTCACACATATTAGTAAGGATATAAGAGTATCAAAAAATCAAACAGGCAAACAAGACCCAAAATTCTATCTCAGGTGAATATACAGGCCTCAATCCTACATTAACATCACTAGCACTCCTAACGTGGTCTCACCTAACTGACCTTTACCCTCCTGCTGTGCCTTCCAGAGAGCAGTATTCTCATTCACTTCACTCTATATCTGATAATAGAGGGCAGGAGAGAGTGAATGAGTACAACAAAGCAGTGGCAGACAGGGGTGCATGACGTGTAATAAAAAAATGAACATGCATACAAACTGGGAGCTGGCTAGCTCCAGGGGCTGGCGAGTGAGGCTCGTCACCGCTTGGATAGCGGTTCTACCCTATGCCCAGGTTGCTGGAGCCAATCTTCAAGGAGAAGAGAACAGCCATTTCTCTGTATTTAACCTGCAGTGAAGGAGATGATCCCTAGATTTGGACTCTACAGTTCTGGCTTAGCATCTCTTTGGGCTTTACCCAACCAATCTAAAAACAGATGTTCATACATATCTTGAATGAACTGAGGGGGTGATCCTCTGCCCCACCGTGGACATCCCTGCTAAGGACTGCATTGTGAAATCCCTCCAGGTGACTTAAGTGCTTGAGTTTCTGCATTTATCTATATAATAAATAACAATTAAAGTCCCTTACCTATCCATGTTGGAATTCAAAGATGAATCTACTAGAATCTTCTCAGTGGCTCATAGTCCTAGTAAAAAAAGTTGTATTTGTGCAAACTCTCAGTTTGGAGTGGAATTTGCCTTAGCTTAGGCCTTGCTATGGGCATAATCATTGGGGGGGGGGGTGGTAACAGACTGAGGCCTGGTCTACACTATGGGGGTAGGTCGAATTTAGCTGCATTAGGTCGATTTTAAAATGAATGCGGCTACACAACCAACCCCATTCCGTTGACCTAAAGAGCTCTTAAAATCGACTTCTGTACTCCTCCCCGGCGAGGGGAGTAGCACTAAAATCAACCTTGCTGGGTCGAATTTGGGGTAGTGCAGATGCAATTCGACGGTATCGACCTCTGGGAGCTATCCCAGAGTCCTCCAATGTGACCGCTCTGGACAGCACTTTGAACTCGGATGCACTAGCCAGGTACACAGGAAAAGCCCCAGGAAATTTTGAATTTCATTTCCTGTTTGGTCAGCGTGGCGAGCTCAGCAGCCCAGGTGACCATGCAGTCCCCCCCAGAATCGCAAACGAGCTCCAGCCTGGACCAAAAGAGAGATGCTGGATCTGATTGCTGTATGGGAAGAAGAATCTGAACTCTGATGGCTGAACCCATGGACGCAGCAGGTAAACAAACTGGCCTGGCCTGCCAGGGTGCTTACCCTGGTGAGCCGCATGCCAAAGGTTGCCTATCCCTGCAAAAGACAAAGGAGGCAAATGGTCACTCCAGGTCAGAGCCCCATGCATGCCACTTCTATGATCAGCTGCATGGCATTCTAAGGGTGAACCCTACCACTACCCCACCACTGTCCATGGACACCTGCAAGGGGGGCATCTCACACAACAGGGAGGAGGATTATGTGGATCCGGAAGAGGAGGAGGAGAATGCGCAGCAGGCAAGCGGTGAATCCGTTCTCCCCGGCAGCCAGGACCTTTTTATCACCCTGGAGCCAATACCCTCCCAAGACAGGATCCCCGACCCTGAAGCTGGAGAAGACATCTCTGGTGAGTGCACATTTGTAACTACAGTACAGGGTTTAAAAGCAATAGTGTTTAATGTTTGATTTGCCCTGAAGAATTGGGATACATTCGTGGCCAGTACAGCTACTGGAAAAGTCTGTTAACGTGTCTGGGGATGGAGCGGGAATCCTCCAGGGACATCTCCATGAAGCTGTCCTGGAGGTACTCTGGAAGCCTTTGCAGAAGGTTTCTGGGGAGAGCTGCCTTATTTTGTCCTCCACGGTAGGACACTTTATCATGCCAAGCCAGTAGCAAGTAGTCTGGAATCATTGCAGCGCAAAGCATTGCAGCGAATGGTCCTTGGTTTTGGTCACATTCAAGCAACATTCAGTCTATATCTTTCTGTGTTAGCCTCAGGAGAGTGATATCATTCATGGTCACCTGGTTGAAATAGGGGAATTTTTGTAAGGGAACAGTAAAAGGACCCCGTTCATGCTGGGCTGTTTGTGCTTGGCTAAAAGGGATCATCCTGGAGAACAGCCACACGGAGGGGTGGGGAGAGGTGTATGCTGCACATCCACCCAAAAACCGCAGCCCCTCCTTTTAAATGTGAAACCCAACTGGCATTGCTTGCTATGGGAAAGGAGGGCGCTGCAGTTTGAAACCATTCCCACATGTTATGAAGGCATAAGAAGCCAACCCCACGTACCCATTAGCTTACCCTGGCTGCCAAGAAACTGAATTCTGTTGCCCAGCTGTGTGTGATGTGTCACCATATTGGCAGGCGCTCAATATAAAAGGCAAAAGGCGATCTTGTACCTAAAGCACATGTGCTGTCTGCTGTGAATTGCTTGATTCACTGTGAAAGGGTCTCCCTTTTGTTCTCAGAAATGTATTATTTTAAATTTTACTCTCCCTTTTTATCTCCCCACAGGTGCAAATGTTTCTATGCTCCCCCTATTATCTCTGTCCCTGAGGTTATCACAGATTACAGGGTGAAAAAAATGCACTTGCGATGACATGTTTTCCAAGCTCATGCAGTCCTCCCGCACTGATAGGGCACGGCTTAATGCATGGAGGCATTCAGTGGCAGAGGCCAGGAAAGCATTAAGTGAGCGCGATGAGCAGAGGTAGGAAGTGATCTTGAGGCTAATGGGGGAGCAAACGGACATGATGAGGCATCTGGTGGAGCTGCAGGAAAGCCAAAAAGAGCACAGACACCCGCCCTGCATCCACTGTATAACCGCCTGTCCTCCTCCCCAAGTTCCATATCCTCCTCACCCAGATGCCCAAGAATGCGGGGCGGCTCCAGGTATCCAGCCACTCCACTCCAGAGGATGGCCCAAGCAACAGAAGGCTGTCATTCAAACAGTTTTGATTTGTAGGGTGGCTACAATAAGCAATGTGGCCTTGTCCTTCCCTCCTCCCTCACCCCACCCCACTCGGGCTACCTTGTCAGTTATCTCGCTTTTTTTTTTTAATTAATAAAGAAAGAATGCATGGTTTCAAAGCCAGCTGTGATCGAAGAGGGGAAGGTGCTTGGCTTACAGGGAATTAAAATCAACAAAGGGGGAGGGTTTGCATCAAGGAGAAACACACACAACTGTCACACTGTAGCCTGGCTAGTCATGAAGCTGGTTTTCAAAGCCTCTCTGATGCACAGCGTGCCTAGCTGTGCTCTTTTAATCGCCCTGGGGTCTGGCTGCTCAAAATTGGCCACCAGGCAATTTGCCTCAACCTCCCACTCCACCATAAACATCTTCCCCCTTACTCTCACAGATATTATGGAGCACACAGCAAGCAGCAATAACAATGGGAATATTGGTTGCGTTGAGGTCTAACCTAGTCAGCAAACAGCACCAGCGAGCTTTTAAACATCCAAAGGCACATTCTACCACCATTTTGCACTTGTTCAGCCTATTGTTGAATTGCTTCTTACTACCGTCCAGGCTGCCTATGTACGGCTTCATGAGCCATGGGAGCAAGGGGTAGGTGGGTCCCCAAGGATAACTATTGGCATTTCAACATACCCAATGGTAATTTTCTGGTCTGGGAAGTAAGTCCTTTCTTGCAGCAGTTTGAACAGCCTGGAGTTCCTAAAGATGCGAGCATCATGCACCTTTCCCATCCATCCTACGTTGATGTCGGTGAAACATCCCTTGTGATCCACCAGTGCTTGCAACACCATTGAAGAGTACCCCTTGCAGATTACATACTGGTTCGCAAGGTGGTCCGGTGCCAAGATAGGGATATGCGTTCTGTCTATTGCCCCACCATAGTTAGGGAACCCCATTGCAGCAAAGCCATCCAGTATGACCTGCACATTTCCCAGAGTCACTACCCTTGATAACAGAACGTCAGTGATTGCATTGACTACTTGGATCACAGCAGTCCCCACCAGTAGATTTGCCCACTCCAAATTGATTCCTGACTGACCAGTAGCAGTCAGGCATTGCAAGCTTCCACAGGGCTATCGCCACTTCCTTCTCAACTGTCAGGGCAGCGCTCATCTTGGTATTCCTGCGCTTCAGGGCAGGGGAAAGCAACTCACAAAGTTTAAGGAAAGTGGCCTTACACATGCGAAAGTGTCACAGCCACTGTGAATCATCCCCTACCTGCAACACTATGCGGTCCCACCAGTCTGTGCTTGTTTGCTGGGCCCAGAATCAGCATTCCACTATATCAACCAGCCCCACTGCCACCATGATGTCCCAATTGCCACAGCCCGGGCTTTCAGGAACATCTGTGTCCATGTCCTCCTCACAATCGTCCTCGTGCTGGCGTCTCTTAGCCAGGTTCTGCACATACTGCAGGGTAATGTGTGAGGTGTTTACAATGATCACAACAGCAGTGGTGAGCTGAGCGGGCTCCATGCTTTCCGTACTATGTTGTCTGCACAGGCAACCCAGGAAAAAAGGTGCAACACAATTGTCTGCCGTTGCTTTCACGGAGGGAGAGGGTGGGAGGGGAGATGGATGACATGTACCCAAAACCACTCGTGACAATGTTTTTGCCCCATCAGGCACTGGGAGCTTAACCCAGAATTCCAATGGGCAGCAGAGACTGTGGGAATTGTGGGATAGCTACTCACAGTGCACAGCTCCATGAGTTGATGCTAGCCACAGTACTGAGGATGTACTCCGCCGACTTAATGCGCTTAGTGGGAACATACACAATCAACTGTATAAAATTGATTTCTAAAGATTGACTTCTATAAAATCGACCTAATTTCGTAATGTAGACATATCCTGCAATCTGGACACCTGCTTCTGACTTAAAGGTGAGGCCTCTATCACAACGATAGCCACACCCTTTGATTGGTTGCAGCCCAGATCAAGCCCTTCTTAGGCTTACCAGCTGAGCTAAGAAATCTCAAACCACGGCAGCTGTGTGTCCTTACCATGTGTTTCTTTGGTGTGAAGTCACCATGAGCAAATCTGTGGTGACCCAAAAACCAGAGAGGGCAGCAAACACGCACAGGGGATAGAACAGGGCTCCAGAGGGATCTGGAGGGGCTGCAGGCTGAGAGACTAGAGTCACTCCTAATGACAATAGTCCTGGATGTCAGAGGAAATAAATGACCGACAGGGCACAGCAGTTGCCCCACTTGCACTGAAGCCTGTTCATTTGCACTTAGTGTACACAAACAATTGGACAGTGGCATCGCTAGTCTGCCACAGTCTAACTATTTGTGTGCACCTTGCTGACACCCAGTGACAGTTCATTAGAAAGCTCTGATCTACTCTTTGAAACAGGACTAGATCAAAGTGCATTTGCGGTCTATTAATGTACATCAGTGGGATGCACATAAACAGTTAGACTGTCGGAGGTTAGTTCAGGCTAGATTCACTCCCCTGTTTGCTGTAAACTAAATGTTCCTTGATCCAGACCTATTTTTTTCCCCTGTGCCCAAGCACTCGAGTCAATGTCTCTTGTACCATGGGACCTGCCTCTTGCAGTAAGGAGCTGATGCACATGCCAGAGCTGTGCTGATTCTGTGGCATAGTACAGAAGTGTCACTAAATAAGCTGCACAGCTCCTGAACTGGGACAATGGGTGGGAAGGGGCATTTGTAGAAATGCTGAACTGCTGGTTGTTGGAGGAACAGGGAGGCAGCTGACATCCCACACTCAACTTTGTATGTTCTAAGAACTGTGGCGCTGGAGCAGTCCCCATTCAGGTAGAGCTCCCACACCCTCAGGAGCAGAGTTCAGTTCCCATGCAGCTGAAGAGCAGAGACTTGGGATGGTGGTGGCTTCCTCTTGCTCCCTCCCAGGCAGTGCTCCTGTCCCT
Source organism: Chrysemys picta bellii (assembly GCF_011386835.1). NCBI lineage: Eukaryota > Metazoa > Chordata > Testudines > Emydidae > Chrysemys > Chrysemys picta. Next base: position 220,527,592 of record NC_088792.1, on the reverse strand, counting down.
CAGGCCAGTGCATGCCTCATGCAACTACCATCTGCCCACACAGTCCTGATTTCCTTCCCGCAATGCTTGGAGCATATAGTCACTCACCAGGTGGTTCTTCTCTCTCTCCTGGGCTTTGTGGAAGACCATTTTGCCCGGGCTTAGAAATAAAGCAGGGTCATCACAGGACTTCCTTTACCCCACTGAGGGGAACTCTAGAATGAGTAACAATGTTTGTGGACCTCCTTTCCCCCCCACCTGCACCATCTCCTCCCTCAACACACCTGGAGAGGGCAGCCTGTGGGTCCTCCTCATATTTAGAAACTACCTCTTGAATGGCTCGACTGGGCCTTGAATTCAAATAGTTTATATTAAAACTGTTACTTTGGTGATTAAACATCTCTCTGTCAGTCAGCACAGACACCCCTCTTTTCGGTATATATTTGCTCAGAACCTACAAACAGTCACCTGTATATATTTTTCTCTCCTTCTTGAACTCTATAAAAACAAAGATGAGTTCACGAGACTAGAATCACCACTGAACCGCAGCCCCAGTCCTGGAATAAACAGGGCTCGTTATTGCTGGTCTGTCTTTCCTACCCCCACCTCCAACCTCTGCACTAAGAGGGCTATATCTATCCCTCCTCACTGTCCAATCTCCAAGGTACTTGCTGAAGGCAAACTGTAGCTCCTTTGCCCACTTCATTAACAGTTCTGTAAGGTGTGCGACGTCATCCTGCATGAAAAATAGTTTAGTTATGGTTTTCCTGTATCTATCACTGTACTAGTCATACCCTTCTATTTATCACCTACCATACATATCCATCCATCCAATCTGGTGTTTCTGCTGTCTTTTCTGTTCTCTAGCAAAACAAAGGTGGTTTTTAAGGAGTTAGAAAGAGATGCGGGTCATTACAGAACCACACCCCCAGAGAAGTATCACAGAAAAGCCTTCCTGTCCCTCTGCAAGAGAGGCATATTTTCCCCTTTGCACTGAAAAAGGTCATCTTCTCCCTTCCCCTGCTCACATGTATCTTGAGGGGAATGGGTTGCCAAGTCCCCTGACACTTAGCCAGCAGCCCCTTGGCAGGATGTATTTTACTCTATTTAAAATAGTTCATTTACTATGAAAAATCACTGGAGTACAAGTCCATTTACATGTCATTGTATGCACTTGAGCGGTACATACATCTGCACCTTGTTCCTCACCATTGTATCTGTGCTCTTCAATGGTTCCTAATCAGACAAACACAAGGGCACATTTAATGAAATCAAAGATGCTACTGAAGGTGAGCTACATTTAAAGGCTGAGTTTTGTTCCCATTCCCCTAATTCTTTAAGTCCAAAGAGGCATCTTGACCCAGAAACCCTCTAGCATGTCCTATCCCTCCCCATGGTCAGAAAAGAGGAAAAATCAGCAAGGGCCCCACAAGGGTTGAACAGCATTCCCTCCTGAGAGGAAAGGCCAGGAAGTAAGTGCAGAGGGATTTTAGTGGTGGGTTTAACTCAGGCAGAGTGTTTTTGGTCAAGACATCCTAAAAGGTTTGAGGATAAAATGGGAGCACAGCTCAGAGTTCAGCTGGCACTCAGCTTAGTCCTAGACACTGGACTGTCCCAGGAGTTACTAAAGCAGTGATTCTCAAGGTTTTCCCTAAATGAGAGGGAGAGACCAACCTTCCTTCAATTATCTTGTCTCCAATCTCACCATAATTCAGCTCTGTACAGCCCAAGGAAAGGTTGTGTGGCTACTCAAGTGCCCCTGAGTAAACATGTCAGGGACTCAAGGGCTGCAAAGTCCTAGCGGATTGTGCTGGATATATCCACTTGAGATTCACAGCCATGAATCTGCTCCTAAAGTAGCAACTAAGTTGAGATGGATAAAGCTTCCCTTATAACCTTTAGTCAACTGATTGTAGCACTCAGTCAGGATGTTGGAAATCTAAATTCAATTCCCCTATCTACTTGTTGGAGGCACTTGGTATTTGAACTTGGGTCTTCTACCTCTCAGAAGAGTGCCCTACTTAGTGGGTTATGTGATATTCTGGAGCAGCTATTTCTCAATCTCTCATATATAATATTAAATATGTAGACACTGTGTTTACCTCCTCCCAGATGAGTATCCTAACACTGGGCTATTGTCATTCACACACTATCACTAGCCCTTTCTGGAATGTCCACTTGATCGGCACCCTGAAAGCAAGAGAGGTGGGGTAAAACCTAGTTGGTGACTCCTGCTGGGGCTTAAGCACCAAGTTGCTGGGGGAGGTGGGAGTCAGGAATGAGGTGGCTGTCTACATGCGTAGCTGCTGAAATTAAGGCACCTCTGACTCTTACAGGCTGTAGGTGCCACCAGGGTTAGGTGGCAGCTGAACAGGCGGGTAGTGTAGACGTAGCCTTAGGTGCCTAACGTGACATTTAGTGGCCTAACTCCTTTTGTGAATCTGGCCCTTTGTCTAAAATACTTTATGCCCATTTAAAGTTAACGGAAATAAACACACCAAAAGCAGCCCTCTATATATGGCATAACCTGTCAGCTGGAGGGAACCTCTAACCCTAACCCTGTAGGACACCAACAAGTGAGGTAGATACCATCTTGGCCCATGCCAAGGGATGGAACCAGTGATCTCCAAAGCTAAAAGCACACATTTTCACAGCTTATGCTAAGATCCCAGACCTTAAGCTGACAGCTGTTACTGACTCACATCCTCTGTGGATTGAGTGGGGCAAAGTCTGAAATAAATAAATGTATATTTTGGTAATTCGCACCATAATTTACAGGTTATTACCATTTTTAAGTATGAAATCTGTCTCAAAAGAGGTATTTTTGTTGTGTGAGTCATATGTATCCCATTCATATAGATCGACAGTAGCTTTTGCACTCCCAAGATCTTAGTTTTGATCCTTACTGTTTGAGCTACAGGAATAATTATCAACCCCTTTACAGACCAGTCACTGGAACAGGACTTTCCCAGTGAATTACACAACTATTTGCTAGTAGGCAGCAGAATATTAGTTATCAGGAAACCTGGATTCCACCCCTGGCTCTGGGAGTAGAATTCTGAATATAGTGGTTAGAGATAGGGTAACCCAAATGGTTTAGGTTCTTTGTAATTGAACTTCTGGCTTCTTTTGTCCCTTCTGAGGAAGCTTCTTCCTAGGTTACACGAGAACTTGGTAAGAAAATTCTTGCTGCTGCTCTTGCTTTCTTTTTTTTGTTGCCCATAGAAGTGCATGGCAGCATTCACGTTAGAACAGAATTGTCATCTACTTCAGAAGGCTCATCCTGCCACACACACTAGCAGTTGTGACTCAAAAATAATAAAATGCTCTATAGACAAACACCATAGAACTGAAGAAGTGGGCATCTGAAGAAGGGGTTTTTTTACTCACGAAAGCTTATGCCCAAATAAATCTGTTAGTCTTTAAGGTGCCACCAGACTCCTTGTTGTTTTTGTGGATTAAAAAAAAATAAAAAAAAATTAATGGAGATATCCCATCTCCTAGAACTGGAAGGGACCTTGAAAGGTCATTGAGTCCAGCCCCCTGCCTTCACTAGCAGGAACAAGTACTGATTTTGCCCCAGATCCCTAAGTGGCCCTCTCAAGGATTGAACTCACAACCTTGGCTTTAGCAGGCCAATGTTCAAACCACTGAGCTAGTCCTCCCCCCCTGCAATAGGATACAGAGTAACACAGCTACCCCCTGATACTGTAGAACTGAGATTTAAATACTTAGCACATGAGGAGCCACAATGTGGCTAAACGACAGGTCCGAGAGGGTTTCCATTTCTTGCAAAAGGAGTACAAAGAAAAAGGAGCCAATCCAGTGGGGAAAAAAAATCACCAAAAGGGGTGCTTTTTGAACTCTTCTTATTCTCTCTATATCGAATAGTTTTGGTCAGAGCTAAACTTCGCAGCAGCTGGTCTCTATTTCTATATTAAGCCAGCCAAATAACTGGATCATCCCATCCTTTAATAATGGGAAAGTTTGCATTGGGATCCTCACTTTGGTGCTCAGACCTATGTATCAGTAGGCTCTAGTCATGTGCAATTATACTGACATTTCTCAGGTTTATAAAGATTCAGCACCTTTCAGTTTGTTGTTGCCTAAGCAGCGCATGCCAATATAGGAAAGCAGGTGCTATTTAACTGAGCATATGTGGTGACACTAATAACATCAAGTTATTGTACAGCGCATAAAGCAGCTATATTAAAGAAGCCAAAATCTTATCAGAGTCATCCTGCACATCTTTTAATCTATGGAGGAGTTCAAAAGTTTTCCATTAATAGTACAACCATGAATACCATTAAACACATTGGAATTATCAGCTTAAAAATCTAGCTAACGGAACTGCCAAAGTACCTTTCAGAGACACAGTGTGCACACTGTGGCTATTCAGGAGAGACATAGATAAATGAAGCCTATTATTATATGCTTAAAGGTGGGCTTATGGCTGACACCAGCTAAAGATGGGTCATTTCCGAGGGTATACTGCAGACAGTTTAGATTCAAGCATAACTCTTTGCCTGAGGCTCTCCCTCTAATCTGCAAGGCCCCATCAAGATTCAGTGTGGCTGAATCCCCAGCTGCCCCAAGTTCCTATGCTATGACACCTGAGTGGGTGGTAAAGTTCCACAGCTAGGGGCTGAGAAAGGAATGAGACAAGGAGAAAAGGTAGGAACTAGTGGAGAAACGTCTATTAAGGGAGACTCAAAGCTCCCCATCTATGTTGTGAAAAAGCTGAAGATAGCCTGATTCTTTATAAGGTTGGATATCACCCGTCAAGATGAATGAGCTTGTGCGCCATGCTAATGCAGCAGTGTAGCATTTCAAACTTTGTCTCTCTCAATCTGCCTGCCAGCTAACCCCACCACTTTGCTGTGGAGCAGGAGTTTTTCCAGAGTACTGCCACTACCAGCAGCCATTTGAATTTCTACAGCTTCTGCTGTCGCTGCCACCAGGGACTGCTCTTGATGACTTGGAAAGTATTGGAAATTATTGTGAAAATTATACATATTTAAAACCCATCCATCCATAAAAACCTAATTTCCCTAGGCCATTGGTTTTATTTTTATTTTTCATGTTTATGGGGTTCTCCAAGCTACCGTATTCCTTTCCCCCAAAATCTAAACCACAAAAGACCACTTTAAAGTAACTGAAACGAACAAAAGACAAGAAATTGAGAGTGAAGGCTGAATGCCTAATATGCTTTCTTTTCATAATGCACACGGTTTTAGTTTTCAGCAGCATCATTATCTAATTTTTTAATTGTGCAACCTGGCATTGCATTCATTTGACTCGCTGCTCCATTTCAATGCTCTGCAGAGAGGCAAGCAGCCGTGCTGGGGTTAAGGACAGAGCAGCAGCTTGGATGTTTGTGACTTGCCATTCAGATTTCAAGAAGGGTTTATACATTAAATGAACCCAGAACTGTGTGTGATGCAATTGAAGAGGTTTTTTCATCTAGGTAAACCAACTTAAAATGGCTTGTGGCAAAGCCCTGGACCATGACTCAGGAGAGCTGGGTTCTAATCCGGTTTCAGGCTTCCCGTGTGCTGCAGTATACCATCAGTGGAAACACAAAGATGTTATGAATGTAAATGCATTTGTGTTTATGAATTGCTGTAGAGAACCTGGGCATAAGCAGCAATGGAATTGCAAAACACTGTGATGATTACTTTACAAAACTAAAACTTAGTTCACATGCAAAATGTATAGGGAATAAGGTTGATAATCACAATTCCCTAAAATATTTTTTGATCATGACCGGAGCTGGTGTTTCTGCCTGTAATAGTCTCAGTTTTTGTCGCAGAATGATGCATTTAAAATGTTTGAGCAAGGATATGGATCACAACCCTGTTACTGTGACTGCTTCACTGAAAAAGTTAATAGCCTTATCATTAGGCGGAGATAGTTTTCTTGCTTGAATCTCACTGCAGCATTAGACCACCATTCACTTCTGCAGCTTCAGTTGTCCTCATTAGGTGTCTCAGGGAAAGCTGTTACACTGCTCCATTCATTTACCTTTCTTAACCAATGGAAGGTTACAGTACAGTTCATGGTAATGGTTTTAATTCTACTGCAAATGATTTTTATATTCAAAAATCTAAGCCTAAGTTTTGTTTAACAGCTCTGGTATATATTCTTATCTCTCTGGCCAAGTAATTACAGTACATGCTTAGATAAAAAATACAAAGGGAGTCATGAGCAACTTAGCATCCAACATTCAATAGTAACTGCATTACTGCTGTATATCATATTCTTAGAGCGTTCTCACCCAATACTTGGAGAATTAAATCTTCAAGAGCAAGTGTCATTTAGCTTCTGGTACTACAGGGGGTGTTGCAGAGTTGTACTGCCCCCCGGAGAGCTGAGGAATGGAAACACAATGCCTGCCTCAGCAGCCCAATGCAAAGCGGACTATGCAGGCTGCCCCACCTTTAGCATGGAGCAACCTTCTCCCTCGCTTGCAGCTGACCCAGTCTGTAGTCCAGTAACAAGAAAGCCATGGCCTTGCCTCCTTCCTGTCCTCTTTGAGATGGTTTGCCTCTGAGGTGCACCGAAGGAGCAATCCCTGTGTTCCCCTGAATAGAAGGACTGCAACTGCAACAGACCCTCCAAGGGAGGTTCTTTGTATGCTTCCTTTCCCCATGCAAAGACCTGTCACAATCCCTCCAAAATAGATGCATAAAAGTGAGGGACCCTGGAGCCTTAAGCTCCAGCAATAATGATTATCATGGTAACGGTCACTATTTTATGTAAAAAACAATGAGCTTTCAAATATGTATGTCTATAAGCTTACAACACAAACACATTGAAACTTCTTTTTTAACATCTATATCAGGGGTCGGCAACCTTTCAGAAGTGGTGTGCCGAGTCTTCATTTATTCACTCTAATTTAAGGTTTTGCATGCCAGTACTACATTTTAATGTTTTTAGGTGGTCTCTTTCTATACGTCTATAATATATAACTAAACTATTGTTGTATGTAAGTAAATAAGGTTTTTTCAAGTGTTTAAGAAGCTCCATTTAAAATTAAATTAAAATGCAGAGCCCTCCGGACCAGTGGCCAGGACCCGGGCAGTGTGAATGCCACTGAAAATCAACTCGCGTGCCGCCTTCGGCATGCGTGCCATAGGTTGCCTACCTCTGGTCTGTATATTATAGAAATGTCTCAGTTCTAATTAGGACTTAGATTTCTGAGTGTGATTTTGTGTTAATGCACAGGAAAAGCACTCTAAGTGACTTGAATATGTGATAGAAACAATTGTGCCTAAATAAACATAAAAATAAACATATTGCCCATGATCCACAGCCGACTGACTACAAACAAAAGGTTCCCTTTGATTTTACTAGGCCTTGGATTAAGCCCATTATGGTGATCCGTAGTCCCTGAGAGGCATTGCAAACTAGTGACCAGTACTACACGTTTGTTAACAGAAGCCTTAAAATAGAATTCATGCATCTGGATGTAAGAGAAGCAACCCCTTTCTTATTGAAAGTTAACCGTATCAGTGTGGGAGATTGGTGAATTCTGCGAAATCCAGCTATGTAGTTTTTCCAACGAAAATATAATTGGCAGATTACATTGACTGCTGTACTGGATGTGTATTTTCAACATCACTTCAGGATGGAGGCAAAAGAGCAGAAGTACTGAAGTCTTGGACATTTCTATTAACTTGAAGCCTTCAAAATTTCCTGCTTGCTTCAGCTGTAATAAAGCATGAAGATTCAATTCTGTGATTTGGTTTTGATTATATATTGTTCCTTAGAGGTATGAGCTAGCTTGGATGACTGATAGTGTTTGGTGCCTTTGTAATATTGATGTGACATTGTACAGATCACATCAAACTATTGGTTTTCTTGCAAAACTTTAGATAAAACATGAATGATTTTGCCAGACTTAGCCACAAACTTTTGTTACTTATTAGCTGCTGATATTCAGTTTAAAAACAAACAAAAGTAACTTTAAAAATAAGTTAAAGAAGTGAAGCTATCATAATGGCTCCATCACTTTTTACTCTTTTTAACCTTATCCTGTAGCTTCAAAGTCTTCCTGAGTAAAAGCTACAGGATCTTACTCTGAAGACATTTTGCTGCTTATTTAATTTATGTGGCATATACAGTAGATGCCCTTATTAAAATTCAGCATTGACCAATCATTCCCACACTGTTAGTACAGAGATGTCCTAGTATAAATAAATAGAAAACTGTGATAATCTCAGATGCTAGAACATAGAAACTTGATGAATACTTTTTTAATGGTGACCACTCTTGCTGAATTACATGACTTAAGAGTGCTTCATTGTTCTATTATGTAATGGATCTATGGAAATGCATCTATGGCTTAGGAAGGAACAATCAGTTTCACACATACAGAATGGGAGGAGACTGTCTAGGAAGGAGTATGGCAGAAAGGGATCTAGGGGTTATAGTGGACCACAAGCTAAATATGAGTCAACAGTGTAATGCTGTTGCAAAAAAAGCAAACACGATTCTGGGATGCATTAACAGGTGTGTTGTGAACAAGACATGAGACATGCTCTACTCTGCGCTGGTTAGGCCTCAACTGGAGTATTGTGTCCAGTTCTGGGCACTGCATTTCAGGAAAGATGTGGAGAAATTGGGGCAGGTCCAGAGAAGAGCAACAAGAATGATTAAAGGTCTAGAGAACATGACCTATGAAGGAAGGCTGAAAGAATTCGGTTTGTTTAGTTTGGAAAAGAGAAGACTGAGAGGGGACATGATAGCAGTTTTCAGGTATCTAAAAGGGTGTCATAAGGAGGAGGGAGAAAGCTTGTTCATCTTAGCCTCTAAGGATAAAACAAGAAGCAATGGTCTTAAACTGCAGCAAGGGAGGTTTAGGTAGGAAATTAGAAAAAAATTCCTGTCAGGGTGGTTAAACACTGGAATAAATTGCCTAGGGAGGTTGTGGAATCTCCATCTGTGGAGATATTTAAGAGTAGGTTAGATAAATGTCTATCAGGGATGGGCTAGGCAGTATTTGGTCCTGCCATGAGGGCAGGGGACTGGACTCGATGACCCCTCGAGGTCCCTTCCACTCCTAGAATCCATGAATCTATGAGCCTATTAAATGCAATTCTACCATTCCAAAATCAACATGAAACACAATGAGCTCTTTTGTTAGTCACATGGAGCTTGGGGTCAGGCACAAAAAGGTTCTGGTCAAGCAAACCAGCTTAATGCTAAGGAACATTAGAACCTTAAGAGTGAGGAAGACTGAGCTCAAAGTAGTTGAGATAATTAATTTAAGTTTAACGCCTGAGTGTTGCACATTACACTACTGTCTACTCCATGGCACATAGGAGAAGGGTCTCTTCCCCCTTGGCAGAGAAGTGGCTTTGGACCAGTTCCACAGCTGCTACTGTAGCTTCAGTAGCTTTCACTGACCCCTGTCTTTGGCACCTTTTAGAAGTTAAATAGGAGCCACCTAACCCCCCGTCCTTTGCAAGGGAACACTCCATGGCTATGAAAGCAGGAGCAGGATTTGATCCTAAAAAAACCACATAGGGCATGTCTATACTTACCTCCGGAGCGATCGATCCAGCAGGGGTCGATTTATTGCGTCTAGTGAAGACGCGATAAATTGACCGCCGAGCGCTCTCCTGTTGACTCCGGTACTCCACCGGAGCGAGCAGCGTAGGTGGAGTCGACGGGGGAAGCATCAGCAGTCGACCTACCGCAGTGAAGACACTGCGGTAGATCTAAGTACGTCGACTTCAGCTACATTATTCACGTAGCTGAAGTTGCGTAACTTTGATCAACCCCGCACCCCCCAGTGTGGACCAGGCCTTAGGGTTTACTCCTGCAGTCCTGAACTATGTCCACTCCCACTCCCACTGACCTATGCAGAGGTATGGACTGCAGGAATGGGCTTTTGTACAAGACATGACTTTCCAAAACACAAAACTCAATACCAAGTGAGGATTCATTATTGAAATATAATTACACTAATATCCTAAAAATGGCCCTGGACCTGCAATTGACACCATTTGGACACACCATTATGTTCAGATAGAGGCCCATGAACAACAGTGGGGCTGATGCCTATGGAGCTGTTCTGTAATAATCTGTATGTTGGCCTGACTCTGGCCTGTTTTTTGTTCAAATAAGTGCCTCTCGCTAGAGGTCTGTCTGAGATGGGTTAGGCAGGGAAGTCTCAAGACAGTCACCATCAGCGTCCACTTAAAAGTCATCAAGGGACAATACCAGACTATTAACTCTGGAGTCTGGCTCAGTCTCTTCTCAGCCTGTGGAAATGGTTTGACCAGGTGCGGATAAAAGCCTACCACCACCGAAAAACAAAGAACCCTTCCAGGATTTAAAAGAACAGTCTTGGGGATACAAGCAGGAAACCATATTGGAAAAAAAAAAAATCATTCAGCCACAGGAACCCATGAAGTTGTCTAGAGAAACTAGGCCTTCCTAGATCACCAGTATGGCCTGCTAGGACTTTAGGTAAGAAAACTCTGTAGACCATTCTTTTGTTTTACAGTCTTTTTTTCTTCTTTTCCTAATGAGTTGTCTAAAGCAGAGGTTCTCAACCAGGAGGGGCCACGAGCAGGTTTCAGGGGGTCCACCAAGCAGGGCCACTGTTAGACTCGCTGGGGCCCAGGGCAAAAAGCTGAAGCCCCACTGGGCAGGGCTGAAGCCTGGAGCCCTGAGCCCTGCTACCTGGGGCTGAAGCTGAAGCCTGAACAACTTAGCTTTGTGAGGCACCCCGGTGGGGTCGGGCCCCAGGCAGTTGCCCTGCTTGCTACCCTCTAACACTGACCCTGGCTTTAATATGCAGAAAAACAGTTGTTGTGGCATTGGTGGGCCGTGGAGCTTTTACAACATACTGGGGGTGGGGGGTCTAAAGAAAAACACTTGGTTTTAAGAAAGCTGTTAGTCAATATACCTGGTCACAACTTCCAGCAACGAGAAAACGTCTGCGCTTGAAACCCAATTGGACCTGAAAGGAGATTAAGTAATTGAGATAAACAGAAGACTCCATGATTTTATCATGAGAAAGAGGCCAAAGATGTGAGCTGAGTATACTCAGGGAAACCAGAAACAGGACAAACATGCTGTAAGTGGGCTACCTCCTTTATGTCATCTGCAAGATCAGGCCTATATTTGTCATACATATGACATTTATGGCCCTGATCCTGTAGTCTTACACACCCATAACCAACATTGAAGCCTGCAAAGCCTGTAGGCTCATGGTTTATATTTGATATTCTAATATGTATTCACTGCATTGTCAACTTGCAATGGTCAAAAATCACGAATCAACCCGTCCCACACAAAAAAATCATGACATTAAAAGAAAAGAAATCATTTTCCTTTTGATTTTTTTTCCAACTTGTGTGTCGTCATCTCAGGGTCAAAATTCAACCTTAATTACACACAAAAAATGCAGGGGATTCAACGTACCCTTATATCTCTTTGGGAATTGGTCCTGCTTTGAGCAGGGGGTTGGACTAGATGACCTCTTGAGGTCCCTTCCAACTCTGATATTCTATGATTCTATGATCTCAATGGGTGTAGGGAGCTGCCATTTTATCTCTCTCTTCCCCTCTCCCTAGCTGGACAGGATGGCCAGTCATCATGCTCTCATTCCACCTGAATGCTCCCTCACAGTTGCCTGTCCTCCACTTATCCCCTCCATTTATTTGACCTCAGATCACTCCCTTTACCTCTGCTACTTCTCCTGGGGAGAATAAGACCCTGGTACTCTAGGGGAGGGGGGGGCGCAGTACAGAGCCACAAGGACAGAGCCATGTGGGATCGCTATGTCATGATGTACCTAGGACCCTTAACTTCTTCAATTTGGCCCAGACCCCAAGTATCCCAATACTTGTAATAAAATTTTGAGAACTGGCACCACAGTACTGGTTTTGCATGTGGGTTTAATTAAAACTTTGACAAATCTGTTTATCACTTTTGATCCAAACATGTAAGAATTGGGGGGAGTATTCTTCCTCACCAATAAAGTGGCAGTGGTTTGTGACAGAATCTTTCACATGGCATCAAGGTCACAGGACAGAGGCAATCAGGCTCAAACAGCTTGCAAAGTTTTGGGGGGTGGGGGGAGGGAAACTATAGACCTGTAACAGCTTGAGAGCTGCTTTTCCTCAGGAAATAACTGAGGAACTGGTTTTATTCAGGTCTTCGCTGTTGCTTCACTTCCTCCCCGAAGCTCCACATGGAATTTAATTACATGGCTTTAGAAACTCCTTCAAAGCTCAGCTTTAAACCAAGTTATTTTATCAATCTCCCTGAATATTATTTATTTCTATTTTATTATCCTAATTATAAATTTCGATTAGTTGACAGCTTTGACTATATGCACATACATCCTATATTGTATGCCAACAATGAGCCAGAAACTGTTACATTAGCTGGGAAATGTGGAGATCTGCTGAAAACACTTGTCAATGCTGAATTGTAAAACATGTTGTGAAAGAACTTTAACTCCTTTTAAGGTTCATTGCTTTTCATTGTATTTTTATTTTTTCCATTTGACAGCTGCCACAGGCAGTGTTGCACATTCTTGTCCTAATTATGTTGTGACTATGTAGGTTTCACTTTATGGTTATTAACATTTGACCTTCATTAGAGTTACACCAGATGTAGAAATGTTGTAACTGAGAGCAGAATTTGGCCCAGAACAAGTTAAAAATACAATAGACTATAATTGTTTTCATATAAATGTTCTCAATGTAATTTATAATGGCATTCTGACAAAACCTTTTTACATCAATTCGTTGATTAAATTCTGTTAAAAGCACTGCTCATTTCCACGCCAATATTCTTCAGTAGAATATTTCAAATTTTTAATTTCAGTGGAATGATATTACTTGCTAAGCTTTATAAACATTATAATGGAGACCAAATTTGGTTGGGGCCTTTAGTTATTATGGTTAGGTGCTAATACAATACCTATAATTAATACCAACACTATCACAAACAGATTTTGTAGAGGACCAAAAATGATAGATCAAGATCATTTTTTTCTTTTGCTTGTAAAATGTGAGAAATAGCATGGGAAATTGTCCCTCTCTAACTGGAGCGCTTGAAAGACCCATGCCTGTGAGCTGATGAGCATCTTCAATCAGCGAAACATTTCACATGCAGGTAGAACTGTATTTATAATTCATATTTTGTAATGAGACGCCACGCAGTCCGCCATCCAAACCACAGTCATTAAAAACTTAAAAAATGAGAGAAACTATGTTTTTAATACAAATGTCAAATCACCAGTGTTTTAAATTTTCCTGCTATCACGTTGTTGCTTTTTTATCTCCTTTGTCTGTAACTTATATTTTCAAATTTTTAAATGAAAGAGAAAACAAAGACACACTTGGCCGATTCTCCTCTCATGTACGCCAGCGTAATTCCGTTGACCTTAATGAAGTTACTCTTGATTTTCACACTAGTGTATGTGGTGGAAAAGCAGATCCAAAGGCAATACAACACTAAATATAAATGTCTAGGGCACTTATATAACACTTCATCCACAGATCTCAAAACACTTTACAAAGAAGGTATAATTATCATTTTGCAGCTGAAGAAACAGACAGAGAGGAGAACTGATTTGCCCAAAGTCATCACACAGCAAGACAATGAAATACTTAGGATTAAAACCTCAGTTACCCAAGTCTTAGTCTGTTGCCCTGGCCACTGGACTATGTGTTGTTTTTGAGGAAGTCAAATACAATCTTAAAGCATACTGCTCATACTCAGTTTAATCTTAATGTTTACATGTAATTTGATCAGCAATAGTGGAATCTAAAGACGAGTGACATTTGCTGTGGGGAGAAATGTAGAAGTGCTGTGAGATCCTAATGATAATTCAAAGGAATCTATCATACATTGTTGACCAGAGAGAGGATCTTACAGTCTTGCAGGGAATGTCTTCTGATCTACCATTCTGCCTTACAGTGAGAAATGCTGCATTAGAATTAAATCAAACTGGAAGCCTGACCTCCCTGGGGAAACTCATCTTTCCTAGGGAAGAACAAGCCAAGGGAAAAGAAGAAAAGGAATATTTTCTCCTTTTTTCCTGGATATTTCTGACCTAAGCCACGGCACCTGCACAATTCATTTTGGTACACTGAGTACTTTTCTCCCTTTAAATTAAATGTGAATTGAAATTCTGGTAAGTAACACACATGCATATAGATGAAACTTTTCTTTATATTAGGAAAAACTCTGTTCCATGGTCAAAGTTAATGCAGTAACTTACATATCTGAAGTTACATTTTTTAATGTCCCTTTTATTCTACACTAATACTGTTCTGGCTGGATCCAAAACATCCTAGTATTATGTGATACCAGGCAAACCCATCTTGAAACACATGCATATTCACAGTGGAAGTCAAACAGGTAGGAAAGGTGCTAAGCAGAGGCGCAGGAAAATGGAGGAGGAGAACTTCCCCCCTGTGACCACAGCGCCACTTTGAACAGGCTCTGTCAGCCCAATGGTTGCAATCTATTCACATCAGCCATTTGTGCAGCCTTCCTGTGGGACAGAACACAGAAGGATCTGCATAGAGACAGAACTTCTAGTCCTGTCCCTCCCATAATCTGCTCTTGCTTACTCCTCCTTGCCAGGTTATAGGAATCTGTTATGCAGCTCCAGGCAGCTCATACACTTCTAAACAACCCCCTTCATATGGTAAACTGAGCACAAATCCACCACCAGTCTCTACCATGTCCCAGGAGGTTACATGTCCTGATGGCCGATGAGTCCCCATGTGCCCGAGGCTTTGTTTCCAACCCAGTCTTTGCTACCCTTGCTGGGGGCCTGCCCCGTCCTGCTGCCCAAACTTGAGCCCAGGCTGGGCCTACCCCGTGCAGACCCTGCACACCTACCTGCCTGAAGCTGCTGGAGTAAATGCAAATTAGCATGCAGCAGCTGTGTAATACCATCTGAAGGTGCGGTTTCTGGACCTCCCACTCCTGGGCCCAGAGTATTTACTACCCCAATAGGCTGACTCCTGTCCCCCTCACGTGAACTCACGGTCCCTGCACCTGGCTGTGGCCCCTGAAACTGCCACCCCTTGCCAGGCTGGAAGGCCGGATACCACCTCTGCCACCCATCCCCCCAACCTCTGTGTGGTTCAGATCACACTCACCCCTGGGATCAGCATTACCACCATCCCTGGTGTTCGGTGGAAGAGAAATTCCTGGTTATGGGTGACCTTGTGCCCTTTGGAAGCGCTGTAATGCCGTGAAGAAAACCTCAGAAACAACTTCACTGGCCATTTGCTGCACAGCTCCGCTGCTGACTACCCCATTGGTGCACACAGCCTGCCCACCTGCATGCATGGATGCTTCCCTTCGGTCACTTCCCTTCCTTAGTCCATGAGGCTGCCCTGGGTTATGCCTTGGGTTATTAAACGCACCACCCTGGGTATTAGCAGGCCCCGTGTTTGTGAGCCTCCCTTGCCCCTGCTGCAATCCCCTTCCAGCCCTTGGGCTCCATTGGGACTGCCCTGCGATGCAGCTGCTGCCTCTGCTTGTCCCCTTTCCAGCAAAGGTACAGGCACCTGAGCAGCAACCTGCTCACAGCCAGAAAGAATTGCAGCCTCATACATCCACTTGCAACACGGCTAGTAAATGAAACAGTTAAATTCCTTTGCCCCCCTATCCCTCTCCCGTCCCCTCCCCCCACTACCAATGCACATTCATTGTTTCGGACTCTAACTAGTGTCACTTGCAAATTCACCCTCTCTGATTGCAGCTTCCAGCCCGCCTATGGGTGGAAGTACTTGGGGCAGGGGGATGCTAGTTCCCCTTCTTTCCACTGTCCCCTTTCTGTGTAATTTGCCTCTGCCTGCTCTTCCCTGTAACAGCCCCCTGTTTTCCTGAGCTCACCCTTCTCCATGCCTCTGGAGCCATGCTGCTTCACGTGCTGTCTTCCATGTGGTCCTGCAGCAAGCCTCTGTGCCTGCTGCCTAGCCTGGTCCCAGTGATGAGGGGAGGGACTAGGCCCAGGCTGACCTTTTTAAACCCCTCATTCTTAGGTGGTGAGTCATCCACCACATTGACTGCTCTTCCAGAAGTTTTACTTCTCCCCTCCTCCCCCAAGCCAGAAAGCATTGCCCTCTTCTCCTGGCCAGCCAGACAAACCCCTCCCTGCTTAAAGTGCAGGGCGGTGATTTGTTTTGTCTGGATACTATGAGAAACTAAACCAGCAAAACAGGCTGTGATGTCTGCTTACTTAAAGTATGTAAATATACCATTTCTTCTAAGATAGGGTTACCATATTTCAGCAAGAAAAAAAGAGGACGGGAGGAGCCCCGCCCTAGCCCCGCCCCTGCCCCTCCCACTTCCCGCCCCCCCAGAACCCCCAACCCTCCCCCCGTTCCTTGTCCCCTGACTGCCCCCTCCTGGGACCCCTGCCCCTAACTGCCCCCCAGGACTCCACTCCCTATCTAAGGCTTGGTCTACACTACCCCCCCTAATTCGAACTAAGGTACGCAACTTCAGCTACGTGAATAACGTAGCTGAAGTTCGAAGTACCTTATTTCGAATTAGTTGAAACTTACCTTGGTCCACACTCGGCAGGCAGGCTCCCCCGTCGACTCCGCGGTACTCCTCTCGGCGAGCTGGAGTACCGCAGTCGACGGCGAGCACTTCCGGGTTCGACTTATCGCGTCCAGACTAGACGCGATAAGTCGAACCCAGAAGTTCGATTTCCAGCCGTCGAACTTGCCGGTAAGTGTAGCCAAGGCCTAAGCCTCCCTGCCTCTTGTCCCCTGACTGCCCCAACCCTTATCCACACCCCCACCCCCAGACAGACCCCTGGGACTCCCACGCCCCATCCAACCACTCCCCACCCCCTGACAGCCCCCCCCAGAACTCCCAACCCATCTAAACCCCTCTGCTCCCTGTCCCCTGACTGCTCCGATCCCTCTCCCCACTCCTGCCCCCTGACAGCTCCCCCCCAGAACTCCCAACCCATCTAAACCCCTCTGCTCCCTGTCCCCTGACTGCTCCGATCCCTCTCCCCACTCCTGCCCCCTGACAGCTCCCCCCCAGAACTCCCAACCCATCTAAACCCCTCTGCTCCCTGTCCCCTGACTGCTCCGATCCATCTCCCCACCCCTGCCACCTGACAGCCCCCCCCAGAACTCCCAAACACTCCCCCCTGCTCCTTGTCCCCTGACTGCCCCCTCCTGGGACCCCTGCTCCTAACTGCCCTCCAGAACCCCACCCCCTACCTAAGACTCCCTGTTCCTTGTCCCCTAACTGCCCCCTCCTAAGACCCCCCCCAACTGCCCCCCAGGACCCTACCCCCTACCTGTACCCTGACTGCCCAAAACTTTCTCCACTCCCCCCAAAAAGCCCCCCCCGTTTCTTGACCTCCACCTCCAGAACCTTCCTGCCCCCTGACCTCCTTACCCTGCTGCTCAGAACAGAGTGTTGGGCTCTGTGCAGCCGAGCCGGACACGTGGCTGAGCTCTCCAGCACAACAAAACTTGGTCCCTGGCCCTGCACAACAAAACCCGGTCTGGCCCTGCACAGTGCTGCCGGACTGGGCTGCAAGGGAGCTGCTGGCTCAGAATGCAGGGCGGATCCGGCTCCTCTACAGCTGCTCCTGAGTCCAGCCCGGGACTTCCCTGCAGCCCTCCCAGCCACTCGCTCTGCTAATCCCGGACATTGTGAGTGCTTTACAAATTCCCCCCGGACGCTATTTTTAGCACACAAAAGGAGGACATGTCCGGGGAAATCCGGACGTATGGTAACCCTATTCTAAGAGTTTTTGGATAAGCAATTCATCTCCATCATCCTAATTTTCTACCGCCACCTTAAAAATACCAAGCTTTATGCAACTTTAGGATAAGTCTATTTTCCTGATTCTTACTACACGCTTGATTTGCTATTAGGGGAAAGCAACTCTTTGTCTGATTCTTTTCCATTGTCTCATGAAAGGGGGTCAAAAGTTGATATTTTGAACCAAATAAAAGGAAAAGAAAATGGCAAAGTTCAGGTCTCCACAAGAAGTTTTTGGGTGAGAAAGCCATAAAATGGCCAGAGCAGAAGTGCTTCACCATATTCCAAACCATAAGGCAATTTAATACAGACAGTGGTGACATACTGGTTAAATCAGTAATTTATGCAATGAGGAGCAAAAGTGAAAATAGTTAAGATAGGGTTACTATCCGTCCGGGTTTCCCCAGACATGTCCGGGTTTTTCAGCTTTAAATGGCCGTCCGGGGGAGATTTCTAATCACGTAGAAATGTCCAGGATTTTCCCCTTCCCCTCATGCAGAGTGCGGCGCGGCTGATTGGACCCCTGGCCTGATTGAAAGCCGCTCGCAGCCACTAGGGCCTCTAGCAGCCAGAGTCCCTCCCCTTCCTCCCCCACAGAGCAGCGCGGCAATGTTTGAGTCTACCTGGAGCCTGCAGCTCTCCCTCTGCCTGATGAGTGGGGGGAGCAGGGCAGGCGACAGGGGGGTGTAGAGGCTGCAGGGGCAGGGCAGGCAGGGGGCACAGAGGCTGCAGGGCGAGTGGGGAGCAGGGGGCACAGAGGCTGCAGGGGGTGCAGAGGCTGCAGGGCGAGTGGGGAGCAGGGCAGGCAGGGGCATAGAGGCTGCAGGGGCAGGGCAGGCATGGGGTACAGAGGCTGCAGGGGCAAGAGGGTGCAGGGGCTGCAGGGCGAGTGGGGAGCAGGGGGCACAGATGCTGCAGGGGTGGGAGGGTGCAGAGGCTGCAGGGCAAGGAGGAGCAGGGCAGGCAGGGGCATAGAGGCTGCAGGGGCTGCGGGGCGAGTGAGGAGCAGGGAAGCACTTAGCAACCCCCAACCAAGATCAGAGCGGGAGGGAGGAGGGGGAATGCAGGGTGCTCAGAGGAGGGGGCAGAGTTGGGGCAGGGACTTTGGGGAAGGGGTTGGAATGGGGGTGGAGAAGGGGCGGGGTTGGGGCGGGGGCGGGGCCCCGTGGAGTGTCCTCTTTTTTAAATGTTTGAATATGGTAATCCTAGTTAAGAATTATGAGCCTTCACTGAGGAAGGCAACAGCAGTATGGAAACCCTGTGCTGAGGAGGTTACAATCTAAAGCTCCAATTCTGCAATGAGACCCTTGTGTACCCAATGCGTTCAAGGGACTCCTACACTGGGCAAAGTTGTCCAGCTGTGTGAATATCTTTGCAGGACCAGGGCCTAATGTTAAATATAACATGAGGAGAGAAGCTACCAAATACAAGGGAGGATATGAGATGAAAAAGGATAGATTTAAAGCAACAAACTCATATGGTCGTTCTATTTCGACATGTGCATGCCTTGATGGCTCAATATAGTATATATATTAAATGTGTCTGTGTAATTACTATTATTAACTTACTTCTAGTGGGCATCTTCCAGATGGGCCATGTATCTATAGGGATGTGCAATTTTCAGAAACTTCTTGAAAAGTCAGCTCAAGTATTTTCCCTGTTTGATGGAAGATGAGGGGAAGAACTTTTGGCCAATAAGTCCAGGATAGTGCAATTCCTACTAACCCTTCTTTTGCTACTCAAGATCACCCACTAGCAGTTTTCATCCTTTCAACTCTGTCCATGTAGTCACACCAGATGCACACTAATGTATCCAAGAAACAAGGAATATCATTGGCCTCTTACTTCTTACCATTTGTGCCTTTGCCATGAGACATCCCAATGTATTATGACTCAGAAGGATAAAGAAGTTATTTTCTTGCATAGGAATACACCATGACCCTAAAGATGCCTTGTATGTAGACACTATTCTGTATCTATTTGTATGATTAATTTAAAACTGATTCAAATAAAATTTATTTCTGCACACTTGCTATATTAATAGCCTCAGGAGGATTTCTCAGTCTCCCAACTGTGGATATCCTTGATATGGATATTTTTAAATTCTTTTTTAAAAAGCCTCGATTCAGCTAAAATAGCCGTTAAAATACATGGATACACAGTAGTTTGTTTTGTGCTCACGAGAAAAGAAAAGTTGTGCAATTTAAGCGTCAGGCCTTCCTTTTCACACTGAAACTGAAAAAGTTAAAAGACATGCCGAACTTTCTATTATCCATAACATGAGGATTCTGGCTTCTTGCATTCTGAAGGGCTCACTTTGAAAAAAAAAAATTGTGTCTATAAAATGAAAATGATCTTTGAAACATTGAGATTCGCCTAACCCCAGTATGAAGACTATAGCACTGCTTACATATTTAAGGTTTTGCCCAGCTAGTGTTGGATGGCTATACTCCTACTGCAGCAAAAAATAGAAAACAACAAAGATTAATCATTCAAAGATCAACTTTCTGATTGTAAAGCTAGAGCACATTTTGATAATTTATTACCACTAGAGAAGCTTTCCTGTGACCCTTCTTTCCTCGCGCCTTTGCCCTTTACAGACCATTTTATTTTCTTCTACCCAGTGGTGGCTGGGGGCCAAAAAGAAATGTGGAACTGGTGCTCACACATAGATCCACCACCTGCTTTCCAGTGGGAAAAAAGAGTTTTGACTAAATAAAATTGGCCAGCCAGCTAATCAATCCGCTCTGGGGCTCTTCCCACCTCACAAAAAGAGCATGCTGTACCCACAACATCTTCTCTGCTGGGAATCCCACCACAACGTCCCTTCTGGAAATGTCCCCATCTGCTCTACTCCCCAGTTTCACCTCCCCTAAAAAAAAAAAAAAAAAAAGCCTGCAGCTCTGGCTTGAGAGTGACAGGGGCCCTTGTACCTCTTTTATCCCCTTCATCAGGTCCAACCCCTTTCCACCCCTACAGTAGGTCACCGCATTACACACACACACACACACTCTCTCTCTCTCTGACTTAGTCATCAGACAATTTGGCTTTGTCTTCTCTCATACACACACCACTCAGGCACTGTCAAGGCTGTATCCCCACTTTGAACTTTAGGGTACAAATGTAGGGGCCTGCATGAAAACTTCTAAGCTTAACTACCAGCTTAGCTCTGGTCCCACTGCCACCATTCCCAATGGATTCCCTCCCTGGGAAGCCTTGAGAAACCTTTCACCAATTCCCTGGTGAATACAGATCCAAGCCCCCTGGGATCTAAAACAAGGAGAAATTAACCATTCCCCCTCCTTCCTCCCACCAACTCCTGGTGAATACAGTTCCAACCCCCCTGGGATCTAAAACAAGGAGAAATTAACCATTCCCCCTCCTTCCTCCCACCAACTCCTGGTGAATCCAGATCCAAACCCCTTGGATCTAAAACAAGGAAAAATCAATCAGGTTCTTAAAAAGAAGGCTTTTAATTAAAGAAAAAGGTAAAAATCATCTCTGTAAAATCAGTATGGAAATTAACCTTACAGGGTAATCAAACTTAAAGAGCTCAGAGGACTCCCCTCTAGTCTTAGGTTCAAAGTACAGCAAACAAAGATAAACACTCTAGTAAAAGGTACATTTACAAGTTGAGAAAACAAAGGAAAACTAAGACGCCTTGCCTGGCTATTTACTTACAAGTTTGAAATAGGAGAGACTTGTTTAGAAAGATGTGGAGAACCTGGATTGATGTCTGGTCCCTCTCAGTCCCGAGAGCGAACGCACTACCAAACAAAGAACACAAACAAAAGCCTTCCCCCTCCCCCCCAAGATTTGAAAGTATCTTGTCCCCTTATTGGTCCTTTAGGTCAGATGCCAGCCAGGTTACCTGAGCTTCTTAACCCTTTACAGGGAAAAGGATTTTGGAGTCTCTGGCCAGGAGGGATTTTATAGTACTGTACACAGGACAGCTGTTACCCTTCCCTTTATAGTTATGACAGGCACATGGAAAGCAGAGAGTGAATTTAAATTTTTCAATAAGGAAATTAAATGGTTTAGCTCTCTAGCTGTACCTAATATAGGTTGCACCGTAAAGAGAAATGCTTTTGGAAAATAAAAAATTTATAAATCACTTGCTTATTTTTCCTAAGTCAGTAGAATAGGAGTTAGTATTAAATAACTGGGGAAAAAAATTATACAATCTTGAAACACCGGGGAAATTTACAGGCGGCAATTTGGCGGGAGGGCCTTCGCGCCGAGCAGGAGTGAGGGACCGTCCGCCGAATTGCCGCCAAACAGCTGGACGTGCCACCTCTCTCCGAAGTGGCCACCCCAAGCACCTGCTTGGTAAGCTGGTGCCTGGAGCCGGCCCTGACTGCACTGATGAGTGATGTAAGTTATATCAACATAAGCAGTGGTGTAGACCTTCCCTAAGGTGCCAATTCAATGAGCTACAAAAGCACCTTTAACTCACATGCTTAAAGTTAGGGTATTTGCTTAAATGCCTTGCTGAATACAGTAAATCTTATGCATCTTTAGCTTCTATGGGTCTAATCCTGCTCTCATTGAAGTCAGTGTTATACGTCTCCTTGATTTAAATGATGCAGAATTCTATGAATTGGATTACTAGATTATTTGGCAATCCAGTGATATAGTTAATAGCTATTAAATATGCAGCGAATCCTTGTACCACATCTGGCAGAGCGTGCATGCATGCACAAAGGCACAGACAAGCACCACCCTCCTCCAGTCTTTGCATGCCTTTAACCGTTATCAAAGTCTATGGGAATTTCTCTTATGAAAAAAAAACAACTGCAAAACTGGGCCAAAAATATATACATGTACTTAATAAAGTAATTCAAAACCACAACACCATGGTGATTAGTCATCAATGGTAAAAAACGATATATGATCATGTAGGAAATTGGTTATGGTAATCTGTGTTGGATGACCACTTCCATCAAGTTACCTCTTCCAGTTGATAGTATGAGGCTTTCAGGAGTAGTTTATTACCCCAGCATAGTTAGATATTCTGATGGTCTCTCAGACATGCTTATAACAATACAACACACACTGAACAACTCAACACAAACAAATAATTTAAAAAGTATTTATTTTCTGTTTTTCTGGTATGTTTCTTTACAAAAAGAAAACCAAAAAACCCCAAACAAAACAGAGATAAAATTTTATTAGTGGTACATTAATGATCTTAAACAACTATGTGACTTATGTTTGTCACACATACATAACCACAAACAGCCACAAAAACATAATTAAAATTAAATAAATAATTTGAATGGTTTCATCTTCATTTTAAAATCTTTAATATTTAGAAAATATATAGCAATTTCTGTTACATTTGCTCAGTCATTTCTTTCCATAACAAATTAAAACTTATGAGATATACTGCAAATGTGCTAAGGGATAAGAATAATTCAAAAATAGCATTTTTGGAGGTGCGGGAAAGTGAGATCGCTAACGATAATCAATTTATTGATTGTATTTCTAGACTGTGCACCTTTTGCAATAGTCATTTCTTCAACGAATATACATATTTTACTTCAAATTTATATTCTTAGCATGTGAAGTATTTAAAAGATAATATTTTATACCTTTATGCTTGCTTTGGTAAATTGTGCCCAATAGATATATTTTTTCTTAATATATATTACATAAAGCAAGTTTTTCTAGAATATCTGTCTGGGATTTTTATTTGGAAGGTGCTGAAGCTGGAAGTTGTCAGAAGTGATAACTGATTATATTATCTGAAGGAGAATGGTTAGATTATACATTGACCCAGTCTATTTTTATCTAGATTATGATTCAGTGAAGTTCTGTAATAATATACAGAAGCCAAATAGAAAATATTTTTATTCCCTTGAGCAAAAGGTGATAGCTAACATGAGTTGAGTGGTTGCTAGCATTTGCCACCAATTACAGCACTATAATGCAGATAGCACAGTATTTTCCAATGCTCTCAATAGAAGACAACTGCCACATGTCAGGTACCACTTCTAGAAAATGGTGACCTTTTTAATGGAAACTTGTACACAGAATGTAGTTGACATCATAGGCCTTGATTCAGGAATGCACTTAATAGCATGGTTAAGACCACTCCTACTCAGGAAAGCACTTATGCACATACTTAGCTTTAATCACTTTAATCTTAAAGTTAATCACATGCTTAAGCACCCTCCCAGAACAGGGATGCTTTTCTGAATCAGGACCATACTCCTTATTAAGGACAAATACTGTCCCCCCGCTCCACAGGTACAGCGAGTTCTATGTATAGCTGAAGCAGCATAGTTCTTCCGCATGACAGGGCTAGGAGCTTAGAAGGCTGCACAGGAGCTCTGCATGCATGCAGTGGTTCTGGGTGGGGTATGTTTGTAGCAGGGCAATGGCTGGGTAGAGCAGTATTACTCATTGCTCCTCAGGTTTTTCACCTTGTGTAAAGGGAAAGGGGCCCATATTATGCTCAAGCATTGGCTGTATTGGGATTCCACCACCACTCTGCAACTCTAAGCCAGTGAAATGTACAATATAATGTACAGTGGTCACTATTAACACATCAGCATTTTCCAAATGATTCCATGGAGTCAGCACACAGGTGCCCGAATTATTTCATATTTTAAACACAGGAAAAGTTATGGTATCATAGATACCATTGTATGGTAAGTGTTGGATGCTGCCTTTATAATGGCATCCACTGTACATTCACATGATCTTATGCCTGTTTGTCATGTTGTTGGACACAAGATACATCTTAAGGCATTGAAGGAATTAACATAACAATATGCTGTGGATGGCCAGGGTATGCTGACAGTGCAATCAGGTGGTGTGAAGGCAGCATGTACAGACATACCTGAGCCAGCTTTGCTCTAGTTACACAGGAGGTAGCATGAGTAACCATAGAAGTGAAGGCAAGACAGCATGGTGGTAGCTGCTTGAGTACATTCCCAGGATTCTGGGTGGGTGGGGGTAGGCCATGCAGCCTCCCATGGTGCTTTGGCTTCACTGCTATTGTTATTCAAGCTAGCTTTGTTCTAGCTAGATCAAAGCCAGCTCGGGTATGTCTACTCATGCCGCCATTATACCATCTGATTGCAAGGCAGACATACTCTTAGTTAAGGGAGCTGACACTTTTGTTCTGATCACAGTGAAGCCAAAGGGATTTTGACATTTACTTCATTGGGAGCAGAATCAGGCATTAAGACCCCAATCCTGCAAAGGCTTACTCACATATTTAACTTTATGCACTGTGAGAAG
Source organism: Chrysemys picta bellii (assembly GCF_011386835.1). Lineage (NCBI taxonomy): Eukaryota > Metazoa > Chordata > Testudines > Emydidae > Chrysemys > Chrysemys picta. The sequence continues at coordinate 220,502,572 of NC_088792.1, read as the reverse complement.
TCCTATTGAAGTCAAGTTAAATATTTGTAAGTCAGGCCCTAATTTGGTGAGAGAGTTTTTTGGCGTCTAACTCTACATGATAAGATACAGTATATTATTATTTTACAGAATGAGGTTCACCATATTCCTAAGAATTCTGGTTTGAGTAGTCCAAATTGGAAGCTAGGGGCTGGGTTATCAAAGCACTGAGCACCCATAGTTGGGGCCCTATTTTCAAAAGATCTCTGCTGAGTGCTAACTTCTTTCAAAAAATCTGGTCCTATATTTGTAAATAGATTTAGGAAAGTGAAACATATAATTTCTTCACTGGTGAAGTCCAGAACAGTGTATCATCAGAAGCTACAATACTTTTATAACAGAATTACATCTATACTATACCCATGAAATATACCAGGTTATGGTTAACTCTGTGAAGTTCAGTTCAATCTAAAATTTTCCATCATGATTCAAATCAAGTACTGTATTTTAACCTACAATTAACAGTTGTATATCTTATAAGATAACAGTAGACAAGGTACATTTTGTGGAAAGAAATATTTTGATCAAACTAATTCCAAGGGTTAATGCCACAGATAGTACAACTCACATATTATTCCAAGAGTTTGGTTTTTTGTTTGTTTTGGTAACAGAAAGGTTGGTATTTAATCGTAACATAGCCTTTTCCCAGAAAATGACAGATTCATTAGTTGTATACAGTTTTTATAGTTGCTTGAATGCACAGAATTATGAACATTTTAATACATCCAATGGTTTGACTGTAATATTTCCTGTGTTAATACTACTATACATACATTTTGCTGTTGGACACGTGTGCATGAAGTGATTAGTGATTAAAATGGGAGACTCATAAATGTATCCAAGAGAAGTAAATATGACCCTTAAACATTTTTATAACATACTTCACATTTCTCAAGACTTTTATAGGCTGTGTAATATGTACTTTAAAATTTGCCTCCCTTGGTCCCAATGTTGATTTTCCAATTACCAGTTACCCCTTTCTAGGACGAACAGGCATATCCATTGCTGAATAAATTGGGAACAGATTTATTTCTGTGACACTAGTATGCAATGGTGGAGCGGTCATGTCAATCCCAGGACACTAGAGAGACAAGGTGGGTGAGGTAATCTCTCTTTCATTGGACCAACTTCTCCCAATAAAGGATATTACCCCACTCACTTAATGTTATTAGTATGCAAGTCATTCCTGTATTTGTATACCAAGACAGAAATGCAGCCAGTGCTAATGTTATGACATCTGTTTCAGCTTTCTGAAATCAAAAATACTTGATGAATCCCATAAGTCAGTTTAGATCTTCCAAACCAAGGAAAAATCCTGCTTTCCAATTTTCACTGCAGCATCTGTTAAATATTCTATGCTTGTTACATGTGCAAAACTCCCACTGGTGATAATGGCAGTTCTATTATACACTAGATTAGATTGGAAGGGGGGATTTTGCCTCAAACATTTCACTGATCCTTTTCAGCACTATGTAGAATGTGTTTGATTTCAAATCACATTCTGCCATATGAAACTCTTCAAATCTTAGTGCTTTCACATGGAATGCTATCAGTTATGTTTCATATATGGTGCTATATTCAGAATTTGATATGAATTTAAAGAAAACCTCGTAAATTGTGTTGGGCCAAATTCTGCTTTCAGTTCCAGTAGTGGAGTCCTGTGAATAATGTGTACTGGTGTAAACTGAGGACAGATTTTAGGCCAATATATGTTGATTGATTTTTAGTTTTGGTACCACCAAAAATCTATTTATCTAGGTATTTATTTACACCACCACTGCAATATCTGAGAGCCATAATAATGATTTTGAAAAAGGGGGACAGATTTGAGAACACAGAGGCAGTAAAACTATTCTTAAAATAAAACTGGTCTCCTGTTTTTAAAATTGTCATTTTTGCATTATAATTTTCCCACTTGATGCTTTCCTGACAGGAAAAGAGGCCCAATTACTATGCTTAACCCCTGAGATGGTGACAGTTCCAGATTCAAAACATCTGGAGTTCATGTTATCTAAGGGCCAAATCCTGGGCCCCACTGAAGTCCATGAGAATTGTTCATAGGTTTCAACGAGGACAGAATTTGTCCTTCAACGTATTGAGTTTATACACATACAACAGTTTATTATTAATAATAAATTAAATTATTAAAAATCAGTTTGCCAACAGTTACTACACAAGTAGCTGAGATACAACAGTACAGTAGTTAGTATGAGAAATAACCATGCTAACTATGTAAAATGTGCTGGCAATTTTTTTAATGGGGCAATCACTGTAACTCCACTTAATGTTCCTGGGAGTCAGGCAGCTACTGTGAGTCTCATGTGCAGACTTTCAAAAAGGTGGGTTCCCTCTTATGTGGGTAAAGCCAAGTGCTGGTGATAAAAATCACGCAGAGAGAGAGAGAAAAACAAGCAACCAGATATGTCCCAAAAAATTCATTTTGAATTGTGCCCCTTCTGAAAAAAAAAAAAGTTCCTCTAAATTTATGTTTGAATATAAAATAATTATACATTACCTGGAACATTGATAGATTTAACCTGTCTGGCACATAAGGCAGATCTATAAAAAACATGTCCATAACCCTCACGTGATATGTACGTTTGTAGCTGGTAGCACGCATGGAGGATTTAGACCCTGATCCTGCAATTTCTGACACATGGATGGATCCCAGCATATGTGCAAGGGGTCTGCCCATACATTTTAAATTGAAGGGCTGGGACCTAACTGTAGAATTGTTACTTTATATTCATATTAAAGTATTTAATTTTTTTATTTTTAACAAGAAACAACAGAATAATGATTAGTATTTAAAATAATACGCACATGCTACAGCTGCAGCAGGCTATTTTTTTATAAAATTCATGTGTGTTACTGTAGGTGTATAAATATTTGATTCTTTTGAGTTATGTGGTCATGTTTTAAAAAAACCCACAATTTACTAGGTTTCAGCTACATCACAATAATATTCCCCAAATTTGACCATGTTCAGAGATATATCTGCTAGTTCAAAATTAAAGTCATTTGCAAAAATGGTATTCAAGTAATGTATCTTTGGATGCATGGAGAGTTGTTCCAAATTTACTCCTTGAGCTTTACATTCATCATGAAATGAGGCTCTTAGAATAATATGTACAATATGTAGTCCAGGATTACGTCATATTTTAAATACAGAAAGCTATTGTGTATTATGTCACTTATTCTAGCTTTGCAGTTTATTTAATTTGTTCCCATCTTAAACTAAATAAGTACATAAATAAAAAGGAATAATATCATTTAATTGGTAAGAAGAATTCAAGGTATGGAATCATTTTTCTAGTGTTCCTGCTAGTGCCTGTTTTGTTAAGAGCCTGAGTGGAACAGAGTTCTTGCCTCCTTGCTTGTGATATGAAATCAACATTACATACTGAAACAATGTGCTAGATGTACATCTGAAACAAAATTCAAAACTCAGGTTTTGTGTACAAATACTGTTCAATTACATGACCTCCTTCCCTTTAAAACAGGAGAATGAACAAAGCAACTTGTCACTAACTTGTACTTAATTTATAATTGAAATCAAATTCATATCCCACCTATTCTGACTTGAAGAGGCTCCTGTGTCTGTAAAAGTTTCTCCACTATATTTGTCTTTATGTGCTAGACCAATATGGCTATAACTTTATCATTACTATTAGAACAGAATGACAACAAAATAAACAACAATAGCATGTTTCCATATAGGAAAACAGTATGAATTTACAAGAGTGTTTAAAGTGCTTTCTTCTTTGAGGAGATACACAAATGCCCTTTCATGCTTATCTCCTTGTTGTCATAAACGATATGCCTCTTGCTTGCTGTTGTATCATTTATACTACTATGATATTGCCCTACGTTATACTCAGAGCTTTGTATGTTGTCATATAAAAACATCTGAAAACAAGTAAATGACAATTCTAGTTGTGTATTATTACAGACAGCTGAAAATTTTATTAAATACTTAAGTGCTTCACTGTGTCATTTTTTTCCTTTTGCTTCCAGTGTTGTTTAAAGCACTATATAAGTACAAATAGATCATACTAAAAGCATATCCATCCTATTCCAGGGTTTCAGCTAGGATTATTTACTGGAGTTGCAGAACAGAGATGAATGTATGATCCCATGTGACCATTTTTCTGCTGAAACTGCAGCATGGCTTGCCTCTTGGATTGGTTTCCATGTTCGCAGTTCCCCAAAGGTCTAAATTTGATGAATATTTATACATTGTTATGTACTGTTGGTAAGTGGCAGTGGTGAAATGCAAGATGTCAAGTAGTATACTTTAATTTGCCAGTACCAGAAGTTGTGGCAACAGCAGATGTGGCGGCTTGACTGCCTACATACAATGGGTCCAAACAAGCCACTTTGGCCGCGAAGAATGAGTGGATGCAGTGAAGGACTGCAAATAGATTGGAAAATTCCAACTCCTGAAAGTGAAAGCAAAGAGATTAAACGTAAGAGACAAAACAATACATCACAAAGTCATCCGCATTACTGAGCTTACAAAAGTGGTCTTAATTGTATGACAGAAGGTTACAAACATGGCTGGCTTTCTTTTTTATGGTGGGAAGTTGAACACTGAACGTGCTCCATGCATAAAAGAATTGTGCATTGTGGCAAATATGGTTGAATTTCTGAGTTGAATACATTCAGAATTCCCACTGAAATATAAATGTCCATCTATTTCAATGTAAACAACAGGAGAAAAAGAGAACACTTTGATGACTTCTTTTTTCCACGTTGCCAAGCAATATATAGGGTCCATTTATAGACCATTTATTCTGTCACTCTGGACGGTATTTCTAGAGTGCTAGAATAGATTTTTTTAAAGAATGCTGAGAATATTGTAGCATCAACAAAAATTGCCAGATCCCCCAAAGTGACTTCATCTGTCATATTTTTAAGACTGTAATTTTCTCCTGTCCCTGACATTGAGGTTTTTATCTAGAGTTTTTTGCGTTATTCAATGAAACATTTACAACCTTGTGCAAAATGTTGAAACAGCCCGAAAGTAGGAAACCCGGCTGGGGGATTGTGCAGTGATGTAATAAATGGGTGGGTCTTCATTAATCTCTGTAAAAATCTGAGCAGATATCTTCTGGCCATGCTCAGAAGTGAATTTTTAATTGCTCCAGAGTTCTTTCTCAACTCCCCAAACTAATTCTCAATTACAATGGCTAAGTTCATGCCAAGTTTCACACATCTGCCATCTGTGCTTTATTTTAAAAAAAATCTGTTTAGAATATTTTTTGTTTTTAAACATTGGGAGAAGTGAATTTTCACCACTCTGCCAGGGATTTTACTCCAATTTTCCAACAAAAAATATTTTCAGACAGAACCCAAGAATGGAAATTCAGAAAGCTCTGAGCATGAGAAAACAGGGTGTTGCCATAGAAGCCGCTTTGCAATATGAACCAACACTCATTATAATAAAGTAGTGTTCCATTTCTTTTTCTACCCCTTCTTCTGCAAGTACAATTAAATAATACCTAAAGCTTAAGAACAGAAACCAATACTGTACTGGAACCTATATTGATACTAGGTATTATGAGTACAAAGCACATAGTTTTCCCTTGTTTTTCTCAACAGACTAAGATTTAATTTAATATGTAATTAGATATTAAATCTAATATTATAGTCTGAGGATTTTTTAAGTCAATTCAGTAATCTTACTAGCTGAATGTTCCTATACACTTCATAATTATCATTACTGGACGTTAAATTTTCAGTGCATTAGCGTAAATATTATCAGTTAGCACAGATATTTCGGTAATTGCAACACACTGGAAAGATTCATTGTTCATGAACCTTAAACAGGTACATGTGAGGTTCATTATGAACTTGTAAAGATTCTGCTGTTATTATTATTCATAAATATTACATTAAAAGAAAGTTATTTAGATTACAAAGTAAAGCACTTAAAAGTTAGGAAATGCCAAATTTACGTTTGTCTGGGTAACCTTAATTCTACCCCCTTATACATCACTCTGTGCGCTAAATTAGGCAAGGTTCCTGTGGAAAAATTAGTATGTGATCATGTAATAAAGGAATGTATCATAATGCATATGAGCGGTTTCAACCAATGTTTAGGATGTCCCAGTTCTTTCTGTTTTCACACCATTTGCCAGCAAATCAGAGTTTCCAAACTCCATGCAGCAAATGAGAGCAGTCAAGCAACCTTGTTAAATTCTCTGAGATATAATAAACTTAAGAAAATGTGAAGACAACAATGCTTTAAAGCAGCAGAATATGAGTTGTGGAATGCCCCTCCCCCCAAAATAGTTAATGATCGAGGTGTGGACAGACTCAATTCTTCTCTAGAAACTCCACTTTTCTTTTATCTCTATTCTTTAAAAACAAAATCTTTAATTGCTATGGTTGTGAAGAAAAGCTTCTAACTATTATCTGAGAGCAACAGATGCAAAGATATCTTCTTGCAAAGAGCCTGAAGCTATAGCTTTGAGGTATAAACTGCACCATTCATATCAATGGGTACTAACTCAGATATAAAGAACAATAGTTTAAAAGGTAAACATTGTTAACTGTTTCACTGCTCATCAAAGCATGTAAGAAAGGAGAGAAAGTATCAAGTTATGACGATCTACAACAGCATTTTCCAAAGTGCTGAGCAGGAATGACTAGCCAGGATCAGGGTGCAAAAGACATATAGGTTATGAAGGATAGGCCTTTAGAAGATGGAAGGGTTGCAAGAGGCACAATTGGTTTCATTTTCATGAAGGGGGAGGCTCAGGTTTCAGAAGTCTGGGAAACACTAGTATAAAATATACTTTTATTGCTTGCAGGATAGCACAATATTCCCCCTGCCCACCCCTGGGAAGTCTTCAACAACCGTGATCCAACTAATTTTGCATTTCGGGGTAATTGTAAATCCAACAATATTGCATAATACCACAGAACTAAACAATTTGTGTCAAAGTTTTTGTATATTTGTAATAATAATAATAATAATAAACTGCAATGAGACAGCTGTGGATTCAATCATTTGACTAGAGGAAAGAAGTACAACTGATAACCTTGGTTTGTGCTTCATAAAAAAAAATTGATTCAGATTTACGTGCAGGCATTTTAAAAAAACATTAATTGAATTTAAGTGCTGCTGAGAATTGTACTACATTACACTGTAATTTTGCTTATGGATAGATAGCAGGAAGGATGTCATGGGGCACACAAAGAGCTTACCTGAATTAATTTATCCCAAAATAAATACAGCATTTTTTTTTACAGCATTCCTCCCTGAACACGCGGTCGGCGCTCCACTTCTCCCGCCTCCCAGGCTTGCAGCACCAATCAGGAGAATTAGAGTGGGGGCAGCGTGTTCGGGGAGGAGGCGGAGCAGAGGTGAGCTGGGGTGGCGAGCTGCCACGGGGGTGACTCAGGGCGGGAGGGGAGCTGCCACAGGGCTCCCCACCCCAACTCACCTCTGCTATGCCCCCTCCCCGAGCCGTGGCAAGTGAAGACACTTTCTTCCTGTTTACACAGGTTTTAGCCTCCTGAGGATACTCCACAGTGCTTAGGTGACCACTCTAGCCAGCAGCTCTGCTGCTAGGTAAACAGACATCCACCCAACCCCCTTAAAGCCTTGGGAACTTTGAAACTCCCCTTCCTATTTTCTTGGCAAGTGCTCACTTATCTGGCCAGGTGACAATGCCTGCTCCACAGAGCAAAGGATCCCCTGCTTGGAGCAATGCTGAGCGACTGGAGCTTGTCCGTGTTTGGGGAGAGGAGGCTGTGCAGGGACCCAGGTTGCCCCACAATCACACTCCCCCCCCCTTCCCACAAGACCCATCATCAAACTGGAGAGACCTGTACTGTGGGATAGCTGCCCTAGCGTCCTGCTCTCATCCCCAGTGGAAGTGCTGCTAATGTAAACACTCTCTGATGCCTGAGGAATTAAGTGAGTACACAAACTAGTGCTTTACTTTTACTGGTTCCCTATCACTGGTGAAATTTACAGAGCAAAAACTCTGCAAGTGTAGACATACCTTAAGAATCAGTGATTAATTGCCAGGTAAGTGCCTTTGCAACTTTACTTGAAAGAGCACTAGATACTTATATTGATCACAGACTAACCCTGATGAGTATTGCTCAAAGAATGCCCAATAGGATATAATAATTACTATTCCTTTAAATAAAATGTAACTAGATCTGAGTTACTGTATTGACTAATTTTAATCTGCTAATAATTCACAGATTGCAACATATGAAAGCTAACAGAAGTTACCTTGCTTTACTGTGGAGAGAAGGGCAGAATTACTAAGTAGAATACAATAAAGCACTAACACGTGATTTCAAAAATATTAAATATGTGGAAAGGCTAGGACTTGAGGCTTGTTCTTACTTAAAAAGATATTTTGTGGTAATCCAGGAAAACCTTTTTTAGATTATAAAAGGGATTGGTAAAAGTGACAGATAATATTTTCCCAATGGGGAAGTGTTCATCCAATAGACAATGTGAACTAAAAGGAGAAAACTACAGAACCTGAGCTGAACTGTTTAACAAGAATAATGTGAAAAAATCTGCAGGGAAGGCAGCTAAAGCACAGTTCAAGAGATACCTACTGGTACTCTGGTTTCTGGGGAAGGAGAGAATTGGGGAGTATAGTAAAGAACTGGAAGGTGATGTTGAAAGCAATGAAAAATGTTCAATTATAGTGGGGACCAGATGATTTTTCTCGTTTGTAACACTTCTTTTCATGTTTCAGAGTAGCAGCCGTGTTAGTCTGTATCCGCAAAAAGAACAGGAGTACTTGTGGCACCTTAGAGACTAACAAATTTATTAGAGTATAATCCGAAGTGGGCAGTAGCCCACGAAAGCTTATGCTCTAATAAATTTGTTAGTCTCTAAGGTGCCACAAGTACTCCACTTCTTTTCATGTAAGACACTGCTGTGATTTTAGAAATACACCTCAGAACAAGTTACGATACAGAATCCTGCATAATGCACTCAAAAGATATAAGTGGTCCTACAAAGTTAATAGGCTCTAATGGATAGAAAGCAGTGACATTGGCTGATGTAGAGGCTAAGTACAGAGAAATAGCTTCTTTGAATGGAACTGAAGAGGAACAAAATGTGAGGGATCATGATCCTCAAACCCAGGCCAGGCTCAGACGACTGCTGCCTCCTAGCAGTTCCCTGAACTAGTGCAGTAGGGGGCCAGTGAAGCTCTAGCTTGCAAAGGCCCCCTGGCCACAAAGCTCCTGATTGGGGGGAAAGTCCAGCTCCACCAATTTGCTGGGATGCTCTATTAAACCAGAAAGAGGCACAGGAAGTTGCCCAAGCAACTAGATGAATCCTTGGCTGGCTGTTACTACAGACCCTGCCGACCTGCCTGACTCCTGAGCCATGCCTGTTCCTGTCCTCCTTATTCCAGACCCCAATCTGTTCCTGGTTTCTGCTTTCCTGCCTCACTCCAAGCCCCTGCTGTACCGCTGACTCTGGCTTTGACTCCTGACTTGGCACCAGACTCTATCTTTGACCTTAAGCTTGGCATCTGACTCTGACCCCAGCCCTAACCCTGACTCTGGTTCTGGGCACCTGACTAACTATTTGGCATGACTGTCCACACCCCGGTCCCTACAGAAAGGTTCTTAAAGCACTTATTGAAGATGAACTGTGGGATAGAGACATACTTTTTAGCAATCCTATTTGCAGAAATCGATCATAGCACATATCCTTAAAAGCTGAAAAAGATGTGTCACCATCAAAAGCAGAAAAATGTGCTGATGTCAACAGTAATATGAAGACTCTGTTTGCAGCAGTTACATTTTTATGGAAAAGCATTTTGTCCTGCAGTATGTGGGAGTTTCAGGGTTCCATAGCTGACGCAAAACCTGAAAAGGACCTGTACTTCTTCCCTATGTGGTGTATTGGTGATTGCAGTGACCTCAGCACTGGCAAGTACGACAGAAAGGAAGGGGCGCACAAGGATACCACTTTATCACAAAGCCTCATGTATGAGTGCTTGAGTGAAAGGCAGGCTTCCAACACACACACAACAAATGTGCACTGTACGTGTAATTTCTCTAAGTGGCTGTTAGTTTAACAATTCATTCCAAAACCCAAAGCAAATTCCTCATGCAGCTGATGTACAGCATTGGCTTCTCCATTGACTATGATGACAAAGTACTTTGCCTGGAGACCGAAATTACAAAAAAAGATTATTCACTACGGGGCACTGCATGAAGGGTTGTACATTCCCCCAGACCTTGTCAAGGGTAGGTTTATATTTTGTGCTGCTAATAACTTAGGTATCTTAGAAGATACAGCAAATGGCAAAGGTACCCTTCATGCTACTGTTATGGTCAGCTATCAGGAGCATACTAAGGGGGACCAGTCCGAACCTCAAGTGCTGTCTGGACTAGCAAAGAACCATTCCTTGAAGAAGCTTCCTGACTTCATGACTCACTCACTTTCCCACAAAGGTCTACAAATTTTGATGCCAAGAAATCCAGTTTTTTATGTAGGCTATGCATCCCTTTGGTAAAGTATAATTTTAAAAAAGTTGATTTTTAAACATTTTAAACAAATTGTGTGTTTCTTAAACAATTTTCATATAATTGTTCTAGGTTTGTTATGTTAGGTACCATTGTTTTCATGGAGAAAGGGCTTTTGAATGATACCCAACTTGATCCATTTCTGACAAAATAGTATTATCAAAATGTCTGCCAACTGGAGGACCCGGGGGGGAGCAGTGAGTCCCTCCTGCCAAGCCACAGAGGGTAACACCACTGGAATTATGATTTGTAGATTCTTACAAATCAAATGACACATCTCTTTTCTTAATACCTCTAACTTGCTCATGGAATTAAATTTTACTACATTATGCTCTCAGTATTACCAGGGTAGGTATCTTGCCCCTACCATCTGAGCAGCTGTGTTCCCCATTCCATACTTACTGTTTTGTCCCCAGAGTCATGATGACCTCCAGCTGTTCTTCCCTTCCTATTGACTTCCCATCCCCCTGTGGATTTCTCTGTAAATGGGCCTTCTATTGTTCTGCTTCCATAATGCTAAATTTACATTGGAGACAGGTAGATGGCTACCTTCACTCCTGTCTGGGAGAAAACCTGTTTCTCTCTTTGTCTGGTCACAGACTTTAAAGCATAATATCAATGGCTATCCATAACTCCTCATATAGTGATAATACATAACATTTCACAATGATATTAATCACCAGGGTGTCACCAGCTTTCATAAAATACCTTATTTGATACACTTTTATAACACAGTAATATCATATACAACCAGTTATTTATTCTCCAATTGCTTATTCTTTGGTGTTCAGGCCCCCTATTCTCTCCCAAGCTATCTGGACCCTGATTATCACAGTCCCTTCTTTCTAGGGCCACCTTTATGAGGTCTTACAAGGAGTTCAAACAAAAATAACAGTAGCAAAACAAAGACAGCACTACAACCAAGAGTCTCATCATACAGACCTGTGGGCATAGCTCCAGCTGGGCCCCTCCCTACTAGCTCCCAGGCAGTCCTTTATGTTTCCACTGCTTCCGCTAATAGGTCAGAAGTAATTGGCCGCGGCATTAAACCGTTAGGGTCAGGCCTAGGTAGTGGCCCTTTTCCTGCCACAGAGTTTTATAATAGGGATGTTGAAAAAGAGGGCCAAACTCATCACTGGCAAGTTTGGATGAAACTCTTTTCACCACGTATGCCATTAATAATTTGGGCGATTGAAGTGGTCTTACTTGCTCATTTACAATATTGGTGTTAAAACAAAACAAAGGTAAACTAAAATTTCCTACAAGTTATATTACTCAGTCTCTGTTTTACACGCTATGCAGAAGAAGTGGTATTAATTGTAGATCATCTCCTCTGCTAACTATACTCACAAGAATAATATAATCGTAAAAATCTAGGCTTGGATAATAGTGGCAACAAAGGCAAATGACAGAATACACCCAAAAGAACCAAGATAGTCTATAGCATTGGTTCCCAAACTTTTCGGCATCACGTCCCCTTTTTAATTTTTGAGAAACCCTCATGCCCACCACCTCTCCATTACCATCATCCAACACCCCTTTCAACAAATTCAATTCGTGATATAAAATTTAAAATAAACACAAAAACTTGGTACAACATATTTTATTAAAAATTAAAAATAAGCACAAATAGTTTTTCTTGGCACAAAAATTTAATACAAATGTAATTTAAAATAAGAAATAGCATAAACAAAACAAATTTAATGTGAAGGATGATGATGCATTTTCTTCACGAGTTGGGTATCAGAAGGGTAGTTAGTCTGGATCTGTAAAAAGCAACATACAACTCTTAGTCTATAAGGTGCCACAGGACTCTGTTGCTTTTCACGAGTTGGGAAATCCTAGGTTTGAGGATGAAAGGGTGCAAAACAAATCATTTTTGACATCCAGTCGATTCCTTTGTTTCGTTTTTATTATGACTAAACTTGAAAAACTTTTTTCACAGAGGTACATCGACGAAAACGGAAGAATAATACATAGAGCTTCTTCTCCAACTTTTGGGTAAATTGGGAAATATTTTATGACAAAATTCCTCCAGGTTTAATTTTTCAAAAATATCTTTCGCACTTGAATCGTATTTCATTTTGAGTGCTTGTTCTTGCAATACTTATGGCAATGAATCGACATCAACGTTGAACGGATTACATGCTAATTTATGAACGGGTGCTGCCAGAAAAGTTGTCTGGAAAATAGCGAATGAATTCATCAGCAAGGCAGTCCAGATGAAACACAATTTTGTTCTTCGCATCCTCTTTACAAAGTTCTTGGAAACCTTCATTTTCAGCGAGTGATTAAAATGTTGGAAAAGACGAAAAGTTAGGCATCTGAGCTTGCATTCGAACTTTTCAAAGCTTGATTTTTTCTGTAAATGCTTTGATGGCATCATGGTGCGCTATAATGTTTGCAGCGTTGCTTCCTTGCAGCTTCAAATTGAGACTGTTCAAATATTCAAAAATGTCCACGAGGTATGCCAGTGAAAGTTGAAATGTTTGGTCCATAAATGCATGATATAACTCTTCTTTTTTCTGTTGCATGAGGAAAATTTCCACTTCGTTTTTCAGTTTGAATAATCTTGAAAGCATGTTCCCTTTGGAAAGCCATCATACCTCCATGTGAAAGAAAAGAATTTTATGATCCGCTCCCAAATTCGCGCAAAGAGCTGCAAAAAGAGTCTCGTATTTAAAGTGCTGTTCTTCACAAAATTGACAACTTTGATGGCCAAATTCTATGAGTCACGTTGGTCATCTGGAAGGGTTTTAGCAACCAGTGTTGGTCTGTGTATGATGAAGTGAGTCGTGGTTACAGCTGGATATTTTTGTTTCACCAATGTCACAAAGCCAGAGCGAGAGCCAAGCATCGCTGGAGCACTGTCTGTGCGTACACCAACCAGTTTTTCCCATGAAAGTCCATTTTCTTCAAAAAAGTCAGAAACCGTTTTCATAACATCAGAAGCCTTTGATGTGGTAATCAATTCCTTTGAAAAAAGCAGTTTTTCTTTCACAGTTCCATCATTAATGCATCGAACATAGGCGAGCAACTGACAGCATTGTGCTACATCAGTGATATTGTCGCACTGAATTGCGAAAAAAGGAGAAGCTTTCACTGCCTCCACAACTTGAAGTTTTAGATCTTTCGCCATGTCATCGATGCAACGTTTCACGCAATTGTCAGAAAGCAAAATTTCCGATATTTTTTCTTGCTTTCGGCACCAAACACAGTATCAGCTGCTTTCAACAAGCAAGGCTTTACAAAAGTTTCTCCTATTATGTGCGCTTTCTTGGCTTTAGCGATGAGCAATGACAGTTCATAAGATGCTTCTACACTTTGGATGACGCTTGAAGAAAAACTCCAGCAGTGTCCAGCTTCATGCGTTTTAAATTTTGAAGTTTAGCAGCAAAAAAACTCTTTTGGTTTGTCTTTCAAAGTGCTGTGGTTCTTTGTCAAGTGTCACTCAATACAACTGGGTCTCAAGGCATCATTGCTGAGAACTGCGTGGCATACTATGCATTGAGAATGATAGATCCTGTTTTTTTCCATGACGGTGAAACCATACTTAATATAGTCTTCATCGTACTTCCTTTTCTTAATTGCGGCCATAATATATTAATAAAAACAATCTATAAAAATAATTTTCCTGATTCGTGAATATTAATGGATGCAAGTTAATTTGAGTTATTGTGAACGTTTATTTACTACTACTATTACGTATGGACGCGTGACGCCCTATATATACACCCCATCACCAGTCTGGCAAGTAGCCGGGCTTGCACGGTGAGTGGTGGAGGTAACCACTCTCATGATAGAACAGTCTCAAACACTCTCGTGAGCGAGCTAGGAAGTTTTAAAAAGTTCCATCGCTTTCTACATCGTTCTTCGGCCTCCCCACCAACCGAAATGGCACTCCTACACGGCGAAAGGCAATAAATAAATAAATATAGATTCACATTTCCTGGTATGAAATTTGAAAACGTTGCAGTTATATACTTTTATTTATAGTTGTATTTTTATTATTGTACTTTATGTTATACCTTTATTCTTGTCTACTTATATTCATAATCAAAAACAAAAAGATAGTTAATACTTTATTGTAACTAAATAATATAGGCCTGTAATTGGACAATTTTATGAATAGTTATTATTATGTATACAGAATATGTATAATGTATTGTCTGTTGGTCTATTAAATAAATAAATACAAAAATTTATGCTGATAAATTTTTTTTTTCCTTTATGAAACTTTCACAGCCAAGCGTCCCCCTTGGAATTTCTTCACTCCCCCCCAGGGAGGCGCGCCCCCCCAATTTGGGAACCGATGGTCTATAGTATACAGCTTTTTATTATCCCCACCAGTATGGCAGGCATTTCAATGGGTATATTCCCCATCTGAATGTTGAGTGATGTGAAGTTTTGTACTAACGTTATACATTTGTGCTTTTACTTTACAGTGCACAAATGTAAGGTACATATTATTTACTCAGTATATGTTAAAAGTAAACCTCAGAAAACAATATCAGAATTGTCTCCATTGTATTAGTTCATCATTTCTTTACGGAACTGAATTAAAAGTGCCTTTTGAGGTTACTGCAGCCCAGTGACTGCATTAACACCCAGGAAGCTCTCGCAATGAAGAACAGGGACACTAAGGAGCCACCTTATGCTGTCATAACTATAAAGGGAAGGGTAACAGCTGTCCTGTGTACAGTACTATAAAATCCCTCCTGGCCAGAGACTCCAAAATCCTTTTCCCTGTAAAGGGTTAAGAAGTTCAGGTAAGGTGGCTGGCATCTGACCCAAAGGACCAATAAAAGGACAAGATACTTTCAAATCTTGAGGGGGGGGGGGGGGGAAGGCTTTTGTTTGTGTTCTTTGTTTTGGTTGTGTGTTCGCTCTCGGGACTGAGAGGGACCATACATCAATCCAGGTTCCCCACATCTTCCTAAACAAGTCTCTCCTATTTCAAACTTGTAAGTAAATAGCCAGGCAAGGCGTGTTAGTTTTCCTTTGTTTTCTCAACTTGTAAATGTACCTTTTACTAGAGTGTTTATCTTTGTTTGCTGTACTTTGAACCTAAGACTAAAGGGGAGTCCTCTGAGCTCTTTAAGTTTGATTACCCTATAAGGTTAATTTCCATACTGATTTTACAGAGATAATTTTTACCTTTTTCTTTAATTAAAAGCCTTCTTTTTAAGAACCTGATTGATTTTTCCTTGTTTTTAGATCCAAGGGGGTTGGATCTGTATTCACCAGGAGTTGGTAAAAGGAAGGAGGGGGAATGGTTAATTTCTCCTTGTTTTAAGATCCAAGGGGTTTGAATCTGTATTCACCAGGGAATTGGTGAAAGGTTTCTCAGGGCTTCCCAGGGAGGGAATCTAATTGGGAAATGGTGGCAGCAAACCAGAGCTAAGCTGGTAGTTAAGCTTAGAAGTTTTCATGCAGGCCCCCACATTTGTACCCTAAAGTTCAAAGTGGGGATACAGCCTTGACACATGCACATCCACAAATTTGTAACTTAGAGGGAGGAGTAAGCTCTGCCCTTGTTCCTCTTCCTCGTTTCATCTCCTGATTTTCAGGGAATGGAGAAAGTAAAGAGAATCCTGTGCTTCATAATTTCCCAAGCTGACAGCGCTATGTTGTAGCTCTTGTTCAGGAAAATCCTGTCTGGCTGCTTGGATCTGTGCAGTCTCTCCAGTTGAGTCACAGCTGGGAAATAGCCACTAGGAATCAGAGCCCCTGAAGGGTATCTGTGATTAATGTTGCCCTTGATTGGGTTTCTCATCAGGAGACACTTAGGCTTTGCCTTGCCGCCCATCAAGGGCAGGTGGCTTCTTCTTGGCAAGGCTCCATGAACACTCCAGTATTTGACCTATTAATGGATTGATTATTCAGAGTAAAATTACTAAGGACTATCAAGAAACAAACTATCAAGAAACAACTAACAAACTGGCCAAGAAAAAGCTACAGTACAGAGGCACTAAATAAAATAAGCCATATTTGGGCAGAGGAATGTAAATGTTAAAATGAATATTAAATGATTTTTCCAGGTGAAAAGAAGTACACCTGCTAAAGCTGTACCTAAATCTATAGCACACGGTGATGTGCACCTCAAAGCATGCTATTTTGCATTTTGTTAAGTCAGGCATGAAATACACTATAAAAAACACAGTCTAGCAGCATTATAAAAATATTAGGTATCAGTGTCACTGAAGGGCTTTCCATTATCACACAGGAATATAAACTCTGGTGATGATTCAGTTTAAAAAAAAAAAAAAAAAAGGCTGACTTTGATGAATGGGTGCTGTTCTACATCTTCTGGCAGCAAGTTGTTTTCATAGCTTTTTCTAACACTAACAGTGATAGTGCTACATAGTCCACCAAAATATAAGAGAATTGCTGGACAACACAGCAGGTTATAGTGCAAAAATTTAAAGTTATTTAGATTTCTTTAAAATGTGCCCACCCACAGCTCTGGGAGTATGTATAAAATATTAATGAATTAATTCATGCATTGGGTCAATATCCAGTAACTAATTACTCTGAAATTCTCCTCTCTCTAGACTTCCTGGTCTAGGGGATTCTGGCTCCTGGTCTAGAGGATGATACCACACATGTACAATATGCCACAGCTCACAGAGCTGTAAGGTCAGGATTCACGGCCCATGGAACAATGCCTACAATGGAGTGAAGCAAGTTTGAGGACACATTTGGGTGAGGTGAATCTCATCTTGGTGTAGTGAGGGCTTGCACACTGAGATTCATATCAAGCACTTTCACATAGATCTGTGACTAGGCTACGTTATCCTCCCAGGCTACGGCGGTGAAAAGGAATCAGGGTGAAGGGGAAAAAAATGGCCACATCCAGTTTGTGACATTAGCCGAGACTCAGAGATGGATCCTGCGTGAGAGAGAGAAACAAATGAGGCTCACATCTATGTATAAATATGCTCTAGCAGGCTGCCTCACTCTTCATCTGCTTTCACGGAGTGAGGAGGAAGAGGATTGTCTCAGATCCACTGATTGTACAAAGATGTGGGGCAGACCTATACCTTGTCCTTGCTACCTCACTACTGCTGGGAAGACCAGAGTGGGGAGAAATAAATGTTGTGGGTAAGGACTCCAAGGTTGTGGGCTTGCCCTCAGGCCACCTGGTCAGTACACCTGGCTGGCTAGCCAGCCACACAGGAGGAAGTAAACTGTGCCCTTTAAAGGGAAAATTACTCCCTCTACAGTGCAGCCAGGGAGCTCCAGGAGGCATTGGGTCTGTCTGAGGCATAATGCTTCCCTATGCTCCTCCTGGGGTGGTGTGGATCTGAACCATTCACAATGCAGGACCGTGCCTAACAGGCCATTTAGCCCTTAGTAAGTGATGATAGCTAGAAATATTCAACACAATCGTTAACACGTGCTGTGGAGAATTCCCATGCTCTGACTCTAATGAAGTCTGCACAGAGTACATGAAATACAGGCTTATAAACATTTCTGAAAATTTAATCAACATTTCCTGAGTCTTAAACTAGTCAAATACCTTGCTCTGTAGCCCGGTAAGCAATAAAATAATGAGGGCCAGATTGTGCCACCTTTGTTCATGCTGATTTTGATGGGCCTATCGCCAGACTAAGTTATATTTTAACATGAGTACGGGGCGGAAGAATCTGGCTCAAAATTATTAAACTGTAAGTTTAGTTTACAGTCATCACTTTACAAACACTCTGAATTGTGCTGGAGACTAGCTCTGTCAGATGATCTACATTTCTTCAAGTAAGTGCCACAGTTCAAACATGAACAAGCTGAAATTGTTCACTCTATCCCATACAAATGCCTTAGTGCCTGCCAGTGCTGAAATACTATGGGATTCTTTAATATAAACTTCATGCTATGATCTGTGTTATGCTTCGATCATTAGGAGCAAATAAATACAATAAAACTAGCAGACATTTTCTTCCATTTTGCTGTATTGAGAATTTGCAGACATGATAAAGTGAAAATATTATGAAGCAACAAGGAACTTTAATAACATATAATAATGATGATAATAAATTAGGGCTGGATTCTGTCACCCTCATCCAAATGAGTAACATCTTACGCTGTGAAAAGTCCCACTGATTTCTGTGGAGCTTATTGAAGAGAAAGGCACTATTCAGTGTAAACTCCACTTGGAGTTTCCCAGCTCCTGGAACTCTGGACTGAACCTCTAGGTGTCCTACTCTATGAACAACACAATAATGGCTACCAGAGCTCTCAAATATCCCAGTATGCTTAAAGTCAGGGGTGAGGGTAGAATTGACTTCTGCTGAAGCCAATAGCGAGACTTCTGCATTGCACAATATGGACAAGCAGTTTGCTGGGCCAATGATGAACCAGAGTGGCTCAGAACCTCAGTGGGAGGGGACAGCCTGATTATTTTTTTTGCTTCAGCTTTGTGTTTGGGAGCTGAGTGAGGCAGAACAGCCCAGGGAGTCTCTGATTAACTGCCTTTCCCCACAAAGGGAGTCTTTGAACTGCTGAGCATGGGTCAGGCAGTTCCAGCCCTTCAGAGACCAGCATCCAGTGTGGCAGAGATCAAACCCACCATTGGCTACCAACCCACCATTGGCAGCTGGTTAGGAGTATGCTACTTAGGAGTATGATAAAAGTTCCTAATTATTTGCTGAAAGGAAAAACACCATATAGCATTGGGTTGGTATTCCCTATTAGCTAAGAGAACAAGTTCTACCTATTACTACATTATTTGAAGGAAATAATAATCAGGAAAATCCCTTTAAAATACATTAAAAACGTAATGTATTTAGGGACGAATTCTGACACCCTTCACTGTTGATGATTTCACTAGGAGCTTTCACGCACCAACTGCGGACAAGATTTGGTATTGAACAGATAGGTGTAACTCATAGTATCAATAATCATGAAATATACACATTACTAAAAGAAAGAAAAGTGTAGGGAAAAAGATTAGATTTTCACTGTGAGACTGTACCTCAACATTTTTTCTTGAATTTCACAACTGTCCGAAACAATGTATTTTTCCTAACATCATTTAACATGTCATGTAGGTATGTAGTGTGACAGACCCAGACCAGTGGGGTACAGGAGTCTGGTAGAGGGCAAATATACTGGTCACTGGATGAGTAGTTTTCTGTTCCCTGAGTGACCAGAGCAGGGGCTGCTAGAGTAATCAGGAACCTGCTAGAACCAGTTAAGGCAGGCAGGCTAATTAGGACACCTGGAGCCAATTAAGAAGAAGCTGCTAGAATCAATTAAGGCAGGCTAATCAGGGCACCTGGGTTTTAAAAAGGAGCTCACTTCAGTTTGTGGTGTGAGTGTGAGGAGCTGGGAGCAAGAGGTGCAAGGAGCTGAGAGGGTGTGCTGCTGGAGGACTGAGGAGCACAAGTGTTATCAGACACCAGGAGGAAGGTGTTTGGAGGAGGCCATGGGGAAGTAGCCCAGGGAGTTGTAGCTGTCATGCACCTGTTATAGGAGGCACTATAGACAGCTGCAGTCCGCAGGGCCCTGGGCTGGAACCCGGAGTAGAGGGTGGGCCTGGGTTCCCCCCAAACCTCCCAATTGACCTGGACTGTGGGTTCTTCTGGAGGGGAAGGTCTCTGGGCTGTTCCCCAACCCAAATGGTGAATCTCTGAGGCAAGAAAATCCGCCAATAAGCGCAGGACCCACCAAGATAGAGGAAGAACTTTGTCACAGTAGGTAGATGCATAATTCCTTGATACAGTAATTTAACATTTTTATGTTTCCTTTCAGATCTCTATTATTATTCAGAGCGCTATTCTTAATTAAACTCATTTTGCCAATTCACCTCTAGCATAGCAGGATGAAACTCCATTGGCTTTAGTGGTGCTGCACCACAGCATGGTGTCTGCATAGAGATGTTCAATTAAGTGCTGTTTGGATACAATTTAGATATACATTAGGTTTGGAGATTCCCACTCAAATCACAGTTAGGTTTCAGATTCAAAGGCAATTCTAACTAATAGAATTCTTGTGAGATCAGCTCATTCTACAAGGGTTAGACCACTTGGGATGGTACAAATCTTGTGATATCACTTATTCTTACAAGTCATCTACCAACCTATGCAGAAGTCTCACAGGTATTACTATTTCCATGCATTTTCTTTTAATCAAAACCAGAACTGGAAAGCAGACCCCTCTGAATTTTGGATCTGACATGGAACCAGAACTGTAATGACCAGCTTTTATATGGTGATTAGAAGCCACCCTATATCTTTCACCCGAGAGGGTTTAGTCCATCACTACCTTTGGTCCACATGTACTTTGGAACATAATGCACATTACTGCTGCTGCTCATGGAGAGTAGCATGAAGATACGGTAAAGATGACGAGACATGCCTCTTGGCTTTCTCTCTTTCTGTGATTAAAAAAAGTAAGCTGACTATCATGCACAAAACTTATATTGATTTAATTTAAATAAAAGATCAAAACCCCCTCTTAACATACTAAAATCCCTAAAAAACCAATTGCACTGTGCACCTATTCACACACCTCTGCTTAGTATCTACTGTGTTTTCACTTATTTACCTAATTTCACACATCACATTAATCTGAACATCCTCTCAGCATCAGTAAATTAGACTGAACTTAATTCTCTCATTCCCTGTTTGTTTTATTGTCGACCAGTTTTAATGTACTTCTGGCTTTATAATACAATTTTTTTTTTACCTTTGCTTCAATCTGCTTAGTATCTGGATTTTGAAACAAAAATTTGATTTTGCTCTTGCCATCATCTGAAGACCCTTTAAGCTGGGAAAACTTGTACCTCCAAAGCACAGCCTAAAGGAAACAAAGCATACACAGAAAGGTCAACATAGTTAATATAGAGAAGTGTATTAGAAACAGAGGATCTTCTTCCTAGGTAGTTTTTTAACATGCCTATGATACATAATTAAACCAATGTAGTGTCATCTAGCCTGAAGTCCCTTTGATTATATGGATGTATTGTACTTTGGCAGTATCTGATTCAGATCAGGCAGACTGCATTTGTGAAATGTTCTTTGAAACCCCTTTAGCTTTATTCAACCCTAGTTAACAAAGAAAGGGTCACTTAATTCACTGTGATGTCAAAAAATAAAAGCCTTTTCCCTTGAGGATAAGTCAGACTCCATCTCTTAAGTGCTAATTTGTCACGGAATTACTTTATTTTATTTTAATTGATTTATTTCCATAGATGACAGTATCCAGTCATGTATGTGAGTCTGTATTTATATGAACTAAAAATAAAGCATATTTTTAAAAGTAAAAATAAACAAAACAACCCTGTACAGTTAGCATTTACTCATGGAAAATAATTCTTTGGTCCAGCTGAGCACTTATGCACATGCTTCAGCTTAAGTAGTTAAGAGTCAATGGGTTTAATTACTTGCTGAACATTAACCATGTGTTGAAGTGCCTTGCTGAACTGGGACCAGAATGCTCAACCCCTTCCAGGATTGAGCCTTTAATGTGTTAGCAGATCCAAATATTAAAAGATGACAATATGATGAAGTTTCCCCACTCCACTATGAATTTTGTAATAAGATTATTAACTAAATAGAAAAGCAGTAAATAGTCACTGTTACAAATGAATAGAAATGTATCTTCTGAAGAATATATAAAAAGCAACAGAGGGTCCTGTGGCACCTTTGAGACTAACAGAAGTACTGGGAGCATAAGCTTTCGTGGGTAAGAACCTCACTTCTTGCATCTGAAGAAGTGAGGTTCTTACCCACGAAAGCTTATGCTCCCAGTACTTCTGTTAGTCTCAAAGGTGCCACAGGACCCTCTGTTGCTTTTTACAGATTCAGACTAACACGGCTACCCCTCTGATACTTGAAGAATATATGGGAATATTGTACCTAGAGTCTGTTGCATTTCCGTAACCAGTAATGTTACAGAGCATCACACCCATCAGCCTGGAATCAATATGTAGCCTACAGTCAATATCCTATTGATATGTAAGAAAGATGGACAAGAAATGTGTCTTGGTGAAATGTAAATGATGAGCAAAACTATTAAGGAACATTAGGGATGATCACTGTGCAACTTGTACGTATGACTTCACACTACTACTGGCTGCTATTGGCTGAATTCTTTCTTGTTCCTTCACTAAAAAATCTGCATATCTACCAAATTTGTTTACATTCACAGTGCTGTCTGCATTAGATTAATCTTCTGCTTCTTCCTCTTCTTCTTTTGCCTTCATTAGCACTATACTGTTTCCATCAGAACCTCAAACTGAATAATTTTCTTAAATAAAATGTCTCTATGCTGTAGGGGAAAATATAGAAAAGTGCTGAAAATTTTATCAGTATTCATTTAGATCCTTATTGTTTGCTGCCAATTGCTACAGAAAATAAATGTTAACCTATTGATAGCTCAGAATTTTGTAAACTTCCCCCTCCTTTTTTGGGGGGGCCTTACTTCCCCTAACGATAGTATACATATCTAATGAGCAACAGCCAGCATTAAGCAAAGACTTCTGGATAAATAGGTAAGCAGTTTAATTTCAAATTGACTTTACATTGCTAAGCAAAAATTTTACCTTGTGACTGTTAAAAATGTCATTTTTAACTTTTAAAAATTGGGTGAAATGGGTGTTAATGAAAGTGAAGGATCAATAGCATTGTGGTACTCAAACTTCCCAACACAGCTCTGTCAATTTGCCTCATTCTCTGCCTGCATCACTCCTACTAGTTCAGTCCTTGCACTTATCTGAACAGAGAATGCTGGTGTGACGTTGTGCAGTCTATATGGTTTTATAAAAATATGATAAGTGAATATAATGTAACTGGGATGTGCTTCATGCAAAAGGCCTCTTGTAAGGTATCATTACAAAGCTTATGATCTACTGAGCGTAATCATCCTATTTGTATAAATGTACCACTCTAGTTTTAGATACAAGAAATATAAAATATAACTCTGAGGGCCTATTGTAATTATGCAAAGTGTGGGCCATTAACGGTGGTTTGGAATCTTGATGACTCCCATTAACCAGGACCATTGTCTGCAGATGGATGTGTTTACTTGTGAGTCTTCCTGTATGTGTGTGTGCTGGCAAGTGGGTAATGAAGTCTTGCAGTGACTTGTGATCATGTTACCTGAACTAGAATCCATCTTTAACCTGGTGCTTTTCCGGGGGTGTGGAAACCCCGAGGGACAAAGGGTTGCCGCCTCATGCAAAAGATATATAAAGGGGTGGAACAGAACAAAGGGGGGGAGGAAGGAGCCATCATGAAGAATGCCCTAGCTACCACCTGAGCTGGAACAAGAGCTGTACCAGGGGAAACAATTGTGCCCAGGCCTGGAAGGTATCCAGTCTGAGGAAAAAACTTACTAAAGCATCTCTGAGGGTGAGATTATCTGTATTCAGTTTGATTAGACATAGTTTTGCGCATTTTATTTTATTTTGCTTGGTGACTTACTTTGTTCTGTCTGTTACTACTTGGAACCACTTAAATCCCACTTTCTGTATTTAATAAAATCACTTTTTACTTATTAACTCAGAGTATGTATTAATACCTTGGGGAGCAAACAACTGTGCATATCTCTCTATCAGTGTTACAGAGGGCAAACAATTTGAGTTTACCTTGTACAAGCTTTATACAGGGTAAAACGGATTTATTTGGGTTTAGATCCCATTGGGAGTTGGGCAGCTGAGTGCTAAAGACAAGTACACTTCTGTGAGCTGTTTTCAGGTAAACCTGCAGCTTTGGGGCAAGTAATTCAGACCCTGGGTCTTTGTTGGAGCAGACGTGAGTGTCTGGCTCAGAAAGACAGGGTGCTGGAGTCCTGAGCTGGCAGGGAAAACAGGAGCAGAGGTAGTCTTGGCACATTGGCTGGAAGCTCCCAGGGGGTTTCTGTGATCCAACCTGTCACAGCTGGTCATACCAAATCATACCCTGATTCAGAAAAGTACTTAAGCACACACTTGATTTAAGCACATGGGTAGTCATACTTCAAATCGGGCATCTGCGTAAGTATGTTTCTGTACTAGGGTCCATAGCAATAAAGGGACAAAAGACTTCTAGTGGCCAGAATGTTCTCACAGCACATTAAGCCATGGGACCCTTGGTCTAGCTGGATAGAGAAAGTGAGTTGCCCCATTTAACTGCAGGGATGGGGCTTGTCCAGCAGGCTGCTGGGAAGGGAGTCATAGCCCCCTTTAAGGCCTCTGCCCACCCAGAGAGGATTGCTGGATTCCAGGTAAAGAGACAGAAAGACGTATAGCTAGAATAGGTTGTGTGGGGGAGGGATGCTGTCCCTTTCCTCCCCAGCTGACCAGATACAGGGCGGGATTATACCCAGGACAGTCCCAGGAAATTCCTATTTAACCCAGACTAGACCAGCAGCACCCACCCTCCCACCCATTGGCGTAGTTAAATTACCAGCTTTTGTCATTATACGTCACAGGTATGACACTAGTTGCCCCTTTTCTTGGGGCTTTGGGAAGGAATTTTCCCTCACTGCCACATTGGGCAAGGCGAGGTTGGCTTTTTGCCTTCCCTAGAGTGAGTTACGGACCTGGTGGGGTATGGATGGGGGAAGGGAGTTAGGCTATAATGCTGCAACTCATTATGTAAGTTTGTGCAGGTACTCTGTATGGAATGGATATGGTGATCAGATACAATTAATTGGTAAAGAATTTAAATGAGACATCCTTTAAAGGGGAGGAGAAAGAGGGTTCAGGGCTCCTACACTTGGTATAGGAGGAAGTCAACCCCACTTTTTCTAGCTCCCCTTTACCCTTATACAAGGAGGAATGGTGGGGTCTCAGCAGCAGGAGGTATGGGACCAGGATTGGAAAGGGGAAAGGCTGACAGCTGCTCCCCAGGAATATGGAAATGCATATGAAACCACCTGCACTGCACCGGGTACTTCCACATATTTAAGAATAAAGTTTCAGCCCATTTAAAACCACATCCAGTGCCTCCGGCATAGCCGGACAATGTGGTCACAATGAGATTTCATTTGTTCTTCTATCAGGATTTTGAATATAATTCCTAGAATTGAAAGTTTAAAAAAACAACAACACTGAATAGAGGCAATCATATCTTACTCATCCTATGTAGTAAGGGATAGAATCTTCACAAATATTGCCAAAAAGGATTCACGAACACAAAGGCAATCAATCAATTTGCTTGTGATGGCTTTTCCCAAATTTTATTCAATTTTCACAGACGTTCACATGAAGCAAGTTTTGTTTGCAAAACTGTTTGTGAAAATGTGAACATTCATGTGGCTATATATTGATACATAAATACTTGTATACATTCTAATGAGGATTCACATCAAAAGTGAGCCCCATAATAATCTTGAAAGCTTTTTTGGATTTAGAAGTCATTTGGTAAGGAAACAAACAATTCCATGTGACTTAGGTGACCAATCACACATATCAAATAGGAAATCAAGTATACAGATTACTCAAACCATTGTTCATGAATGAAACATAGGCTGAAATATGTCTGCACAAGCCATTAGTCAAATTTTGAATAATAAATAAACTTGTAAAAATTGAAGGCTGTTCACAAATAGAGGGACTAAATCTGTTGTATAAATTATTCCCTACTCTATTATTAATTATAAGTATACAATAGTAGTGACTACAAACCTCAAGCAAGTTGGGGTGTTATTTTACTAGGTACTTTATGCTCAGTTCTGGCGTGTGTGAGGGAGGTCCTTTATTTAACAAGAAATTTAAAAAAGGCTATGCCTTTGTATGAATCTACAAAAACTGTGCATAAGCGAAAGTAAGTACATGTTTTAGGAACAATATAGCATGTTTCACTCTAACAGACTTGATTACAGAACAGTATTTAAAATACTTTTTCAAATCAACAACCCAAACGTAAAATATCTTCCCACTCTGAGATGAATGTTCTGGTCACATTCACAAAACTCTGGATGTTCAGAAAACCTGACAAAGTTAACCAGTTCTTAAAGAAATGTATATTAGGACAGACGATTCCACGGAATGAACAAATCTGATATTAGATTTAACATATTAAACAAATGCTGCAACTCCTTTTCTATGTATTATTCAAATATCTCTAGAGCTTTATCACTAATGGTATAGCATCATTTCAGACCTTTAGCCTCAATAAATACTGGAACGTAATCCAAGCAACTAAACAAAGCAGGCACCTGGCAAACTAGATAGAAGACAGATCCTGAAATGGTGATACATTGTGGTAGTTTGGAAATGCCAAAAAGTGAAATCCTATAGTCAAGTAAGTGGATAGGAATTTTGCCATTGATTTCAATTGGAACAGGATTTCACCCCAACACTTTAATTAAGAAATAGTTCATTATAATTTATCATTTAGCATTTGTGTGTCATATTCTGTTGGTGGAAGGGACAAGATTTTGAGCTTCACAGAACTCTACTTCAAGTCTGGAGAATGAAACCAGAGTGTTCAAGCTAAATACAAAGTGGGACAGATTGTTAAGCATAAAGGGGGTCACACCTACTGTAGGAAATGACTCACAATAAATGGGCAATTAATACTGTGACGCTGACAGACCATGTGCCAGCTCATGCCAAGGTCTCAACTGAATGCTGACAAATATATAGCTGGAACCGGTCTGGCTCACGTGTGTGTTGGTATTGTTAAAATAGGTATTAGAATTAAAAGACTGTGTTTAGACTTTATGAAATGCTTGTAAGTTGTTGCATGCATTAATTTCACTTATATCTGTATCCCTTGTTATAAGGTAATATGTAAGTGTTTGCCCTGTAAACTGTAAGACAAGAGAAGCATTAACGAGTGTGAAATACTAGTTTCCAAAAGAAGGCCCATCAATACCCGCTATGCTATTGTGGAACATCAGAGGACAAGAGACTATTGTTTGCTCCCTTACCCTCAAAAAGGAGCCCTGCAAGTGAATTCCCCCCAAAAGCTGAATTTGCAACTTAAGCCAAAGGGGGAAAGGAATAAAAAGCCATAACAAGGATAAACTGAATCTTTTATGCTGCTTGACTCTGAGGGGCCAGGGTTACTAAGCATAAGTATACCCCCTTCCTCCCTCCCGGTGCTTGGCCTGGGGTAGCTGGAAAGGACATATAAAGCTTGTTTATCATAGAGGCATCTATTACTTTTTTGAAACTTATGACTGGGACTTATTTGTGTGTGCATATGTTTACATGCTTTAACCTTGTAAATAAATTTTATTTTGTAGTTTTAGTTAATAAACCTTTAGATAGTTTATTACGCAAGCATTGTCTTTGGTGTGAGATCTAAGGTGCAATCAACCTAGGGCAAATGACTGGTCCTTTCGGACCAGGAGTAACTTGAATATTGTGATTCTTGGCATAAGGGACCATCTATCACAAAAGCAAACTTACCTGGGGGACAAGACAGCTCAGAGTACCCTAGGGGACTATCTGGGACTCCATGTTAAGGCTGTTATAGTGCTTGAGGAATTTACACTTAATACTTGGTTGGTGAAATCTAAGTATGAAACTCACAACCAATTTGGGGTTTCTACCCTTCTTAACAGTCTCCTCTGAGGTTGGTACTCACGCTCTTGAGCCACTCTAGGGAAACTTGACAAACACTTCAGCAGTCATAGGACAATGGAGTAAGTAGCAGGGTGTTGCAAGTTGTTGTAATGGGCAATGAAACCAATGTCTCCATTAAGTCCATGGTTTTTAGTGTCCAGCAGAGTTATGAATTTAAGTGCTTAGTTTTGTCTTTTGAAAGTGCTGTGCTGGTTTCCTTTGAGGACAATTGGTAATTGTTTTGTGAAAAGGGTTTGTCTGTGAGTTATAGGGTGTTTTTGTCTTTTGTCATTTTTCAATTAGTTTATTTGAAAGCATAGTGATTGTCTGGTTTCATCCATATAGTTGTTGACAGTGCATTTGATGCACTGGATAAGGCACACCACATGTTGTGATAGGCATGTGTAGGGTCCATGGTTCTTGAAAGGTGCGTTGCAAGGGATACTGATCATCACAGCAATGGTGGTATGGGTGCAGGTTTTGCATCTGTTGTCTTGGCAGGGTCTGGTGTCACCATAAGTTGCTGTGTCCTGGTCTGTGGGGAACTTGCTTTTGACGATGAGCTTGGCAAGGCTGGGGGATTGTGTGAAGTTTGGAAGAGGGGGTTCAGGAAGCATTTCTTTCAGGATGTGGTCCCCATAAGTATGGGTTGTAGTTGTTTGATACCCCATATAAGTTCTACTGTGAGGTGGCAAGTGACCACTAGGAATGTGCTATGATATTTTTTTCCTTATATTGAAGCAGGTTCTCCCGGCATATTGGGGTGGTCTTATTCATGAAGCAATCTACTTTTCTGGTGGCATATCCTTATATTCTTTGTAACAGTGTTGCCTATTATAATTCACCCACCACTTTTCACTGGTTGTATATTTGTTTAATAGGTACACTATCAAAGCACCAAGGAAAGCTACAGCGTCCAGCCTCTGTGGTATTTTGGCATGGTTTCTCATAATCACACAAATTGAGGAAAGCTACATTCCTTTTCTCATTCTAATTCTAGAAGATATGTTCTTCAACAATGCTTAGAAAATGGTCTCAGTTATATCTGAGTCATATGGTGTTTTGTTACCTATGGCAGTCATTTCACATTCTTGGACTACAAAATGTGAGTTTCTGAGGAGGTATTACATTCTTCCAACGATACAGTTAAAACTAGTTTGTTCTGCCTGCAATATCAGAAAATAATAAGTAATCTGTCATGGTTTCATGACTATTAAGGCTTTTTTTGAATCTAGAGAAATATGAATTCCCCAAAAAACTCAGAATAATCAGGTCTGTTTGTGTTTCATTTACTTAACATACTCCTAGCCAGATTATACAACATGAGTGTATAAACTAATCAATAGCTCCTTCTCTGATGGTTTGATCCAGACCAGGTCTCAGAAGTAATCTCTAATGATGCAAGGAAGCAAAAGCTGTGCTTCATCTGGCTGGGAGCTAGAGAGCATGAGAAAATTCTAAATTGTCTAGTAGTTTCCAGAAAGGACTAACTTTATATTCATTACAGCAGTCCTCCCTCTTCTCTATCACCTTAGACCTTACAAGAATCCTGAGTTGTATCTGAAAAAAAATGTGCACTAACTGAGCCTGTAAAGTAGTATTTGCACATGTAAATCAGGTATAGCAATTGAATGTGCAAATGAATAATTAAGTAAGTAGCTACCTAAGCTAAGAATGCAAATACCAGTTTCCAGGGGTAAACAATTTTTTTTGGAAATTAATCATAGGGGTACACACTTCAGATTTTGGCCCTATATTAAGAAGTGTTCTACTGTAGGTATATAAACTAAAATACACTCACAACAGCAATTTCAACACTCCCTTTCATTAATGCAACACATAATGACAATGGGCCTCATTTGGCCTCCAATTTTGTACATGGAAACAATCAAAGGTATAAGTCAGGATTTTACAATCATTAGACAACTAATTTCCAGACTGTGCCTACAAATGCTATAGAACAGCATTATTATTTAAGGATGCAAAATTGGACACTATATTTTTAAACATTAGTCTCTATAAATCAGTTCTATTTTTTGTTTTATACAATATACCCTCAAAAGACTTAGCTGTACTTTTTAATCACATTTAGTCTCATTCAGTACTTTGAATTATTAAAGCATGCTTCTATACAGCTTTTGAAGACAAAATAAAATATAGAATTATTCTCAGTTGCACTTAAGATTCCTTTTAAGTTAACGTTATTTGTCCACTCGGTACCATAAGTGGTACTGCTACCAACTTAAACCTAATCAGTGCTAGATACATCTGTCCTGTGGGTCCTTCCTGTCAAGGATAAAAGTAATTGGTAGCTTGGGCACCTGGGATGTGCATTAATTTGACAACACATTGCTTCTTCCCATATGAAATTGAGAGAAATTGCATTCCTGTCAAGTGACACTCTGTCCATATTGCTAGCAGTAGTCTGGAACTGACTAGGATCAAAATTTGGTTCCTACTCAATTTCACACTGCTACCAATCTCACAGGAATGCCTTACTGTAAAGAATTATGATCTGAGTCAATTTCCTTTGTCAACTGGTAGGGCTTTATAAGTACAATGGAGACTGAAGAACAAAGGGAGATAAAGGAACAGAGAGAAAAATCACTACTAATAAAATAACCAATCTTGGCAAACTAATATCCTATGCACTGTTAACAGACTACAGTCTATTTTCTTAGTGCTGAGTGATCAATTACAAGATCTTGCCTTTTGTTTATGTGCTGGACTACATGGCTACACCAACAGTGCCCAGTTCTTTGAACTAGAGTTGTAGCCACCACTATTCAACTTCAATGCTCTAGCCACATAATAAATTATCATTGTTACACAGAATTGATATTTTAAATTTCCCATCCGTGAATCCAGTGAAGTACATGTTTGGTATCTGCGCTGTTAGTAGGATTGGTGATAGGAGAACTTTAATACATACTGGATCAATTCATTTGGATATCCAGAGTGCACGTTAAGTCAGTACAAATGAAAGAAATGATAGGCTTCTTTTGTATGTGTCATCATAAGTTAACCTTAACATAGACAGAGTTTATTATTTCAATGAAGTCTTGTACTATGTGGCTAAGTATGTGGCACGAAAAACTTAAAAGTATTTGCTATGCTACTTATTACTCATAATGTATTCTCCTCTTTTGATGAAGTAATGTGTTTTTTAAAATAACAGATGACCGTCACAATGGGTTTTGTTCACATGCATCTAATGGGCCATTATGGATCCTTTTCTTACTTTATACAATGCTGCTGGAACAATTAGCAGCATTCACAATTTATCATCATTTTCTACAGGAATGAATTCTTCTTCTGACAAATGTACGTTTTCTACTGCTATTGGAAAGAGCAGTAAATGCTCTGGAGTACAAACAGCACTTTTGCACAGGAAGATATTGCATTATATACACAAAGTACAAATGCACACATGTATATGAGTAATTGTAAATGTGTATATGCACATGTATGTGTATAACATTCTTTTGTGTGTGCATATAAACACACACAAATGGAGAGATACAATTCGATATATATAATGCTCTGTATACACACCCACACACCCCGTTTCCACCTGTTAGCAGTCCACCAGGTCTGCAGCAACAACATGGGAAGAGAGTGGCTAGAACTTAGTTCAATTGGTGAAAGGCCCTCTCGCTCCCATGTATACCAAGGATGCCAGCCAATACAATGTAGTTTTTTTGCACAAGTGACTATGTTGGTGCAGTTTTGTATTTTTGGCAAGTTATCGAAGGGCAGTAGTAGATATAAAGAGGGGTGAGAATGGCCTATATGTTTCTCCGCCAGGGGCTGGTGGAAGGGTCTCAGCCCTATGCCAGAAGTTTGCCTATCTGGCAGCCCCAGGCCAACAGGATAGCTGGTAGCCAGCATCAAAGCTGTCCTCTAGAGTCCGGGGTAGTCAGATGAAATCAGTGACCTGCACAGACATATAAACCCCATATTATAAAAAGGGCCAACACTGAATATATCCTGTTTGGCTAGTCAAGGGGCAGAAGTAGTTGATATGATGTAAAGACAGGTATTGATGTTCTGTGCCTACAGAAAACATGATGGATGGAGAACACAGTGAAGGATTTGAGCTTAGATTGTGAACTCTTCCACACAGGTGAAAAATGGGTGTAATGCAGTCCAGGTGGTAGTAAGAGGAGCAGATGAGGAAGATGGTGATTGAAATTTTTAGAGTAAATGACAGCTGAATGAGTCCAAGTTAAAACATGTGCTCTGTTTTTGATATTAGCATATGTACCTCAACAAGGAGGCAAAGAAGAGAGAGTTTCCACCAAGGCTAACAGGCACTAGCAGACACAGCAACACCAGAAGAGCTGATATTGGTATGTAGAGATCTGAATGCCCAGAGAGGCAAAAACCAAAGGGAGTATGAAATGTGCTTAGGAAATATCAGTCTAGGCACCATGAATGAAAAGGTAAAGTGTTACTAGACACAGATTCATAGAATCATTGGACTAGAAGGGACCTCGAGAGGTCATCTAGTCCAGTCCCCTATACTTATGGCAGGACTAAGTATTATCTAGACCATCCCTGACAGGTGTTTGTCCAACCTGCTCTGAAAAATCTCCAATGATGGAGACTCCACAATCTCCCTAGGCAATTTATTTCAGTGCTTAATTACCCTGACAGTTAGGAAATTTTTCCTAATGTCCAACCTACACCTCCACTGCTGCAATTTAAGCCCATTGCTTCTTGTCCTATCCTCAGAGGTTAAGAAAAACAATTTTTCTTCCTCCTCCTTCTAACAACATTTTACATACTTGAAAACTATTATTGTCTCCCTTCTCACTCTTCTCTTTTCCAGACTAAACACACATTTTTTTTCAAATCTTCCCTCACAGGTCATGTTTTCTAGACCTTTAATCATTTTTGCCACTCTTCTCTGGATTCTCCAGACAAGTGTATTACCAATCAATGGATGATAGCCAATACATGGTTCCAAAAGGAAGAGTCATTTGGTCTCAGTGGTGCACACCG
Organism: Chrysemys picta bellii; assembly: GCF_011386835.1. Taxonomy (NCBI): domain Eukaryota; kingdom Metazoa; phylum Chordata; order Testudines; family Emydidae; genus Chrysemys; species Chrysemys picta. The sequence continues at coordinate 220,469,517 of NC_088792.1, read as the reverse complement.
AAGCTAGATTGATGATATTGCTGAGGAAATTTCAGTAGTGTCAAGTTATGGACTGAAAACTGATACCTAGTGAGATGGTAGCACAAACTCCTCAACAAAGATTGTAAATAAAGCCTTGGACAAGGAGGGAAAGACACAAGATTAAAGTATGGGAGGTTAAGGGGAAATGCAGCGGAGAAATTTGCTGAAGTAGTACAGGATAAGTACCAGGAAACAGACATGACATAAACGCATAGACTTGGGGATGTGAACAGTCAGGTGTAAGCTAGAGCGGCGATGACTCTGCTGTAACTTAAGTCAGGGCATGCACTGACTCCCAGATAGCCAAAGAGTATGAGCATAAAAGGTGGTTTACAATCACCTTTGCATTCCCACCCCCAAACTATGCTGAACATAGATCGACCACAGCTCAGGATATAGTCCAAGGAGTCTAAGGATGAAGCTTTATGTCTTAAGGATATACTGTTCACCTTTATCATATTTAAACTTAGGAAAAGGCAAAGACACTTTACATTACTTTAAACATAATCCAAGCTGATGTACTGTAAAATTATATGTCAGTAATATTGCATTGTTGAAAAGGTCTTCTGCTCTGTCTTGGAGATGGTGTTTTGGAGATTATGGGAAACATGTCAGGGAAACATGCACTGTGTAATTCATAGAGAATAGGGTCAGTGCATTAGTCACTTAAGAATGGAAAAAATCTATTTTGTTCCCTTTTGTAACATGGGTATGAAACGGGGGTGGGTGGGAAGGGGGAGATGAGCTGAACTCTGAATCCATTCATTTCTGATGGGCCATGCTTGTCATTAGGAAAATAAATCTGAAAAAAGTTAAATATAAATTATAAGTGAAACCCATCTAAATATTTAAGACATTTTGAAGTTAATCATTTATAAATAGGTTGCCAGGCATCTGGTTTTTGAGTGGAATGCCTGGTCGAAAAGGGATCCTGGCGGCTCTGATCAGCACTGCTGCCCATGCTGCTAAAGTCTGGTTGTAGCACAGCAGGGCTAAGGCAGGCTCCTTGCCTACGCTGGCTCTGTGTGGCTCCCAGAAGTGATCGCCATGTCTGGCTCTTAGCCAGGAGGCTCTGTGCGCTGCCCCTGCCCCAAGCGCCAGTGCTGACTCCGCAACTCTCATTGGCTAGGAACCGTGGCCAGTGGGAGCTGCTGGGGTGACACCTGCGGGCTCAAACAGTACGCAGAGCCCCGTCCCCTCCACCTAAGAGACGGACATGCTGGCTGCTTTTGGGAGTCGCCTGAGGTAAGCGCTGCCTGACCAGAGCCTCACTCCAAACCCCCTGGACCAAGTCTGCACCCACTCCCGTACCCTAACTCCCTCCCAGAGCCCTCACCCCAACCCCCAGCTCCAGCCCTGAGCCCTCTCCCACACTCTGAGCCCCTTGGCCCGAGCCAGGAGCCCCTGCCTGCACCCCAAAGCCCTCATCCCCAGCCCCACCCCAGAACCCGCACCCCCAGCCGGAGCCCTCACCCCCTCCCACATCCTAACCCCATGCCCCAGCCTGGTGAAAATGAATAAGGGTAAGGGAGAGCGAGCGACAGGAGGAGGGGGGATGGAGTGAGGAGAGGCAGGGCCCTGGGGAAGGGGTATGGAAAGGGGTGGGGCAAGGATGTTCAGTTTTGTGATTAGAAAGTTGGTGACCCTATTCAGAAAGATCCACGGTGCCAAAATGAGCTACACTGAAAGGATATAGAAGTGTATCCAGACCATTTACTGTACATCAAAAACCCAAAATATTCAGTTGGGATTACGTTCACTGAACAGAAAACAAAAGCAAATTTAACCTATAAACTCTTAGCATGTGCTTGTACAGTGTCCAGCCCAATGAAGCCCTGATCTCAACTAGGCCCTCTATATGCAGCAGAAATACCAATTAATGACAATAACTAGCTGACATTAAAGAGATGCAGAACTTGATGTAACCTTTTGCAATTTTGCAGAACCAAGGGAAACCTTCCACAAACACACACTCTGACAGCAGCAGCTGAGAAACTGAAAGTAAAATGTTTGCCTTACACTCTTGAACTTTGATGTATGTCTGTCCACACCGCAATTAGACATTTGGGCTTGGGCTGCAACCTGAGCTCTGGGACCCTCCCACCTCCCAGGACCCAGCCCAAGTCTGAACATCTAAATGACAATTAAACAGCTCCTTAGTCCAAGCCCTGTGAGCCCGAGTCAGCTGGCACAGGCCAGGTACGGGTTTTTAATTGTACACTAGACATATCCTAAGAGGCTACAGAAAGGAAAAGGAGCCTTTAGGACTTCAGTGGTCCATCTAAATTAGATGCCTGAGACTAAGAAGGCCTGTAGCAAAAGTGGAGATATTAACTGGCTGGTAGTCTGACAGATGTTCCTGGACAGCCAAGAGGAAGGAGTCCTGCACAGGTCTTTTGAGTTCTGTTTAACTTCATTTTAATAGAAGAAAGAAAGAAAAAGAAGTTCAGTAACAGCATTCTGTGTGATATCATACATCTTAAATAATGTTAATGAAGTAGCTTAAATAAGCTTTCAAACTTTCCTCAAGGAAGGTGCGAATGACAGATATGCTGTGAGTACAGATATGAACCATCTGAATTAGCTTCACATATATGCCAGTGGCACCATAAACATGTTTACACAATATGCATACTGACTATTTCAGTTGGCACTTCTTGTGAATTTGTCCACATAAACCACTAAGCAGGTGGCCTTTTCACCACTGCTATGTCATTACAGTGAACAAGTGAGTATGTGATAGAATTTAATCTTAATTACACTTGCTAAAATCATTAAGAAGCTATATATTGTAGGGTTCCATTACACTGTAAATCTTGACTGATAAAAAAAAGAATGTCTCTTGCTCTTGAACTTTAGATCTAGAGACTGCTTTAGAAGAACAAATACTTCTTTGAGTTATAACTTTCCTATATCAAAGGGGCAAGAGAATTATATCCTTCCTTATTTATCTTTTAGGGCCATCAAAATGCTACTTGGTGGTTTACAAAACTGTTTGGGTAGTGTGACAAAGTTCCTCTTCTATCTTGGTGGGTCCTGCGCTTATTGGCGGATTTTCTTGCCTCAGAGATTCACCATGTGGGTTGGGGGAACAGCCCAGAGACCTTCTCCTCTAGAAGAACCGACAGTCCAGGTCAATTGGGAGGTTTGGGGGGAACCTGGGCCCGCCCTCTACTCCGGGTTCCAGCCCAGGGCCCTGTGGACTGCAGCTGTCTATAGTGCCTCCTGTAACAGCTGCATGACAGCTACAACTCCCTGGGCTACTTCCCCATGGCCTCCTCCAAACACCTTCCTTAGTCTCACCACAGGACCTTCCTCCTGGTGTCTGATAATGCTTGTGCTCCTCAGTCCTCCAGCAACACACCCTCTCAGCTCCTTGCACCTCTTACTCCCAGCTACTCACACTCATACCACAAACTGAAGTGAGCTCCTTTTTAAAACCCAGGTGCCCTGATTAGCCTGCTTTAATTGATTCTAGCAGCTTCTTCTTAATTGGCTCCAGGTGTCCTAATTAGCCTGCCTGCCTTAACTGGTTCTAGCAGTTTCCTGATTACTCTAGTGCAGCCCTTGCTCTGGTCACTAAGGGAACAGAAAACTACTCATCCAGTGACCAGTATATTTGCCCTCTACCAGACTCCTGTACCTCACTGGTCTGGGTCTGTCACAGTAGGTAATTGATATTTTTCTGTAGGTTGGAAGAATTTGATTTAACTAGCGAGTCTTAATGTCTGTTCATTCAAATCAACATAGCTTGTTTGTAGAGCAACATAAACTGTCAAAAAGACAAACTGTTGTTGGCTCTGTTTTTCAGCTGTCAGCAGGAGAGATTTAAGAGACAGAAATGATATGATTTATATCAACACTGTTTGAATCACCTCACACTATGGATTTATTTTAAATAACACAATTTAAATAGGTTTCATATTTATGTAAGTTTTTGCACAGATTCAGAAAAAAGTTTTCTAGATATTTTTATTGAAATATGACGTGATCAAGTTTAAATAGAGTTGATACAGATTAAAGTCTATATCACTGAGTTAGGGCTACAAATGAAACATTACTGCTCATTAAATAATACTAGACAATGTAGCAATCCATGGAGATTTTTTATGCTTTTTTGGCTTGGAAGTGTAAATTTACACAGAGACTTGCTTACACGTAAACACACATATAAGTATCGCTAGTGACTTTCTTCTTTGTCACATTTGTGAAATTTAGTCCATTATTTGGCCATCATACTGAATAAAATTTTGTTAATCTATAAAAAAATCAAGTAATTAAACAAAGGGAAGTGTGATAATTGGAGATGCAGGTTGTAAGGAGACAAAAAAATTAAAATGCTGCTATCTTGTTTAAATAATTTAACTGTCAACACAACTGCATAAGTGTCCTCTAATGAACTGGAGATCTAGTCATCATACTGGTCCAGACTCTCAAACCCTTACTCACACTGATGTCTGGTTTCAGAGTAGCAGCCGTGTTAGTCTGTATCCGCAAAAAGAACAGGAGTACTTGTGGCACCTTAGAGACTAACAAATTTATTAGAGCATAAGCTTTCATGGACTACAGCCCACTTCTTCGGATGCACACTGATGTGAAGTTATTCCATGAATAGTCCCATTGATTTCAATAGGACTATTTGCTTGACTGACTACTCACCATTGTGAGTAAGGGGTGAATAATCTGGCTTGTTAATAGAATATCAGCATTTGAAGGGAACCTCAGGAGGTCATCTAGTCCAACCCCCTGTTCAAAGCAGGACCAATCCCCAGACAGATTTTTGCCCCAGATCCCTAAATAGCCCCCTCAAGGATTGAATTTACAACCCTGGGTTTAGCAGGCCAATTCTCAAACCACTGAGCTATCTCTCCCTCCCCTGTTGGATGTAATGGAAGGATTTCACAATTTCATGGTGACTGTGGGCTCTAAAGTATTTTTTACATTTTAAAGAGGCAGATTAGTAGGGCACAAATGAGGAGTTACAGGGTCCCTATGCACCAGAATATGAAGAGGACTTCCCAAGTGTGCTAAAAAGAAGACACGTGAGTAGAATGAAGGGAAAGGGACAACATGTGCTCTAAGAAACATTAATGTGCCTCAAATTAAAACCCAAACTTGCCATGAGAACTACTGTGTATTTGTACCAATAGATCATTAATTATGAAATCTGTAAGGCTTGGTCTACACTAACCCCCCCAAATCGAACTAAAGTACGCAACTTCAGCTACGTGAATAACGTAGCTGAAGTTCGAAGTATCTTAGTTCGATCTTACCTCGGTCCACACGCGGCAGGCAGGCTCCCCCGTCAACTCCGCGGTACTCCTCTCGTCTAGCTGGAGTACCGCAGTCGACGGCGAGCACTTCCGGGTTCGACTTATCGCGTCCAGACAAGACGCGATAAGTCGAACCCAGAAGTTCGATTGCCAGCCGCCGAACTAGCGGCTGGGTATAGACGTACCCTAAGAGTTGACAAACTTGTTTAGAAATTGCCAATCAGACTCTTATAGAGCCAGTTTACTTCAAGAAAGATTATTGGGCATATTCATTAAGAGCAGTACAGTGAGCTAGTAAGGTGAAGTTGAAGTTCTGGGAGGAAAAAAAAACACCTTAAACTCAGGGCTGGGTCAGCAAACTTGTAGGAATATTGAAATTCAGCAACAATTATACCTAGAGATTTGGTTGTTTTATCTACACAAGTGTAACATACATTTTTGCCCCGCACAATGACTTTTTGGGGAGGCCTATTTACACCTTGTGCAACTCCGATTATATGATGGGCTTGTCATACTATATGAAGATAGGGCAGAATTTGGCCCTTTTTTCTGCAGCTAAGGTTTGACTTCACATAATTCTTGATTCTTGCCAGATATACATTATTAAGTTTTCTATGTAGATCCCACACTAATTTCCTAATCTGTACACTGTGTCATCAGCCATCAGTGATCTTGTTTTCTGAGCTTGCTAATAAATATATACAATTTTTTTTTCTGTTGGCTGTTTCTCATCAGTTTTTATTACATATTATTTATATATGTAGCACCAACAGCGTGGGATTAGTTATGAAATTTTACCATTGGCAAAGTTGCAAATGGATAGGAAATTCATAAGCAAAGATATGCATTGAAATTCACCAGTTATTTATTTATATCTATCTATCTATCTGTGGTCCTGAAGCATAGTACAAATCTTGATGCAAGAAGAAAATCAGTCATCTCAAATGGACTATTAGACTAGATGGATGTCCCATTCAGGCACACATACTAGCCAATATGCATTTAAAAGCCAGGCCAACTTCTGAGGTTCTTGTTCTAATACTCAAGTTTAAGTGTTGCTTTAAAAAAAAAAAAAAAACTCATTTCCCACTCAGGCAAACTCCCACTGACTTAAATGTATGACTAGGGTCTGAGTAAAAATGGAATAAGGAACTCCGAATTTGTTTCCTGTTATTAATCTTTTGGAGAAAACATCATAGCACCTTTAACTTTCTAGCTGGAGAATTATCGGATATAGGCAAAAGGGACCTCAGTTTAAGACCTGCCTTGATAAGCAAACATGAAATTGGTACTAAAATATGCTCAGCATAGACACTGAAGAAAATGCATTTTATAATAGTATCAATGGCCCTCCTAGCATGAAAATGTCCTATAGAATCCTGGAGCTGCAACAGCTTAATAAGGCCCTATCAGAAAGAAGTCAGTAGTGGAACTGAGAAATTCTCAGTGGTCGCAAACCACAGAAGTTTGGGAAAGATTTTCTTTGGGGTTTCAGTTAATTGGAGTGTGATGTGTTTCAAATTTAGGGAGCTGTATTTCATTTTGGGGCACTCAGTTCAAATTTCCGACTGCTTTTTATTGGTTCCAAGAATTATGTTTCAGAACACAACAATAGTCCTATTGATTCTGCAGTGGAAACCACAAGGGATTAGTAGAAACCAAAGAAGATCAGATGAAATATTCTAGTGGAAAGTGCTGGAATTTTAACTAGGGGAGCTGAAGCAGGCTGTCCCTTGGAGCCCTTCTGGGTTCTGATGCTGCAAACGAAGGAGGGATGGAGGCAGCCATCTCTTCTGAAGATGTGGCAGGTAGAAGAGTGGGCTATCCAGGTACCCACCCTTGAAATACTCTGAAAGAGGGAGAAGGATTGGCAGCTGCCCCTAAAGACAGTAGAAGTGGGCTCAGTACAGTGCTAAAATGATGAAATGTAATGGCCTATGATATACAGGTCAGACTAGATGTTTTAATGGTCCCTTCTGGCCCTAAAGTCTATGAACATATGAAAGGGGTTTGCATGCCAAACCACATCCAAGAAGATGAAATACTCCGAGAGGGAGAGGGGGAATGAAAATGAAAATGACAAAGGGATGTGAGCTTGGGGCTGCTTGGTGAAAACAGAATCAAATGACTTGTATATACTTGTATTGGTGGAAGCAAATGACTTGTATATACTTGTATTGGTGAAAGCAAAACTGGGTCAAGCATATGCCAACAGGTGCATATATATAGGTACATATCTGCATTTTTGGCTAGTAGTGAAACTCCCAAATGAACTCAAGTGCCTGTGATAGGTTCTCTTGTGAAAGGTTCTCATAACTCTTGTCTGACATTGAATTTAATTTTTTTGAAATAATCTTTTAATTAAAAATGAACAAAAGTCAAGTATTGTTTAAATTCTTAATATCCTTGTGCCAAAATAAAATAAAAATATATTGAAAAAAGTATTTTTCCTCACTGCAGTGTTCATTAATGAACATGTCTAGTGGCAGTTGGAGCAGTACAAGGAATTTTGTAAAAATCCTAATTTAAAAAAAATTACAATTTACATTTTTATAGGACAGGGTTTTTTTTAATTTAGTTTCATTCACATTGCTGTCCTGAATACTAATCTCTGCTTTGCATTGTTTCTATCTGCATCCTTCCTGCCTAGCCAAAGCTCATTTGAACCCTTCAGCAAAATGAATTTTATTACTAGGCAGAGATATAATAGTTTAATTAAATCATCTTTGCAAAATTATCCTGAAAAATTATAAACACTGGCTCAAAACTCAGTCACCTGCTCTCACCATAATAATTAAAAGCTGAGCAGGCACTCAACTCATGAAATTTAGCCTCTCTTCAGCCTGGGAAATGTCTGTGAATAGATTGTGATTATTCATTATTCAAATTCACTTGACACATTTTTAATGAGATTCAACGCCATCTTTAATCCTATAGATATATTGGGAACAGTTCCCTTGGTGTATCTGAGCTTGTATCAGCTAGCTGGAGATGAGTCACACAAGCTATATGATATTCTTTGTGTTCTCTGATTGGATGAACATCTCTCTTATCAGGTGGAAGTTCTGGAACTCTAAATCTCTCAATAATTTAGGGAGAAGGCGCAGATAAATAGAATTATGGAATTTCAGAAATCTCACTCTCTCATCCACTCAGGCCTTTCTCAAGGGATTCTTCCTAGAACAATTTGGCTCCTGTAAAATGAATTTTCTGGGTGCAGAGGTTACAGCCAATATTTTCTCACTACATTCATGTAAAGACATTTTCTATATATTTGCAGTTCTAGTTGTGAAGGGTACTGTCAGATTATTGTCTAACTCATTTAACTGCCTAGGTCACATGCCAGGGCATGGAAAATTTCTTAGGATACTGGTCTCCTTCTGGTGTTAAGCAGTGTTTCATCCAGACCCAATACACCAAGAGCACTACATTTACTAGTTGGCAATTTTCTGTCATTTTCCCCCAGCCATTGTTACAAAATGTGCGTGTGTCTGTTCATAGTTGTAGCAGCAAAGGTAGTGGCACCCTGTCTTTTGGCTGCACCTAGCAATCTTATATGCTTTATGGTCCAGATATGAGCTTGCGCCCTAGCACTGCAGCTTTGGGACTGCATAAGCTGAAGATCTCTGAATAATAGCAGGGCTAGCAAGTGAACCTGCAGCCATATACATCCCAGCTTCAGTCAAGGTTAGAAAATCAAGCAGGTTGTGTGGCAGTTCCACCTGCCAACATCTGTCTAGGTCTGCTGGCCCTTTTTCTGGGCCTATTCTTTCCACCATCTGGCTCAGGCGCACTGACAACTGCCACGCAGAGATAAGCAAATCAGTTCACCTTGGCCACACTTATAGACAGCAGGAAGAGCCTTTCCATCACCTTCCTGCTTTGGGCCCTCACTCTTCCTTTGCTACTTCTGCCTCCATTCCCAGCCACTATGTGAGGAGTTATGTGAGGGCAGGAACCCTGGGAGAATAACATGAAGGGCAAAGGGGTCCAGGAGAGCTGGCTGTATTTTAAAGAATCCTTATTGAGGTTGCAGGAACAAACCATCCCGATGTGTAGAAAGAATAGTAAATATGGCAGGCAACCAGCTTGGCTAAACAGTGAAATCCTTGCTGATCTTAAAAGCAAAAAAGCTTACAAGAAGTGGAAGATTGGACAAATGACCAGGGAGGAGTATAAAAATATTGCTCAGGCGTGCAGGAGTGAAATCAGGAAGGCCAAATCACACTTGGAGTTGCAGTTAGCAAGAGATGTTAAGAGTAACAAGAAGGGTTTCTTCAGGTATGTTAGCAACAAGAAGAAAATCAAGGAAAGTGTGGGCCCCTTACTGAATGAGGGAGGCCACCTAGTGACCGAGGATGTGGAAAAAGCTAATGTACTCAATGATTTTTTTGCCTCTGTCTTCACGAACAAGGTCAGCTCCCAGACTGCTGCACTGGGCAGTACAGCATGGGGAGAGGGTGACCAACCCTCTGTGGAGAAAGAAGTGGTTCGGGACTATTTAGAAAAACTGGACGTGCACAAGTCCATGGGGCCGGATGCGCTGCATCCGAGGGTGCTAAAGGAGTTGGCGGGTGAGATTGCAGAGCCATTAGCCATTATTTTTGAAAACTCATGGCGATCGGGGGAGGTCCCAGATGACTGGAAAAAGGCTAATGTAGTGCCCATCTTTAAAAAAGGGAAGAAGGAGGATCCGGGGAACTACAGGCCAGTCAGCCTCACCTCAGTCCCTGGAAAAATCATGGAGCAGGTCCTCAAGGAATCAATTATGAAACATTTAGAGGAGAGGAAAGTGATCAGGAACAGTCAGCATGGATTCACGAAGGGGAAGTCGTGCCTGACTAACCTAATTGCCTTCTATGATGAGATAACTGGCTCTGTGGATGAGGGGAAAGCAGTGGATGTGTTATTCCTTGACTTTAGCAAAGCTTTTGATACGGTCTCCCACAGTATTCTTGCCCCCAAGTTAAAGAAGTATGGGCTGGATGAATGGACTGTAAGGTGGATAGAAAGCTGGCTAGATCGTCGGGCTCAACGGGTAGTGATCAACGGCTCCATGTCTAGTTGGCAGCCGGTTTCAAGCGGAGTGCCCCAAGGGTCGGTCCTGGGGCCGGTTTTGTTTAATATCTTTATTAATGATCTGGAGGATGGTGTGGACTGCACTCTCAGCAAGTTTGCAGATGACACTAAACTAGGAGGCGTGGTAGATACACTAGAGGGTAGGGATCGGATACAGAGGGACCTAGACAAATTAGAAGATTGGGCCGAAAAAAACCTGATGAGTTTCAACAAGGACAAGTGCAGAGTCCTGCACTTAGGACGGAAGAATCCCATGCACTGCTACAGATTAGGGACCGAATGGCTAGGTAGCAGTTCTGCAGAAAAGGACCTAGGGGTCACAGTGGACGAGAAGCTGGATATGAGTCAACAATGTGCTCTTGTTGCCAAGAAGGCTAACGGCATTTTGGGCTGTATAAGTAGGGGCATTGCCAGCAGATCGAGGGACGTGATCGTTCCCCTTTATTCGACATTGGTGAGGCCTCATCTGGAATACTGTGTCCAGTTTTGGGCCCCACACTACAAGAAGGATGTGGAAAAATTGGAAAGAGTCCAGCGGAGGGCAACAAAAATGATTAGGGGTCTGGAGCACATGATTTATGAGGAGAGGCTGAGGGAACTGGGATTGTTTAGTCTGCAGAAGAGAAGAATGAGGGGGGATTTGATAGCAGCCTTCAACTACCTGAAGGGGGGTTCCAAAGAGGATGGAGCTCGGCTGTTCTCAGTGGTGGCAGACGACAGAACAAGGAGCAATGGTCTCAAGTTGCAGTGGGGGAGGTCCAGGTTGGATATCAGGAAAAACTATTTCACTAGGAGGGTGGTGAAACACTGGAATGCGTTACCTAGGGAGGTGGTGGAGTCTCCTTCCTTGGAGGTTTTTAAGGCCCGGTTTGACAAAGCCCTGGCTGGGATGATTTAGCTGGGAATTGGTCCTGCTTTGAGCAGGGGGTTGGACTAGATGACCTCTTGAGGTCCCTTCCAACTCTGATATTCTATGATTCTATGATTCTATTGTTGCTAGGGCTATTGTTTTGGAGCTCATTATTCCCCTCTGATTCTCTCTCTACTCCCCTCACCTACCTCCTCCCCTCACACTCCCAAACCCACAAAGCAATTACGAACAAAATGTACAAATGCTCATACAAAGCACGTTTAAAACTCATTATCTCTGAGTCTTAACATTTTTTTGTGAGGATCCATGTGAGCCAAACTCAACTGGTTTAATGTGCATGGAATTGAACACAAAAGTACATTCACTCCTTAATTCAAGCAAACAGTCAAGGAAAGATACTCCTAGTATTTTGTGCATCTCTATGAGAACTTGATCCAAAGTGCACTGAAGTCAATCCAAAGATTCTGACTGACTTCAATGGGCTTTGGATCAGGCCAATAATAATCATAATGTGAAAATTGATGATAATGTAACAGCTTGTCTGTCAAAACAAATTAATCGCCTCAGGTGACTGAGTGAGTAGATTTTTTTTAAGGCTGCGTGGGAATATTACAAGGCATACAGACAGTGGCTGAATCCAATGGCTGCTGTCTGCTCCTTTCTAGGTGGCTGATGTACCTGTGTTATCCTGATGGGAAAGCCAGAAGAGGTACGCTTTGATCAAGATATTTGAGAGATGACCTTTTGCATTATAAAATTACAAACACTACACATGTAAATATGAAATAATAAATATTTGAAATTGCAATAATAATCATACTTTCTACTAGTGCAATGGGAGATGGGGAATGATGGGTTCTCTTTGAGGAATTCCTGTGCCACTATGGATTCCTACAGGATGATTTCTCTTTAAAATTTGATGGAAACCAGGCAACACCAGGAGAATGACATCAACCTGAATCCATTTGGGCTCTCCTGTTAAATTATAGTATGAGGATTTGACACTTGACCAGGGTTGACACTGGCTTCTCTGTAACAACTGCATTACAGATTGCAACATCCCATATAATTCAGAAACAACCCCCCAGGATTACAATAAAGTATAAGGGATTTAACATATGATGGCCTACCAAAATACTAAAAGAACACATTTCAAGGATGGCTTAACTCTCCATCTCAAAACATAATACTTGGAAGAAGAATATTAATACCATATTGGATGCAGGTCTCAGACCTTTACCTTTGTGGCAGCATCAAAACATACAAAGCCCATGCCAAAGTCAATGGTAAGCCCCATAAGATGACTCTCCAAAACACAGGCATATGTCTTGCACTGCAAAAATCAGAAAACACAGTTACTATACTAAGTAGCACTGCACTTGTCTATTAGCTCCAGTAAGTTCTCTTTGTTTGCTTCAATGCACACATCTCAAAATTATTGTCAGAGAAAGGATTGTGTATATGTATTAGGTCAATTTCATCCCTGATGTAGTTCAAATTAGTGGATTTACACCAGAAAGGAAATTGTGCCAATACAATAGAAAGAGCCTTTCATTTCATTTAAAAAAAAAAACACAACAACCATAATTCAACAGTAATTGTAATGGATTACTGTAGCAACTGATAAAAAGAAAGTCTCATTTTATAGCTAGATTTTTTAAATGATTTTAGAAGATAAAACAGAGTACCATCACTATACCTTCTTATATCCAGATTTAGAATAAATAACTGTGTTTGCAAAGAAATTCTGTTTGAGATACTGTTTGCTTTTTTGTTATCTGCTCAACCTCAGTGGTACAATATGGTGAAAAATAATTTATGCAATCAAAAGAGAACTTTCAGTGTCGACTAACAGACAATATGTAGCTCTAACCATAAGCTTCTATGGGAAAACCTTGACATTTTAAATGGCATTCATTCTTCGGTTTCTTTTTTTAAGAACATGACATTTTGATATATGACATAAGAAATCAATTAGTGACATTTTCTTGATCAAACTGAGCTCTCTACTTCAAAGCATGCTTCAGGTTCGTAATGGCAAGCTTGCATTGTTCAACACAAATTCTGATTTTCCTTGTCAAAGATATTTAATTATGTCAAAATCTAATGCACCAAAGTGCTTTAAAAGACCATGTTTCACACAGCTGCATCACAAGGGAAATGTTTATGGGAATTTTACTTTTCAGATTAAAGTCAGAGACAATTAAATTCCCCAATATCTTTGAGCTGAAGACCCTAAGCAAGAGCACAGATTGCAGGATTTTTCATTTTCATCCAGTTCATGGATGTTAATACAATCTGCACACTGTGTCACAGGACTGAATATTAATTATTAATATTGACATAAGTTGGTTATTGTTGTATTGTCTTTATGAAGATACTTATTTCTATGGAACTGTGACTATCAATGAATAATAAATAAATAGCATTTATTAACATTTATCTTTATCAAGAAACAACCCACCAAAAACACTATCTTATTTTTCTCATGGTGCTGGATTCAGAGCTACCCCAGGTGTGGACACCATAGGTGAGTTCCTGGCCCCACTGAAGTTAATTGGAACATCTTCTAAGACTTTTGTCCCAAAATGTAAAAGCATGGGAGTTGTGGTGTTCAGAGCTTCCAAAAGCAAGGCCATGTTTAGTTAGTGCCTGAATATGGATTTAAGGGTTTACTTTGAGAAACCCTGGTTTGGAAATGTTGACCTTATTGTCTCCTTAAATACAGAAACTTAGGATAGAATTTTCAAAAGTGATCAGTGTTGGCCTAACTCTGAAGACAATGGGAGTTTTATCATTTACTTCAGTAGGACCAGAGTTAAGCTGACGCTGAGTGTTTTTGAAAATCTTACCTTTAATATTTTAGTGGTTATGTGTGTCCTGGTGTATTATTGCATCTTTAAACAATTTGCACTGAAATATGTTATATAGCAGGAAACCTGACAATGACAAACACAGAGTAATTTTCATAGTACAAACACAATAAAAGTCAAGAGCTAGGGTATTTGATGGTTGTGGAAAATATGAATTGCAGATATTCATATCACATCTTTTGACATTTTTGTTACTGTAAATACCATTGATTCACATGAACGAAGTGTTATTTCGACATTAACATTGCACCATATAAGGGGCACCCTAAATAAATAAACACATACACACACACTCTTATTTATTTACAGCTACAAACGGGATGGCTTTACTCTTTGAAACACACTTAAATGGGCAGCCCCCTGAATACAACGACCACAAACTACATCTTCTTTGTGGAAAAGTTATTCTGCTCTAAAAAGATGAACCGTGAACACCTGCTTCTTAAATTGCAGGAAACATTTATTACTTGGTATACTATTCTAGGATTTGAACACTGACTTTTTGAAAACTTTAAGATAAGTATATTTTGTGGTACTGAAATAATTGCATCTTGTTTTGTTAATATGCTGGCTGATATATAGGTGCACTACTTTTCTCTCCAGGGTGGAATATGGTGACAGCTGCATCAAGGCACATACCATAGCTGTTAGATAACTTGTACAAGCACATCACATAATTCAAGTTTTCAGCTTCAAATATGCAGACCGCTAGCACCTAAACTAAAGTAACATCTCCATTAGTTGTCATTAGGACAGATATGAAATTTTTATGCCAGCCTCTAGACAGAGTGAGAGAAATGATAGAATAGTCTAGTTCATTCCAGTAGGGAGAAGTTGTACACACACACTTCAGCCATTCAACCATGAAAAATGTGAACTGCAATTTATTTTGATGTGATCCCATTCATTAAAAAGGTTAACTAATGCTATGTTAGAAAACTCCCACTTTTATTAAAAAATCAGGGTTTCATTTTGTAGGTTTACCTTCATATTTTATTTGTTGTGTTTGCAGAAGTGAGAGGCAGTTTTCACTGTAAATGTATTGTAAAAATGCTATTATATTATAAACATTAAAACTTTCCCCCCTGGGTCAAACAAAGGGGGGGAAAAGATGATTTTAGCTTTGGCAATGTTTCATCCCATTGAGAGAAAAAATGGGTTCACATTTGTAAAGTAATACATTTCACACTAGATCAGATTTATGAATTCCCAAATATTGAAAATCCCTCAGGTTTTGCACGCAAAGCAAAAATTGGTAGCTGCAGAGTTCTATTATCAACTCACTACAACATGTATAACACAACAACAACTGCTTTATTTACATTGCTCCAGCTACCTTAAGTAAACATGAAAACTACACTGAGGACTAAAATTTGTCCAAAAGACAACATCTCAGATTGGGAATAACAGTCTGCTCTAACCGAGCTGACGTCCTATTCCAACAGCATAATTAGCAACTCCACCTACATGGAAGATCAGCCTCAATCTATCACTTCAGACTAAGGTTTCCGCTCATCATTTTTACTCCGCGAAATCCTGCAGAGGTATCTAAAACACAATTAGCAAAGTAAAAAAAAAAAGGGTAAAAATTATAATGGCCTTTGACCAAATGAGACTTTAAGCTCATTGGGACAGGAGCCCTCTTTTGTTCTGTGTTTGTACAGCAGCGATCACAATGTGGTCCTGATCCAGGATAACTAGGGCTCACAGGCACCGTAGTAATACAAATAATAATCATTATTATTGAATTGTTGCAGTGAGTTTGGAATATGCACTATAGGATAAAGGTAAACTAGTTAACTCTATTTATTCTGGATGTCTTCTCAGATTGAATTTCTCTGCTGTCTTTAATTCAGCTCCTCCTTCATGAACTTGGAGAGAATAAAATGAAGAACACTACCCAGGTGCATGGAGAATGCCGAAGTTATTACAGCTTTAAGACAAACCTTAAAGATGTACTAAAAGCTATAACAAACCTTGGAATGATTTCACATTGATTATTGGTTTCCTACACAAAAACATGCAACCTTGTAAAAAATGTATCCCACATAAACAGCCACAAAATATTTCCTCTCTCAGTCCCAGTGCATTCCCACAGTATGGAATCTTAAGCTGAGTCCATGAATAATTCAGGAGCTCAGCTCCACAAGATGACAGCCCAAAGCATTATGTTCCTCAGACCCTACGCCCTCAGTTCACACTACAGTTCCAAGGAGGTGTTTAAATTATGGAAGGCGTGATGTGCTGTGAGCTTATTGTAAGCTATTTCTGAAGCTTGGAGAACCTGAAAACACTTGGGTTATAGGTTCAAGAATCAATTCAGACTTTAAAACTCAACTTTTCAAGCACAAAACTTCCATGGGGGCAAACTTTAAAATGTAATCACAAGGCAGGCTACACAATACTCATCTTCTGGATTGAACAGCTATCATAAAAACAAGAATGATAGTAAGAAAGCACATAAAGGAAGCCCATAAAGCAAGGAATGAAACATTCAACATAAACTAGTAGGGACTTCAAGAGAGACTGTCAGCCGCATTCAGTTGATTTCAGTTAATTTGAACACTACTATAAATGCTGCAGATGTCTTGGGTTTTTCTCACACTTTAAAAAAATGCTATAAGACAACAGGGAAAAGGATTTTTTCCCCCCAACTATCTATGTGACTTCTGTTTTTTCTTTAAATATCTAATTATACGCATGGATGTTCCTTATTGCTCTATAGAAAACTAATTAACTATAACATACTCTACAAAGGCACCTCTACAGTATTATAAATTGCATGACATGTTAATGGAAAACTGCTATCAACTTTATTGTTTATTTGTCTTCCTGAAACCTTAATTTTTCCTAAAGGAAGTTTGTTCTTTACTTGTATATTAGAAGCTGCAGAAGCTATGAACTTAGGTCACATTTCAGCAAGGTACCTATCTGGGGCTCACGAGTAGTCCCATTGACTTTAGTGGCATTTCTCACATGCTAGAAGTGTGGCAAGTGCTTAAGTACCTTGCTGAATTGTGGTCTTAATCAGGTATATTTTTAAATAACTCTATCTGTAAAACTCTATGGACTGTATTACTTGCTGTTGTAAATTGGCATAGCTCCATTTACTTCTATATATGCAAATAAGACACTGAATGCAGTTACCCATTTGCTTGTGTATGCGACTGCATAGAGGCTTGACTTTAAATATAAATATAATTATTATTTGAGAGTGCCCATTTATAATTTTCTGATCACCCATCCATGAGACCGCATTTTGATTTGAACGTAGCTCTTTCCTTGTCACAGAATGATGAGACTCATTGGCATTTTGTAGAGACCAATCATGCCACTTCTCAACTAACACTGACAATCTTGTGTGTGTTTGATGATAAATGTGCAACAAAATTGTGGGAGGAAGGATTAAGTCACAAACTACTGAAAGAAAATTAGAGCAAACTAAATGTAATTCAGGTATTGGAATTGGCATCTTACCCATCTCCTTTCCCCCCCCCCCTTATTGGGATGTAGGAAAAAGTTCACATATAACACTAAAAGTGTACATACAAAAGATGAAACTGATTCTGTCAATTTTAGGTTTCAGTCAATTTCACAAATGATAAAATATTTTACTGTTGATAATTCAGTTTCTCACATTTGCTATAGCCAAAATGCACCCTTGGCACGTAAAAAATATTCTCAGCTCAATGAAGACAAGATATGCTGATCACAGTGGGGAAATGTGGGAATAAGACTGTTAGAAGAGGTATTATTGAGGACACTGGAGCATATTGAATACATTTGAAGTATAAAATCTAAGAAGTAGAGCCAAAAATCAGAAGTGGCACAGCAGGTACCCATATAAGAAGAGACAAAATTGAAGTAACTTGAGTGCTGATGGTTATTATAGATGTTTTGTTATATTTTCTTTTGTGGAATGCCCTGTAGTGCAGTTACAAACAGTGCCTCAGGTAATGATATGAGAAGTAAGAGGTATCATGAGTATTTCTGAATTAGGAGATTATTTGTTTTTTGTTTTATTTTTTTAATAGAGTGAAACTGCATTTACATTTTCCAGCACAGTAATGAAAGTTCAAACTATTCCTCTAAAATGTAACAGAAAGTAACATTTTTAAGTTAAAAATTGGCATTTCTGAGATTAACGGAAATAGCTATATGCATGAAAAGTGACAGCACTTCTACCAGTTTTATAAATTAACCTTATTTCATCTCAGCACTGATGGTTTTGAGATCAGGAGGGTGTTACCACATATAAACATTTAACATTTTGTTTAAACAAGAAGTGCCAGATGTTCAAATGAGGGCACAAATGATGTATACATAGAAACTTGTCTTGGAGCACACATCAGCATGTACATATACCAAATAGGGGCGGCATCTAACACTTATATGCCCAAATATTCTACTGATATGCAAATATGATTTTTTTATGGGTGCAGCTGGAAGAGTAATCATGGCAACATCTTTGCAGATGTGTCCAGAGTGATGTTTTTCTGATTGCGATATCAACATTACAGCTAGGAATGGGTGAATCAGAAAGGACTTGGAACTTTTTTTTATATTTTAACACAAACTATAATGCACTATTGGTCATCTTAATTTCACAGTAAAATGCTGATTGGGCATCAAATATTACCCAGCCTGATCTAGAATCATACCTATAGAATAGTCCGCTACTAATCTCTACTCTGGTATCACATACTCCCCACTCTGGCACCTGATAATTAAAAAGAAATTGCAACAAACAAAAAATGTATGAAGAAAACAAAACAAAACAAAAGTGTTAGGTTCACTTTTGCTCTCACATTAGTGCAACACCTATTAACTACAATGAGAGTTTAATCCTTGTAAGTGAGGTCAGAATTGGGTCCTTTATATCACCTGATTGGACAGTACAAACAGCTGTGTTACCTCCCCACTGTTTAAAGACTCTCTCTCCTGTTTTTCTTCTGTCCCTACTTTGCTCATTGCCTTTTGTCATTATTTATTGAGTTACCTATCCATGGTAATAAAAAGCAGAAATTTGATGTGGGTAAGAATGTCCTATGAGCCTTTGATTACAAACTCCATAGGAAAGGTGACAGTGTCTTCTTGTACTTAGATTTGAGTAATATAGAGAAACGGTAGATAGACATATAATCAAAACACCAGGAACAACTAGGACACTGTATAGTTACTATAATAACAACATGCGTAATCCATTAGAAGGTTAGATGTTTCCATCTCATTTGGCTTTTTTTCTTATTAATTTCCATCCCTGACAAACACTTATTAATGTTCCAAAACACAGGCATTATGGCAGCTGTCTCACCTGAATTCGTTCAACTTCTAAAAAAGTTGCTGTTTGGAAGGCTTTTTCCCACAGGGTTAGGTCACACTCTAACTCCACAGAAAAGTAGAGGTCCTCTCCAGATTCAGATTGGACACCGAAGCAGTGTTTCCGACGATCCAACAGATCACTGTCCTGATGAAAACCTGAAGTTATATAATCTGGCATATATAATTAATATTTCTTACTGTAAATATCTATGCCTCAAATTTAACATTATAATTGGGCATTGCTAACTTTATACATACTGCATTAGTAGGTGAAAGTTCAGGAATTGCAAAGGAAGGCTTGGGCCTAAATGTTGACATCTGAAGGAATTTGAAACAAGACGTTATGTTGAGAGCTGTGCATTTTATCAACATACTGTACTAGGATTTACAGAAAACCACAAGCATAGCTTTCAACATCTCAACAAGCTATTTCTCATAAAGGGTACAATAGATTTTTTCTTTTTTAGTAATGAAGCGTCTATAAAATATGTCTTCTATTTATCCACAGAAGAGGTCAAGCACAAAGTAAGATGTGACTCTTTAAACTACTCTTCCAACCACACCAATGTACCCCACTGTACCCCACCAATGGAGCGAGAGAATACTTCAGTGTAAATTGTAATTCTGTCCTTGCCTCTCTACTGAGACCACCAGGAAAGAGTCCATATTTGTGCTAGTTTACTAAATCCAGTATTAAAAGGTATACACTGTTACAGCCAGCCAAAAGAGATTTTTGTTCATCCCAATAGCAGAATTGCTCTCTTTAGAATTGTTTGTCCATAATTTAAGATCCAGAGAGAGCAGATTACATAGACTACCAAGACAGACATTTGATATCAGACTGTAAAAAAATATAGCATTAAATAGTTGACAGGATTTATAATTGAGAAACTTGCAATGAAATCCACCATTAAAAATTTTTATCTATGTATTTTTTAAACAGCACTTTGAAAAACAGGAACATTGTGGGTTAAAATTCTGGCACACAGTTTGCACAAACACACTTGTGAAAACAAGAAAAGAAGCACTCAGAAGGATCACAGTGCAACAAATTCATTGTCACAAATGACAGGCAACAAGGTCACCACCTAAACTGAGCACATATGGCATCAGGGATAAAAATAAATGCTTTTGGCTCTCAAGGCGAGTGGTCATATCTTATATTGGACCAACTTCTGTTGGTAGGAGAGACAAGCTTTCGAGCTTAGACAGAGCTCTTCCTCCACCAGCTGAATTAAAGGGAAGTCTCGATTAGCTACAGTTCATTAGTGTCTGTACCCACTGTACACCAGATATTAGAGAGTGACTTAGTGTGTGATTCAAAACCTACTGAAGTCACAAGGAGTCTTTCCATTTACATCAGATAGCAATAGATCAGGCCCATAAACACAGACATTTGAACTACAACCACACAGGGAGTAGGTACTCAGATACCATGGAAATGTGATGGCAGTTGTGAACTGCATACATTCTCGGAGGCTCAGATCCTCAACTGGTGTAAATCAGCATAGATCTTTAAAAGACAATGGAGTCATGATGACTTACATCAGCATAGGATCTGGTTCTCTGCATGTAAGAGAGCACAGTGTGAAAATACAATGTACAAAATACAACATTCGTGCATGCACATTTACAAACTATACATAGATCTTCCACATACTAGACTATTTAGGATGTTTCAAACTTCTCATGGAATAACATTCGCCTGAATTGACATATTTATGTAGGACTTGTAAGATTGATTATCTACCCAAACTATCATGGTAATATATGGTTAGAGCCTGAGAACTGAACACAACACGTGACAAAAAGATCAATTATTACTTTGGGACAGAATCACTTTCCCGTTCCTTTGCTTTTGCACCATTCAGGCAGTGTAAAAAGTGAGAAGCCCACCAGTCAGTCCCTTTGTGGGATGTCCCCTGGCCTGGAGGGTCTCCCAAGAGGGTGTAGAGCTGACATAGCTAGCTTCCTCTACCCTCTGGTATGGGGGGTGAGGGAAGGAGATTGGCTGGAATGCTCTGCACTCTGGCTATCCTCAACTGCTGTCTGATTCTTCAGGGACCACAGCCAACAGAGACAAGTTAGAGCAGCACTCTATAGTATTCTAGCCTGCACTGGGGCTGAGGGAAAGAATCTGTTTGTTGGTCCTCAGTTTCTCTTTTTCTCCTGTACGGTGTTGCTCTAGATGACTGAGGGCAGGTCTTCACTACAGGGGTGGGGGAAGTGTCGATTTAAGATACGCAAATTCAGCTACACGAATAGCGTAGCTGAATTTGACGTATCGCAGCTGACTTACCCCGCTGTAGGGACAGCGGCAAAATTGACCACTGCGGCTTACCACCTCCGCTGGTGGAGTAAGAGCGTCGATTCGTGGATCGATTGTTGCGTCCCAACGAGACGCGATAAATCGATCCCCAAGAGGTCGATTTCTACCTGCCGATTCAGGCGGGTAGTGTAGACCTAGCCTGAGGGAAGGAGGGAGGGATGTCATCCTTAGCCAGGTTCACACAGAGCCAGTTGAACTATCCTGCTGTCTCTGGGCTCTCACTGATGGGTAGGTAAGCAGGCAATGGGAGTAGCCTGAACTACTTCCCTCCTTTCCCTTTGATGGAACAGTCAGACACCAGGCAAGTTGTACAACAGCTGAACCAGGGAAGGGACAGCAGCTACTCAAGACCGCCCTAAGTTCACACTAGAACTGCTCCTGGAACTGCAGGGAAGTAGTGGGAGACTACTGGCGAGGTGACAACCCCTATGCTTCTCTCCATAGTGAAAACATTCCAATTTAAAAACTTGTAGAGCACCACTTAGCAATCTCATTTTTCAATAATAATCAAATACTAATTTTCTTAACAGCTACCTCAGAGGCCAGAAGTTAGAGCCCAAGGGCCATAAGTGTCCCCCAATCCCCAGATTGGACACCCCTGGGTTAGAGGGACAAATCATAACACTTTTATACTTGGATGGTAGAAAAGAACCCAAAATAAACATTATCCCAAAATGTGCACATACTTCTAACAACTTAGAAGGTACATGGAATTGAATCTATCACCATCATATTTAGAACACTGATAAATAAGGCTAAGATTTTGTCACAGTTATTTTTAGTAAAAGTCACGGACACGTCACAGGCAACAAACAAAATGTCACGGAGCCCGTGACCTGTCCATGACTTTTACTACAAATAACCATACAAGTTGCGTGACAGAGGTGTACAGCCCGGGCTGCAGCCCCCACCGCGGGGCAGGAGCGCCTGGCCCAGGCTGCGGCCCCCACCATGGTGCAGGAGCCCACGGTCCCGGCTGCGGCCCCCGTTGCAAGCCGCAGGGCAGGAGCTGCCCTCACCAGGGGGCAGGAGCACACAGCCCCAGCTGTGGTCCCCATTGCGGGGCTATGTGGGGAGCATAGCCACAGCTTCAGCCCTGGCTTCAGCTGCAGACAGATGAAGAAATCACGACGGTCCGATAAATTCACTGAATCCGTGACTGCTGTGATTGTCATGACTAACTCGTAGCATTACTAATAAATAACATATTAACTATTGAAAACACTCCTGTAACTCTTGTCCAATGACAGTAATACCGCTGCACGTACAGTCCTAACAAGTTTATTTGAAAGCGTATTAGTGTTAGATGTTTACACCACATATTGTACCAGGGCAGTAACCACGACAGGGTGAATGGGGCAGCCACCCAGGGCACAAAGCCAGGGGAGGGAGGCTGAAAAATGGGATGGATGAAAAAAGAAATGGTAGGAGGCAGAGCCCTGCAGTGGGACTGGGATCCACGGGTCCCATTACTATACTTGCTACCCTTACTTTTGTACTGCTGCGGATGGTGGCAATACCATGCCACCCTTACTTCTACGCTGCTTCTCATGGCAGTGCTGCCTTCACAGCTGGGTGGCTGGAGAGTGGTGGTTGCTGGCCAGGCATCTAGCTCTGAGGCAGCGCTGCGGCCAACAGCAGTGCAGAAGTAAGAACGGCATGGTATGGTAATGGGACCCATGAGGTCCCAGTCCTGCTGCAGAGCTGTACCTCCTACCATTTTATTCGCCCATCACATTTTTCCACCCCTGCTCCCCCAGCTTTGCACCCTGGGCGGCTGCCCTGCTCACCCCACCCTGGTTATGGCCCTGATGGATACAACTGTGTTGAGAATTTTAAGAAAAAACACATTTCAGAGCAGAAAATTGGGATTTTTTAAAACTTTCATAACTGACATAACAAGCACAGATGTGCCAGGGCTATGAACTACCAAGCCTAGCAGTGCTAGGACTGAGCCCAGGCAGCCCTCCCCCCCCCAAAAAAATTAAGCACAGAATAGCATACAGAGGGACAGGAGAATAGTGCCTATCTTCACAAGGTTGGATTTAACACATCCGGGTTTCATGGCCACACTCATATAAGGCCTGGTCTACACTAGGAGGTTATGTCGAATTTAGCAGCGTTAAATCAAATTAACCCTGCACCCGTCCCCACAACGAAGCTATTTAGTTTGACATAGAGGTCTCTTAAATTCAATTTCTGTACTCCTCCCCAACGAGGGGAGTAGTGCTAAATTCGACATGGCCATGTCGAATTAGGGTAGGTGTGGATGGAAATCGATGCTAATAGCTCCGGGAGCGATCCCACAGTGCACCACTCTGTTGACGCTCTGGACAGCAGTCCGAGCTCGGATGCTCTGACCAGCCACACAGGAAAAGCCCCGGGAAAATTTGAATTCCTTTTCCTGTCTGGGCAGTTTGAATCTCATTTCCTGTTTGGACATCGTGGCGAGCTCAGCAGCACTGGCAACAATGCAGAGTTCTCCAGCAGAGGTGACCATGCAATCTCAGAATAGAAAGAGGGCCCCAGCATGGACTGATCGGGAAGTCTTGGATCTGATCGCTGTGTGGGGCGATGAGTCCGTGCTTTCGGAGCTGCGATCAAAAAGACGGAATGCAAAGATCTACGAGAAGATCTCAAAAGCCATGACAGAGAGAGGATACAGCCGGGATGCAACGCAGTGCCGCGTGAAAATCAAGGAGCTGAGACAAGCGTACCAGAAGACCAAAGAGTCAAACGGACTCTCCAGATCCCAGCCCCAGACATGCCGTTTCTATGACACACTGCATTCCATTCTAGGTGCGGCTGCCACCACTACCTCACCACTGACCGTGGACTCTGTGGATGGGATATTGTCGACGGCCGCTTACTCGGAGATGTTAGCAGACGGGGAAGATGAGGAAGGTGATGAGGAGGACGAGGCAGTCGACAGCGCTTGCATCACTGATTTCCCAGACAGCCAGGATGTCTTCATCACCCTCACAGAGATCCCCTACCAACCATCCCCAGGTGTTAACCCGGACCCTGAATCAGGGGAAGGATCAGTCAGTGAGTGTTTTAAACATGTAAACATTTATTTTGAACAGAACAGGAATATTAACAATGGGTTTTTCATGATTACTTTGCCCTAGGCGCTTAACGTTTTAGTCCTTGGCAGTGCAACTACTGCAAAAGAATCTAACAATGTCCGGTTTATCATGATTAGTTTGCCCTAGGCGCTCTACTTTTTAGTCCTTGCCAGTGCAGCTACTGGAAAAGAAGGTCTATATGTCCAGGGATAGAGCTGAAATCCTCATGGGACATCTCCACGAAGCTCTCCTGGAGGTAATTGGAAAGCCTTTGCATGAGGTTCCTGGGGAGAGCGGCCTTATTGTGTCCTTCGTGGTAGGAAACTTTTCCGCGCCAGGCTATCATCAAGTACTCTGGGATCTTTGCCTTGCAGAGCAGCATACGGCCCTGGTTTTTGCTGGCTTTCATGCAGCATGCGTTCTTTCTCGGTCTCAGAAATCCTCAGCAGAGTGATGTCGCTCATGGTGACCTGCTTAGAATTAGGGGAATGTTACTATTGGGACTGCTTGCCTGTTCCTTTACAGAACTGTCACCGGTGGTTTACAGCCACGCGGTGGAGGCGGGAGAGGGGCAGCATACAGGGATCTTTCCCGGGGACAGCAATGAGGGGGTGGGACAGGGGCAGAGTTCATGCTTGCCGGATTGCCGGCAGCAGGAACTGGCCAACGATAGGAGCATTGCTTTGAACGTGAAAGGAGGGCACTGCTATAATTTAAGTTTTAAGCAGCCAAAAGCCTATGGTTTACCATGTCAGCCTGCTACCCGAATTCCGCTGTCCTGCCCCGCTTGTCTGATCTCCACTGCAAGACCCCAGGCACTGAATGCGAAGGCCGAAAATTCGACCTTGTCCTGAGTGCGCATGTGATAGGTGCTGTGCATGGTCTTGTTCACAGAGAAAGACTATGTTCATTGTTCACAAAAAATTATCTTTGTGAGGAATTCACTCCCTTTTTCCCATCCCACAGCTGCGACTGTCTCCCGACCTACCCTGGCATCCCCCTCCCAGAGGCTGGCGCAGATTAGGCGGAGAAAGAAAAGGACATGGGACGACATGTTCTCAGAACTTATGGGCTGCTCCCGAGCCGATGCGGCCCAGCAGACCCAGTGGAGGGAGAACATGTCGCAATACCAGCGAGCACACAGCGAACGGGAGGAGAGGTGGCGGCAGGAAGACCAGCAGGTGACTCAAACGCTGCTTTGACTAATGAAGGAGCAAACGGACACGCTCTGGTGCCTTGTGGATGTTCTGCAGGACCGGAGGCAGGAGGACAGAGCCCCGCTGCAGTCTCTCTCTAACCGCCCTCCCCCGCCACAAACTCCCATACCCCCCTCACCCAAAGCCCCAAGAAGGAGGGGTGGCAGGGGCCATGAAAACTGTCACTCCACCCCTGCAGACTGCTCAAGTACCAGAAGGCTCTCATTCCCAAAAATTTGATAAGTCCTTTCCTTCCCGCCTCACTCAAGCCCCTGTCCCAGTTTCATCTCCTAACTGTGTAGTTGCTAATAAAAGATACGTTTCTGTTAATTACTGTTTCCATCATGTTCTTTTAGGGGAGAGTGTGTTTGAAGGGGGGAAGGGGGTTCGTAATTGGAGAGGACAGTCACCTTTACCAGGGTACAGACACGGGGGCAGGTTCAGGAGAAGGTCACACACGCATTGTAGTCACTAGGCACCCTGGTCAGTCTGGGAGGTGGTTTTCATGTTCGGGCCATGCAACTTTGTGGCGGGGGAGGGCGGTTAGAGATCTTATGCAGCGGTCCTTATCCTGGATCACAGAGCCATGCAGCAGAGGATCTGTAACCTTCCTCCCCAGCCACAAAGTCACATAACCCCCACACACAGAGTCCCGAAAAGGAGGGATGGCAGGCTCCGTTGAAATAACCAGTCCACCACTGCGGACCACTCTCGGAGCAGGAGCCTGTCATTCCTCGAGTTTAGAAGCGTTCTTTCCATCACTATGCCCGCTCCCCACCACAGTCTGCGTCCCAGTTTCAACACTTTACCGCGAAATCTGTAATAAAGAAAATGGTGTTCATTAACAAAGTTCCATTTATTTTATTTTTAAACGTGTGTTGGAAGGGGGGGAATGGGGTATGTAGCTGGAGAGGATAGTCAACAGTAAGTGGGTAAAGAAACGGCGGCAGGTTCAGCTTCTCTTTAAACAAACTTAATAGTCACAGGTTACCCTGCTCACTGAGGAACCTAGCTTTCAAAGCCTCCCGGATGCACAGCGCGTCCCACTGGGCTCTTCTAATCGCACGGCTGTCTGGCTGGGCGTAATCAGCAGCCAGGCTATTCGCCTCAACCTCCCACACCGCCATAAAGGTCTCCCCCTTGCTCTCACACAGATTGTGGAGCACACAGCAAGCTGCTATAACAATGGGGATATTGGTTTCGCTGAGATCAGAGTGAGTCAGTAAGCTTCTCCATCTCCCCTTGAGACATCCAAAAGCACACTCCACCACCATTCTGCACTTGCTCAGCCGGTAGTTGAAGAGTTCTTTTTCAGTGTCCAGGGCACCTGTATAGGGCTTCATGAGCCAGGGCATTAGCGGGTAGGCTGGGTCCCCGAGGATCACTATAGGCATCTCCACATCCCCAACAGTTATTTTCTGGTCCGGGAAGTAAATACCTTCCTGCAGCCGTCTAAACAGACCAGAGTTCCTGAAAACACGAGCGTCATGAACCTTGCCTGGCCATCCGACGTTGATGTTTGTAAAACGTTCCCTATGGTCCACCAGTGCTTGCAGCACCATTGAAAAGTAGCCCTTTCGGTTAATTTACTGGCTCGCCTGGTGGTCCAGTCCCAGGATAGGGATGTGAGTTCCATCTATTGCCCCACTGTATTTTGAGAATCCCATCGCGGCGAAGCCATCTATGATGACCTGGATGTTTCCAAGGGTCACTACCTTTGACAGCAGTAGCTCAACGATTGCGTTGGCTACTTGCATCACAGCAACCCCCACGATAGATTTGCCGACGCCAAAGTGGTTTGTGACTGACCGGTAGCTGTCTGGCGTTGCAAGCTTCCAGAGGGCTATGGCCACTCGCTTCTGGACAGTTAGGGCTGCTCGCATCCTGGTGTCCTTGCGCTTCAGGGCAGGGGGCAACAACTCACAAAGTTCCAGGAAAGTTCCCTTCCGCATACGAAAGTTTCGCAGCCACTGTGATTCATCCCAGACCTGCAGCACTATGCGGTCCCATCACTCCGTGCTTGTTTCCCGGGCCCAGAATCGCCATTCCACAGCATCAACATGACCCATTGCCACCATGATGTTCACGGCGCGGGGTCCCATGCTTTGTGAGAGATCTGTGCCACTCTCAGACTTCATGTCCTCACCGTGCTGCCGTAGCCTCCTCGCCCGATTTCTCAGCATCTGCCTCTGGAAAAGGTGGATGATAAGGTGTGAGGTGTTGACAACGGCCATAACTGCAGCGATGGTCGCAGCGGGCTCCAGGCTCGCAGTGCTGTGGCGTCCGCGCTGTCACTCATCAGAAAAGTGCGCGAACTGATTGCCCGCCGGCGCTTTCAGGGAGGGAGGGCGGGACTGACGGTTGGATGACGACAGTTACCCAAAACCACCCTCGACACATTTTTTTCCCCAGCAGGCATTGGGGGCTCGACCCAGAATTCCAATGGGCAGCGGGGACTGCACTGCCCACAGTGCACCGCTTCGAATGTCGATGCTTGCCCCGTTAGTGTGGACTCACAAAGTCGAATTACTGTCCTTAGTGTGGATACACACGTTCGACTTTGTAATATCGATTCCACATATTCGATTTAAGTACAATTGAACTACTCTCGTAGTGTAGACATACCCTAAGTCAATGAATCTATTCAGCAAGGGGCACGACAAAATGAACATGTAAATGTGCACAGTTTTCCAAAGAGTGAGCCTCATCCTGCTAACAAGACTCTGAGCTATATCTATTCCTTAGGCCATTTTCCTTCTGCTAGGCAAAAGTTATCTGGCAGCTGAGCAGCACTCCTCAATGCAGGATTGAGTTCCCTTGTAGTCCCTGCCCTTTCCATTACTTTTTCACCTGTGCATAGGTGTGCAACACTCCAAACCTGTGCCTATGTATCTAATTGTACTTTCTGTTAAATAATGGATAAGCAGGTCAATGGACTGACCAATGTGTGTGTACATTTTTTTTTTAACAAAAATGCTATGCGCCTGTCCCAAAAAAGTTATTAGTTCAGGGTAGTATGCTGTCCCCCACAAAGCATGACAAAACTTCTAAAGGATGCTGCAAATATGAGATAAAAATGTCTGGAGTCTTGTACTCTGAGTTGGACTAAGACACCATCCTTATTAACTAACTTTTCATCTCATGGAAGTTGTTTTGTTGATAAGATGTTTCACTTCAGTAGAACTAAAATGCACTCAGACACTCGCTTAGTGATTATCATAATCTTGTTCATTTATTATCACTTATTTGTCTGCGGTGGCCTTTATTGAACTTTGTGATGACTTCATATGTGCTGTATGAGACTAATAATGATTTAATTGTAATATTTGCCTGGGACCACAATTAAAAACAAATTCTCTGGGAAAGAATTGTCACAAGAAGGGAAAGTTGTACCAGTCTCCTGACTCTCCACTCAAAAAAGGTCATTTTATCTATCCATTTATTTATTTATAACCATAAAAAGTTCAAAGAAACAGCCTTGCAGCAAAACTAACTGTCAGGAAGGTCTTTGGCTCATGTCCACATGCTGTGTAATCCAGCATCCCTGCTGTCAGGAGGGGTGACTCCTGTTTGCCAAGTTAATAATGATGTACCTATTAAGTAAGAGCAATAAATTTCTCCAAGGGAAACTAGCATGGTTCATTAACTTGAAAAGATCAAGTTAAAGTGGAATACTTCACAATCATCAGATAGTGGCATTATCTTCATCTCTCTCCAGAAAGTCTATTTTCTCTAAAAACTCCATGCTCTCCAGCTAAACACTGCTCCTTTTTTGAAGTGCTCACTACCTTTTATTTTACTTAAAATGTAGCTGGTAAACACTAGAAAGTAATCTCTTCTTGGGGCCAATCATCCAATATGTGAATGGCCTGAGCTTCCACTGCAGTCAATGGGAGTTGAAGGTGCTCAGAACATAACCATACCTACTCAGCAACAGCTTCCAAGACTGGGTGACGAAAGTGTGCCTAACTCACATGGATCATCTTGGGCTAGACGGAATCCCTTCCTTATGCTGGTGAGCCATTTTTGCAGTCCCATTGGTGGCAACACTCACCATCATGAGTAAGGCGTTCACAATCTGTTCCAAGGAGAGTTATTGGGCAAAACAGACTCTTTGGTATCAGGTGACTTTAATTTCATTTTTTAAATATATATTCAGTTCAGCTTCCACTTTCACATTAATAGAAATGATTTTATCATATCAACATTTTATACTTTGTAGATGGGAAAAAGTTGGTGAGATCCTCTGCTCACTGGTGAAGCCAGCTCAATGACCTCTTTGCAGCAGAAATACAAAGGGGGCTTACCAGACACAGTAATTGGGCCCAATACTTGTCTAGGTCCTTTAAAAATAAAAAGCACTATACAAATGTAAGCATTAATTCTAGAGCACATTAGGTGTAAAGAGAAGTTAAAAAAACAATTTAGCAGGCATTTTGCACCTCCAGTCATCATTTATTTAGTAACTGAATATTAATTAGTTCTTCACACTCTGTGCCCAGGTTTACTATTATTTTAGATATTAATCTTCGCTCACATTTAGCTGCTGGGTATGTCTGCATGAATAGAGAACTCCACTTTCTAAGAGGTTCACATGTTCCCTTTTTTATTTCTCTTTTTAAGAACACTCTTCCGTGGCCTCACCATTAGTTGCTATGGAGATGATTTTGATAGCACTTACAAACAGCAAGAGCAGATTCACTTCAGAGTAACAAAGATATTGTTTCATAAAACATTCTTATTAATAAATAATAGGGAAGAGAAGGCATAACATAATGAACATGTACACACACACACATATATTCACGCAGTATCTGCTCCCTGTACTGATACTTTTCTCAGATTTCTGTTTGGTGAAAATAGCCTGATATTTATTTGCTGAGTGACATGCTGAGGTGTGTGTGTGTGTGTTTGTATATGCTGAGATTATATAATTTTTCTAACATTGCAAAGAAGCACTAATGGCTTATAACTTCACCAAACTTTAACTGTTTGAGCTGATATTTTCCATGAAAGGTGTCTGCTTCAGGCTGAATGTTCTTATTAAGTGTCAGCTAAAACAGTTTATTCAATTCTGAGAACAAGGTTACAAAAAACGACATTGTTTTGCCCATATTAAAGAACTTTGTACAACTGTGTTGTTGACAAGCTCTGGTGTTTCCACGCTTTGCAGCACAAACTTCAAATTCAGAGATGGTGGGTGGTAATGGTGGGACGATGTCAGGGATGTGCCTTTTGCCATACCCATAAAAATCTGTCATAATTTGGCCAAGTTAATTGCTTTTTTCAAAATGGTAGTTCAGATGTGTTCAGTAGAGACTTGACAGCTAAATTCTCCGAAGAGCGTACACTGAGCATGCTCCATCCCCACAGGGCGACAGTTTGCTCCATCACAGGGTTGCAGTTGCCAAGCAGAACTTTCCCTGCCATTACTCCTCCTGCCTTCTGGGGGCTGCTGTGTTACCAGGTACTGAGAATAAGGAGAATGGTTTCTCCTGTTCTCTCAGTGCTCTCCCTGATGAGGACAAGATAACATGGAAAGAAGGATGAGGCAGCCTGTCTTGAATGCAGAGTGCTGAGGAATGGGGTGGGAGAGATGTAGGGCATGTGTTGGGGGATCGGAACAAGAGTTCAGGGTACAGGGGAGTTAGCAGGAGCCAGGAGGTTGGAGTAGGGATAGGGGCAGGAAGACAAGGGGACAAATGACTGTGTGGGTTTGTCGGGGGGGAATATAGGAAGGAGTAGAGGGAAAGGGGAGGATAGAAGCTAACTGGGGTTAAGTCAGGAACCACGGAGAAAGGAAAACATGGCAGACTAAGTAGCGGGAGCCCAGGGAAGTGACACAAGAATCCATGGGGATAGCAGCAGGAGAAGGGACAAGAGCAGGAGTTGAGGAGGTGTGGAGAGGAGACGCTGAGGCATGCAGGAGCAGAAATGACTAATTACTAGAGTACATTGCCCTACAGAACATGAAAATTAACTAAAGTAAAAAAGACTTTGGTTTCTGTTACTGGACCTATCAATTAATTCAGCCTCCCAGGGTTGGATCGTTGGCTTGACTAGATTGTCTGGCAGCATAAAAACAGACTAAAGGCAGCTGAAGTGGCTAGCTGAGAATTTTCTTTGCATTGGGGACTCTTTCAAATGTACACAACTTGTATAGCCAGCTCTTAATCCTTGCTTTTTCATCCCTCGGCCCAAGAGCTGCGGCCAGTGATTCCTCCCTGCCTGAATATTCCTTTGGCAGTATTCACAGCTAGTAATATTTTAAGCAGCCTTGAGGCTGTTTAAAGTTATTTCTTGAGACCATATTGGTCCACAACAAACTATGCTGATTGTCAAATAGTATACGAAGAATCCAGTCTTCTGATTATATCTATCTGTACTGTATTTTTGTTTGTACTGGTCCGTCATGTTATCTGAATGCACAACTGTTTCCTGTATTTCTCCCTTTTTCTCATATCTATGTATATAATAAAAATATACTGTAAAATGAGTTATTTTTACCACCAAGAGTATTTATTCTGTGCTGACAAAGTTAAGGTCAGAGGCGGCTGTTCTAACTAGAAGTTTAATTTGAGTAAAGAATGCAGCATTAGAGCACTCAAGATAAAAATGAAAATAATTGCATTTAGTGAGTCATACACACAGGGATAGTTGGGAAGTGAGAGTCTGAAATATGACATGAGCCTTCTGTGCCTTCAGGTTGGAGCTGATTAGGAATATAGTAAGGAAATAACTGTACTGATATGAGAAATACCTTGCATAAACTCCAGCTGTTCACCATCCTGACACCTTGCCTGTGTGGACATACTCATCCCCTTTTTCATTTCAGAGCTAATTTGCCATCAGACTATAACTACTGCTTCATGCCAAATAAAATAGCATTTTTACGGTAGGTCTCAAAGCATCTGTGATTTGACACCCAGGAACTAGAGAGGAGGTGATCAGACTACAGAAGGGATTTACTCATGATTGAAAGTACAGTCTTCCATGGTGGTAAAAACTAACTTTAGGAAATAAAGGCAATTTTGACTATCCTGGATATAATATTTTAATCTAATTTGCATAACCTGCCTAAAAGATTATACCACACTAGATTAAAAAGAAAAAAAATGGTCTAAATAACAAAATGTTTAATTATGTAGTGCCTTTTATCTCAAAACCTCAACACATATTATATTTACACAGGCTAATATTAGCTGGATACACATTGTAGGTCTGGGCTGAGAAAATGGGCCTACCTCTGTAGTGGTGCTGTGGCAACTCCTGTCTTGGTCTAAGGGTTTCTCTTGGTTAATCCTGCTGTGTGTAAAGGAAGCCAGAATTGGCTAGTAGTTGGCAGAGCACCACACACAAAAGACAGAGTCTTCTTGCTCTGCTCCCATCACTGAAAACATCCCATCCTACTACCGTCTTCCATTCTTTGTCTTTCTAAGATTTCGAGACACTCTAAATGCTGCATCTTTACCTTAATAATATATGGAGATATCCGATCTCCTAGAACTGGAAGGGACCCTGAAAGGTCATCGAGTCCAGCCCCCTGCCTTCACTAGCAGGACCAAGTACTGATTTTTGCCCCAGATCCCTAAGTGGCCCCCTCAAGGATTGAACTCACAACCCTGGGTTTAGCAGGCCAATGCTCAAACCACTGAGCTATCCCTCCCCCGAGGGATCTTGGACAAAACCACCAGTGCAGGGCAAACCTGCCTCAGTGTAGCAGTTGGGAAAGTCTAGATCTATGTTTGGGAAAATAATATTCACACATTTTAACACCAGAAGCGAACATTAGATCATCTAGTCTGACTTCCTATATAATACAGGTCATAGAATTTAATCCAGTCACTCCTATATTGAGTCTAATAACTTGTGTTTGAGTAAACCATATTTTCCAGAAAGGCATCTGGTCTTAATCTGAAGACTTCAAGAGATGGAGAATCCAGTTAATCCCCTCACTTTTAAATGTGTGTCTTATTTCTAATTGGAATCAGTCTTGCTTTTACTTCCAGCCATTGTTTCCCATTATACTTTTCACTAAACAGCCCTTTGGTACCTGATATTTTCTTCATATTGTACTTATATATCATAATCAAGACACTTCTTGATCTTCTTTTTGATAAACTAAGCAGATTGAACTCTTAAATCTTTCACTCTATGGCTTTTTTTTCTTCCAGCCCTTGAATAATTTTTGGAGCCACATATATTTATATTGACTTAATATCCTTTTAATGGGGCTCAATATAACTCTTCTAGGTATTTCATGGAGATATACCTATCTCATAGAACTGGAAGGGACCCCAAAAGGTCATTGAGTCCAGCCCCCTGCCTTCACTAGCAGGAACAAGTACTGATTTTGCCCCAGATCCCTAAGTGGCCCCCTCAAGGATTGAACCAATGTTCAAACCACTGAGCTATCCCTCCCCCCTTCATTGTCATAATGAACAACTCATTCTAATTTACCTGGAATTTGTTTGATAAATGACGCAGTTTGGACCTACTATACGACATCCGTATTGCATGTTAAAATCTAATATGCCAAATTGAAATCCTTTAGTATGAATAGTCTTTATAAAGTGATGCAGATTTTCAGGGTATTTAGAAGACTTAGCACAGAGTTCATATTTATTTTGATGTATACTATTGCCTTGATGAAATATTCACATCAACTTTTGAAATAATGATTTTATTCTAAAAACTTGAAATTAGAATTAATGGGCCACATATTTTAATTGAAGTCAATGGAAGCTGCATTTGATAGTCGCCTAACTTAATTAGCTCTATTTTCTACAGAGAAAAAAGAGGATTATAACAACTACATACTTCTTGGTATTATAAGGATTAGTTAGTTGAAGTTTATATAGTACTTTGAATATATTATTCAATATTCTCCTCTAATATTAAGTATTGTAATAGCTGTGCATATTTTGTAGGATCAGGTAGTTCACATCCTCTACTACTTGTACCACTCTATATGTTTGTATGTGATAAGGAAGAAACTAAACTTCCCCACATGAGGAAAATCAATGTCCTGGCCTAAACGAGAAACTTGTGGTGGTAAATGTCTCTAATCACAACCAGTTTGCTAGTTCATTAGAGCTGTAGTCAGAGTTGGGAAAAATGAGGGGAGAACTAAAAATGACCTGGGACAAGTTTAGAATAGGTTCTCCCATTGTGTCATTGGCGTGCCTTGGAATTATAGAAGGGATATTTAGTGGAGAAAGTTGCCAGCATATATCAGGAGAAAAATGCTAATATAGCACTCAAAGCTAAAAAACGATGTATATGCCAGTGACTGAAGTTTTTTAGCCTAACACACTGAAAACATTTTTAAGGGACAACTCATTCGAAGAGAGATGTAGCTAGGTAAGTCTGATATGATCACTGAGATGTAGAATTGCCTGCTATAAAAATATCAGTCAAATAAGTTAAAGTGAGAGGCTTTAAATGTGCATTTTCAAATACATGATTTTGGTAATTACTGGCAAATAAATAAATCCTCAGACACTGGGGAGGAAAGACTGTCAAATTACTATCCATGCTTAGGTGAAATGAATAAGGCTGGATCTTTGCCACAGCTGTCATGAAAGTCAAGACATTTGTGGATTTTCAAAAGTTATTCATTGCGTTTGACATTTTGGGACTTTTGTGTGCAAGTGAGTGCGAGGATTGATTTTAGTTACAGCAAAAAAAAATTCCTTAGGGGCTGCAAAGCTGCACCCTGAGCTCCATGGGTAATAGAAAACATGAGTTCAGAAACAACTGGTAGAGACACAAGGGATCAAAGCATTGGGCTCTAGCAGCTCTAATTCCCAAAGCATAAAAGTTGTCCCTTCCCTGAGATAAACTGAAAATTTCTATAATTTGGAAAGCCAGTGTGAATAAAAGACAATTTGGCAACTCCAAAATACATCTGACATTTTAGCATATATTTTCCATGATTTTCTCTCAGAAATCCTACAAGATAAACCTCTATCCCTGATCAATGTACAATTTGCTAGGTGCATCAAGACTCCTGTTGAAAGAGTACTTAACAATCCTCCATCTCTATTGAGCAAAGCACTAAGCATGTTCTTAACAGGAATGAACATAAGCTTGTGCTTAAAGTTAAGCATGAGCAAGTGCTTTTAACGAATCATGGTGTAAAAGATTTTTGTTGTGCCTCCTCTGAAGCATAAAATAACCTGGTTCAGATTCAACCTATTTGATAAATGATTTGTTCTCCTATGACAAGTCCAGACTGGGACACAGTTCATGAAAAAAATAAGGTTTACATATTTGTGTAAATCAGTGGTATTTATAGTTCTGCAGTAGTTCCCTTTGTGGTGTTAAAACTGCTTTATAAACATCATTTGATTAAATCTCTCAACATTGCTGTAAGATTGGTTAAAATAGGAATAGTGCCACCTATGAGAAATCTGAAGGTCAAAGATGTTAAATGGCCTAGAGAAAATAATAAAATAAGTCTGTGACAGTTAAGGAACTTTTTCCTAAAAATTGTCATGACCGTCAAAATCCATAGAATATATTTAGAAAAAATATGGTTGGTTTAAATATTTAGAGTGGCTATAAACATAATATTAACAACAACAGGGAAGGTACACAAGACAGATTAGGCAAAGACAAGGTTAAAGAACATTTAGATAAATTAGATGTATTAAAGTCAGCAGGGTCTAATGAAATTTGCCCTAGGGTACTTAAGCTGAAACAATCTCAGAAGCATTAGCAATTATTTTAAACAACTCATTGAGAATGGGTGAAGTCCTATCATCCAATCTAATTTCCTTCTTTTATAGGGTTACCAGCCTAGTGGATAGGAGGAAGTAGTAGACATAGAATCACAGAATCATAGAATTGTAGGAGTGGAAGGGACCTTGACAGGTCATGTAGTCTACTTCCCTGCACTCATGGCAGGGATAAGTATTATCTAGACCATCCCTGACAGGTGTTTGTCTAACCTGCTCTTAAAGACCTCCAATGATGGATATTCCACAACCTTCCTAAGCAATTTATTCCAGTGCTTAACTACCCTGACAGTTAGGAAGTTTTTCCTAAAGTCCAACCTAAACTGCCCTTGCTGCAATTTAAGCCCATTGCTTCTTGTTCTATCCTCAGAGATTGAGAACAATTTCCCCCTCCTCCTTGTAACAGTCTTTTATATACTTGAAAACTGTTATGTCCCCTTTCAGTCTTCTCTTCTCCAGACTAAACAAGCCCATTTTTTCAATCTTCCTTCATAGGTCATGTTTTCTAGACCTTTAATTATTTTTGTTGCTCTTCTCTGGACTTTCTCCAATCTGTTCACCTTTTTCCTGAAACGTGGTGCCCAGAACTGGAAAAAAACAAACAAACTTCAGTTGAGATCTATTCAGCATGGAGTAGAGTGGAAGAATTACTTCTCATGTCTTGCTTACAACATTCCTGCTAATACATCTCAGAATGACGTTTGCTTTTTTTGCAACAGTGTTACAATGTTGACTCATATTTAGTTTGTGATTCACTATGACCCACAGATCACTTTCTGCAGTGCTCCTTCCTACGTAGTCATTTTCCATTTTGTATGTGTGCAACTGACTGTTCTTTCTTAAGTGGAGTACTTTGCATTTGTCCTTATTGAATTTCAACCTATTTTCTTCAGACCATTTCTCCAGTTTGTCTAGATCATTTTGAATTTTGATCCTATCCTCCAGAGCACTTCCAACCCTTCCCAGCTTGGTATCATATGCAAACTTTGTAAGTGTACTTTCTGAGCCATTATCTCAATTACTGATGAAGATATTGAACAGATCTGGACCCAGAACTGATCCCTGTGGGACCCCATTCAATATGCCCTTCCAGTTTGACTATGAACCACTGATAACTACTCTCTGGGAATGGTTTTCCAACCAGTTATGCACCCACCCACCTTATATAAAGTAGCTCCATCTGGGTGCCACATTTTAGGAAAGATGTGAACAAATTGGAGATAGTCCAGAGGAGAGCAACAGAAATGATAAATTTAGATAACATGACCTATGCGGAAAGGTTAAAAAACTGGGCACGTTTAGTCTTGAGAAAAGAAGAATGAGGAGGGACTTGATAACTCTTCAAATATGCTAAGGGCTGTTTAAAGAGGATGGCGGTCAATTGTTCTCCATGTTCACTGAAGGTAGGACAAGTAGTGATTGGCTTAATCCACAGCAAGGGAGATTTAATTTAGATATTAAGAAAAACTTTCTAACTGTAAGGATAGGTAAACACTGGAATAGGTTACCAAGGGAGGTTGTGGAATCCCTGTCATTGGAGGTTTTTAAGAATAGGTTAGACAAACACCTGCCAGGGATAGTCTAGGTATACTTGGGTACCCCCTCAACACGCAAGGGATGGATTAGATGACCTCTTGAGGTCCCTGCCAGCCCTACATTTCTATGATTCTCTATACCAATATAAGGGCATAGATGTATAGAAAGATAATTACACTGATTATTATGTTTGATCATGACAAGCAATCTACTCTCTTTTTCCCCTTTAATAGAGCACTGGTCTATGGAGACTTCCTTCTTCTCTCATCTTGCCTCTCGTTCGAATCTTAGAATTCCTTTAGGTTTTCCCTTTACATTGTTTGTGCTGATTAACTTTCATGATCATTCCAATATGTATCTAATTAACCCTCCATTTTGCAGTTCTTTATGGATGTCAAGATGAAGGGACTTACCTCCCATATATTAAATGAATGAAGAAGCCTATCCCCCCCCCATTTCCATGTGTAAATTATGGAGTAGGTAAGATTTTTGTTTTCCATCCAAGGAAAAATAAATCTCTGTGGAAATTCCTGCATATCATCCCATCAAATGATATGCAAAAGGCTTGCTTCCCTGTGGAAAGGGCCACACAACTTGCTCATAAACTTGACAGATCCCCAGGTATCTATGGAAGACCAGGGTAACTTTCCTTGGCTCCTGAGAAGAATAGTTGTGTTAGAACCCCCTGGATTCAGCTGCTTCTGTAACCACAAAAAGGTGTAGTGTGGGGGAATGGTCTGTAGTACAGGTAACAGACTGTGCGGGTGGAGGGGTTTTTTCTCCCAGGCCATCCATTTCTCTCCTTTGCAGTTTATGGAAGGGTAATGTATAGTGCTGAGAGGGCGGCTGAGTCCCTCTTCTGTCACAGAAGGAAGGAGATTTTCTCTATGTTGAAAGCTAAGCAAGACAACTTAGGCTAAAGCCTTTAAAAATTCCAGCACGAGCACTGCATTCACGCCTGACTTTCCTTCCCCCTCACCCAAACTCATTCCTTAAGGAAAACAAATTCATGACAAAAGAAGTACACAATGTACTATAGAAGGGAAGGGGTTTGGACATGAGAATAGACAATGTAACTAAGTCATTTTTCTTAGCTGCATCTATTTCAGTTATATCCATGGAGTGTGTCTAGAAGCATGCACTGCTAAAAACAAGCAAGATTTATGATGCTGACAGAAATCCTGAATAACCTCCAAGCTCTACAGAGATCCTCTCTGTGCCATTGGTAATGTGAAGTTGAAACTGCATAATTTTTAATGTTTTTATATTTAGACATAACAGAGGCAAAATACATGGTACACACTGTGCAGGACTGGAAAAAAAGTGAGGATTAATGGAAGAGTAAGGTGATTTTACTGTTTTTTCACAAATATTTCACCTAAAGAATCTACTCTGGCTCAGTTTCAGACTTCAATAACTAGCCCAGGCTTGCAGATAACACAGCAATAATTAAATATTAATGAAGTAGTAAATATATAATGGAGATTTTCTCTCCCTCTTTTCTTCTCCACCACCCACCCACCCATTTAATTTTAGCTCTAATTGTATTATTATGCAGTAGTTGAAAACATCTGAGGCAATAACTGGGCAAGGCTATCAGCCTAAATTAAGTTCCCTTGGCATTGTTTCAGTGGCATAAAGAAAAGTTTAAAGTTGCACTTAGAGAAACCCCCTCCCCTGAGGGAATCCTCTGGTGATACACAGCCAGCATGGCACATACTATACCACCTACTCCTTCCCCCTGCATATAGATGGTGTTGTGAGGCCGGCCAGGAAGTGAGAAGGGTATGGCCAGATCAGCCTGCAGTCTGTTGCTCCTTAGCCAGCCAAATGATTCCTAAGGGACTGTTCCAGTTGGCATACATTAGAGTGGGTGCAGAACTATTCTAACATGGACAGAGAGCTGTTTTAAACCCCAGCTGGCCTCAGGAGCCAGGCAAGAAGAAAGGTGACTTAACAGCACTGAATTTTCTCTTCCTGGAAGCCTAGCTTCTGCCATTCAGGGGAGAAAAGGGGTAAAGAAATCTGTAGCATTTGAAAGATGTTCAAGGGTGACCTCCTAGGAAATAGAGGAAGATAGGGGGAAAGAAGAGATGGTTAATGGGGAAAAGAATGAAAAGAGTAAACAAGTGAGTGAGGGAGTAAGGTAGCAAGGAAGGGAATGGAGGAATACATTTTAAAAAATGTTAAAAGGATCTATGTAATATTTGTATTTGTTATTTTTAATTAAACTTGTATAATAAAATATTTGGATGGGACATTGTCTTGGTACTGACTTCACGAGCACTATTTGTATGAGAAAAATGACTCATGTACCCACTGCCCAGTGTTTGCCGCACCATGAGGCACTCATAATTAACTTTATTCTAAATATCTGCATTTGACACAATTCTTGATACTTCCATCAAATTATAACATTTTAATAGAGTGTAACTGTAAACTTTTTCTAACACGGTATTTACAAAGGTTACTATTAAAAAGTCAACATTTCAGATAAGTTTCCACACCATGGAAATATCACTGTTATTGTCCTATCACCTTGCTGTCAAATGATAAATGACTTCTAATAGAGGCCACGTTAAAAAGTTGAGAAATTATCAAATTCCCTCCCACGTGTATCAGGGAGGAAAAATCATTTCAAATGTATGGAAAGAGAAAAATTTTCCTAATCTCTGTTTTGTTTTCTCCAATTTTTACCTTGTATTTAATATACATGAAAATTATTACACACCTAGAGAATGTTCAATTTCCATGATGTTTAAAACACAGAATGTCAATATATAGTAAGCCTGAAACGACATTAAATATATAACATGCAATACTGTTACATGCAACATGTGATCCCCTTAAAACCTTGCCATTTGCAAAGATAACTGTTTAAACATTATATAGTTGCTCATTCTATGTGTTGAGAATACAACAAATGAAGTAAATTATGGTAAAAGCAGTAAATGACAAGTTTTTAAGAACACTAATGTATATATTTTCAGAGCTCTATCCAGCCCACAAGTACATGGGTGCAACTTTCTGTGGCAATCAATGAGAGTTGCATTCATGTATCTGAGGGCAGAATAAATCCCTATTTGTGTAGTTACTCAGTTTAAATTATTTATATTACAAATGTTATATTGGTTGAGAAGCTATAAAATGCTTTGCCAATGTAAAACATATACTGGATCATGGTGAAAAAGCACTTTCCCATGTGGACGGTAACTCAGTTAAACTCAGTTTACATCCAATCCTGCAGCGCTTTGGAAAAACTTTGCTCATCCTGTACCCACTCATGTCACTAGGAGTTTTGCCATTGACTCCAAAGGGAGAAGGTTCAAACTCTTCCTGACAGCACGCTGTGCAATTTATCTAGCTATGTTGTTTTCCCCCTTGCCTTTCAGCTGCCACCTCCATAACTTTTTACATTTGCTCCTCATACCTTGAGAATTTTGTACATGATCTCATAAACTGAAAACGTTTTTTCAGCTCGTGTCCAATCCCACGTGGTGACCTCGAAAAAACAAAAAAATACAATAAATAATGTAATTTTACTTTGTCTTAATGATATAGTTTATAGCCCATTTTGTCCTGTCCCAAAGATCTTCTTTCATTGATACACTGCATATGCACAGAAGAGACACACAACATTGCCTTAGAGAACTGTTACCATGGGCCACATTGACACATTTAGCCCTCAGGTAGCAGTGGTGAGGAGGCACACTACTCCACAAGGAGCCCAAAGAGACATTGTACCTCAGGGAAGCACTGTCCCTCCCTGAGTGTCCTGGGGTACAGTGGGGCTGTATTCAGGCAGTATCATCCTTTAGGGTGGTGCAACCAGCTTTCCTGTATGTTCAAGAGTGGGGTTGGGCCAAGCCTCCATCTTCTCCCTGCTGCCTTTGGAGTGTTGTTGGCTGCTGCAGATGCATTGAGGGAGCAGTCCCTGAGCAATCCTGACAGACCTTTGCACAGGACTTGTAAAAAAGGCATTATTTTTGCACTTCCCCTCACTGAGAAGACATGTAAAGGCCTGTTGCACACTGCCCCTATGTAGTGTTATGTTTATTATTTATATTGTGGTAAGGCCCCCAAATATACACAAGGACACTACTGCACTAAGCGGTGAAGAAACACCTAACAAAAGACAGTCCCCAAAGAGTTTACAATCCAAATACAGGATAAGAGACAATAGCTAACAGGGGGAGGGATAGCTCAGTGGTTTGAGCATTGGCCTGCTAAACCCAGGGTTGTGAGTTTAATCCTTGAGGGGGCCACATAGGATCTGGGGCAAAATCAGTACTTGGTCTTGCTAGTGAAAGCAGGGGGCTGGACTCGATGACCTTTCGGGGTCCCTTCCAGTTCTATGAGATAGGTATATCTCCATATAGTATGTCTTCACTACCGGCCGGCTTGGCAGGCAGTGATCGATCCAGTGGGGATCGATTTATCGCGTCTAGTCTAGACACGATAAATCGATCCCCGAGCACTCTCCCGTCGACTCCTGTATTCCAGCTCAGCGAGAGGAGTAGGCAGAGTCGACGGGGGAGCGGCAGCAATCGACTCACCATAGTGAAGACACCACGGTAAGTAGATCTAAGTATGTCAGCTACGTTATTGATGTAGCTGAAGTTGCGTAACTTAGATCAACCTGCCTCCTCCCCTCCCCCGAGTGTAGACCAGGCCTAAGAATCATATTTGTATTAGCGAGTGTCTACTCTTGCACCCCTTCAAACCTTAAGCTCTGA
Organism: Chrysemys picta bellii; assembly: GCF_011386835.1. Classification (NCBI taxonomy): domain Eukaryota; kingdom Metazoa; phylum Chordata; order Testudines; family Emydidae; genus Chrysemys; species Chrysemys picta. Next base: position 220,426,471 of record NC_088792.1, on the reverse strand, counting down.
AAAATATTTCTGGCCCACCTAAAAGTTTATCCCAGGACATAAAATTTATTTTTACAAGTATTAATTTTAAAACAATTGTATTACATGGAAACATTACAGATTATAATAAAGGGTCAATAAAATGATATAAGGGCTAATTAATAGGATTTAGAAAGGACAGAAACAGGCAGCAAAATGTATACAGTCTGGAGAAGAATCAAGAAAGATATGATCACACTCTATAAATACCTTCAAGGAAACGGAGAGAAAGGAAAGAAAGGAACTATTCATAGTTTCAGAAGACAGAGGAACAAGGAACAGTGGTCTGAAAAGTTGAGGTTATATATTAGAAAAAAAGTTCTTAACAGTAAAAGAAATTGGACAGTGGAATAGAACCCTATGAAAGTGGTTGAGACATCATTGCTATTGATATTCAAGAACAGGACAAATGAAAGAGCAAATGTATTTGGTTTCCAAGACTTGAGAATAAAAATATCCTTTAAAATATATGAGAGAACTTATTGCTTTACCTAAGTGAAACCACAGACATGCATGAGAGAGGTATGTTAGATTGTTGAGGAGCTATTGTGGAAAGGATTGGGGTAATATAGCAATCCAGGACTTTATAAAGTGTTTGCTCACTTTTTATGTTGTATCATGCATAGATTTGTTTAACTGTTTTATAATGATTGCTTCAAAATAATATTAAAACACCAAGATGTTTGCTGGTATCATATAAATTTCTATTTTTCATCTGTTTTCTACATAAATGAGACCTGCTAAAGGATGACACTGTGTCTTTATGGTTAATTTGATTATGGAGTTGCATGACAAATGTGCTAATAGTACTAAATCTTGTTGAGCATATAGATTAAAATAATTGAAACTCAGACAAGAGAAGCATAAGCCCAATCACTTTATCTTACTAAAATAAAATTCAGTAATGAAAAGATCAAAAAGATTAAGTGTTATATTTGCTCTTTTAATAGAGTTCTAATTATCTGCAGTCATCTATGTTACATGGTTCACCTCCCCCCCCATCCTTTCTATTACAACAAATGATAAAAAGGATATTTAGATTCAATCATATACCTCCAAATCCTGAAGTCTTTACTCAAAAAAACCCGCATTTCTGTGCAAGGGACTTTTGCTTGTGTAAACAATGCAGGATTTGGCCCTTATTTGTTTTCTCTAAATCTCTCTTTTATATCCTTAATTACATTTAGTAAGGAACAAGAGTGTTAGCACTGCATAGAGTATAATTAACTTCTTAACTGGGCTGTAGCCTATTAAAGTCTTGGTTTATGGGTGGCAATCAGAGAAGCCCATACAGGAACAAAAACAAAGGAAGATTTTCCTAGTACGAGTTACCATCCTGCAAACCTTTATTCATACAAATAGTCCCATACCTCACATGAGTAATCACAATAAAGTAAATGGGACTACTCATATGAATAAAAATTCTCACACTGGCATGTCCACGTGTTTTATGTTTGGTAAAATGTACTGCAAATATGTTATAAATACATGCCAGCATATGTACACATACATGAGGACAAACCATAGCTGACAAACCATATTTGATAGAGTGCTACTACTGAGAAATAGGGAATTATGTGAAAATATATAATTACTTTGTGATTGAATCCTACTTGGCTAAACAGAGGAATAAGGACAGGCGAAGCACACACTGCCCATACAGAATCTACTCAGATCCCAGCTCTGGGCATGGGGATGGCATGCATGATACTCTACCCTCTGAGCAAGAGGTGGAGCCCTGGCTCTACCTCCTCCCAAACACTGGCCAGCACAGTTGCCTAGATGCAAGTATATTTTCTCAGGAGCAGAGGAGGAACTGTGACTCAGAGGGTGCCTGAGACACAACACCATTCTACACTTGCTACCTTTTAGAACTTAAAAAGAAGATGAAGACGACAAACTAGTGTCATGGCTGCTTTTTTGAGTATAGTTAGGAGAAAGTGTTATTGTTCAAATGGGAAGGGGGAAAAAAAAGAGCAGATCATAGAATCATAGAAGATTAGGGCTGGAAGAGACCTCAGGAGGTCATCTAGTCCAACCCTCTGCTCAAAGCAGGACCAACACCAACTAAATCATCCCAGCCAGGGCTTTGTCAAGCCGGGCCTTAAAAACCTCTAAGGATGGAGGTTCCACCACCTCCCTAGGTAACCCATTCCAGTGCTTCACCACCCTCCTAGTGAAATAGTTTTTTCCTAATATCCAACTTAGACCTCCCCCACTGCAACTTGAGACTATTGCTTCTTGTTCAAATCATAGAATATCAGGATTGGAAGGGACCTCAGGAGGTCATCTAGTCCACCCCCCTGCTCAAAGCAGGACCAATCCCCAGACAGATTTTTGCCCCAGATCCCTAAATGGCCTCCTCAAGGATTGAACTCACAACCGTGGGTTTAGCAGACCAATGCTCAAACCACTGAACTATGCTACCACTGAGAACAGCCTAGTTCCATCCTCTTTGGAACCGCCCTTCAGGTAGTTGAAGGCTGCTATCAAATCCCCCCTCACTCTTCTCTTCTGCAGACTAAATAACCCCAGTTCCCTCAGCCTCTCCTCATAAATCATGTGCCCCAACCCCCTAATCATTTTCGTTGCCCTCCAGTGGACTCTCTCCAATTTGTCCACATCCCTTCTTTAGTGTGTGTGTGGGGGGGAAACTGGACACAATAGTCCAGATGAGGCCTCACCAGTGCCGAATAGAGAGGAATAATCACTTCCCTCGATCTACTGGCAATGCTCCTACTAATACAGCCCAATATGCCTATAACTCACTCTGTGCAAGCACATACACTACTAATATTACACAATTTATCACAGGCCAAAAAAAAAATTTTTCTGTGAGAGCTCCTTGTAAAAATATTGGCATCACATCCCTGTTTAGAAAGCAACTTGATTCAGGGAGCTTATGCTGCAAAAAAGTATAGTCCTTTTATGACTCCCATTTAAGTAACCCATAATTAGAAGCTGAAAAATTGTAGTATTGAAACAGTTTGATGATAATCTTTGAAAATTACAAGAAAAAAAGAACACATATTGCTATATGATTGCAAACAGAACAGTGTGCACAAAAGTGTGTGGTTATAAAACATGATGTTCAAAATCCTTTTTATAACTATTGCAATCTTTTACAATAAAGCAATTTTGTCCAATACCCCAAAACGTGCATGCATTGCACTTACTGTCTGGTGAAAATGACTCATCCAAAGTTTTTATTTTTTTATTTTAAGGCACTCAGTGTCATTCTCTTTCAATGTGCACTATAGGACATACAATTTTACTTTGGTTTCCTTCCCAGCTCATGGAGAAAAGGCATTTTTTCCCCTCTGATTCTAAGCTCTAATTTCTCTTTGCCTGTCTTAGAACCAAGGGCCAGAGTCTGATACCCTTACTCATACTGGGTGGGATATTTTGCTGCACAGAACTTGTAGCCCAGGAGAAAGGAGGGGTAAAGTGCCTTTAATCCCTGGAAACTGTCCAAGCTACAGCAGCCGTTTGGGGCTGCCCTAAGTGCAGCACGACTGTCTGGAATCTCAGCAATATCGGGTGCTGTGGTCTCTCCTGCCTCTAGCACACCCACTATGTGTGTAGGTGTTTGGGGTGGGGAGGGAGGAGGTGCTTATGGCCATCTTCTACAAGTGCCTGTGCCAAGAGAATCCTTCCATGGTCAGATCCAGAGGTTTTAGAGCCACTTTATACTATTTGAGCCTTTTACCCAGTGTGAAAGGGCCAGACTGACAATGAAACTCTCATCCAGTGATTGTCCACTCTCATGAATTCTATGTGAATTTGGCCCAGGGCTGGAGGCAGTCACAGATGTGAGAATCTCCAGCCCGCTTGCAAATGTCAGCTTTTCCTGGGGGAGAACCCCCTCTGATTGGCTATCTTCCCCACTGCCTCACTGGAGAACAGTATAATATTTTTATTAAAAAAATACTTGATAAGTAGTTCCATTGAAGTCAGTAGGACTACTTCTGGAATAAGGTGCTACTCAGCACCAGTAAGAACATTAGAATCTGGTCCTGAATGAAAATTTAAAAAAAAAATCAGAACTCCTTGAAAAAGTTCTCTCCAAAACTAACAAGTGAATAATTGTGCTGTGTCGGGGTCAGATTCATCCACCCTTATTCACAGTGAGTGGTAACTTTCAATCTGCTCTACAGGACATAGAAATTTATTTCTGTTTCCCTCCCAGCTCAGAGAGAGAAGACATTTTTCCCTCCAGTTCTAAGCTTTAATTTCCTCTCTGCCTCCTCTCAGAACCAAAGGCCGGTGAGCAGCCCCATTGAAATCATTGAGACTTCTTGCTCAGGTCCTCATGCATCAAAGCACCTAAGCATAGGCAGTACAGCTAATTCCAAAAGTTCAAAAATCATGAGATTCTCTTGTGTTTTCCGTCTGTCTTTTGAATTTTTAACTCCCCTTGCCACGCCCAATGTGTGTGACAATTGATGTGCTTATCTTAAAGCACATGCTTAAATCTATTCCTACCCAATAAAGCACTTAACTGTGTGTTTTACTGTAATGGGACCTCAGGACTGCATAAATGCTTTGCTGAGCAGAAGTAAAAAAAAAAACCTGAGCTTTGTTGAGTTAGGGCTCAAGTGAGGCACTACTCAACATGAGTAAGAGCAGTAAAAATTGGCCCTAAACATTTTGCTGGTTAAATTCAAATTAAACCAACAATATTACTCAGCCCACTTTCCCCTTCCCCTATCTCCCTCCCCTCTGCTGCTCTCACACAGTATAAAAAGTCACATTCAAGATGAAATCTGGAAACATAGATGTTCTGAAAATTCATTTCCACAGCATGCAAAAGGCTCTGATAGTCCCCATGCCTTCAGCTGTCTGAATCTGGAAGGCTGGCTATCATTCAGCACAATCTAACCAGTTTGCTTCAGGCTGGTTGACCTTTCCATACCTAGCACCAACAACGTGTTTCCCTTCCAACTTTGCCAAGGGCTCCTGGTAAGTGGGCAGAAAAGTGCTTACTAGCTGCACTTCATACCTTTGATAATTATTTTACAGAACTTTAACTTTTTATTCCCCATAATTTTTCACTATTATATAAGACATCCTGGTAGACAGCGGAAAGATCCACCTATCACTGTGTAAAATGCTTGTATGCATTGTATCGTATAAAATTATTTTAAATACACTTTTCCCTGCTTAATATGAGAAATATACTTACTGGAGGTGCTATAAACTTGTAAAGAGAGGAACCCCTCAGAGCTAGAAACTTTGGTGTGTACATTCGGTCCTGAAGGGAGTCTTGTTCCCGTTCTTCTGTCCAGCCCATATAGACTATCTGATGGAAAAATCAATAGTGTTGGTGAATTCCACATACATTACATGTTCATCATACAAATTATGCTGATGCCCTTCAAATCCTATTTAACTAAAGATCCTGAACTGGTGATTCAAAATGACATATTTGTAATTCACTTATAATTATATAATCACATAAAGAAAGCCTATTCAAGGGAAACTGTCAGAAAAAACTTTCATTGTACCAACAAAAGTAAAAGGCAAATATATATATCAGAAGTTTATCATTCCATAAAAAACTTGCTGGAGTCATTCTAAATATGCTGAAATTTCAAATTAAAGGACTTTAATGAAGTGTAAGAAACCAAGTAACCATAAAGCTAGAGTAAATATCAAGTAGGGGTTGAAAGTTCTTATTTGTGTAATCCTGGCTGGTGATTTGTTGCCTTCTGTGGAAAGAAAGGATTCAGTATGAGAGAGAAGGCATGCTATTTGTATTTCAATTGTATAGCTTCATCCAAGGACCTTAACATAATTTTCAGACATTACTCAAATATCATGGTATTTGGTTGATATTATTTTACCAATCTGACATACAACTAAACTAAGGGTCAGCAAGCTTCAATGATTTACCCCATACCACACAGCCTGTAACTGACAGAGTTGTGAATTAAAACATAGTAGCAGTATACTGCACTTATTACTATAAAAAAGATTTCCACTATAGCATGAATGAAAAAATATAAGCTAAAACACGCAAATATAAGTTATACATATTAAAACTGAAATATTGTATATACCTCATCAACTGAATGCAGCATAGAATTATTCATGTTATTAGTATACTATCTACTTTAACTATGTACTCCAGTTCAAAAGTCTTAAGTTAGAAGCAATATGCCCATCTGAAACTTGTAAAGTATAATTATAATTTTAAATAATTGGGTTAAGAAAGGAATGCTACATAATTTATACTTTGTTTCAGGGTTTTTCTTTTTGTTGTTAGTTTTTGCTTATATAACATTCATTATTTCATCCTGCATAATATATTTGAACATTTTCTAAGAACTGTAACTACTATGAAAAACAGAGATGGACCCAATGGCCGCTCTGCCAAACAAAAAAATAGGCCAATTCCCCTTTCACCATCCCCACTAAAAAGGCAGAGCAAGGAAAAAGAAGGAACACTGGAGTAAAACTGTTATATCATGGTATAACTACAGCTATACTCACCAGATACAATTTTGTGGTTGTCTAATGACAACCTTTGGATACTGTACCTATTCAATGGGAGTTACTGGGTGGATCAACCCTTTTGAAACTCAAACCTGTTATTTAGGTTCCTAACCTGGGTTTAGGAGCCTGCCTTGAGGCACTTTTTGAAAATCTTGGCCTATATCTACACTGTATTCAGAGAGCTGGGGACTCCTTAAAATCACCATCTCCTCTTTGGAAATTGATTACTTAAATTAGAATGTAACTATGCACCAATCTATGGTATGTGAGTGAGTCAAGACCAAAAGTAGAAGAACCAGAGTATTTCCAGAGTACTGGTATCCATAGCTGTGGAGAAACCATGCACATGGACTAAACACATCCACGAACACCTGATTAACTAATACATTTCTTTGGCTGATAATAAACCGACTTCCAGTGTAGAAAGTAAAATATCACAGAAAATAGACAAACCAATATCTATTTCATATAGAACGGTTAATGGAATAGACCTGTTAATTTTAGAGCAATAAGATTGTGTAATTTGTTTCTACCCTCATAAGCATGGGCTTTTCTCTGTTCAGGGTTCTGATGTATTGCAGATTGAGTACTGAGATACAAAGGGCCTGGTCTGGCCAATGCTTACGTATGAGTAATTTTATACACATTAGTCGTCAATAGGACTACCTACATAAAAAAAATTACTACTGTGAGTAAAATGATTCACCTTCCTGTTTGCATGATTTGGGCATGACTCAACCTATGATATTTCAGGACCCTGGATGGAGAATGTTCCATCATTTTTTTAAGAGCAGAAACAACATACACAAGTTTATTGCTCCAAAATTAATGGCTCTATATATTAATACCAGCTCTAGGGGTATGTCTACTCTGCAGTTAAACACCCGCGGCTGGCCTTTGTCAGCTGACTTGGGCTCACGGGGCTCAGTCTAAGGGGCTGTTTAATTGTAGTAGACATTCAAGTTCAGGCTGGAGCCCAAGTCTTGGACCCTCCCCATCATCGGGGTCCCAGAGCCTGGACTCCAGCCCAAGCCTGAATGTCTAAACAGCAATTTCCCCTTAGCCCAAACCCCACAAGCCTGGGTCAGATGACATGGACAGTATAGACATACCCTGCAGGGTTTGTGTTTCTGCTACATTTTATTGTTGCCAGTTTTATGCCAGACGTGAGACTAAATTATCATTATGATCCCTTCTGGCCTGAAAATCCATTAACTCAATGGGTCCACTCCAATGAGCAAAATTAAGCATAAAGCCTAAACCTCTTTTGTAAGATCCCAAGGGAAAGGTTATATTGCACATATATACTCAGAGTGAGAGAGACGATCATAAGTACAATGAGGCAAGGTTTAAAGAACTATTCCACTGAAAACCCTAATTTATTTCCCTTTGTTAATGGTACTTGGGATGTCATTCACGGTGCCAGAAAAATCAGAAGTGTGCGCCTGAGATTTCTTAAGAGCCTGAGGAGGTAACTGACTTAAATGCACTACTCAAGTGAGTAAAATTATTCACACATATAAGACTATGTAAGGTTGGGACAAGACTTAGCAAAATATTTTTGATGATGTCAGATAAATGGCAAATGATTTCTGATTTCTGGAGACTGATACAGTTGCATGGTGAAAGGAATTAAACTGAATTTAGTAGGTTCTAGCTTTTGATTTGTTTAATTGGAATTGGATACACAGTAAGATACCACTAGACAGGCAAAAGACCTGTTAAGTAAATCTATCTGAAACAAAGGAATGTATGTTTTACTCAATTTACTTATAAGTAGTAAACAGGGTCCTTCAGACAGCAGGGAGAGGAAATGGAGTAAACAAAACAATTTTCATTTCAGCAAACATAAGTGGGGGAAGAAAGAGTGTCACCTTCCTCACTGCTTGAATAAACATTACTTGGAGGGATAACCTTCAGAAGAAAACAAAGGGGTGGGAAACCCCAAGTTCTCTCTTTCACCCAAGAAGACAAATGCAGCTGTGCCTTTGGGAGAGATCCTGACCAAGGAGAGGGTCAGTCACCATCTTGCTGGAAGGCTGTGGGGAGAAAGGCCATCTTGAATAAAACCATGAACCAAAATTTGCTGGATTAAGTTTTAGACTGTTAGATGAGTGTTTTCATTTTTATTTGCTGGTAACCATTTCTAACGTTTTCTCTCATGCTTGAATTCACTTAAAATCCTATCTTCTTTTGGTAATAAACTTGTTTTATTTTTAACTGAAACTAATCCAGTGTTGTGTTTAAACTGAACTGGTTGGTAACTTCAGTTAAAGTAAAAAACCTGTTGAATATTGACTCCTTAAAGAGGCAACAAACCTTAATATTTCTCTGAACTGTCCAGGAGAGGGCTGGATGTGGCAGAACACATTTTTGTGGGAAAATATGGGACAGGGAGTGTGTTGAGGTTACCCTGCAAGTAGTAACCAAGGCTGGTGGGAGCCAGAGTAGTGCTGTAGACCAGCTACTCGGGTCAGAGCTGCTGAATCAGGGCTGTTTACCACAGACACTCAGGTTGTGATATGCATGCTGTCAAACTGTTTGTGAGCTGCCCAGGTTGAGAGCTAAATCAGCAATGCACTGTGAGGCATCCAAGTTTACAGGGCAAGTGGTGACACAACCACTCATTGGTAATATATTGAACCCCAGAATGCGACAACCACGTGGCCTGAAGATACTTAGTATTTTTGTAGTATGGTAAGTAATTTGTGTTCAGCTGGTAGTTTCTCTTTTCCACAACTCTGATGACATTTTATAAAGTTTGTACTTCTACTATTCATCAGCCTAACAGGATAAAGTCACTCATGCTATGTGGATGTATTGATATTTTAAATTTGATTACTTCACTACTAAAGCAGCCATGAGATATTTGAGATTTTTTTCCCTTGACTCTACATCATGGGAAGAAGTTAAACTGATTTTGCAGACAATATCCTTTATTGAGGATTTATTAACAAAAAAGGGCTTTTCTCTTTCAAGCTAAAATACCACCATCAAACCTACAGAGGGACTGTTAATCAAAACACTATCAGATTGTCAGTAAGTATATTTCTAAAATCCCTTTTCTGTAATTTAAATGAATAAAACATAGCCATACAGATTCTAAAGAATAGAAAGGTTGGCCCAATATATTAGTGTTTTATTTTTTAAAATTATTTTCTACTACAGTGGCCTCAAGTTCCTATGAATAAATTAGACACGTGAAACTGGAGAAAGCATAGGCGCTACACGCAGTAAGATGATTGGAAATGGATAAAGAATATCCTGTCTTTCAGGAGATAAAATCGAATCCATAGCCTTGTGATATTTTAGATTTTGATAAACATGCTAACTTTGATTCAAAGACAAAATCTAGAACAACAGTGGGAATCTCATTAATTTAAAATGGACAGTTTTTTAATTCTGGAGCTCAATGGCTCATTTATGGAGTGTGATAAATATAAATAAGAAAGAAAAACTTTTAAACACAAAAGATGACCCAAGGAATTATGTACCATGGCAGGTCCCCTTCTGATCCTGCACAAGGATCTGCAAGCATGGACTCCATCACAAAATCTTATTCAATTTAATTGGATTCCACATGGAAAGAAAGAACAATGATTCTGAGTCCCTTTGCAGAACTAGGACCTAAAGATCCTTGACTGCATACATACAAACACAGAACTCATCGTATATACCAGTCATATATATGTAGAATAGAATTTAACTATCTATCCACTGAGCTGAAGGAGTATCGCTACTAATTCAGCCAAGAAAGGGAACTGAGCGGCGCATCAGACAACTTCATGTCTCAGAAGCGGTATGGATACTGCACACACACAGAAAAGGAGTGGAGGCCCTAAAGGAATAAGGCATGACCAAATGCTATGGACATTTAGACATTTGAATAGCATTTCAATCTTCAAGAAGCAGCAGCTTTGTTTGAGGACTGCCAAGCTTCTCAGTCCTGTCACATGGAAAAAAGAGACCAAGTCTTATTTCCGATAAACTTCCAGCCACAAAGCAATTTTTGCAGCTGTTTGTAATTTCCAAAGGCAATAAGTGATGCAAAATGTATTAATTAAGTGCAAGTTGATTCTGCATTAAAGACTCAACATCATATTATGGCTTCTCAGGTGAAACACGGACACTTGAAAAAGTCTCTATATTTACATGATAAATTAACCAGAACCCTTCTTTCAGTCAAAAATCCATATACATCCAATTCAATATGGATTTACAGGATGCAGACACTGTAGCTGAGCAGGACAATAATTCATAACCTGACAACATGTATTTATTAAATCCACATTTCATATCTTCCCAATATGTTGTTAAAAGTATTTACTTACGTAGCCTATAAGAGCCTTTCGGTCTGATGTGTCATTTTTCACAGAGTTTTAATGTGAATGTTTAATTTTACTTTATAAAGAATGAAAAGATATTCACTCAAGAAAATTACAACAAAATAATGCTAAATAAAGGGGAACTTTTTCACTAGTATGGTGGTGAAGCACTGGAATGGGTTATCTAGGGAGGTGGTGGAATCTCCTTCCTTAGAGGTTTTTAAGGTCAGGCTTGACAAAGCCCTGGCTGGGATGATTTAGTTGGGGATTGGTCTACATGACCTCCTGAGGTCCCTTCCAACCCTGATATTCTATGATAGATGAAAATAAAGCAATTAAAAGATCAGGACAGAATTACTGCCACTTTCTCTGGGAGTTCTCAGACTAATATTATTTGCAGCAGCGGAGTGGGGCAACAGGACAAAGATAGAGCCAGAGGACTAATGAACATGTTATACAGCAGGCAGGATTATCCTGATGGCTTAGTGAAGAGCTCTGATAATTGTCGCCCCACTGCTACTGACATTCTTGTCCCACCTTAGTACTCCCAGAGTTTATCATGGTTTATGGTTAAACAGAAAATTCACCCAAACAAAAAAGCTGGGAAGAAGGTTTGAGTCTGGTTCAGCTGCAGTCAATGGCAAAAGCTCCATTGACTTCAATAGGGTCAGGGTTCCCCATAAGCAGGGCCACTGAGAGCAGGTTCGGGCCCCGGTGAAAAATTTTGGGGGGGCCCCCCAGCAAGGGCCGACCGGCTAACCAGGGCTTCCCCCGCCTGTCGTCGGCCCTGCCTACAAGTGAACTGTTTTTAAAAATATCAGAAGATTCCATCGTGTCTGGATGTGAGTGAATGAAAGAGCAATAATAAATATGAATACAAATATTTTGCTATCATGTAGACATGGAAAAACAAATGCCCAGCAGAGCTGGCCAGGGTTTTGAAGTCTAGCTCATTCAGAAAATCTGTCCCTTGAAGCAGTCTTGTCGTTTTAGCTTTGTAAATGGTTTTCTGTCTTCTTCACTAAGCAAACAAGATGCATTAAAGACAGGTTCTCTGCACCAGGAACACAGGGCCAGGTTTACCGATATATAAAAGAAAAAGACCACACATACATCCATCCATCTCCATGATCCTTTCCCAGCAATTCTTATGCATTCTATTATTATTTTTTCTACTATGGAATGTGGAGTGCCAATCAAGCTAAACTATAAGGAGATTTAATTACCGCTCAAACTACTTGATCTTGAAGATCTGTTTGCTTGTAATCCAGACTGAGGCCTACCTTTTTGGGGGTGCTGATTGAGCACCACATTGGAGAAAATCAGGAAAGGATGAGATTTTTAAATGTTTTACACTCTGGTTTAAGCGGGCTTACGGCCCCAATTGCATCATTAATTTTTGTAATGACTAGTAATTAGACCTAGTCAGGAATTTTCCCAGCAAAACAGGTAAGTGCTTTGTTGAATCAATCACAAGGTGAGGTCCACCCTATCTATGAGACTAAGTGAAATGAATACAATTGCTTTATAGGGATTCTGTTAATTGCTTTGGGGCAGATTCCCATCTTTGTTGTTAAATAACTAATCAACAACTCCAAATGCCCTCTCATATGGAGTCCCTCAGGGGTTATATTGAACAACAGCAGCAATGCGTATGTAAAGTCACTAGGAGAATGGATAAGGCAGCATGCCTTGGCGTCTCCTCAATATACAGATACTCACATCTACCTTACTGTCCTACATGATCATTGTTATTCCATCTCAATGCTAAAATTCTGCATTACATGGTGCATATAACACAGCTGATTGAATCTCAACATGGATATGACAAAGCTCGCAGAGGGGTAAAATACTTATTTTAATAAAAAAGAATTGCCATTTTATTCATGTGTGTGGAGGGGAATTACTTTCCCAAGGTTGTTGCTTTATTTCATTTTAGAGAATTATTCTTTCATTTCCCCTCACCCCAGAGAATTTTAGGCCTCATTCTTATATAATAGGACTGATTCTTACAGTAGCTGTGATAAGAATCCTTCACATAATAGAGACTCATACATCTATATTTTCATAGCATTAACTTCACAATTCCAAATAAATACATTGGGAATTGTGCAGCTAAGCTTCCAGAGCTCATTGCTTTGAAAACGTATATTTATTGGCGTAAATCCCTTGTTTAAGTAAGTTTTTTTTCCTTTCACCATTTATTTAGACTGTTTCATAGAAAACAGAGGCATACAACAATACACAAGGGCTTTTTGCATGTGGTGTTTGTTTGTTTGTTTTTAAGATGATGCTTCAAATAGAGCTGGCAATTTTCATCCTTCACGGCTCAACACAGGTGTATTCCTTTATCTAGTAATCCAGCAAAAGGAATGCATCAGGTTCCATAAATATTCATCATGCAAGGTTTTTTATATACCTTTTGTGATGGTCCTCATTATAGTCCTATGGAATATTTGTATCTTTGTTTAACCCCTCCCCCCCATATATTTGATCAAAAGCAATTATTTACTGGACAATTTTGTCTTCAGTCATAAGCTATATACTAGCTCAGTAATGTATTATGATTGAGATTGTTGTGTTTTCCTGCCAAAGCAAAGGTGAATTCTTTCCCCCAGTCCTTGAACTAACAATGATTTAGCTTATCTCAAATCAGATAAACATTTAGGCTTCTACAGTACTCTCAATATATGACTCTTAAAACAACCTGGTAAAAATGTAAATAAAGTGAACAACTTCAGCTGTATCTTTAATCTTGCATAGTGCCATTTTAAACTTAATGGGAAGTATTACAGCCTGCTTTACTGACATTAAAAATCTGATTTGACATAGGAACCACTTTGTATGGTGTCAAGGCTGGATCCCCACTTTGAACTTTAGGGTACAAATGTAGGGGCCTGCATGAAAACTTCTAAGCTTAACTACCAGCTTAGCTCTGGTTCCGCTGCCACCATTTCAATTTTTCCCTCCCTGGGAAGCCTTGAAAAACCTTCACCAATTCCCTGGTGAATACAGATCCAAACCCCTTGGATTTTAAAACAAGGAGAAATTAACCATTCCCCCTCCTTCCTCCCACCAACTCCTGGTGAATCAAGATCCAAACCCCTTGGATCTTAAAACAAGGAAAAATCAATCAGGTTCTAAAAAGAAAGCTTTTAATTAAAGAAAAAAAAGGTAAAAATCATCTCTGTAAAATCAGTATGGAAATTAACCTTACAGGGTAATCAAACTTAAAGAGCTTAGAGGACTCCCCTCTAGTCTCAGGTTCAAAGTACAGCAAACAAAGATAAACACTCTAGTAAAAGGTACATTTACAAGTTGAGAAAACAAAGGAAAACTAAGACGCCTTGCCTGGCTATTTACTTACAAGTTTGAAATAGGAGAGACTTGTTTAGAAAGATGTGGAGAACCTGGATTGATGTCTGGTCCCTCTCAGTCCCGAGAACAAACACACTCCCAAACAAAGAACACAAACAAAAGCCTTCCCCCCCCCCCAAGATTTGAAAGTATCTTGTCCCCTTATTGGTCCTTTAGGTCAGATGCCAGCCAGGTTACCTGAGCTTCTTAACCCTTTACAGGGAAAAGGATTTTGGAGTCTCTGGCCAGGAGGGATTTTATAGTACTGTACACAGGACAGCTGTTACCCTTCCCTTTATAGTTATGACTGGTAGCACAGACTTAGTGCACTTTAGAGTCTCTCACTCCTTTGCACTGCAATGAGGTATAGCAGATATTTATGTGTGTGGTCAATGGGATAGAACGTAGGTTCTCAACTGCGGGGAGTGCATCAAACTTTCTAGGGAGGCATGGCTACGGATACCAGAGGTGTGGGGGAAGGTAAAGGACCATACCCCTCCTCCTTTTTAAACAGGGGAATTATGCCTCCCCACACACTTTTGAGAACTTGAATTTGACAGGGGAACAATGAGGAGGGGATGGGTCCCCCCGCCTTGGCCCCTGAGGAGCTGAATGGCATAAGGGCAGAGTCCCTTCCCTGCTGGCAAGACCGAGCAGGGACCAAACCAAATCAGAGTAAGCAGCATTGCGACCTGGCGTCCGAGGTCTCGGCACTGCTCACATGTAAAGGTAAGAGGTACTGTTATAGTACCACTCGACTTGCATTTTGATTTAAGCAATTTGCCTGATATCACCTGATCAAATGCATTAGCAACACTAGGTGGCAGTATCCTCGCAATTGTAAGGCGGGGTGAGGTTTGAGAAAAAAAGAAAAAACACACACCAAAGCTAACATGGGGCACAATTCAAAAATGTTGTGAAACCCTGGAATACAATAAAGAAAAAGAAATATGAAAAATAACTAAGGGGACACTAGCAATAAAAGTATTACTGACATTATGAGGGGTTATTCTTCTCCCCTCTCTCTCCCTGCTGTTTTTTCCTAGCCTAATCCCCATTTCAATTCCTTATGTTTTGGAACCCTCCATGAAAGAGAAGCCCCCTCATACATGAGCTGCTTACTGGTAGGTTATTTAATTTTAAATGAACTCATTATTCCCATTTCAAGGGGCTCAAAGGATTAAATATATTAATGTATTTAATGTCCTTGAATTTCCTGGTAAGAATTTAATTTCCTCTTCACCCTATTATCATAGGTAGCTTGAAGATAGAATTTTTTTGGTTTTGTTTTTTTGTTTTTAACCATAAAGTAAACTTTTCAGGAAATATGATTGGGATTTAAACTAAAACTGGAAAATATTTTTCAGATATTTGCACATTAAATTATGAGGCTCTTCCCATTCTTCTCCATGTAACTGAAAAATAGACTTATAATACGGAAAAATTGAATCATAATATTTGCTCACTTGAACACAGAAGAATATAATCACAGAGGGAGTAAACAATTTAAGCACGTAAGAATTGCTACACTGAGAACTACAGGTAGTACTACGCAGAGTAACCAGCCAGAATGATATTTGCAGTTTATTACCGTATTATGTTTCACAGCTGAGCTCTGTGACACTTCTGAAGTGCACATATAGCAACTTCAGATGTAACCTTAGTTCAAAGCTCATTTTGTTTGCTAATCGAAACCCACATTTGTGAAAGGTTCACAAGCATAAACTCAGGTTGTTCCCCATACCACTCGGCCTTCTGCCATCCCCTAACAAGTCCCAATTACTTGTACTTCCCCCACTAAAATTCTGGGTGGCCCTCTTTGCACCTTCCTACTTTTCATGTCAAGTATGGTTAGCCACTCCTTTCACATCCATCAAGTAGTTGGGGTAGTGTCATCTATAAGATGGGTGCTTAACGGGTCTCCTGGAGAGTCAAGCAGGCAGAATTTGCCTGCCTATCCGTCCCATAGTGCTCTCACTCCATCTCTATTAATCAAGGAGATGAAGATACCTCAATCCCTCACCCTGGTTGCAGATTAGTAGGTAGAATTTATTTTCAAGAGAGTCTTTTCCCCCCTCATTTAAGATTTTGAAATGCTCACTTATTGCAACAGATTCCTGTGATGGCAAAGCCAATTTGAAGACTAATTGGATAATCGCATGCATTTGTCAAAATGACAGAATTGAAACAACAATTTTTTTTCCCCCTGAGGATTATTCAGGTCAATGAACAATTTCATGTAGTTAAAATTCATTACAGTATGAATGTGTTGTTGTTTGTACAGAACAGATTAGCATTGAGGAAGCATGGCTCTCAATGGTAAGGATTCTTCCAAAGGAAGAAAAAAAAAAGTACTTACCATTCCTGATACACATCAGAAAACTCTAATGGAGCTTTCTTTGCAGAGCCAAATTTTGATGCACGCAACAGGCTTGGGCGCTGATTTATATTGCCACTTTTTGTAAAAGTACTAGGAGATGATAGTAAAAAAAATAGTTTGATCTACTTATGCCTTAAGGATTATTGACTGAATCATTTTTAAATACACCAACTAGAGTGGGGCAGTTATCTTTTTCACAAAAGTGCTGAATGTGTCTTAACGCAGCATGAGTCACTTCAAATTCTCAAATTCTCTCTCTCTCTCTGGTCAAAATGGAATTAGAATACAACACTTGCCTGGTTAATAATTAAAGCGCCAATTGGTGAAGTTAATATACTTTTGTTTTATCTAGAGTGATCTGGCTTCTTCGCTTCCATAAACTTCCTTTCTTCTTGTGGAGATTTTTCTTGTTTACTTGTCACATACATCTTCACAGCAGTTTAGCACACCCCTGATCAGGTTAATTAGGCTGCTAGTTTTATCATTGAAGGGATCCCATCCTTCTGCCCTCAAAAGAATTTTACAGCCAACTTGGGGACTCCAAGACATTCTTTGTCATTCTCAACAGAGTAGCTGTCAACTAACGTTTTGATAATGAGAGGATCCCCATACATTCTGGCTACAAACTTACTGTATATCATAGTGTCATCGTCCTCTCTCATTGCTGCTGCACAACTGCAGCCATGGTAAAGTATTTTCTACTGAAAAAAAATCATCTCTGTAAAATAAGGACAAATTTTAAACTGACCCCATGTCCATTTCTCATCTATTGAACTTATTAATGGAGTTAAGTATGGTTGTGAGAAGGTGATAGGGTTCTTGATATTTAATGAAGAACAAGCTTTGTGATTTTCTTGTGGCCTGTCACAGGGTGACTGGCCACTGTAAATGAATCAGGTCCAGTCCCTCTGAGACAGAACAGGTGCCCACAGTTTGACCAGTTAAGAGGATAGAACAGAGAGAATCAGAAATGGGGAGATCTGGTGACTCAAAGGAGTCAGTCAGGAAAAGGGTAGGTGAGAGCTGCCAGAGACTAGAAGACTGGAAGAGGTTCCTGGGAAAAACTGAAAGTAGGAGAGCAGCAAGAAGGGTTTGCCAACTGACCTACCCAGAGACAGGCCAGAGAGCAGCAGAGGGAATTGCCTGTTGATGTCTCTAAGCTGGAGAACTGAAGCAGAGGTCCAGAGAGGGCTGAAGGCAGGGGACCAGTGAAGAGGCTTACTTGCTGATGTCTCCACATTGGACAGCTGGAGTCAGAGGAATGGAGTGGGCTCATGGTCCAGGGGGAATGATGAATGCTCTTTGGGTGAGGATGGTCTCCCTGCAGCATGGCTGTGGGGGTTCCTGTTGGGAAGAATGGGGTTGTACAGCACCTGGAAGGGCTGGGGTGGCTGTCCTGGCACACACAGAGGAAAGGCCTGACAAAAAGCCAGGTATGGTGGAAGACACCAGTATGTGGACCATCAAGGTACTACAAATCTTGGGATTTTAGGGACTATACACACAGGGGATGACAAATAGTCTATTTGTGGGGACTTATATTTTATAATATTTGTGTAACCCACACACCTTCCAGGTGTGGTGCTCTGTCCCTTCTAGTGGCACCGAGACATGAGAGAGAGAGAAAAATTAATGACTTCTCTACAGCCTTAGCTAACAGGCATATGGATTTTAGCTCATGCAGTAGAGGTTCATGCATTTAGCTCCAGAGGTCCCAGGTTCAATCTCACCCGTCGACGACCGGGGTCTGTCGGTATTACATTTGTAGTGTTTTTGTAACATAGCAGCTCAGGTAGGGTATTATTATGGCAAAAGAGCCTGGGATAGAGTTACTGGGGACTCAGAAGGAGAGAAACAGACAGGTGTGCCAATTGTGCTGTGACCTGATACAGTAGTGTGCTCCACGCACAAGAGGATGCCCCCTGACAAGGCCTCAAAAAAGATATAATACACATAAAAATCTGTATCTGAGTGGTTAAAAGGTACTCCCCCTTAACTTCAGAAATTGTTTTGATCATGTTTAGTATTACCCAGCCTCAAAGCATTAACAAGACTTTCCCCCTACATGTACACACTGTAGAATTCTTACTTATATATTTAGTGAAGAGTTTGCCACATTTATCCATGACTTTGTCACCTTCAAAATGGTTATTGTATCATGATTTACTTGCGGTATTAAAAAAAGTAAAAATAACCATAACAACAAGCCACAACCGTGTGTCTATAAGTGGATGCCTTGTCACTCCAAAGCTAACCGATCTGAGCATGCACAAGCTGCACATCCTTTCCTTGGGTCCCAATTTAGGCACTGACCCTGGACACAAAAGCATGTGGGTAACTCTACTCATGAGCAATTCCACAGAGTTCAGTGACTTCACACAAGTAAAATTCTACATGTGTTTAAATGTTTGCAGGATCGGGGCACTGATTCGATCAGCAATGCCTGAGTGTATATAATTTCATTTTCAGAACCTAATATTCAAACGTCCATACTCCGGTGAAACCAAAATAAAATTTCTCTGGAATAATACCATAAACTGCTCCTGAGTGAAGACCATTGCCAAGCCAAATTTTGACTTTTAAACCTCAGGCATTTTCGCTGCAAAGCTGTTAAAGAGGTTGCCATTTTTATGATGTTTAGGAATAAGGGAAATGACCTATTAATACACACTCTGCTGTGGCATATTGTCATAGTTGGACATCCATCCTAGCAGCCTGCGCATAGACACATAAGACTCTGTACGCTCAATGATTTTTAATTTTTTTAAGACTATAAGAGCCCAAAGTCACCATTTTTTGAGCTTTGGAATGTATAAATATAAAACAAAATTATGTAGAATTACATTGCAGTGCAGAGGCTGATTCATCTTTTGAAAGAGAAATCAATGTTTGTAAATGAAAGAGGACAAAGTAATCAAGGAATGAAATTTTACTTTCAAGCCTATCAGAGGGAAGTACAAACCGTGAATAATAAAAGAAAACATTTAAAATTATAAAACATGTACTTAGCAATGTCACTTTAAATACAACCTGTATTACTGGTACTGTTTTTTGACCCAGAAATTATTTGGAAGGCTAAAGGTCAAAATGGTTTTTTACACTCTGAGCAGCTTTCGGTACCTAAATGTTCTTGGCTAAGGTTGCTGAGCCTCTTCCGAAATGCAAATGATATATAACTGGGGTGTAGTCATTGTGGGCTTGAGTCATTGCTCACTGAAGTCAATGGGAAGAGTTCTATAGACCCTTCAGTAGGCATGGGATCAGGTCCTACATACTACTTCTCACAGGAAACACGAAAAGGTGCCAAAGAGCAGTACTTGTCAGAAAACCACAGCTGGGAAGGGAGGGCCGATAAGACCATTCAGTGGTTAGAGGAAAGAAAGCTATAAAATAAATATGATACAAGCCTACTGGACAGGAATTAATTTCTTAAAACAAACATGTTTTAAACCACACAAATATCTAAGGAAGGAAATATTATACATTATTAAATCAGGTAAAAATGAATCAAATACAGTTTGAATGAATCTATTTCATAGTTACCCAGAAGGCAGAATGGCTTCCAGAGACAATTTACCAATAAATAATTTGTTAAAACAAACCACAAATCACTATAATACAAACCACTTCTAGAATCAGGAACATAGACCCAGATGTTTAAAGGAATGTTGGTGTTGCTCTGCTCATCTTTGCAAGGCCTAACTGACCTAGAAGTCTAAGTCTCATTTTCAAAAATTCCTGCTGAAATCAGTACATACATTTGAGGATCTGTGTCCTAAGTGCCTAAGTCACTTTTGAAAATGAGATTTAGACTTCTAAGTCAGTTAGGCATTGCAAGACTGAGTGGATTAATGCCTAATTACCTTTTAAAATCTGGCCCATAATGACACTGGACTACATCAGGGTGTAACTGATTCAACAAAGTCAGCAATTCTCTTGCTATACAAAGTATAATGGAAATCTCATTGAGGTTAAATTTTACAGGCATCAATGCCTTCCACCAAGTGCATATAACCATCTTCCAGACAGGTTTGCTAAGAGAGAGTGACATATTGAAGAGATTAGGTCCTATAGATGAATTACTGCAGTAACAGTTTGCAGCCACAAAGTATTACCCATAAACTGTAAAAAGATTAGCAGATGCAAAGATACTCTTTGCATCTCTAAATTCCCTACAGTATGCTCTCATTACACTACCATCACTGATACCACAATAAAAATATTGCATTAACATAAACTGGCAAAATAAAAATGTAATAGCCAAAGCAGTCACAAATTACTGTACTAAGGTATTCAGTTTTAAAAATCATTTACTCTACTTAAGCATGATTGCTAACTAGGAAATACAATGTACCTTTCTTGATCTTAAAAATTCTTAGTGCATTTCACTTAACATTATACACTAATTACAAATTGCAACCAAATCTATTACTTCTATATCCAGAAGTTGCTGATCTGTCACAGCTTCATTATCAACACTGAGGCACTCCAAACACTTAGCCAATATTCTTTTGAGTCAAAGTACATTTCAAAGACTTGTGGGAATGAATTCTCATAAACAAAAGGAACAGAAGACATTACTGCACTGGGAAGCAGAATGTGGTGGCAGCAATTCATGGTGAGATTTCACTAACTTCAAAACACATCAGTAGAGCCGTCTTATTCCAGTGCACAATTTTGATATAAATGAAGAAGTTGTAGCTTTTAACAAAATTTTAAAAAGTAAGTGTTATATCCTTGGGGGCAATAGGTTTAGGAAAAAAATCACTGGAGACACAGAGAGCTGTAAACCTTAAAAGCAGCCATTTATTGCCACACACTGAACTAACCAAAAACCAGCCAAAACTGGCTGGGCTATCCTCTAATAATCTAACTCAGTTGCCATAGCAACAACAAGATTCTATTACCACGACAACCAAATACACAACGCATTGCTCCCCCCTTAATAAGAACGTCCCCTAAAAAAAACCAAACACTAAACTAGAGAAGGAGGTAGACTGCCTCCGTTCCCGGCTAAACTCCGGGAATTATTTTGCCCCGTAACCGTGGGTTTGCTGTAGCTAAAATTCCAGCCATTGAAGAGGCCTTCTGTCTCCAGGTGGATTATGGTGGACTTCTGGTGTTCTTGCACCCGAAAGTGTCTTGGGGGCGGGCCTGACAATGGGCTCAGGGTTTGTAGGGCGAATGGGTGAGGATGTGGTATCAGCTTGTTCCGGGCAGAGGAGTATCTCTGCTGCCGGCATTAATGGAGGGGAAAACTCAGGAACAGGTGACTCTTGATTCGGTGTCTCGCCGGAATTGGTGAAGTCAGGCAACTCAACAGAAGATGTGTCCTGAGGACAGGTATGACCTGGCAGCAGCTGATCTACATGTCACTGCCAGGTGAGATCCTCTGCAGTCCAGACTGTGTAGGAAACAGGTGCTGTTTGAGCGATGACAGTAGCAGGGACCTATTTTGCTCCAAAAGTATAATTCCGAGCCAAAACCGGCTGTCCCGGGCTAAAGGTTCATTTTTTTGCTCTGGATGCATGCCTGATGACTTGATCTTGCTGCTGACATTGCACAATTTGTCGGGGTTCAGAAGGTTTAAGCAGATCAAAGCACGCGCACAGCTGTCGTCCCATCATTAGAAAGGCTGGGGATGCCTTGGTCGTAGCATGAGGTGTGTTTCTATAGGATAGTAAGAAGGTATCCAGACACTTTTGAATGGATAATTATCCCCTTGCCGATTTCAAAGCTTGTTTCATTGTCTGCGCAATCTTTCAGCTAATCCACTGGTGGATGGATGATATGGTGCGAAGTGATGTGGTGTATCCCATTTGCCTTTGTTGGTGTCACTAGGTATAGCTACCAGGTAACTCGGGGGGGATGGAAGGCCATAAGTGCCGATGAAACCTCCCTGCTCTGGGTCTAAGTAAGCCACAGTAACTCCATCTTGTGAACTTTAACCTACCTATATGCTAGCAGCCTAATGCTGAAGCAGGCCGGAGCAGATATGTAATAGTCAGCTTTTTCTAGCAGACAGCTGCAGTTTCGTTCACACTAGCAAAACTTTTAGTGATAATGCGGGGGGGAAAGGGGGAGGAAAAGGCCTAGTGCGTAGAGCTTGTGAGGTCAAAGATAAGCATGCGAACGGGAACCTTTCTAATTGTAACTGCTCGAGGAGGGAGGGGTAAAGAGGGAGTATCAGAACAAAGGCTTACACACACACAGCTTGGAATATAAAAGAAAAAAATTGCTTGTATGTGCTGTGCTTGATTTGAGACATGCTGGTCTCCTGGTGCCTTTTCGAGATCTCGAATAAACTTTGGTGTGTCTATTGGTGCGGCGCACACCGGGCAACGAACCCTGTTGCCCCCCCCACCCCTCGGGCCCTCTGGGCCGGCAACACCTTCATAAAATTTTGAAACTCCTGAGAGATGAACTGCAGTCCGTTGTCGCTCAGAAGTTGTTCTGGCAGACCGAAACAACTAAAGAGTCCTCGTAGTTTTTGAATAGTACTCTCTGCAGCTATGCATCCGAAGAAGTGAGGTTTTTACCCATGAAAGCTTATGCCCAAATAAATCTGTTAGTCTTTAAGGTGCCAACAGACTCCTTGTTGTTTTTGTAGATACAGACTAACATGGCTACCCCGTGATACTCTGCAGTAGAGGACTGTATTATAGAGACTTTTGGCCATTTAGAATGGGCATCTACCACCACCAAGAACATTCTTCCTTCCAGGGCGCCAGTGAAGTCAATGTGAACACGTTGCCACGGGTTTTCAGGCCAGTCCCATGGTGTAGGAGTGCCCACTGGGGTGCATTCCTCACACCTTGACATGACATGCAAGATCTTGCCTTATCTTCAATAGCACTGTCCAATCCAGGCCACCAAAAATAGCTTCGTGCAATTTCCTTCATGCGCACTATTCCACGGTGACCAGAATGTAGCTGTTCTAACAGATGTGATCTCAGTGGTGGTGGGATAATGACACACCCACAACAAACAACCAGATTGGATCGATAACTCCATCCTCCTGGGCATGTAGGTAACAAGGTTGGGTGAGACCGGAGAGGTTCGTCGAGATGTTCCATGCATCACCAGGTCCATAACTTGGGACAATACTGGGTCAACTGAAGTTGCCTTCTTTACCTGAGTAGTGGTGATGGGTGTATTCTCTACCTGTTCAAAGAAAAAGTTTTCCTTCTGGGCAATATCTTGACATTTGTCTGGCAAAGGCAGCCTTGAGAGACCATCCACATTGCTGTGCAGAGTGGACTTCCGATATTTGATTTCATAGGTGTGCGCGGAAAGCAACAATGCCCAACATTGCCTACAACTAGCAGCTAATGGGGGAATGCCTGAGTGGGGTCCAAAAATTGAAGTCAGGGGTTGATGGTCTGCGAGAAGAGTAAACTTCTGTCCGAACAGGTACTGATGAATCTTCCGAATTCCAAAAATGATTTCCAATGCCTCATGTTCGATTTGGGCATAGTTAGTTTCTGCTTTGCTTAGAGTGCATGAAGCAAAAGCAATAGGTCTCTCTTCTCTCGAAGGCATAATGTGTGACACGACTACTCCCACTCCATAAGGGGACGCATCACAGGCCAACTGTAGGGGTAACGATGGATCAGAGTGAGTCAGAACTTCAGAATTTAGCAATGCATCCTTAGCTTTGTTAAATGCAACATCACAGGCTTCAGTCCACTTCCAGGCCTTGTTCTGCCCAAGGAGTTTGTGAAATGGTTTTAGCAGTGTGGCTAACTGTGAGATGAACTTTCCATAATAGTTCAATAGTCCTAGAAATGAGTGAAGCTGGCTAACATTTCAAGGAGGGGGAGCCTCCACAATAGTCTTAACTTTTGCAGGAGCCTTACGAAGACCTGTAGCATCAATGATGTGTCCCAAATATTCAACAGAGGGCTGGATGAATTCACACTTGTCTTTGCGGACTCGAAGGCCATACGCTTCCAGTCTTTGTAGGGTAGCCTCTAAATTCTTTAGGTGATCCTCCTCATTCCTTCCAGTGACCAGGATGTCGTACAGATAGTACTGGACTCCTGGCAAGCCACACAAGATCTGGTCCATAGCCCTCTAGAACAGGGCAGGAGCAGACGTTAATCTGAAGGGTAGGCGACAGTATTGATAAAGCCCCTTATGCGTCACAGTAGTCAACAGCTCTTGGAACTTTTCATCGATGTGCATCTGTAAATACGCTTGTCTCAGATCAATCTTACTGAACTTTTGTTCCCCAGCCAGGCCTTCGAAGAGTCATCGATGTGGGGAAGCGGGTATTGCTCTGCACACAATACTGGGTTGACAGTGACTTTAAAATCACCGCAAATCCAGAGGGAACCATCTTTCTTCACTATTGGAACAATAGGAGCTACCCCTGGGCTATGAATAACTCATATTAGGACTCCATTTGTGACCAGGCGCTCCAGGTCCGCTTCAACCTTCGGCCTGATGGCATATGGCACAGTTCTGGCTTTCAGGTATTTTGGTTGACTGTCAGGTTTAAATGTTCAATGTCACAGTGATTCCTTCATACTTCCCAGATCCTCTCCAAAAACAGCAGCATGTTTCCTTAATATAGCAGGCAGACTGGTGTCTTCTTTAGTCATTTGGTGCACTTCTGCCCAGTTCAGCTGGATCTTCCTAAGCCAAGACCTACCCATTAAGGCTGGGTAATTACCTCTCACCACAAACATGGACACAGCTTCTCCCGTATATGTCTTCAGAATTGTTTTTGTTGCTTTAAGCGGAAGATGCTGTAGCTTTTCTTTATACACAGACTCAGAGACCAGCAAGATGGCTGCACTGGTGTCCAGTTCCATGCATATAGGTTTGCCATCCAACAACGGGGTTACCCAGTATTCATGTGAGCCCACTGCCAAAGACAAAACGTGGAGTGGCTCTTGTTCTTGTGATGAGGTGTCTCCTTGGTCATCCTGGGTCTGCTCTAGGGTATGCAGATTTCCCTTTTTGGTCGGCCAGACCACAGGCTTCTTTTTCTTTTGTTTACAGGCACACTCAATGTGTCCCTTTTTGCCACAGTGTCGACACACCAGGTCCTTACACCAGCATTCTGATGCATGGGGACCCAACTTACCACAGCGGTAACATTCCTGACTCCCCACACTTTTGTGGGTAGGTTCTTGTGACGCCTTATGCACCCTAGGGGATGCACCGATGGATTGTGCCTCCTTTGTTGCCAGTTCCATAGAGACCGCAATGTCAACAGCCTTCTGTAAGCTAAGCTGAGCCTCTGTCAATAGGCGCTTCTGTCATAACTATAAAGGGAAGGGTAACAGCCCTCCTGTGTACAATACTATAAAATCCCTCCTGGCCAGAGACTCCAAAATCCTTTTACCTGTAAAGGGTTAAGAAGCTCAGGTAACCTGGCTGACATCTGACCCAAAGGACCAATAAAGGGACAAGATACTTTCAAATCTTGGTGGGGGGAAGGCGTTTGTTTGTGCTCTTTGTTTTGGGGGTTGTTCGCTCTTGGGACTAAGAGGGACCAGACATCAATCCATAATCTCCAAATCTTCTGAACAAGTCTCTCATATTTCAAACTTGTAAGTAATAGCCAGGCTAGGCGTGTTAGGTTTATTTTTGTTTTCTCAACTTGTAAATGTACCTTTTGCTAGAGGGTTTACGTCTGTTTGCTGTAACTTTGAACTTAAGGCTAGAGGGGGTTCCTCTGGGCTCTTTGAATCTGATTACCCTGTAAAGTTATTTTCCATCCTGATTTTACAGAAATGATTTTTTTATCTTTCTTTCTTTAATTAAAATCCTTCTTTTTAAGAACCTGATTGATTTTTCCTTGTTTTAAGATCCAAGGGGATTGGATCTTAGCCCCTACAACACTTAAGAATATTGGCACCTTCTTCTCTTCTGTAATGTCATTTGCAATAAGAAAAAGCTCAAAACGCTCAGTATATACATGCCATTACACTATAGTCTCCTCAAAAGGTTTCAGTGGCCCCGTAAGTGTAGCCATGGTTTTAGTTTCAGTTTCAGTTTGCACAGTCAGTGCAAACAAGCCAGTTCTACCCCCTTCCAGCAGCAAAAAGGTTTTTTTTGTACCTTAACTTCTACTTCCTTCTGTTGCTAGGGCAGCACAGACATCCCATCCTCGTCGCCATGTTGTTATATCCTTGGGGGCAACAAGTTTAGGAAGAAATCACTGGAGACACAGAAAGCTGTAAACCTTAAAAGTAGCCATTTATTGACACACACTAAACTAATCAAAAACCAGCCAAAATTGGCTGGGCTATCCCCTAGTAATCTAACTCAGCTGCCATAGCAACAACAAGATTCTATTACCACGACAACCAAATACACAACAGTAGGCAAGTGCATTTGATAATAGTAAGTGAATTTGATGAAATGAGAGAAAAGAGTACAGTATTAAAAAAATCACAAAGCAGTGACTAAATGCCAGTTTGGCATTACTAATGATTACTACTATTGATATCCACTGTATAATGTATGGCATATATAAGGTGAAATAGAGGTCACAGCTTTTAATTTTTTCACCTTCTGTGAAAGTGAACTATGTTGGAAGAAAGCAATCAAAAAAGGCAATATTATAACCTCATCCAAACATCTGGAGGGAAAGATATTAGAGAGACAAATATAAAAATCTAATAGGCCTGTAAAATTATATAATGTCCTGACCCCATGCTTGTAACAGACAATGAATGTAACAGTTAAAAAAAATATCATAACTAATGAAAATATGCACTATTATAATCATAGTATACTTCATTCTTGGTCTCACACACACAATCTCTGATTACGGTAGAATATTATCAAAGATACAATTTCAGGACCCTCTACTATTACTATTTAAATGGGAGAGCTCTCAGTGTACTAGATGATTCATAGATTCCAAGGCCATTACGATCATCTAGTCTGATCTCCTCTATAACACAGGCCATAGAACGTCCCCAAAATAAAAATCTAGAGTATATCTTTTAGAAAAACATCCAATCTTGATTTAAAAATGGTCAGTGCTTGGTAATTAGTTCCAATGGTCAGTTACTCTCACTATTAAAATGTATCCTTTCTTTCCTCTCTGAACTTGTCTAGCTTCAACTTCCAGCCATTGGATCATGTTATAACTTTCTCTTCTAGATTGAAGAGCCTATTATTAAATATTTGTTCCCCATGTATATACTGACAATCTGATCAAATCACGTCTTTAACCTTCTTTTTGTTAAGTTAACTAGACTGAGATCTTTGAATTTATCTCTATAAGGCATGTTTTCTAATCCTTTAATCATTCGCGTGACTCTTCTCTGAACCCTCTTCAATTTATCACCATCCTCCTGAATTGCGGACACCAGAACTGGACAAAGTATTCTAATAGTGGTCGCACCAATGCCAAATACAGAGGTAGAGTGTTCTCTAATCCTACTTGAGATTCCCCTGTTTATGCATCCCAGAATTGTATTAGCTCTTTTGGCCACATCATCATATCGGGCGCTCATGTTCAGCTGTCCACCACAACCCCTGCACATCTTTTTCAGAGTCACTGCTTCCCAAGATAGAGTCCTCCGGTAAGTACTTTTTTTGTTCCTAGATGTATACATTTAGCCATATTAAAAACACATATTGCTTGCTTGCACCCAATTTACCAAGCGATCCAGATTGCTCTGAATCAGTGACCTGTCCTCTTCATTATTTACCATTCCCCCAATTTTTGTGTCATCTACAAACTTGACCACTGATGATTATGTTTTATTGGTGACTGATAAAAATGCTAAACAGCATAGGGGCAAGAACCAAACCCTGCAGGACCCCACTGGAAACACCACACAGCATCGGTCATAATTCCCCATTTACAGTTTCATTAAGATCTATTGGTTAGCTACTTTTAATCCATTTAATATGAAGCAATGCATAAAAACTGCAGGTAAAGGTATTGAATCCTCAAAATGCAGATATAGTATATGAAATCTATTGATATGAACACAGCAGCAAAATGAGGACAGACACATGCATGGAATTAAGTGGCAGGCCACAACTTTAACACAGAGGAAGGGAGCTACCCGCCCATCACCCTACTTTCCTATACCATTTAATTGGTTCCAGTGTGGAGGTTACAGGGCTCCTTACCATATAACTCATAATGTGGAGTAGGCTCACCTCAGCCTGCCCTTCAGGACTCAGCTTCTCTGAGTCCTAGCATCTTCCCCACCATGAGGGGGACACAGGATGCGGGAGGCCTCAAGCGCCACCATGAGCCCGAGGCCCATCAGCAAAATCCCAGGACTTTTACCTCTGGGAACTGTTCATTTTATTCTTTTAACTGTGATGGAAACCAGCCAGACGTTGTAACTAATAAACACTATCATTCAAGTACCTCAGTTAGGTACTAAACACGTTTCTACACAACCCACTTTGGCTTGAAGGTGCTGCCAAGAAGGCAAAAAATGCCCTGGTCCTCTGCTAATTGGCCCATGGGAAAAAAATATCCTTCCTGACCCACAAAACAGGTGCCTAATTCTAATGAAAGAGGTGCTGGGGCACAAGCAATTAAGTGCTGGACTCAAGCAACTTTTTTTTTTTTTTTTACATTCATAACTGACGTGGTGATCCCAGAGGTGCTGGAGCTATGAACTGCCAAGCCTAGAGGAGCCAGAGCTCCGCCCCGGCAAGCCCTGGTACAAATTAAGCACTGTGTGGTCAGCTACACCCACAGCATCTGTTAGGTCAGGTTCAGATTAGTAGTATGACATGATGAAACAGAGCCAAAAGAGGCTTGACATGGCCCCTGCACTGGGCTAAATCCTAGGAGCTGGGGAATGCTGGCCAGTCAGCATCCTTCTCCCCCATGTGGCCAGTGGGTGCCAGAAACTCCCGGCGTGGGGGGAGCTACCTATTGTCCCGGGGTGAGTGTCTCCCTCCCTTGCCACTGGGACTATCCCCCTTTCACTGCTGATCCCATCAAGTTCCCCCACATGTTGATGCAGGGGGTGGCATTGTCCTGAGTTTGCATTCAAGCAGCTTACAATAAAGTTTGCAAATGACAGAAACACACTGAGTGCTTCTAGTTCCTGGTGCAGGAGTGCCTGGAGGTGGATTGCCACATGCTACTGGATATCACAAAACAAATAAGGTTATAAGAAAACACTGCTATTCAAGCTTATGAAATAATCAATATGTTTCAATGAATCATACTGGCTATATTTATGTTTCTTTCATACTCCTTAACCTGCCCCACAGATAGTTTCTCACCCTATTGAAGTATTTCATAAGCCACAGGGGCTTACTATCACAGGCTGTGAAGACCTTCTTTTAGAGAATTAGTCAGGGTGAAGAGAGAAAAACTATTATGGCATATTAACAATATTGCCCCGTAGAATATTCAGCTCCCATTGCAATTAAATGGAGAAAGTATTATTAGCCATTCTTTTTAGGACTCTGAGCTGAGCATTTTCGTTATATGACAATAGCTTGGAGAAATACTATGAATCCAGTTCTATAAAAATAAATTAAACATATTTGCAGACTGTACTTTCAGAAAATGAAACTAAAATGCATCTCACCAACTGTAAGGAAAGAAAGTTATTCAGTAATGTCTGCCTTACTGAGTTGTAGCAAAGAAATCATGAAACAATGTACTTAAAATATTTCTTTGGTGGTTAAAAACACTGCAAAGTCTGACTGTCATCTATCAAACTTATTATAGGTTATTAACCAAATATGATACAGTTGATTATTATATTATAAATCTATTCTTCGATGACACTTATATCACCAAACTCAGAAAGTCAGATTTCTTAAAATAATCTAGATAATTTAAAAAGAAGAACAGGAGGACTTGTGGCACCTTAGAGACTAACAAATTTATTAGAGCATAAGCTTTCGTGGACTACAGCCCACTTCTTCTGGGCTGTAGTCCACGAAAGCTTATGCTCTAATAAATTTGTTAGTCTCTAAGGTGCCACAAGTCCTCCTGTTCTTCTTTTTGCGGATACAGACTAACACGGCTGCTACTCTGAAACCTTAGATAATTTAAGAATCACAACCAATTTATTTTAAATTGTGCAGGATGTCAACTCTTCTGTTTCAGACTTCCATTGCGGTAGATACTCTGTGATAGCGCTCTTCCTATGTACCACTTCCAGCTAAAGTATTTTAGGGATATGAGTCAATGGAATGCCAGTACCAGTCGGAGTCTCCACATATACAAGCACTGGAAGGACTGATCCCACCATTCTCTCTCTTCTCCATCATGAATGGGGAAAATGCTGAAGGCATCCTTGCATTGAACTCCTTCAAATCTCTCTGACTGTTCTCCACTGACTTTGAAGTCCCACTTTGAATTTGTTATATTTATTTTCATTAAAAATCTCAGCTTTGCCTTGAGCATGAGACAAAAATTATCCTTACCAGCATCAGAGTCCATTGCAATCATATCTTATCAGATTTTTTTGAAAAATGTACAGAGTTTCATCATTATAACCACAATTTGGATTTCCTAGCCTGATTTTTATGAAGTAAGGATAAACTCTAAGTTCTAAACGCATGTCAGTAGGAGACAGTCTGGCATTTAGGATTTAAAAATAAATGCCTCAATCTCTTGAGGACTGGGGGGGTTTGAAAATTTGGTATTCTATGTGTTGTAAAATAGCATGGTCTTTATAAATCTGTGCCCAAGAATATATAAACCAAATGTTCTCCTGTGTGCTAAACATATACAACATGTTATTTATTGCTGGGTAAATGACATACCTGTCACAATCTCTATTACTAGGAGTAACTGCTTGAAAGGACAAAAAGTTTTATGTAACACATTATGAATTCTGAGTGACTTTTTAAAAAAATTTTTTTTACATTGTATTTGTTTAGCTAGGCTATTATTTTTAATATCAGTTCCACTTGGGATATATTTACGAATTATTGCTTCTCAGCTTTTTCTTCTGAAGTTACTACATAAACCAACATTACAATAAGTATTCCTACTGCCTACCATACTACTTTAGGAATCATATACACACATAGGCATAGCTTGACCGCTCTATTTGGAGGGGGGTCCGGTGCGGGGGGCAGGGCAGGGGAGCCCGGCCAGCTTAGTGGGGGAGCCCCAACGGCTGCTGCTGCAGAGACATAAACCCAGGAGCTGTGGCCATTCTGGCACAGGCTACCACAGCTACTGCAGCTGGACTTGATGGTGTCACTTTTCAGGTACCTCTCGGTGCTGCTGCCTTCCTGCTGGGGCTAATGCTGCTGCCAAGGGGATGCTGCATGCCAGGCTCCTGCGATCCCGCACCACACAGACACACACGGCAGCATGGGCTCCACCGGGACCGCCAATCCAGCCAGCACCGCGGGCTACTGGGCGGGGAGGAGGAAGAAGTCGGGCGGGGGGGTGATGCTGCTGCAGCACCGAGCCTCGCTCCCCTGATCATGGCGTTCCCCCAACCATAGCACCCCCATAAGGCTGGCCCTGTTTGGGGGAGGGCAATGCCTCCCCCCCCCAAAAAAAACCTACATTCATGCAGGGTTAAGACTGCCTTCATGCAGGGTTAAGACTGCCTGTAGATTTACTTTTCCTGCCTTTGGCCTGCCTAACTGTGTAAGCTTAACAATGTGTCAGTGTCATTTTTAACACATAAACAGAGTACACAACTGTATGTGCTTTTCTTCTTGTCTACTGAGAAGTTTCTAATTTCTGTGCTATGTAAATCATACATACTCAGGAGGAGAAAGATATTGTTTAGCTAGCTAAAGCTATAGTTAGGATTATACATGCAGTATTTCATTAAGAAATCAATAACTAGGACTTTAAGAGTGCATTGATATAGGGCCTTAATAGATTTTCTTCCCTGGCCTCCCATGAAAAACAACACATTATTTGTGGCCAGCTGTATATTTGTACATTCTAGGCACCAGACTGAAGAGATTTAATTCAGATGATCAATATTTTAATATTATAAAGTAAAATGATGCCAAATATTTTATAAAAACTATTAAGAAAATGAAAAATGAAATTAATATTTTATCTCAATTAGATGATGAAGTTTAAATATGCCACAGTGTGAAAAGAATACACTAATAAAATGTCTAGCGTCTACTGAGATTCTGCTCCTGGTATTAAAATAATGGTAAGAATAATATTAACTTTTTGATAGCACTTACTCTGTGGATCTCCTTGCACTTTACCAAAGGAGGTAGGTAGCATTATTTTCATTTTACAAGTGTGGAAATTAAGGCAAAAATAGGTGAAATCACTTGCCCTAATTCACCAAGCAGCCCAATGGCAGAGCTGGGAGTAGAACCCAGGTCATCTGAGTCACAATCCAGCACCCTATCCAATGGGGTGCACTGCCTCCCATCATACAAATCTCTCATGATTGTATTTCTTGTCCCATGTGGTGAAGAAAAGAGGAATATCAATAGTGGATTGTGATAGGTAAAGCTGTGCAGTGCTATATTCTTAGGCGTTAGGAAGGGGAATTACATCAGGTTTTCAAAGACACCACGATATTATAGGAGGTGCAATCAGCCTATTTGAGCACATATATGACGGGTAATAAAAAAATAAGATGCCACTGCATACATTTCCCACCCCGTACATTGTAATTAAAAATCATTTAAAAAAGTTCTTGGAGTCCCATGTGTTCCTTCAAGAGCAGATACCACTAGTTAAAGTATCTGCTTCATTGGTTTCAATTAGTTTATTTAATTGACACAATTCCCCAAGAAATAACATTTGTGTAGACTTACTGAAGATTTTCATTCTTGTCTAATAAAACTAATATTATCCTTGGGAACTTTTAGACTCTCGCTCCATGCAGTAAAGGAGCCATCACAATCAGTGGTTACAGTGGCTTTAGTTCTAACATCAGCTTCAGCTGAAAATTCGAAAATGATCAAAAAGAACAAATCCACGTTTGATAAGTACGCACTAAGCTGAGGTTATTAAGTTGAGCTTTACAGAGAGTTGGGTGTTGTCCCCATATTTGGCTTTTCTAAATATCCCTAGACATAAGGGAGAAACCTGCCTTTTAAGTTGAAGTGTTATTGTGAAAAGTTCATTTTTTGGGTTAGTCACCTCTTTTTGGCACCTTGTGTGAGGCCAGAGAGGTCCAGCACATGGCCGTCACTTGGGACATCTGTTTGTAGACAAATGCTCTGCTTGCACAACATTGTTTCTTTGTGAAACAGGCCTGCTTCAGTGCCTGTTTTGATGGCAGTTAAAAAAATGAAATCCAACAATAAAATGTAAGTGACCAGAATGTAAATGTAAAACTATTAAAATCATAAATGAACATTTGTTGCTTTAACAAATGCTGCTCACACTATGAACTGTCAGCCCAAACATCTTTCAAATATCACTTTTTAGAAAAAATAGAAATCCTTTATTTGTCTTAGTCATTTGTAATGGGCCTGTCATTGTACTATCTATATTTCCAATGAAAGCATCCAAGTTCTTTGAAGACTTACCACCACCAATATACAACAACAGCTAAGACTTTTTTCTTTAAAAGACATACCAACAAATAACATTTGTTGGCGTTTACAAACCAACTCCAATAAGGAATGAATGTAGGGATATAAAAGAAGGTACTAACAGTGATTCCCCCAAGTGACAGTGACCCCCTCATAATTTGTCCTCCACACTTTAAAATCCAACAGTTTCACCAAGTACAAAAATCTCTTGGGTCTTCTGTTAAAACTTGTAAGCTACTGTCTGTAGAAACCATTGATTATATCTATCCTGTGAAAGATACTTTATTACTATGTAAAACTTACAAACAAGTTAATTGACTTTGTTCTTGAAGTAATTGATACAATGTAAACAAACACTATAAGCTGTTAAGTGACTCTCACTTCATTCAACGGCTCCTAGGACAGACCCCCACCCTCTGTGATTAAAGGGCCGGGAGTCTCAAATGAATTAGCACACACCCCGAAAGTGGTGGAGACAGTAAATTAAAATATGGTTAAGATATGGAATGTATGTTGATGAATGCTTGATGTACATAAATGGTTAGGGAGGTGCCAGCCTAGAAAGGGAGTATCCATCGGCCAAAGAATGTGTTAAGTAGGACCACCAGACAACCCCCTGAGGGTAAACTGGGACCCACCCCATCACCTGGAAGGATGAGAAACACAAACTTTGGACAGCGTGGAGCCACCAGGAATGTGCCACTTTGGGCAGGAATGTGCCATCTGCTGATTGAGTTAGCAACAGCAGGATGAAACAGTTCCCATAGACTAACATAGGAATTAATTCCTATAAGAATGGACTCTAAAGACTGATGACTTTGAGTCTCTGGTTCTGCTGCCAACCTCCAGGAGCATCAGGTGCACCTGACACAGACTCGGCTCCATCCTCAAGACCAAGATACCTGGCCAGTAACTTGGCATAAGCAACTTCTAGGCTGGTAACTATAACAACTATACAGAACTTGAATGAATGATCCTCTCTCTCTCTCTCTCTCTATATGTGTGTGTGTGTGTGTGTGTGTGTGTATAAGAAATAAGTAGTCAAACAACGTTGTTTACTTTTATCTTTTGCTTTATCAGTATATTTACAATAAATGTGGCATCTTTGCCTTATCCCTCTTAATAAGATCCTGCTGGTTTTTATTCTATTGGTATAACATTTATATGATTTCAGATGGTAGTATCTGTTTGTGGCACGTACTGTTGACACTATGGAGAAGGCCACATTAGAAGTGCAGAGATTGAAAGGATATGATCTGACCTCTCTTTCCTGTTACGTAATGCTCCAGCAGTTCTCCTAGTTACCTCAATCCCTTTGCCAATTGTATAGTAAACTGCTGTGGAATATCCTAAATCTCACTAACTGCTTCTCCAACACTCTCACCAAGTGACTCAATACAACTGCCCTCCAGCTGTCAGATATTCTACACCCTTTGACAAGGAGTCCAATGGCCTTCTCAGATATTAGCTTCTCCCAATCGGCAGGTTTAATACACTTGTAAACTATGTAGTATTCTGAGGGCTAATGTTGACAGTGCCTTTTGAATGGTTTGGTTTTCTGCTGAGGTAGAAAGAAGAGACACCTGCTCTGATTTATACTGAAACGTGAGGTGGGGAAGACAAACGGACAAACGAGCCATACTTCTATTGGTTTAGGGATCACTGTCTTAAAGCAGTAAGTCTCAGATGCATCTTACATTATATTATAAATTTTATTTAATTCAGCAGACATCTTTTCTTCTACTTTACATCTCCTCCCTGGAGAGAAAGAAGGGTGTAAGTTTTAAATATATGTATATTTCCTTTTTTGTTCAAGCGAAATATAAATACTTAATCAATATAAGACTTTCTAGGCCTTAAGTTATGGAGTAATCTATGCCTAGTTGCATGTATGGCTGACAATGCAATACAAGGTAACCATCATCGCAGAATTTACACCTTATTGTGCATTTCTGCTTAATTTAACAGCATGAGTTCAGCTTCCCTTCAGAATTTTAATAAGCACTTGACAATAGGACCTTCATTTCAGAGTCTTCCCCCTCAAAATAAACCCGATCAAAAACTTCACTGTGACAGCAGATGGTGATAGTGCAGATGTACCATAGGACTTGAAGGTTCATTAACTGTCATGAGATGTAGAGTGGCAATTGTGAGGAGCAACAGTTATGATGTATTGAAAAATATTTAGTTCAACAGACCTACAAAGTCAAAAATCCCAAATGAGGCAGAACATAAACACGGACTCCCATGTACTGCTAGAATCATATTGAGGGTATTTTCTTTGAGTAACATCTCACTTTTTACTAGAACATCCTGTTCCATCATTTCACTTTTTAAAGTATTATAAAAGTGATATCTTTTGGGAGGTTATAATCCCACAATCAAAACATTTGTATGTTTCAGCACAGATGTCTATCACTCAAACAGATGTTAACCTGTCAACCTGCCCAAGTAATGACATTCACCTTTATGACTGGAGTAAAGGTGCCTTTATTCCTCTCTGAAGCTGGCATTTTTGGTGGCTAATGAAATGGCTAATGGAATGGCAATATAGCAGAAAGAATGATAAAGCTCCAGCAGTTTTTGGATGGCTGGCTGAATTTTTACCAGCTATAGAAATTTGCCTCTTAAAACAGAAAGAATCATTCATGTATTCAAATATGCAAATATTGGACAGTATATTATAGTGCTATTTTCATCAATATAATAAAACTCTAACAAATAGAATAATTACTTAAAGAGCAGTTATCTGATTTACTTATAAAGGTTAATCTTGGCTATTTCCTCTAAACAGAGTATCAATTATATCACTTAATAGCAGCTTCTCATGTACATATCGTTTTCTTTTTAAGTGGGTCAGCTCATTGCTAATACCATGTAATTGCAATTTGTGCTTTGCCTCTATAGCACAGAAGGGTGATGATCATAATGTACTGGTGAAAGTGCAATTTAATGTCGAAGTAAATCAATAACACAGAAAATTACTCAGCTTATTACAATATACTCCCTGATATTGAATTTACCCCCAAGGTTACTGCCAGATGTAGTAAAGTGTGTGTGTTTGGGGGTGGGGCACACAAGTCTGAGGGTGCATTAAGGAATTCCATAGCTGAGTATAACCAAATATAGTACAAACCTAACCAAATAGTATAGCTATTTCTCAGTGTGGGAGTGCAGTAAGGGGAACCCAAGGAGTCACCATCTCCTTGCACAGCACAGCCTCTGACGGCACTCTCCTGAGCCCAGACTGCAGAGGCTGCTCCCTTTGCACACCTCAAGGGTTGCACTGCACCACCACCAAGGTTGGACATACTGGGGTAAGGAAATGTGCCCCATTTTAGTATGGTACATTCTGTGTAACCCCATGTGCTCCACAGAGCATAAGGAGGGATGCTTTCCTGCTCTAAGCAAATGGGAAATTCTGCACCTGAAACAAAATTTCTCCCCAGTCTTCCCTTGGAGCTGCACAGTTCTCTACCATCCACAGTACAGGGCTGTCCTTTAAAGACACAAACATTTTATTCTTACCTGTGCTTGATCTTCTTGATCCTTGAGGAGTCAGAATATTTTTTTTTGTAATTAAGAGAAAATAAATTTAAAAACTGAGATCATAAAAAAATTGCAGCAATGCAGATTAGTTCAGGTATTTCTTTGCAAACTGTCTAGTAGGTAGACATAAGATAGATTAAGACTTGATTTTATGTACATAACACCTTTCACACTCAAAGTGATCCTCCAAAGTACTTTGCAATAATGTAATAACTGTGCTCAGAAAGCTACTGGAATGTTCCCTTAGCTTTTCCATAAATATGATCCTCAAAAAAAGAAGGGAATACTGGTCAAGTTACTATCTTCAAAAAGTGTGATGAATCCTTGAATTACCAATTGGAGAGTATTTATAAATGGGCAGAAGAAGGAACACCTGTTTCATGATGAACTTGGCACTGCCTGTGTTTTAGCATCATGTAAATAATCCAGAGAAATTTTAACACATGAGATATAAAAATGTAGTATACATTTAAAATTGGGAGAAGAAACTGCTTGATCTTAATCCAATATGGGCCCAAACTAACTTTGAATCCAACCCTTTATAATTTTCAAGGATGATTATAGTCAAAACTGTGAATGTAAGCCCTTTCTCACTGGTATTAGAATGGATCTAGGATGGATCAAAAACTAGAAAAATTTGGATGCAACTGAAATTTCATGAGAACACAGGATTTTGAAAGTTTCAGTCTTTAAGAGGGTGCCAGGCCTCTGAAATTTTGGGTTAAAAATTTCACTTGGCAGCACTGAATATGTTACCATTGAACCCAAACTCAGCTTCTAGTCATGATTCAGCCTTAAATCTAAACCCTAACTCCATTATAAAACTAATTCTCATTTGAACAATATCTCAACACCATGTTAACCCCACAACCATGATTCACGTTCCATGTGGATCACAAATGAAAACTGAGTCTCCCAATAGCTGGTGAGGGAACATACCCAGAATTAGCAGCAAGGTCTCCAGCAGCTGGGAGGCAGGTGAATTTGGCTCCCCTTGCCAGGAAGGGTTGCAAAAGTTGGTAGGAAGGCCTGGTTCAGATCTCTAATCCAGGAGTTCTCTGGCAGGCTGTGAGGTAGATTTCAGATTGAGATCTGTCCATTGGCAAGCAGTTATGGATTGATTAGGATGAACAGCATAGAGGAGGGTTGGGGTACTCATGAAGGGGTAGTGTATGAGATCAGGACCTGCAAATGGATATACACTACATGTCCTTTTAGTGAAGAAAAAAATGTATATTAGTCTTCAGTGTTGTAAGGGTCAACAAAGAAGCCAGTGTTACTTTTTTGAACTCACTCTAGCCTAATGATCTGTCTCTCTCAGGAGCTGACATTTTCAGTGCTTCATACAAGAGCTGCAAAACAGTGACGAGCTCCAAGAAAACGAAAGGTGACATCTGTGTTTCCTGTTCCACCTTGGCAGATCAAATATAGAAGTCCTTGGCTATCACCTTGAGATATTCTAAACTTACTGCCTATCTGATAATGGGCCTGATCCTCTTTCCACTGAAGTCATGGGATTTCTGCTCAATATGCATGAAACTGTAATTTAAATCTAGGTTTTTCTTCAATTACTTGTATGTATTTTAATAGATAGCATTAGATATGGAGAAAGGATAGGGTTCAGAGAAAATAAAAATATCATTCAGTTCTAAGATTGTGCTTATTTTACAGTGGTATTTTCTTTACAGCCATCACTTCACTACTCGACGAAGTGGATATTCACCCATGAAAGCTTATGCTCCAATACATCTGTTAGTCTTAAAGGTGCCACAGGACTCTCTGTCACTTCACTACTGTTATATTCTCCTTCCTCAGTCTCCCCTAACTTTATTTTCCCCATTTCCGAGAACCTTTCTGACACCCATCCCCTTAAGGACACATCCTATTCCTTTGACCCTTTTCCATCATAGAATCATAGAAGTGTAGGACTGGAAGGGACCTCAGTAGGACCTCAGTAGACGGGACTAAATGATAACTAGACCATTCCTGAGAGGTGTTTGTCTAACTTGTTCTTCAAAACCTCCAGTGATGGAGATTCCACAACATCTGTCACCATTTTGTTCCAGTGCTTAACTACCCTGACAGTTAGTAAGTTTTTTAACCTGAGCAGAACACAAAGAATGAAAAAGAGAGACACAGACAGGCTGAAGGATCTGCTGAAAACATGTCTGATCTTAGAAGGTGAGGTTTGGGGGTCAGATGTGCAAGCTGGAAAGAGTGTTCCTGGTGCTGTGATAAAAGAAAGTTTTTTGCTATTTGAGTCCTTCTGTGGACTTTACACATTCTTTGTAAATAAACAGAACTGCATCAAAGAATTGCACCAATTTTTCTGCCTAACTGGAACAACCTAAGAGACCTCAAATTTTTGGCTAGCTGTTCAGCTCAAAAAGGGCTAACGCTATTTTAGCTAGCGCTTTTATAGAATGATACTTCAATATACATATATTTAATCACTTTCAATGACAATGAACTATTCACTCTCCCCTCCACCCACTAGTTTTTACAAAGTAAAGTTCTGGCACCAACTCAGTCTCTTTAAATGAGATTCACAGTTTATATTTAAAGAAAGTTCACATTTCTGTCCATATTTTTGCATCATGAAAAAATAAACACCTAATATATTTGCAAATTTCACTGCCAAGGGAAAATTCGGTATGAAGCTTCTATACACCCAGATAAACATAGATGAAAAAGTCAACTAATTTATGCGCATCTGAAGCATTAATAATGTCTAAAATTAATAAAGTCAGATATTTTAGTAGCTAAAATTTTAGCAAAGAAGGATATTTATTAGAAAGCAAATGCTTACATATGCAAAAACAGCAATATATTTTTGAAT
Source organism: Chrysemys picta bellii (assembly GCF_011386835.1). NCBI lineage: Eukaryota > Metazoa > Chordata > Testudines > Emydidae > Chrysemys > Chrysemys picta. The sequence goes on along the minus strand of NC_088792.1, from coordinate 220,386,051 downwards.
CTCACTCAAACAATCTTTACATAGTCAGCAAAATATTTTGAATTTTACAACTCATTTTGATAGCCAAATACTCATACAAGCCATTCCTTATTTGTAATGGTAAAATATAATATTCTCCATAACTTGTTTGTCAGCAGGCTTATTTGCAATAAAAGTTAGATGAAGATGTTTAAATTAGAATAGCCGATCAATATGTGCTTAGGGCTACAGACAAGCATATACGTAATTTTACTCACCTGAGTAGACTTATTTGCTTCATTGGGACTTCATGCGTGTAAAGCTGTTCACATGTATTAGAGTAAGCAGGTTTGAGCCGTATCCTAGTTTCTCTTATTGTTTACTATATAGCACCTTATGCATTCATGGGTTTTTAATTGGACATATAAAATAAGGAAGCTATTTCCCTGAAAGTGTTTGCATACTAAACAAATAAAAATATACAAAGTTTGAGCTAATCACTATAGCTAAAATATGGTATTGTTAAGAAAATCCCCCAAACTAATTTCCCAGTCAGATCAATTTCAGAGTTCAAGGTTTCTTATTACATGGACACATTAATAATGTACTTTCATAAAGCAAACTAGTTAGTTCCTGTATCCCCAGAGTTATTCAACTTCAGATAGACAATAACTCATTTTACTAAAATAAATGTGGAAATGACAAAGATAGAACAAGACCGTACTTTAATTAGCAGATAAATAATGTGCTGTTAATGGAACAACAAAATGGCTTGATCCTTCTCTGAAGTTCATGTTGATGCTAGCTATATATTAGAACAGGGGTCGGCAACGTTTGGCACGTGGCTCGCCAGGGTAAGCACCCTAGCGGGCCGGGCCAGTTTATTTACCTGCTGACACGGCAGGTTCGGCCGATCGCAGCCCCCACTGGCCGCGGTTCGCCGTCCCGGGCCAATGGGGGCGGCGGGAAGCCGCGGCCAGCACATCCCTCGGCCCGCGCCGCTTCCCGCCGCCCCCATTGGACCGGGACGGCGAACCGCGGCGAGTGGGGGCCGCGATCGGCCGAACCTGCCGCTTCAGCAGGTAAATAAACTGGCCCGGCCCGCTAGGGAGCTTACCCTGATGAGCCGCGTGCCGAACTTTGCCGACCCCTGTATTAGAAGATAGAAATTAGCCCTAAATCTGTGTGTGACTGGAATCTTTTCCTCAAACAGATAGACAGTATTCAATTAAGACCACACAATACTTATCTTCAGTAAAAAAACAAAAACAAACAAAAAACCCCACAAACAAACAAAAACTTTTGTTCAAATCAAGCCAGGAAGGACATCTGATTTTGAAATCAACGATCTCTCAAAATCCTGCATCCTCATAGTTCAGTAAATTTTTTCCTCTCTATATATGAAATTCTCTAATTTGTCTACCTCCTTTCAAATTGATATTTTGGCTGTCTTCCCTGAATTTTTCTATGGTAAGTCCTGAGGGAAGAATTAATTAATTTCAGACTCCTTTACAGATAGCATGACCAACAAGCTATTCAAGTCAAGGAAGTTATTTTTGCTTTTTAAGCCAATGAAACTCTAATGAAGAGGAAGCAAATGCCATTCTAAACATTGGTACCAGGAGGTCCAAAATAGCAGAAAGCATTGCATACTTATGCACTAGCCTGCTGAGCCATTATATCTATTATTTATATTTGTATTATTTTTTGTTGATTGGTAATTTTTTGAGCAACGAATTCATAAAAAAATCCCGATTATTAAAAACTTAACTTGCTAGTTATCTTTTGTTTACTAAGCAATTTTGTCTTTCCTTATTTTCAGATCAGTCAACAGCAATCTTTGTGCTACAGAATACTAAGTGATTTTACAGTAACTGTTCTTGAATAAGCTCAAGGTGAATTGACATCTTCAGTGAAAACAGAAGTGGTGCAAATGCATTCTCTACTTCTGTGGATGACTTACAATCTTTTAGGAAGAGTGAGAGGGAGGGAAAATTCTTTTAAAATCCAAGCCAGCTTTAACAATGAAAGTGTCACCAAAGAGGAGACTTCCTCAGAATGTCTTCATTCTCAAGACACAATATATTAGTGTATAGAATATAATAATCCCACCCCTCTTTTCATTATAAAAGTAGAAACAAACAGAGATGCATTTCGGAAACAATGGGCAAAATCCTACTTTTCTTGAACACCTCAACACCCTTTTATTTCAATGACCTAGTGTAAAGGAAGCCAATTAAGAGCTAGCATCCCTATCTTCTCTGGGGGAAGGGGGGGAACAGAGCAACAAAACAATTCCAACACAGCTGCTATGAGAATTATTAATTTTCCAAATATTTCTCTTTCTTACCTGCTGGTTTACGGGAAAATTCCTGTTGATTTTTTTTATCTATAAAAATGAATAAAAAAATTAATTAATAAATATACTAAATAAATGCAACAATGAAAGGCATTGTGGATGACGTGTGAAGCACTTGTGAGATGTTGTCCTCCACATTAGACTGGTGTAAATCAGGAGTAACTCCACTGAAGTTAGTGGAGTGATACCAGTGTCCAACTGTTGTGAATGAAAGGAGAATTCCTTAACTCAGTATATTGGACTGAGTGAAACAATCGTCCAAGCTTATAGAAATTACAATACATGCAACTTTCTTTCTGAACTTTACAGAATCAATGGAAAACACTGCCATTAATCTCTATTTTTAGAAATTCACAAACCTTAATTTTAAGTGTAACCTTTGGGTAATATTTCTGAAGCATCAAAATATCTAACAACATGAGAACAGCTCTCAGTCCTTGAAGTCATTCAAGGTACATCAGTCTAATAAATAGCAAATACCTACCCATCCTAAAAACACAAGTTAAAAAGTAGAGATGAGCCCACACTAAGCCCATGGAATCGTGGGAAGTTCAGATGTCATGGCTAGCTGCTACCTCTATTTGGGTAGCACCAAAAGCCCAAAGTACAACACTTCCAATTATGGGAGAATCTGAATATGCAACAGATGTAGCTGTTCCTGCTAAGAAGAGTAAATCCATCCGTGCGCGTGTGTGTGAGAACACACACACACTTTCAGAACAAGCTTAAAGGGAGCAAATCTTCTAACTCTACCATCTGCATTCTTAGATGAGACCTTAGATTTGATTGCTAGAGTTTATTTTTTTCTCTCCTAAACTATCTTACTGCCAATTGTTTCTGTGTCTCAGGGGAAATGAGAAAAAATGCTATTCAAACATTAAAGGATAAACCGTATTGTCAACTAGGCATCAACGGTAAAGCCAGCCAGGTCCCCAAACCAGAACATAACATTTACACTACTCCAATGTAATGCGTGACATTTTATGGGAACATAAGATGAATCACTAGAGAATGTATTTCCTCCAAAGTTTATAATCTCATCTAAATAAACATCCACACATAAAGTTGAAAGAAGCACTTCAATGGGTAAACTTAAAAAAGAAAAAATGTACTTTTCCACAGTATCGACCCCCTCACCAGGTCATCCAGCAGATATTAAACACTCTGCAAGTCTTGAACAGCCAGCTCCCACAGCTTTGTTATCAAAGCATATTTAACACTGTCAAAAATTTGCCAGCAGCTGCTGAATTTATTTTGGGTTCACCCTAACCCCAAAATGTCACGAGTCTCAAAGCAAAGCCTCCCTACAAAAGTCTTAGTATCCTCTGTCTTCTGGGTTCATCTATGTCCAGGGAAAGAGAGTTGGAAGAAGAATATTCCAGCTGTTCCAAGTTACTCAATACAATTGTTGGACACTATCTATCCTAAGGCACTTTTCTCAAGAGCAGGTATATTAAATATAGGTTATATCTACACTAACTGCAGTGAGTAGAGTGCAGACACTAGATGCCCAGTTAGCATGGATATAAACAGGAGCGTAGATGGTGAGACATGGCTTAGATGAGTAGAAGAGAGTGCCCTACATACCTGAACCCACAGGGTATATACCCTACATGGCTCCTACATGCCCAAGCAGTGCCTCCCACATCTACACTGCTATTTTTAGCAGTGTGCTGTCCTGCTGCATCCCTGATGCCAGAGACTTTCCATACCACAATGAAAGGTTCCAGAAGTGGGCAAAGTTTCTGGCAGAGGGGAGGCAGCGGAGGAAAGTTCTAGCAGGGGGAGGCAGTGACAAAAGGTGCAAAGAGCGGCCAGAGCATTTTCCCACTGACTCCCCCCTACCAGAGCCTTTCACTGTGGCATGTAGCTACACGTATAGTGCCTGTACTCTACATGCCATTGTAAAGGTAGGCATAGCCATATAATGGATGATGTACAAAGATTTTGAGCCTTATGGGTTTTGTTCCTAAATTCAACATCTATAGAATAACCCCCAATAACAGTACCCATCACTACCTGTAGGTACCATTAAAGTCTTGCCATAATTAGGGCCCTACCAAATTCACAGCCATGGAAAACATACCACGGACTGTGAAATCTGGTCTTCCCCCCGTGAAATCTGGTCTTTTGTGTGCTTTTATCCTATACTATATAGATTTCACAAGGGAGACCAGCGTTTCTCAAATGGGGGGTCCTGACCCAAAAGGGAGCTGAAGAGGGGTCACAAGATTATTTTAGCGTGGTCACGGTATTGTCACCCTCACTTTGTTGCCTTCAGAACTGGGCAGCTGGAGAACAGCGGCTGTTAGCCGGGCACCCAGCTCTGAAGGCGGCGCCCCACCAGCAGCAGCACAGAACTAAGAGTGGCAATGTCAGACCATGCCACCCTTACTTCTGCACTGTTGCCTTCACAGCTGGGTGGCTAGAGAGTTGCAGCTGCTGACTGAGGGCCCAGCTCTGCAGGCAGTAGCACAGAAGTAAGGGTGGCAATACCATACCATGCACTTACTTCTGTGCTGCTGCTGGCAGTGGCTCTTTCTTTAGAGCTGGGCTCCCATCCAGCAGCCGTCACTCTCTAGCTGCTCATCTCTGAAGCAGCACTGCCACCATCAGCAGCACAGAAGGGTAGCAGTACTGCAACTACCCCTACAATAACGCTGCGACCCCTCCCACAATTCCTTTTTGGATGCAGACCTGTAAAATTGCTGTGTAAATGTTTGGGCTCAAACTGGAGCCTGAGCTGTGGGACCCTGAGAGGTGGGCGGGTCCCAAAGCCCAGGCTCCAGCCCGAGCCCAAACATCTACACAGCAATGTTAGTCCCAAAGCCCAAGCCCCGCGAGCCCAAGTCAACTAACCTGGGCCTGCCATGCCCATGCTTTTATTCTGGTGTAGATGTACCTTTAGGTGCTTAAGGCCAGGATTTTTTAAAGGATTTAGGCATTGCTCAGCTAAGCTATAGTTCAGCTTCCCTATAGACAGGGCCGGCTCTAGGTTTTTTGCTGCCCCAAGCAAAAAAATTTTTGGCTGCCCCCACCCCAGCCCTGGGCTCTCCCTCTCCCCCCCCCCAACTGCACCCTCCTGCCGCCCCAGCCCTGGGTCACTGGTAACTCGCTCCCAGGGCGGGTCATTCAGCAGGAATTTTGGATGTGCACAGAACACAGACAGGATTGGTTCTCATATGGTTACAGAACTGCAGTAAAGTGGAACAATTTTCAGCTTGTGTGATTGAAGGATAGCTGTATGCATATTATAAGACTGTCCTATATAAATGAGGAAAAGTTGAGGTGCCTTTATTATTCTTTTGTTCCATTCTTTGATTCTATGGGGAATGCACTATCACGGTCTTCCTTTTAAACAAATAAAACTAAAACTTAAAAAAAAAATGGCTCTTGAAAATAGCAATTCCAGTCCTAATAACCACTGGGAAGCATTTCTTGCTCAATTTATTCTACTTTTTCTACAGCAAGTTACAGTGGATCAGTATATTTGATTTGGGGGAAATGAAGTAACAGCTGCCCAAATTGAGCTTGAGCACTCCTGAATTTTGAGGGTGTTCAAATCTGGAAGGCAGGTGCTAGATTCCTTTTCTGAATATTAGCTATATCTGGAAAGGAAAAGTCAATTTCTGCTTCATGGCTCAGAAGTGGAAATCCTCCTAAGTGCCTGGTACTGTATCTAAAGCAGCCTAGGTCCAGAGCCTCCCGTCCCTTACTTTTCATTTTAAATTCTAGTGGGATCCACATATCTCCCTTGCTAGGCTTCAGATAGAGAGGTGTACCGTCCATTTAGTCCCCCCAATTCCTTTTTTGGGGGAGACCCAAGGGCTGGGGTGGCAGGAGGTGCGGGTGAGGGGGAAGAGCCCAGGGCTCGGGGAGCAGGGGAGTGCAGGTGGGGGCCAGAGCTGGGGCTACAGGGGATGTGGGCGGGGGAGAGCCCAGGGCTGAGGTGGCAGGAGGTGAGGGGGAAGAGCCCAGGGCTCGGGGAGCAGGGGAGTGCAGGTGGGGGCCAGAGCTGGGGCGGCAGGGGATGTGGGAGGGGGAGAGTCCAGGGCTGGGGCAATACAGGGGTGCAGGGGGGGGGCGGCAAAAAACCTAGAGCTGGCTCTGTTCCTACCATTCACAGCAAGCTGCAGACTTCAGTTCCATACTCCTTCCCCCACCCTTTCCTGTTGCTAGTGGCCAAGGGAATGCTGGGAAATGTAGTTCTTTCCCTGCTCCAGGGCTGGATCTATAGGCAGGGAGCTAACCAAGGAACTACAGCTCCCAGGGCCCCCTGCTGGTTCTCAGCTCCCATGCTGGATTCTTGCGCCTTTTGTAAATCTGCCGCCCCAAGCAACTGCTTGCTATGCTGGTGCCTAGAGCCGGCCCTGCCTATAGAGTATGTGAGGATAGTTAAGCACCTAAGAAAGGGATTTTCAGGAGCTGGTGAGCTGAGTTGGGAACTGTCTAAGCTAGCCAACTGTTGCTGATTTGGTGCACGTAGCTGACAGGACAGAGAGAGGTGCCTCCCTCTGCTCAGGATCCTCATCCATGAGCACCTTCTGGAGTTTAGGCACCTGAGTCAGGTCAGACATTTTAATTAGCCCATGTCATAGCAGCCAAAATTACATTTCTTTCTCTCTCACACTCATTCTATGTTTCCCTGTGCCCCTGGCTGTCTTGTGTGTGTGCTGTGCTGCCCTCCCTATCAGTGGCCTGCATCTGACCTTCCTCATGCAAGAACTCACCAGAGGCATGGGAACCAGGGGTGCCTGAGCCAAGTCTTTGAAAATATCAGCAGAGTCTACACGGTAGACTTAGTAGTCTGTCTGTCTGTCTGTCTGCTAATGTGCCTAAACCACTTTAAAAAAAATCTGAACCTTAGGCTCTTAAGTTCTGAGACTTAGGCATTTTTGAAAATGTTTACAATTCACCTGGAAGAAAATGTAAAAAAGATAGACAACCTACCGAAAACTTTACACTAAATTGATCCTAACTCCTTGAATGTAAAGAACACAGGAGTAAAGCAAACATGGCTGAGTAATTTGTTGATCTGGAGAGATTTTCAGAGGCACAAAGGGAATTTAGGCATCTAACATCCATTGAAAGTCAACAGGGAGTGGGTACCTAAATCCCCTTTTGTGACTTTGAAAATATTCCAGTTAAATAAGAAACAGTTTACCTCAAATGCTAACTACTTTAATTAAAGTTCCTGCATTGGTAAATGCACAGACAAGTTTAACTAGATTTTATTTTTTGAGTGTAACAAATATTTTCCAATTAAAGAAGTTTTGCTGTAATTACCAAGTTCTACATTTTCTAGACACACATTGCCTAAATTATTTTACTCTGGATAGCAACATATATTTTCATCCATTATACTTAATTGTTGTTCTTCTTACTCTTCATAATTTGATACTCTCTAATAAATGCATTGTAATATTGCAAATTATGGAGGATTCATAGATTATAGGACTGGAAGGGACCTCGAGAGGTCATCGAGTCCAGTCCCCTGCCCGCATGGCAGGACCAAATACTGTCTAGACCATCCCTGATAGACATTTATCTAATCTACTCTTAAATATCTCCAGAGACGGAGATTCCACAACCTCCCTAGGCAATTTGTTCCAGTGTTTAACCACCCTGACAGTTAGGAACTTTTTCCTAATGTCCAACCTAGACCTCCCTTGCTGCAGTTTAAACCCATTGTTTCTGGTTCTATCCTTAGAGGCTAAGGTGAACAAGTTCTCTCCCTCCTCCTTATGACACCCTTTTAGATACCTGAAAACTGCTATCATGTCCCCTCTCAGTCTTCTCTTTTCCAAACTAAACAAACCCAGTTCTTTCAGCCTTCCTTCATAGGTCATGTTCTCAAGATCTTTAATCATTCTTGTTGCTCTTCTTTGGACCCTTTCCAATTTCTCCACATCTTTTTTAAAATGCGGCGCCCAGAACTGGACACAATACTCCAGCTGAGGCCTAACCAGAGCAGAGTAGAGCGGAAGAATGACTTCTCGTGTCTTGCTCACAATACACCTGTTAATGCATCCCAGAATCATGTTTGCTTTTTTTGCAACAGCATCACACTGTTGACTCATATTTAACTTGTGGTCCACTATAACCCCTAGATCCCTTTCTGCCGTACTCCTTCCTAGACAGTCTTTTCCCATTCTGTATGTGTGAAATTGATTTTTCCTTCCTAAGTGGAGCACTTTGCATTTGTCTTTGTTAAACTTCATCCTGTTTACCTCAGCCCATTTCTCCAATTTGTCCAGATCATTTTGAATTATGACCCTGTCCTCCAAAGTAGTTGCAATCCCTCCCAGTTTGGTATCATCCGCAAACTTAATAAGCGTACTTTCTATGCCAATATCTAAGTCGTTGATGAAGATATTGAACAGAGCCGGTCCCAAAACAGACCCCTGTAGAACCCCACTCGTTACGCCTTTCCAGCAGGATTGGGAACCATTAATAACAACTCTCTGAGTACGGTTATCCAGCCAGTTATGCACCCACCTTATAGTAGCCCCATCTAATTTGTATTTGCCTAGTTTATCGATAAGAATATCATGCGAGACCGTATCAAATGCCTTACTAAAGTCTAGGTATACCACATCCACCGCTTCACCCTTATCCACAAGGCTCGTTATCCTATTAAAGAAAGCTATCAGATTGGTTTGACATGATTTGTTCTTCACAAATCCATGCTGGCTGTTCCCTATCACCTTACCACCTTCCAAGTGTTTGCAGATGATTTCCTTAATTACTTGCTCCATTATCTTCCCTGGCACAGAAGTTAAACTAACTGGTCTGTAGTTACCTGGGTTGTTTTTATTTCCCTTTTTATAGATGGGCACTATATTTGCCCTTTTCCAGTCTTCTGGAATCTCTCCTGTCTCCCATGACTTTCCAAAGATAATAGCTAGAGGCTCAGATACCTCCTCTATTAGCTCCTTGAGTATTCTAGGATGCATTTCATCAGGCCCGGGTGACTTGCAGGCATCTAACTTTTCTAAGTGATTTTTAACTTGTTCTTTTTTTATTTTATCCGCTAAACCTACCCCCTTCCCTTTAGCATTCACTATGTTAGGCATTCCTTCAGACTTCTCGGTGAAGACCGAAACAAAGAAGTCATTAAGCATCTCTGCCATTTCCAAGTTTCCTGTTACTGTTTCTCCCTCTTCACTAAGCAGTGGGCCTACCCTGTCTTTGGTCTTCCTATTGCTTCTAATGTATTGATAAAAAGTCTTCTTGTTTCCTTTTATTCCCGTAGCTAGTTTGAGCTCATTTTGTGCCTTTGCCTTTCTAATCTTGCCCCTTTAAAGATGTAAAGAGTACTTATTTACTTTATAGTAACTGGAGTTTTTTGAGATTTTTTTGTCCGCACACATCTTCATGCACATGAACCCAGATTCTTGTAGCCAGCTGTGTCTATTGTGGCTGCATATGCACCCTGCATATCCCCCATATCTTCTCTATGATGGTACAGCATCAGACATATCCAACAAAACATGCAGAGATGTCTTTGCCATCAATTAGCCTTCTGTAACCACTGCTTTCAATACATTTCTCGTCTCTCGGACACTGTTAATACGTTGCAGAAAAGTCGTACTTAGCCAGTAAAGGTTGGTAATTGGCTATTCAAATGTGCAAACTGCAGATGAATAAACTTCCCGCCCCAGAAGATTCATCCCCTTGGGCTCCTTATCTCTGGGTGTAGATCTAGGGGGCCTGGGTAACTTAGATTTTTCATGAGTGGCTGTTATAACTGAAGATCCAGGTACTAGATATCTAAAATGACTACTCCAATCTCTTAGGCAGAACTTGGTACCTGCAATCAGACCTCTTAGTTGTGGCCAAAATAGTTAGGGGTCTTTGGCTGGCTCAAGAATGCCTTTATTACTGGGTCTGGCTAGACGATTTTGGGATACCAGGAGTAAAATGTCAAATAATTTATGAGACCTCTCCTGAATGACCTCCAGAATGTCTGTTGTTCTTGTAAGGAGGTGCTGGAAGGCCCTGAAATAATCTATCACGGGTGTGTTAGATGTAATAATCATGGCCTTGCCATAGAATCATCACCTGACATGAGGAATAGGCTGATCCTCATATTCCTCCACGAGGTCCTCCTCACTAAGAGGTTCTTGTTCATCATACTGAAGAAACTCCTGAAGGAATGATAGGAACTCCCTAGTAGGAACTGTAGGAGGAGGACCTTATTCTGGATCTCAAAGTTGTCAGATAGGGAGCAGATGGCATAGGCTGAGGTTTCATGGAAACCATTAGGGCCAGGCCTGTGCCCCATAAGGGAAGGGCATATGGTGTCACAAAGGAGGGAACCAAGGACTGTGTGATCACTCCGGAGCATGGGATCTGTGGAAATAGGGACTTTGTCCATAGGCACTCCCAGAAGTCAGTCTGGGTGAGGGGGGGAAGACCTCCTAAAAGAAGGGTGCCTACTACCATGCAGAGAAGAGAATGAAGATGAATAAAATTCTTCCAATGGAGAAGAGCCCTGACGTGTAGAAAGAGGAACAGCCTTAAATGTTATAGTACAAGAGGCAGGTACTGGTACGGTCGAAGTTGAGTGAAGAGATATTTTCATCTTTAGTACCTGGGGCTCCAGTAGAGCTCTAGCTGCAGTAGACAAAGGAGAGATGTCCAGCAATGGAAACTCAGGTTCAGAAGTGATCATTAGGTCTGCTGGAGATGGGTACGCAGCCACCACATGTGAGGGAGGTGGGACTGATGATGACAAAATACTGTGACCATTAGTCCCAAAAGTCTTGCCAGAATGCGGTACCAGCAACTGAGGTATATGGTACAGATGACAATGATATTGAGGAAGCTATGTTGATCACTGAAAGTACAGAACATGGAACCAAAGCTGAGGAACACAATTCCCCACCCTAAGATGACTACAATATCAATATGGTTTTAAAGGAGCTGATTTAGGTAAGTCAGCAAATTGACTCTCTGCCTTCTTCTTGGTTGGTACTAGGGATGGCAATCAGTACTGAGTCCCACCTAAAGATCTTTCAGGCTTTGGGCTGCAGGGCTGAGACCTGTTTGTTAGTAGCAGGCAATCTTTTAGAGTCTGCCAAGGCTCTTAGATTCTGGAATGATGTCTCTTGTAGCCGGGGCACTTTTTGAAAATGGCTTTGAAGCAGGAATCCTGTTCTTTTTGAAGCAGGAAGTGGCTGCTCCTGAAGGGGCACCTCAGCATCAGACACGTGGCAGATTTTTTCAACCAAAAACAATTTTAGATGGGCATCACAAGGCTTCTGTGTGCGATTAGTAAAACAATTGCAAATGGCTCACTTGCTAGGGATCTGAATCTCTTCCAAGCAGAACAAACCCTTTGTGTGCACATCATTAGCAGGCATAGCAGTCCCCCAGGCAGCACAGATCTTAAAGCCTGGAGACTGGCTCTCTCATTCCTCAAGACCAAAGGGAGACAAAGAAAAAGCTTGTTTATTTGTTTTTTGCCACTGTGCTTAAATGAATTTATCCAAAGCTATAAAAACACTCCACTAACTCTAACAACCATCCTAACTATACAAAGCTGTGGGGAATCAGAAGGATGCCTTAGGTTCTGATTTGCTGCCACAGGCAGCAGGAATGAACTGAGTAGCAGTTGGGGCTGCTCTGTATTTTATTCCCTGGTTGTAGGTGATGTGGGCTGTATAGAGTGTGTGAGCAGCCCCAATAGACACTACTGGCTAAATGATTCTGGGCTCAGGACCATGAAACGCACACACCTACAGTGGGATCCATGTAGACAAATGTTAGGAGGAGGATCCTAAATCAGAACATCAGTGATGTTCCAACAAAAAGACCACATTTGAAATTCAATTCAAATGTATTTATTGGACTGCATGGCTGAATGGCCATATGTTAAACATCATGTAGGCCTTGTATCTTGACATGTGAACACCTTTGCTTAAATGAAAACTTTTGGCACAAGTTTAACTGTAGCATCACTACTGCTCCATCATAATTAAGGCTAAGATGTCACAGATATTTTTAGTAAAAGTCACGAACAGGTCATGGGCAATAAACAAAAATTCACGGAAGCCCATGACCTGTCCCTGACTTGCACTAAAAATATCCCTGACCAAACGGGGAAGCCGTTCAGCATCCACTGCTGCTGGGGCACTGTGGTCCCCCCCATCACTGCAGTGAGTGCGAGCTCTGGGGTCCTCACTGCGCAGCAGTTGAGCAGCTATGGGGGGGGGCTCCTCAGGGAGCTCTGGGGTCCCCTGCCACCCATGGGGGCTGGGCTGCTGCGGGGTCCCCTCGCCCCCATAGCATAGGGAAGGCTGGGAGCTCCAGCCTCGGGGCAGAAAATGTCATGGAGGTCATGGAAGTCACGGATTCTGTGAGTTCCATGACCTCTGTGACATAATCGTAGCCTTAATCATAAAGGAATAGCTCAGTGGTTTGAGCATTGGCCTGCTAAACCCAGGGTTGTGAGTTCAATCCTTCAGGGGGCCACTTAGGGATCTAGAGCAAAAATCAGTACTTAGTCCTGCTAGTGAAGGCAGGGGGCTGGACTCAATGACCTTTCAAGGTCCCTTCCAGTTCTATGAGATAGATATATCTCAATATAATAAACGTGTTTGTATTATAAGCACCACTTCATGTTGGGATGCCTGAGTTTCTATACTTGACATAAATGAAAGTACCAGCAGTTACACCTGACAGCATCCACATTATTAAACGTACAGAGGAAGTACAATATCAGAAAGCTACCATGACTGTTTCTGGAAGTGACAAACACATTATGTTTGATTTACTGCTGAAGATATACCAGGAGGGCGGCCAATGCTATCAGTTGCAAACAAATGGGAAAAAAACAACTAGACTAACCTTGGAAAGAAGTACAGTTGGCGTCAAGACAGTATCTGGGACATATGAAATGGAATAACTGTAGTTTATATCATATTTTTGGTAGCTTATGGAGCATAGTTACTAAAGGTCTCAATCATTTTGACTGGAAAGAAGCAGGCAAAGGCAACACAGCAAAACATCACCTGACAGTATGTATAATATATTCCTTGAGTATCCAAACTTGTAATTTGAAGCGGTTTTACTACATGCCTAAGAAAAACAGTATACCATGCAAATCTATGTAAATTATTTGCAGATGAGCTACATTCCTTTTAGCTTTTGATGAAGAAAATTATATAGACCCTTGAGTCAAGATGCAGCATACACAGCAACTTCCAACCCAACCAGCTTCACTTCATGTGTGAGGGCCTCTTATTTGAAATAGGATTCTGCTTTACATATGTTCAAATTATGTACACTAGACTGTCCCTATCTATGGATACTTTCAGGAACCTACACAGCAGCTGCAGCACCATTCTCTAGAGAAACAAGCTTCTGGAGGCAGTAACAAGTCCCTTATAAATACTTTGTTATTTTTTATTTGATTTCCAAAAGCTCAATATAGTTTCTAAAAACATAAGGAAAAATTCCCATCGAAATTTGACCTTATTTTTCAATGGCATGATATTTTACCTAGTTGGTTGTTATACTCTTCTGGAATGAAAGTCCAGGACCCACGTTCAGTGTAAAACATCTAACAGTTCTAAACTCTCATAGTAAGAACAAGATGCAGCTTGTCTGGAGGTTAGAGCAAAAGATTTGGCACTGGGAGTCTGTAGGTCTGTTCCCCAGTCTGTCGCTGATTTACTGTGTAACCTTAATCAAGTCATTTAATCACTCTGTCTCATTTCCCTCATTTGTAAAATGATTATAATAACTTACCCACCTTTGTAATGGCTCTAAAAGCTTCCAAGGATGAAAAGTGCTATGAAAATGCCAAATCTTCTTCTCATTTAATGATTATGTTAGGATTAACAAATGTCACTGATCAAATTTGTTTAAGCAGTCTTTGGAGCTGGGGCCAATATTTTTTCAAAATGTAAATATATATGCCACATTTTTACAATTACTTTTGCTACAGATTACTATTTAATCTGTTATAGTACTTTTGTTTTTAATATAAATTGGCTTATACTGTAGCAACAGAGATATTTACATAGACACATATGAGAGCTGGAGGAGTGTGTCTTGAAAATTATTTTCTATATTATACATTTTCTTCATGAGTTTGTAGCTCCAGATTAAGATGGGTGGGGGGTCATTCTGCAAAAGTCTCTTCTATATTTGAATGTCCCCCACATACAGGGTTGGTCTGATGCAGGGTTTTGGGGAGAGAAGGTGGCAATTTAAAACATCTAAGGGATTAGAATCTTATGGGTATTCCTCCTGCATTCTATTTAGAATAATTGATGCTTTCATAACTCCATAGAATTAAATAAAAAACTAACAATTGGCTGACATTCTCTTGCTTACACCCACACACTTTATTTGCTTTCAGGGGCTTGCCTGCTAGTCCAGATTCCATGGTAAACTGAGTACACGCTTTGGCCAAATGTGTTTAGTAGGCTGAGTAAAATGACCTTACTTCAAATTCTTTTAAAAATGCAGTAGCAGACATTTAAGCATACAGGTATGGACTATGACATTGACCAGGTTTATATTCAGTGTGTGCAAGGAGTTTTCACTTCGGTAAATCAATTAAATTTGGAAGTTTGGCATAAAAGTTTTATAAGACAGAAGGGCAGTAGAAGGAAATACAATAAAAAAGAGAAGTATTTTACTCAATAATATAAAATATAGGCCAATGAAACACCACTTCCTGACTGAACTTGATGCTCTGTAGGAATTCGGCTGGTGATTTTTAAAATATATGCAACACTTATGTACTGGTGCCTGGATGTAAAAGAGATTCTGCTGCTAAACTCCGATACATTTCGCAAATGTCTGTACCTGAGGCAACCAGGTTAAAGAGTTTTTCTGTAGGCATGAGTGGTAACATAAGAAATCCCATTTGGGCTCGCTGCATTTGGCATTTGAGTGAATCACAGCCACCTTTCGCCTCCCTATCCAGCCATCAGAGTGTCATTTCAGAGGAGAATTCTTCCTAACAAGGAAATCTTTGCACTACCTTAATGAGAAGACACTATGATTCCCGTTAGTTGGCTTGTTTTCTAAATAGAAAAAAGTTACTAAGCTATTAGCTTCAGATGCCTTGAATCTAGTTCCCTCTTTAAAGGTTTCGTGTCCTTTCCGGCAGCTGCACCTCTCCTCTCATCTAGCTAGCTTACTGGCTAGCCTCCTAGTGACCATGGCAGAAGGGGCATACACATCCCATGATAAGCTCCCAATTTAGGATGGGTAAAGAGAAGGTATTTCAGAAAAGGAGTTCAGAGTCAGATGCTGTACCAGATGATTGCCTATAGGAATTTCAAAAAGTTGCAAACTTAAAAAAAAAAAATATGAGGAAAATATCTTTTCACTCTCCTTTTTATTCAAATATGGCAAAATTGTTTGGCTCAAACTTCTCAGAGTTCAGCTTCAGGCATAGAGAAAGAATGACATTTTTCAGCTCACTAGACAAATGTTGGAAAGTTATAAGTGATTAAAAACAGGGCATTAGAATGAATGTGCTTAGGCAGCCTTACCTATAGTCGTCTCTGCAACTCTATTCTCTGAGTCCCTCATTCTGCAAAGCATTTAAACAGATCCTTAATATTAAAAATGGAATTAATTCCCACTGACTTCAAGAGACTTATCCATGCCCTTAAGTACTTTACCAGATAGTCATGGACATAAGTCGATAGTTAAAGTTAAGCATCTGATTAAATGTTTTGTTGCACTGTATAATATATTTTATTTCTAAGAGTAACAAAGTCCTTTGCAAATGTGGAAATGCTAATCGGGAAAATTCTAATGAAACTTATTGTTGTTGAAATTTGCCAATTCATTGCAATTGAAATGTTTCAGAGATGGGGAGATTTTAAAGTTCTGATGAAAGCTTGTCTACCCAGCGTGTCTATCTGCCCACCCAGCTTCTCGACAGTCCAGGCTGATATGGAGCAGAGAGCCCAGAAGCCTTGGGAGTCTACCCCCCCAATCTCACGGGTCCTTTGCATCCTGGATTCTTAGGGTTTCAAAGGTGCAAGGCGCCTGGCTCCATGACAACCTGCCAGGTGGACTGCCCCAAAGAAAGGGCTCTATACCCTTTTGTATTTTGGAATTTGGTTTTCATTCTGAATCAGAATTAAACCAAATTTCATAATATTGAAATTCTCCATGAAATGGATTTACCCTTCTATGCACAGATCTAGTGGTAAAGAGTATTATGCCCATGATGGAAACTAAAGCAACAAGGGCTATGTGACTTGGGCCAGGTCACACAGATTGTCAGTGGTAGAACAAAGAATGAAAACAAAATCTCAGCTCCGAGTCTCCTGCACTTACCACTAGACTGCTTTGTTTCCTTATTTTCCTATCACAATTTGGAGCTGAACTTTTTAGCTCAGCAATAGATAATTTTTATATTTACAAATGTTACAACGACTTCCATATCAAGCATGCTCTTACAACTAATGACCAGGTTCAACTCCTCTGGCCCTCATTAATGGCTAGGAAAAAATGTTAAGGAGGTAATTATTGGTTAGTAGCGTGCGTTTCATTTTTACTGAATTCTTTTTATATGCTTTTACTCATTGTCTCTATTGGCATATTTAATTTTTTTTCCCTTTCAAATAATTTTGTTGCATTCCACGTACATTTTAAGTGATATATGCAACTTCCACATGGTGAAGTAAATAATACTGTTGAAGTTTTGATCAGCATTAAATAGAAAAAAATCCTTTAAATTGACATTCAGATGCTCAATATAGAGATTGTCTGTTTACAGTATCTCCTATGAGAAATTTGAAAATAGCTAGAAGAAATATTTGTCCTTTATTGTGCTGCAGTTCCCTTCGCCTACCACTGCCAAGTGTTTCCACAAATTGTAATGAAATATACCAATTAATATAGGGCCAGATTCTGCCACTCTTACCCACATTGTTCTGTGAGCAGTCCTACTGAAATCATGTTCCTTTTACCTATGCCATCTTTACTGTATTGGTCCATTAAATGGCAGCTATTGTTCTTTAAAGTATTACTCAATGGAAGAAAGGGTAGCAGAATCTGATTATACATGAATTTATTTACTTATATAATTACTTAGACAACTATATATTTTGAAGGAATGAATGTACAATGAATCCAGTGCTCCAGAGCAATATTTTATATAATGCTTTTTTTCTCATTGTGCTAATGAAGTTTCAGTTGTTAAGCACAGAATACTATCTTATACTGAAAAAGAAAGCATACATGCATGCTGAGGAAATTACTACCATACAATACCTCTGAGAGACATTATATAATGAAGTGTCAGTAAAGATATACTGGACCACAACAATGAAAGCAGTGTAAGAATACAAGAATTATAAAATACCACGTGTGTCTAACATTGCAGGAAGAAAAATTATATGTTCTTTGAGAAATGGCCTGTAGGTAAATTATACCATAGTGCAAATTTTGATCTGGCGTGTCCTAATGTTTGAGTTTTTACCTATGCAGCCTTAATATTTTTTTTAATAAATTTGTGTTGTATTTGCAGAACACAGGCCCCTCTTGAGCAAACCAATTGAACACCTGAGTAATCCCATCCCTATTCAGCAAAACATGTGCTCAGGTGCTTTACTGAACTGTGGCCTTATGTGGGAGCTGATGGGAAGAAGAGAGCCCCGTGTCTATTCAGGGATGGGAAAGAAAATAGTCAGAGCTCAATGAGGACCAGAAGTTTGTGTGTAAAGGCAGAAGAGGAGGACACAGTGCCAGCACTTTTATTCTCCCAGTCTGATTAATGACTTATCTAGCAGCAATTAGGTATTGCACAATGCAATTAGTAAAGGATTTTCCATTTGAGCTGTTAATAACTGCATTAACAAGTAATTAAATGCAGTCATAATTCTCCTCTGGGGCTCACTCCAGTAAATACCTTCAGAGCTCACCTGACGGTCTGGGTCCCTATAGACGAGATTACATAAAATGGCCACAGAGAGAGGTTGGGAGGGAGCAGAGCAAAGGAGGAACTCCCTCATATCTTTCAGCCTAGGTGCTGAACTCAGGCTTTGTGAATCTCAGTGATTTTCTAGGTGCCTAGAGGATAGGCATGGTGATGCTCAGATATTAAAGACTTTTAGTTGAAGTGAGAGGGATGAAATACTTTAGGATCAAAGGGTTTTCTCTTCTGTTCAAATCTCAGCGAAGACAGACTTCTTACACTGTAAAGTTGCTGATCAGATAAAAGGACCAAATTCAGGGACGTTTTATGGATCATTAATATGATGCAAGGGCAATTTTTGCCGTAGCACTTCCCTGAGGACTTGATAAAGCTGCAAAGCAACTTCCAAGTCACTACAATACAGAGACTCAATGGTGTTGAACCAGCAGTGTTGGAAATGTTGTTCTAGAGGTGGATTCCACCTCTGCAGTTATTAATGTAACTGGAAGTGAATCTCATTTATAAAAGCAAGGAAGAAGACAAAGGCTTATGTCTC
Organism: Chrysemys picta bellii; assembly: GCF_011386835.1. NCBI lineage: Eukaryota > Metazoa > Chordata > Testudines > Emydidae > Chrysemys > Chrysemys picta. The sequence continues at coordinate 220,367,277 of NC_088792.1, read as the reverse complement.
CTTTGGGACTAGGTTTTGGCCTACAGGATCTCCAGTTTCTAAAAATGGATCCTATTTTACTGGCAGGACCTGCTACAAATCTTTAATGCTCCCCTGATGGGTCCTACAGGCACTCCATCCAACCAAGAGGTCCATTCTCTTTTGTTGACTTTAACTGCATTTTGCATTTCATGTAAAATCAACTGAAATCTGAATAGATTTTTTTGGCCCATTATAATTCAAGCTGACAATGATACTTAGTTGTCAACGCTGCTGACATCGAGGTAGTTAATCAACAAATAACTAGGTACACTATTGCTTCAAACATTGTTGATTAACTGGTCAATTTATGAGGAATATTTACTAACTTTCAAAATGTAATGGCAAATGTATTCTAGATTATCCTGGTCAACAGTTTTCCAAAAATACAATTCTTACCCATCTAGGTCTCACCTAAAGGTATTGGGTATTGTCTGGGATACAAAGGAGAAGCTAGTGAAGAAAGCATATGATGTGATAGGACCTAGCAGGAGGATGTACTTGGTATTTTGGGAATCTGTGGGGAAGGAAGAGGAGATGAAGGGTATGATGGGAGGCGAGTACATGAGGCTGTGCAAGGGTTGGGGATGAAAGTAGCAAAATTAGGTTCACTGCACTTTATTAATGGATTGAAAATGTTCCAGTAACTGAATAATTTACCCATTGGAACGCCAAAGCACGTTGCATTGACATGATAGCACAGGAAGCATTAGTTTAGTTTGCAGCAAGGGAGAGTTCAGTTAGGGGGAAATTCTAAATATAGGGATAGTTAAGCAAGGGAACAGGTTAGACAAACACCTGTGAGGGATGGTCTAGGTATACTTATTCTTGCCTGAGTGTGGATGGATGGACCTCGAGTCTCTTCCAGCCCTACCTTTCTATGATTCAGTGTCAGTTCACTGTCATAAAAGACATTTTTATTCCCTTGAAATAGAAGTAAAACTTCTATGTTTAAAACCACATAGAAAAGGCTCAAAGATTAAATACATTTCCACAGAAAATGTTTGTCTTTACTTTTACCAAGCAAATAATTCTACATTAGTGGTGACGGACAATAGTTCAGTTCAAAATAACTCCCCAGCTCATCCACTTCTATTCTCCTTTCCGCCAGGGCTAGCCACCCTCCCCCATCCCTTATTTTACATTTGTCTACTACTGAGCATCTGCCCCCATCTCCATATATCATTCACCCATTGATCCTCCATTTTCAGTCGTTTAACACCATCAACAATTCCTCTTTGGACCATTCTAATACCAATGTTAATGCCAATTTTGAATTCTATAATATTTCATCTCCTAATTCTTAATGCTGGTGATTAATTTCAGCATCATATTTTCACCAATATTCTGCAGCTGCCATTAAAATCATTCTCTGTCAACAATCATGTCTTAGAATCAGACTCTTTCACAGAGAATTTTCATCACTATTGTTTAGCCATTCATTTTATTCCACAATATGCTACATGCATTTTTTAAAACTCTAATAATAGAGCAAAATTAAACTCAGAAAACCAGTCCCTTCTTTGCCATACAAAAATCCTCCCACTTACTTTGGTTGTGAAAACATATTTCTCTTATCCTTTTTTCTGTGAGCATCTGGAATGCAAACAACTCTCTGTTCAAAAGAAAACTTGAATAATTGTACAATTTAAATACCATTTTTTCCAAAATTATCCTATTCGCTATTTTGATTGTATTAGCATTTTAATTTGAAGTACGAAAATGGATCCAGTTGAGTTATAAACTTCCCATAAAGTGTTAGTCTTTTTAAATGTTTAGGGGACTAAACCAAAGCCTGTCAAAGTCAATGAGAATCTTTAAGTTGATTTCAGTGAACTTTGAATCAATTTCTGAAACATTCAGGTGGAACTTTCAAAAGGGCATAGAGCTGTTCTAACTCCACTCTCACTGAAGTCAAAAGTAATACTCTCATGGAATTCAAAGGAGCTAAGCTAGGCCAAGACAGAGGACTCCTGAAAACTACACCTATACATTTTCATATATCTATAACTCAAAAATATTTGAGCTATTTCACTCAGACTTAAAACATGCCCACACTTTTCTGGCCTCATGGAAACATGGAAAGTTGCAGGTGAAAATTATTTAGATTTATTTCCTTACTCTCTATATTGAAACTTAACTTATTGAAACTTTCCTTGCAATTTTCAAATGGCTGTAGGGAGTACGTGCCCTGTACTGTTTTAGAACTTGTCTGTCAAAGAAAAGTAACTTTTATAATTTTATGGTGGTAATTTTGCTTGAGTACACATAGATTACATTTAGAATACAACCCCGAGAGCCACTTATGTTCAGCTGCTGTACAGGGAGAGACTTCTAATATCAAAGAGAAACACTACAAACTATGGTTTATCAATTATTTAAAGAAAATATGAACAAAACATTTAGTTCCACAATACAGTGGGGGGTTATGTTAGCCTAAGGACATTTCTGTGCTACTGTTTGAAGTCCATTGTTTATGATTTCAGGAAAACATACCATTAGAAAAGTACTGTTACTGTAAGAAAAAGAGGCACAAATATTTTAATAGAATGCAAATTCTGTAAAAATAAGCAAAACCATCTGGTTTAATGAGTAACCTGTGTATTCAACATGAAAGAATTAACTGACCGGTGGAAGATTATTTGTTATGTGACTGATTAAGCATTGGATTCCACTGTACACAGGCATATTCATGTCTTATATATGCAAATTTATTACACTGAAAAATAAAGAATGCTGCATCCATATTGCTCACTCTCTCCAAGAAGGGTATCCTATATCAGAATGTAAAAACTACATTAGTAGAACTAATCAGGAATTTCTTGACTCAAGATTTTATCATCAAAAATGCAGATTAATCAAAACTGAAACTTTTATGGGAAAGAGTTGATTTTGATAATTTTTTTTAACCAAAAAAATTATTGAAATTTCAATTTTTTTCTCCTGATTTAGAATGGAAAAATCTTCCAAAGTCTCCAAAATGTTCATGGGATGGGAAAACTGTTTCCTTGACCAACTCTAAGTGTTGGCATTATTTATTGGTGAAAACCAGCGAAATTCATGAGGATAGTTATCAAAAAATATCATGCACTCATATAACACCTTTCATCTATGTATCTCAAAGTACTTTACAAAAATGGTTAAGAAACTTTATCCCCATTTTAAAAAAATAGGAGAACTGAGGCAGACAGGTAAATTACTCCATGAAGAAGCATTATTCAGAGAGAGTAAAGGTATCAGAATCCAGCTTTAAATGATTTCCTAACACTACCCATCAAGCTACTAGCAGAGTCAGAAATAAAGCCCTACTCTGTTTTTGGTGGGGTTTTTTTTTGGGGGGGGGGGGGCTATAGACACCCACATTTGTGAAATGGCAATATCATTAGCAACAGAGTTCCTGACACCCAAGCTGCTGTTATACTAGTAAAGAATTTTACCTCTCTGCTTATCTCTTTGTATCAATTTCATCTCCATCTCTAGTACTCATCTACATACAGTGCTACAATGAAGATACTACTACGCTAATAGAAAAGCTTTTACCATCAGTGTAACTAATCCATCTACCTGAGAGGCAGTAGCTATGTCAACAGGAGAAGCTCTTGATGGAAAATGGGGTTTGGCGTGAGTGTGAATGTGAGTGTTAGAATGTGAGTGAGAGAGTGTGAGAGAATGAATTGTTTTCTTTCCATGGAAAATTCTGATTTTTGCATCAAAAAAGCCAATGCCCATAAACTGAACTATTTCGATTTGAATATACTGCCATGTTTACTTCTAGGAGTTGTATGTTTCTCCTCTATAGGCTGGGCTCCCCAGCCAGACTACGGCTACATCTACACTACAGGGGGGGTCGATTTAAGATACGCAAATTCAGCTACGTGAATAGCGTCGTATCGCAGTCGACTTACCCCGCTGTAGGGACGGCGGCAAAATCGACCTCTGCGGCTTCCTGTGGACAGCGCTTACTCCCCGATCCCCGAGAGGTCGATTTCTACCCACCGATTCAGGCGGGTAGTGTAGACCTAGCCTACATCTTCCATGATGTGACTGCCTTCCCTCATCATGGGAAGAGAGAACTGGTGCATCATGGAAGATGTAGTCCAACCAGGGAGCCCAGCCTCTAGAAGAGAATCGGAGCATGAGGCAACCACCCTACAACTCTCATCAGGCAGAATGACAGCCTTTCAGAACTGACACATTTTGGTTTTCAGCTGAAATATTTTGGTTTTGATTTTTCACTGAAAAACTGAACTTTTCAATGGAAAATTTTGACAATTTCCCCCCCTTTTTTGATCAAAATTTTCACAGGAAAAACACCCATTTTCTGATCAGTTCTAACTGTGTTTCACATGCTTTAAACTTAGGGGCTCAAGGATCCTTTCTAGAAAACTGGGAACACAGAATGACACAGAAGTAGGAATCATTAAGCTCTCTGACCAGGTGCTAATCATGTGCCACGTCCAGGTGCCAGTCATGCCTGTGATACTTCTTCCAATGTTCAACCAAGGGTGTGTCTATTCCTCTCTCTGTAGTACCATCCTCTCTCTCACATTTTCCTTGTTATCTCCCACTTCTCTTTCAGGATCATAATCAACTGAACAGCAGAGAGAGAGAGAGAGAGAGAGAGATGAAGAGTTCTTCCCTGAGCAACTGGAGGTCAGCACTTGTGTGGAAGACAAAGCTAGTGCATGCTTCAAACATTTCTGCTGGGAAATCCCAATTTGCAAAGCATCTGCTCAGTTGCAGAAACACTCACAAGGTGAGAAAAGCAACAACTACAAAGAATGGAGAAACAGGAAAAAGAAAACAACAACTGCTTTTCGTTTTTGTCTTTCTCTACTTCATTATGTGGCTGATGCCACTGCTTTCAAACAAATGGAAAATACTGGATTGGCTTTGCCTACCCTGAGGATTTTCCACTAATAAAACACAGAATGAAAAGAAACTGAGAATATTATATGAGCTATAAGATACTTAATTCACAAACTCAGTGGGCCACAAACTCAGTGGCTTCAATATTCAGGTCTGGCCAAGCTATACTTGGTGGATGTACATTTCCTTTGTATTCCCATAACCCCACAAGGCTGTTGGGCTCCAGTTCAGTCTCTGGTGTAAAGTTAGAGCAGTCTCAAGGGACCATTCAGCCATCTATGGATTGCCAGAGAATAGCAGCAGATGGTGTAGAGCAGTCGTAACTGATGGTACCAACCATGAAGTTCTCTACCCTTTGAGAATCCTCAGCTGCTTAGTTGAGAACAACTTTATGGAGTCCTGCTTTGGTGGCATCGGCAAGAATTTGGCCATACACTAACACACAGAAATATTATACATACACATATAAACTACAGTTAGTAGTAGCTGAAGTTGTGGTAGGACACACTCCATCCACCAAAAACCTTTAAAGAATGCAAAGAAGAAGATAAGGAGAAAGACTTGTGCTTTCCTTTCCACCTTCATACTGCCTACAATATTATTGATAATTCAACTCCATGAGCTTTCTGCATCCATCTACAACCTATATCAAAAACAATGTACCCCAACTTTGTCAAAACTGCACTCTAAAAAAATCCTTCACAGTAACCACTTATGCTTTTATATCTATTATGTCAACAGATCCACACACTGACTGTCATCTATTCCAAGCATTTGGGAAGTTATTTTGCCTTAGCACTGCTGAGATCACTGTTAACCTTTTGTGTTTGAGTGCAAGTTCGATGAAGTTGGGGTACACATTTCCTTTTCATATCTACTGAAGATGGAGCGACAGCCCTTTGGAACACTGGAATGTGGTATCAGTAGCTTTGTAGGCTATACATAGATGAAAAGGAATGCACAAGTCTTTCCCTTTCAGGTCTTATTTCCATTATTTTAAGGTTTTGGGTGAGTGGAGCATGTCCTACCACAACCTCAACAGCCACAAAATAGTTTTCATTAGCTAGTTTGCTAGGGGTGTTTTTATGCAGCTTTGGTATACCTCAGTCCATAGCTTCCCAGAGTCAGGGAGAAGGAGAGCTGCACCTGCCTGGTAACACTGCTCTACAGCCAAAATGCTTCTGAAATAAATGTAGTCAAACTTTACTAATTCTGGGTCACTGAGAACAAAAATGATGCTTAAAATTGTTGATTGGCTCTAGTTTTCAAGATATGCTATTGGGTCAGTATATACGACCCTTGACTTGGGAATGGCAGAGGATAAGTGAGTTATAAAGGGAAGGGATCTCAATTTAAACCAGAAATGACTAAAATACATCTTTGACTGGATCTATGAATAAATCTATGACTGGATTTGGACAGTACTTGCTTTTCAGGCAAAACAATGAATGATGCAATCTGAAGCTGGTATTGCGTCATACATGATATGAATTGCATCATGTTATTCCTAGAAGTCATGGATGATGCAATCATAACGAAGCTTACATCACTCTGCTGAACAAATTGCCCTATATCAGCTCTAGAAATCATACAGTGTCGTGCTCTCTTATTTGTCAGTGTTTGATTTTGCAAAGGGACACATTTCTGTTATGCCAAAGTGAGCAGAGATGCCTCGTACTTGTGTGAACAGTGCATATAACTTCTGCTATGTTTGTGGTGAAGTGACTTTTGCATCATAAAAGCGCAGTATAACCACTATGGTTAAGAAAGCCTATCACCTTTATTCTGGCTGCAAAATTGGAGATCAGGACAAGAGGTGGGCCCCACACATATGTTGCAACACTTGTGCAACAAATCTTCGCCAGTGGTTGAACAGGAAAAGGAAATCTATGCCTTTTGCAGTGCCAATGATTTGGAGAGAGCCAACAGATCATACCAGCAATTGTTACTTCTGCATGGTGCCTCCAGTTGGGAAAGGTGTGTCAAAGAAGAAAAAGTGGACTGTGAATTATCCAAACATTCCATCAGCTATACGCCCAGTACTCCACGGAGAAGGACTGCCTGCTCCTGATGCACCAGAATCATTCTCACTTGAGTCAGACGAGGAAGAGGAAGAGGATGAAACTTCTGGTCCTGAACCATCAATGTCACAGGACCCACATTTTCTCCCATCCTCCTCCTCTGAACCACACCTCATAACACAAGGTGAACTGAATGACCTTGTCAAGGATTTGGAACTACCCAAGAGTAAGGCAGAGCCGTTGGGCTCCAGACTACAGCAGTGGAATCTCCTGGCAGGTGATATTAGGGTTTCCATGTTCCGTGACCGTCAAAAGGATCTTGTCCCATTCTTCTTCATGGAAGGTGATCTTGTAGCCTGCAACAACATTGATGGTGTGATGGCAGCCCTCAACATCGTTCACAATCCAGATGAGTGGAGACTGTTCATTGATTCATCGAAGATGAGTCTTAAAGCTGTTTTACTGCACAATGGCAATGTTTTGCCATCAATTCCAGTTGGTTATGCAGTCCATATGAAGGAAACCTATGACAACATGAAACAACTTTTGAGGTGCATAAACTATGGCCAACATCAGTGGCAGCTTTGTGGCGATTTGAAGGTTGTTGCTCTCTTGCTTGGTCTGCAGACTGGATACACAAAGTACTGCTGTTTTCTCTGCGAATGGGATAGCCGTGCAAGAGATTCCCACTACATCAAGAAAGATTGGCCACTCCGACAGTCATTGGAACCTGGGAGGAAAACTGTTCAGCATCCACCACTTGTTGAATCAAGGAAGAACTTGTTACCACCCTTACACATCAAGCTGGGTCTGATGAAGAACTTTGTCAAGGCCATTGACAAAACACAAGCAGCTTTCAAGTACCTCCGTGGAAAATTTCCAAGGTTAAGTGAAGCTAAGATAAAGGAAGGTGTCTTTGTTGGTCCTCAGATTCGTGAACTTCTTCAAGATGATGCATTCGACCATGCACTGCGTGGCAAGGAAAAGACGGCATGGAAAGCCTTCCAGTTAGTGGCAATAAATTTTCTCGGAAACAACAAGGCAGACAACTACAGGTTGTTGATGGAAAACCTCCTCAAGGCATACAAAAGCCTTGGTTGCAACATGTCACTAAAGATACATTTTTTGCACTCTCATCTAGATTTTTTTCCACCGAACTGCGGAGCAGTGAGCGACGAGCACGGCGAGCGATTTCACCAGGACATTGCCATGATGGAGAAACGCTATCAGGGCAAATGGAGCCCATCAATGTTTGCAGACTATTGCTGGACAGTGACAAGAGATGCTCCATTTAACGAATACAAGAGAGAAGCCAAGAAGCGCCGAGTAGACACTGAATAGGACTAAACTATGTACATAATAGTTGTTTGCCTTTTGTTTCATAATAAATTTTATTTATATAACCCTTTTGCTGATTTTTAAAGTGTTACATAAACAGGACAGGTGAAATATTATCATGTAAAGCAACCATAAACACACGAAAAGACCTAGGTTTACAATTTATGATTAAAACTCTACTATCTACACAATATACATAGACATAAAATGTAAAAACTTAAATATATTAGAAACTGTAGCCAATCAGTTTTTTAATTGTCATATTTGAATTCAGCACCTAAAAATACATAATAAATAGCACATTTTATCTCTGAAGCAGATGACTTCTCAAAAATTGTAGACCAGTGTAATCAGAGAGAAAAAATGCACTGCTGAAGCTGCTTCTGATGATGTTGACCCTTCTGAAGTGTGGGAGATGTAACATGCCTCAATAAACATTTTATGCTGATGCATAATTACAAGAGCAACCCTACATGTTCAACAGTGATGATGTAACCTCTAAGCTGGAGGGAACCTCCATGAAGGAGACTGTTTCATCACTCATTTCCCTAGACGCTCTGTAGCCTCTCACAATTTTTTTGTAAACTAGACAGCTGCAGAAGCAGGGCGTGTGCCTGCATTGTACCAGAAGGCATGCAGTGCCCATTGCAATCCCTTTCCTCTGGGCCTGTATCCCTGATAGTATGAAAAATCTTTCTCAACGTTCAAAAATGCCATTGTGGGACACTTTAAAATATGAGAGCTACCATGCTGGCCATAACTGGGGGTTGAATAGATGAGCTCCAAAGTTACAAGCATAAGTCTTTGTAGGTTGTCCTAAAAAGCCAAAGTGTCAAACTGAGAGCAGTGTTTGCCCTCCTTGACTTCAGATCCCTATGTCAGATTTAAGCGCTAACCCCTTTGAATAGCAGTCATGGGAAGGGAGGAGGGCTTGGCACACACTTTCCCAGTGTGTTACACAACTAGTTACTATTCAGCAGAGGAGAATGGCTTATAGTAGTGGCTAGAGATAGCATAACCCAAACTGGTTTAGTCACTCAGAAAGGCAGTGCAGTGGCTAAGATTGGGGTGTGTCATATGAGAGACTGTGTTCTGTGCCTTCACCTATCAGCTCTCTGATAATGAATTAAAAACAGAAGCAGGGAGAAGGGAATAGGTTTCAACAGCTGTTCCAAACTGCCTTCTCTGTTGGGTAGGGTGACCAGATCACCACACTAAAATATCGGGACACATTGGGGTGCCATCAGCCCCACCCACAGTCCACCCCCACTCCTCCCAGGCTCCGCCCCCACTCTGCCCCAGGTCCCGCCCCCTCCCTGCTCGCCCCCCCCACCACCATGCCCTTCCTCATCCCCCAGCTGCTGCTGGCTTGCTGCATCCCTCCTCAGTCCCCCACCCACCGCTCACCTCCCTGCCCGCTTGCTCGGCTGCCCGCTGCTCGCCTCTTCATCCCCCCACCGCCACTCACCCCCATGGCACCGACTTCCCCTCTGTCGGGTGGGTACTCGCCACCTACTGCCTCTTCCTGCCCCTTCACCGCCCTTGCCCCATCCCACCTCCTTCCCCCAAGTCCCCACCCCTGCCCTGCCTCTTCTCCACCTCCTCCCCTGAGCGCACTTCATCCCCGCTCCTTCCCCCTCCCTCCTGGAAAGTGCTAAGCGCTGCCAAACAGCTGTTAGGCGGCGGGAAGCACTGGGGGGGGGGGAGGAGCGGGGACGCAGTGTGCTGGGGGGGAAGGGGATAGAGGGGGAGAAGGAGGCGAGGAGGGGGGAGCTTGGCTGCAATTTTTTTCCTGTGGGTGCTGCAGCCCCGGAGCACCCACGGGGTCAATGCCTCCCTCCCACTCACCTCCATACCTGAATATCGGGACAAATGGCGTCCCGATCATACATTGATCAGGATGTGGGACAAAGGGTTAAATATCGGGACATCTGGTCACCCTACTGCTGCGGCTTATAAACTTAGTGAATTGCATGGGAATTCAAACAACAGTTAGAAGAGATGAGATCTGACCTGTCAGTTGCCTCTTTCCCAGCTCAGGCAACTTTCCCCTAGGCTAGTAGGATATTTGCTAAATCTCTCAGTCTCTCTGCTCCAGACGTGAGTGACAATACTCACAGCACAGCAGATCTGTCATCAAATTAAAATCCTTTGAGTTCAGTTTGGCACACATTTTCTGTTATGGACAAAAAGTTATGAAATGCTGTGTTGACAAACACTGCCCATGCATAACCAATATTCTAGGAATTGGCACATGAGGAGTAACAATGTGGGAAAAGGCTGGGTCCCAGATAGTTTTAGATTTCTTACACAAGGGTTACAAAGAAAAGCAGTCCAGTGAATAATCTAGTGAATAATCACCAAAGGGGATAATATTTTAATTCTTCTTTTTGTATCAATTTATTTTTCATCAAACCACCACGAAAAACTTAATTATATATGGAGATATACCTATCTCATAGAAGTGGAAGGGACCCTGAAAGGTCATTGAGTAGTACTCAAAGCCTATAACCTGTGGTTTGTTTTTTGCCATTTCAGTGACATCTTTTACAAAATTAAGTTTTAAAGATGTAAAGATAAAAATTAAAAAAAAACCCAAACTTATCCTAACACCCTAAATAACTAATCTATTTAAATATTTCCAATAATAAGTGAATTATTACTGTATAACACTTGGAAATGCAGCCTCTTTCTTCAAAGTATTTCAAATACCTTTCCCTCAAGCACAGGTCTCCAGAGATAATGATATTGTAAAGAAACTAGCATATTGGGAAAAATGAAGAACTGATGTCACTATTTTGGCAATACTAGTTGTGGCTCCAGTTATTATATTTATGTTCTACTTATTTTGGGTATAGTTGCTATAAAGTATTAAATATATTGAATTAATGTAAATTCACAAAATTGCAATAGTTAGATATTAAAATTGCAATAGATAGACATTAAAAATAACTAACTGCTGTTTTTCAGTCTTAGGTAAATAAGAGCCAATTTTTTTTTATGTCAACCCTATAATATGAATCTCCAGCCTAGAATGGTCTGCTCCCATTCTAACTTCTTGCTAGTAAAGTTACTTCACAGAAGTATTAATTAAGAACTGTGGGACACATTCAGATCTAATGTAAGGCACAGAACCTACCAACACACTCCACTAAACCTTGTGACTTTGTTCTGATCCTGGCTCTCCGATGTTCCCGACACAGACCCGGGACAGCGTGACTTTAATAGAACCATGCTGACAGGGCTAATGAAGCCAGTGACACTCCTTGAGAACCCTCCCACTGTTGCTTAAAGGTGAAGGAGCACCAAGAGAAACAGAATACAACCACTAGCCATATCACATTTGCTTCCTGAGCTCCATGGAGCTGGTAGAAGATGATGCATGCTCCCCATGACCTTCCCCTGCCAACTTGAGGATCCCTGGGGAGTCTAATATACAGACTATGGGAATGCTGCTGTGGAAGAGGCCATGTGAGGGAGACATGTACAAAGTCCCTTCTATACACAGACCATGAATTCATTTTATCAGCCTCTATTACTCATAAAATCCAAATTTTGGTTACCCTGTTAACAGACCTTCTGAAAACCAAAATCTGGGATTTCCATTTTGGAACAGATTCCTCTAGCCTCTCTGCTATCAACCACAGCTCAGTGGTCACCCTTTTGCAATACCTATTTGCTATTGATTGCCAAATTCAGCCATTTAAATACATCTGTGATTTGTCTCTCCTTTTGTGAGAATTTAACCAACTCTTTAAACATACTTAGCCCTTCCAACATTTTAACTCATTCTTTGCCCATTCAAGCATATTCCACACAAAGAGATACTGTGGTACCTACAAAAACAACAACGAGTCTGGTTGTTAGACCTTAAAGACTAACAGATTTATTTGGGCATAAGCTTTTGTGGGTAAAACCCTCACTTCTTCGGATGCATAGAGTGAAAGTTACAGATGCAGGCATTATATACTGACACATGGAGAACAGGGAGTTACTTCGCAAGTGGAGAACCAGTGTTGACAGGACCAATTCAATCAGGGTGGATGTAGTCCACTCCCAACTTGGGCTTTGTGGACTGTTTTTTTTATTACTGTTTTCTTCACTCACAGTTATGCTTTTTAATATCCAATCCAGACACACCAGTTTGTATTCAAAACAAGAAAGTCTATATAGAGAGAGTTGGAAAGCAATTAATTAATTATGTTACAAAGTTAGGAGGTCATGGAAGTTTCAAGCAGAAAGAAGCATAAATAGAGATGATAAAATGAGTGGTTGTGTATGAAACCTTTGTTCAGTAAAACATCCCATGGGTTTGGTTTATAAAGAAAACATTTCAAGTCATAGTTTGGCAGAAAAAGAAAGATTTCTGACTTGAAAATCCCACAAGCAAAGATACGAAACCTAATGCACTCTTCAGGGGGACATATAGTGTCTGTTGTTCCTTTTCAACAAAGCAAACCAGACTACAAAGTGTAATTAAAATATTATCTTACTATTTTAGCTTTGTTTCTGTATGCTGTAATATGCTGGTTAGCTTATTGCATTGTTTTAACTAAGTAAAAAAAAAAAGCTTATTTCTAGGTCATTGTAATATATTCATGTTCTCTTTATTGTTCTCTCTCTCTATTTTTAAACTTGGTTATTGATTAAATTCATAAATTTGATGACTTTGAAAGGTCAGCCTTGATCAACATCTATTCTCAATTATAGTTTTACTTTAAAATTTGCCAAATTTATTGCATATGATCGATCCTAAAATTGTCCATTATCTGAGCCAAATAAAAATTAACAATTACTTTGATATTAACCAAATACATCAGATTAATATGATTTCTGGATTAAACCCTGAAGTATTTATTCGGCATAGCAAAGCAACACACAGTTTGAATTCATAAAGAGAATAAAGGCAAGCAGGTTTATATAGAACACATTTTATATTTACTACACACAAACTATATTAAAAGAACATTATTAAGGTTGTAAAGTCAAGGACTCAAAAGTTAGGAAATGCCAGAATTAAAGTTGCCTGTGCAACCTCAGTTCAGCTACCTTGTGTGTATGCATTTTGAAACAGTCTTTTATTACATCCAGGGCCGACTCTAGGCACCAGCTTACCAAGCAGCTGCTTGGGGCGGCCACACCAGAGAGGGGCGGCACGTCTGGCTCTTCGGCAACAATTCGGCAGTGGGTCCCTCACTCCAGCTTGGAGCGAAGGACCTCCTGCCAAAGTGCCACAGATCGCGATCGCGGCTTTTTTGTTTGTTTGTTTTTTGGGTTTTTTTGGGGAGGCGGGGGGAGGGTGGCCACTTGGGGCGGCAAAAACCCTGGAGCCGGTCCTGATTACATCATCATGACACTATTTTTTCCACAGGACCCTTGCCTCATTCAGTGTACGAGATGGACAGTGCTCAGTGAACGAGCAGCTATTCAATATTTTGTTTTCTCCTCATGGTGCAGTGTATGGCCCCAGGCCTTATTTCCTGCACACTATTCAAATCCTGCTCTGGAGACAGAATTATTAACTTCCTCATGGACTTTTCTTGGGTGTTCATCAATATAGTACCTAAGTGCTTTAAAAAAATCTATACATTTTCAGAACACCTCTGTGAAAGTAGGGTCTGGTTATTATCCTGATTTTACAGAGGCAGAAAGATTAAGGACAAAAGTCTCCATTAATTTTTGTGCTTAATTTGAGACAGTAAGGACTTTTAGCAGTAAATTATATAGCACCTTATATGTTCAAAGCAGTGAGCTCTGAGTGTTGAGTGCTTCTGCAAATCGGACTCCCAGGGTCTAAAATCAGGCAACCAAAAATGAGACACAATTACTGACCACCTATGTAATAACTGGTTTGAGTGATTTGCTTAGCATCACACAGGATGATCTGGAGCCAAGGCAAAGATAGAATCTAGTTTTTCAGGGCAGCATTCAACTGCCTTAACTAAGAGACCATCCTTTCCCTTCTTGCCATCCTCTGCTTCACTCACTACACACCTTCTAACTTCTGCAACAAATATGTGTAGGACCTAGTCTGCTCCAATTGTCTCCTTCATTACGCAACCCTGACTCATTCCCACCTCAGGTCCATTCTGTGCACTAAATGAGGTAGGGGTCTTGTGGAAAAAGTAGCACGTTATCATGTAATTAATGACTATCACAATTCATAAGTGCAAGGGCACAAATTAAGGTTGCACAAATTAATGTGGAGGCAAAAGACATATCTGGCTTCAAGACTAAACTTGATAAGTTTATGGAAGGGATGGTATGATGGGATAGCCTAATTTTGGCAATTAATTGATCGTTGACTATTAGCAGTAAATATGCCCAATGGCCTGTGATGGGATGTTAGATGGGGTGGGATCTGAGTTACTACAGAGAATTCTTTCCTAGGTGTCTGGCTGGTGAGTCTTGCCCACATGCTCAGGGTTTAGCTGATTGCCATATCTGGGGTCGGGAAGAAATTTTCCTCCAGGGCAGATTGGCAGAGGCCCTGGGTTTTTTTTGCCTTCCTCTGCAGCGTGGGGCACGGGTCACTTGCTGGAGGATTCTCTGCACCTTGAAGTCCTTAAACCACGATTTGAGGACTTCAATAGCTCAGACATAGGTTAGGGGTTTGTTACAGGAGTGAGTGGGTGGGATTCTGTGGCCTGTGTTGTGCAGGAGGTCAGATTAGATGATTATAATGGTCCCTTTCTGACCTTAAAGTCTATGAATCTATGAAACTTTTGAGTGCCTGATTTTGAGTCCTTGTTCCAAAGCATGGGGTTCTCAAGTAAGAGGTAACCAGCATTTTTTTCTCTAGCCTTGTTCTCAGAAATGCCTGAATTGTTTTGGTTGAAATATAAATAAAAAGCCTGAGAGAGACAGATGGCATGAAAAATTTCAGCCCAAGTGATATTAGATGCTGCTGCTACCAGCCCTGCCTCTCTCTATATATGCAGTATGTTCACATATATATTCCATGTTTTATTAACCATACCAAAAACTCAGCATGCACAACTTCCCTACATTATTATTATTTGTATTACCATAACACCTATAAACCTGAGATTACTTAACGTATGACCCCCCCAAAAAACATTTTTGAAAATTATCCTTGAGAAGTTGTAGTTGAGCATCCTCACCTCATGGGTACCCCTTTGTCTCTGGTCATCGTGTGACATGGGGTCCTTGTCTCTGGTGCACCTACTAGGCCCTCTCCTGGACCTGCAACAGCCTTTATCAGCCTGTCTTCTTCATACTCCCCTCTGGGTGCTCTGTGGCTTGGCCCTCCAGCAAAGTCACATAAAAGTCTAATCCCTTTCCAGGGTAGCACAGGCAAGTCCAAATGAAAGTCCAAACAGATCTTCAAACTAACAGACCTTTTGCCCCTCTCAGGTTTCACTGTAATTCCCTTGTTTGCCCTACCTCAGGGCTTCCCTTGCAGGTGCCTAACCTGCTCTGGTTGTTTCTTCCTTTGTTGTATCCTGCCTGTTAAGCCCTGTCCTAGTGCTTTTCTCTGCCAGAGAGATCTGTCTCTTCTGTATGAGGCGGTAGCCATGTTAGTTTGTATCCACAAAAACAACAAGGAGTCCGGTGGCACCTGAAGAAGTGGTTTTTTACTCACAAAAGCTTATGCCCAAATAAATCTGTTAGTCTTTAAGGTGCCACCAGACTCCTTGTTGTTTCTGTCTCTTCTGCAAACTTTCCCCAACTGAGCTCCCTCAGGTTACTTATAAGGCCTAGCTCAACCTCATCCGGCAATGAGTTAATCTCTAATTGGAGTTCTTTCCTGTGACCCAAGGATCTCTGGATGTTAAATGGCTGAGGGCACAGGAATACATAGATGCCCTGGGTTCACCAAAAGAATACCATGCAAGGGCTCTAATGAAAGCCTATGTCACCTTGGTCATCATAATCATTGTTGGATGTCTGTATGTAAAATACGAAGAGTTATGTATACAGTAACTCCCCACTTAACATCCTCTCGCTTAACATTGTTTCGATGTTACGTCCCTGCTCCATTACAGAACATGCTCCATTTAAAGTTGTGCAATGCTTCGCTATAATGTAGTTTGGCCACCTGCTTTGTTCACAGCTGGCAGTCCCCCTATCAGCTCCCCTACGTCACCCCCAGCGCCTCCCGCCCACCGGTGGACCCCACGGATCAGTGCCTTCCCCCTGCAACCCCCGCGTACTGCCCGCATTAATCAGCTGTCTTGCGGCATTCAGGAGGCTGGGGGAAGGAACGAGGACACGGCACATAGCCTCCCCCCTTCCTCCCCAGCCTCCTGAATGCTGCAAACCAGGGCTAGCCACGCTGAGTATGTATGCACAGGGTTCAGGCAAGTTTGTACACAGGGCAGATAAAGCATGCTGCCACTCTTTGCAGCCAATGCTACCATGACTACTTATATGCCAGCTTGATGAGAGCTATGATGAGTATGTCTACACAAGCTGGGAACCCCACCCCTAGCTTCCAGGGTAGAAGTAGCCATAGAGTGAAGATTCCACTAAGTACACAGGGTGTCATGGTTACAAGGCTAGTAGCACCTCTGTCTCCTTTCTCGTCTCTCTGAGTGCACCCCCCTCAGGTATTAGGCCACATAATCAATGGAACACGGTAATACCAGGGTACAAAATATATAGAAATGACAGAGTACGTCATGCTGGTGGGGGAGTGTAAAAAGGCGAAAAAAGAATGTGAAGAGCAACTAGCAAAAGACACAAAAATTAACAGCAAGGGTTTTTTTTAGGATATCAGAAGCAGGGAGCCTGCCAACCAATCAGTGGGGGTCACT
The DNA here is from genome assembly GCF_011386835.1 of Chrysemys picta bellii. Classification (NCBI taxonomy): domain Eukaryota; kingdom Metazoa; phylum Chordata; order Testudines; family Emydidae; genus Chrysemys; species Chrysemys picta. The sequence goes on along the minus strand of NC_088792.1, from coordinate 220,350,251 downwards.
GGATGATCAAGGTGCTAAAAAAGCACTCAAGAACGAAAAGACTCTTGCAGAGAAGCTAAATGAATTCTTTGCATTGGTCTTTACTGAAGAGGATGTGAGGGAGAGTCTCATACCTGAGCAATTTATTTTAGGTGACAAATCTGAAGACTGCCCCAGACTGAGGTGCCAATAGAGGAGGTTTTGGAATAAATTGATAAATTAAATAGTAATATGTCACCAGGAGCAGATGGTATTCACCCAGGAGTTCTGAAAGTACTCAAATTTTAAACTGCAGAACTACTAACTTTGGTATGTAACTTATTGCTTAAATCAGTCTCTGTACCAGATAACTGGAGGGTAGCTAATGTAACACAGATTTTTTTAAAATGCTCCAGAGATGACCGTGGCAACTGCAGACCAGTAAACCTAACTTCAGTACCAGGCAAAATGGTTCAAACTATAGTAAAGAATAGAATTGTCAGACACATAGATGGACATGATATGTTGCGGAAGAGTCAACATGGCTTTTGTAAAGGGAGATCATGCCTCACCAGTCTATTATAATTCTTTGAGACTGTGTACAAGCATGTGGACAAGGGTGATCCGGTGGTTATAGTGCACTTGAACTTTCAGAAAGCCTTTGACAAGATCCCTAAGCAAAGATGCTTAAGCAAAGTAAGCGGTCCTGGGATAAAAGGGAAGGTCCTCTCATGGATCAGTAACTAAATAAAAAATAGGAAACAAAGAGTAGAAATAAAAGGGTCCATTTTCACAGTGCAGGGTGATAAATAGCATGGTCTCCAAGGAATCAGTGTTGTGCAACATAAATAATCTGGGAAAAGGGAGCAAACAGTGAGGTGGCAGACAACACAAAATTACTTAAGACAGTTAAGTCCAAAGCTGAATGAGAAGAGTTTTAAAGGGATCTGACAAAACTGAGTGACTGGGCAACAAAATGGCAGATGAAATTCATTGTTAAATGCAGAATAATGCACATTGGAAAACATAATCCTAACTATACATATTAAATGATGGGGTCTAAATTAGCTGTTACTACTCAAGAAAGATCTTGGAGTCATTGTGGATAGTTCTCTGAAAACATTCACACAATATGCTGCAGCAGTCAAAAAAGTGAACAGAATGTTAGGAACCATTAAGAAAGGGATAGATAATAAGACAGAAAATATCATAATGGCACTATGTAAATCTATCATTCACCCACACCTTAAATACCACATGCAGCTCTGGTCATCCCATCTCAAAACATATTTTAAAATTGGAACATATGTAAAGAAGGGCAAAAAATAAAAATGATTAGAGGTGTGGAACAGCTTGCTGTCCTGAGCAACACAGTATGGGGAGGAAGTGAGCAGCCCTCAGTGGTGAAAGAACAGGTTAAGGACTATTTAGAAAAGCTGGACATGCACAAGTCCATGGCTCCAGACCTAATGCATCCAAGGGTGCTGAGGGAATTGGCTGAAGTGATTCCAGAGCTTTTGGCCATTATCTTTGAAAACCCGTGGTGATTGGGGGAGGTCCCAGATGATTGGAAATAGGTAAATATAGTGCCCATCTTTAAAAAAGGGAAGAAGGAGAACCTGGGAAATTACAGAGCGGTTAGCCTCACCTCAGTCCCTGCAAAAATCATGGAGCAGGTCCTCAAGGAAACCATTTTGAAGCACTTGGAGGAGAGGAAGATGATCAGGAACAGTCAACATGGATTCACCAAGGGCAAGTCATTCCTGACCAACCTGATTGCCTTCTATGGTGAGATAACTGGCTCTGTGGATATGGGGAAAGCAGTGGATGTGATATAGCTTGACTTTAGCAAAGCTTTTGATACGGTCTCCCACAGTATTCTTGCCAGCAAGTTAAAAAAGTATGGATTGGATGAATACGATGGATAGAAAGCTGGCTAGACTGTCGGACTCAATGGGTAGTGATCAATAGCTTCATGTCTAGTTGGCAGCCGGTATCAAGCGGAGTGCCCCAAGGGTCGGACCTGGGCTGGTTTTGTTCAATATCTTCATTAATGATCTGGATGATGGGATAGACTGTACCCTCAGCAAGTTTGCAGATGACACTAAGATGGAGGGAGAGGTAGATAAGCTGGAGGATAGGGATAGGGTCCAGAAGAACCTAGACATATTGGAGAATTGGGCCAAAAGAAATCTAATGAGGTTCAACAAGGATCAGTGCAAAGTCCTGCACTTAGGACGGAAGAATCCCATGCACTGCTAAGGCTGGGGACTGACTGGCTAAGCAGCAGTTCTGGAAAAAAGGACCTGGGGATTACAGTGGATGAGAAGCTGAATATGAGTCAGCAGTGTGCCATTGTTGTTGAGAAGACTAATGGCATATTGGGCTGCATTAGTAGGAGCATTGCCAGCAGATTGAGGGAAGTGATTATTCCCCTCTATTTGGCATTGGTGAGGCCATACCTGGAGTATTGTGTCCAGTTTTGGTCCCCACACTACAGAAAGGATGTGGACAAATTGGAGAGAGTCCAGCGGAGGGCAACGAAAATGATCAGGGGGTTGGGGCACATGACTTACGAGGAGAGGCTGAGGGAATTGGGCTTGTTTAGTCGGCAGAAGAGAAGAGTGAGGGGGGATTTGATAGCAGCCTTCAACTACCTGAAGGGGGGTTCCAAAGAGGATGGAGCTCAGCTGTTCTCAGTGATGGCAGCTGACAGAACAAGGAGCAATGGTCTCATGTTGTAGTGGGGGAGGTCTAGGTTGAATATTAGGAAACACTATTTCACTAGGAGGGTGGTGAAGCACTGGAATGGGTTACCTAGGGAGGTGATGGAATCTCCATCCTTAGAGGTTTTTAAGGCCTGGCTTGACAAAGCCCTGGCTAGGATGATTTAGTTCGTGTTAGTTCTGCTTTGAGCAGGGGGTTGGACTAGATGACTTCCTGAAGTCTCTTCCAGCCCTAATTTTCTATGATTCTATAAACAGTTTCCATATGAGGAGAGATTAAAAAGACTGGGACTGTTCAGCTTAGAAAAGCGATGACTAAGAAGGGCAGGGAGGGGGTATGATAGAGGTGTATAAAATCATGAATGGTGTAGAGAAAGTGAAAGGAAAGTATTATTTATCCTTTCACATAATACAAGAACAAGGGGTCACCCAATTAAATTAATAGTCAACAGATTTAAAAGAAACAAATGGAAGTACTTCTTCACACAACTCACAGTCAACCTATGGAACTCATTGCCAGGGCATGTTGTGAAGGTCAAAAGTATAACTGAGTTCAAAAAGAATTAGATACATTCAGGGAGGATAGGTCAATCAGTAGCTATTAAGCAAGATGATCAGAAATGCAACCCCATGCTCTGGGTATTCCTAAACCTTTGATTGCCAGAAACTGTGACTGGGTGACAGGGGACGGATCACTCAATGAATTGCCCTGACCTGTTCATCCTCTTTGAAGCATCTGGCGCCTGCCATTGTCAGAAGACAGGATACTGGCCTAAATGAACCATCGGTCGTACCCAGTATGGCCATTCTCCGTTTCTTATGTTCTTGCCTGTTTTGGGATGGAATTTTGCAGTTCTATTTCTTATGTTCTTGCCTGTTTTGGGATGGAATTTTGCAGTTCTATTATATTAGACAATGGGTATAACACCACATCTATGCCAAGTGCTTATTACCAAGTAGGTCTGACTGAACACCTGTGTTTCTTCTCTTCAGGACCTTGTGATCAATTATCTAGATATTGGCAGCCTTCTTAAAGTAATGTATGTTTAACAGCAAATGGAACAAAGCATTACAGAGAATGACTGCATAACAACCTATATCTATATTTTGTCTAGTCTAAACCTCTCAAGTTACAGGAAAAGAACAGACCCAGCTTGGATTCTTTTAGGAAGCCTAGGAACTCTTTTCCACACAGTCTCTCCCTTCACCCCCAGCCTATCCAACACCTTCAGGAAAAAAAATCTCTTTTCTCGAAGCCTTACCATCCTTTCTTGAGCCCAACTGCCATATTGCCCAGTGGCATTTGTTACAGGGCCTAGTCATGAAGTCTTCCATTTGCCTTTTGCTGCTTTCTCCCAGTGGGCCAGTCAGGCCATCTAGGAAAATGCCCCTGTAATTGTTCCATTGTTTGACAGTTAGACCTGTTAGGCTACGTCTACACTATGGGGGGGGGAATCGATTTCAGATATGCAAATTCAGCTACGGGAATAGCGTAGCTGAATTCGACGTATCTAATCCGACTTACCCCGCTGTGAGGACGGCAGCAAATCGATCGCCACAGCTCCCCCGTCGACAGCGCTTACTCCTACCTGGGCTGGTGGAGTACGTGCGTTGATTCGGGGATCGATTATCGCGTCCCAATGAGACGCGATAAATCGATCCCCGAGAGATCGATTTCTACCCACCGATCTGGGCGGGTAGTGAAGACAAGCCCTTAGGCTTAATGGCTTACAATTACAGGTCTCCTGAGTGTGGGAGTGTGCTAAAATTGTCTACACAATCTCAGAAATCCTATATATACACACCATATTTTAGGTTTAGATACAAATTCATCACCGGGCACACCTGTATTTGTCACACAGGGCCAAGCCCTCATCTGGAGTAAGTCAGTGTAACCCTACTGAAGCCAATGGAGCTATCAGCCAGCTGAAGACCTGACCCATAATGTCTCAGATTATGTTTATCCTAGGTATAATAACAGAGTTAGTTGGGTATAACAGTTCTCACATAGCTAAGCATATTCATAAAATCATAAAATTCTAAAACCCAACCTCACAAACACATATGGTGAGTAGTCCCATTGAGTTTGTGTTGGCATGGCAATCATTACAAAGGAAATGTGATGAGGTTGCCTCTATGGCATCCCTTTATGGCTCATCAGGATTCCTCCCAAGGTTTATTGGCTGGCCCTGTTTTGTGTTGTGGTGGTTTTTTGTTCCTGATTTTTTCTTAACATCCCAGAAGAGGTAGGACTGAAATGTGCCTTGGTCTCTTCAGGGCTTGTTTCCCAACACTCCATGCTTCTGTTGATCTCTCCAGGTCTGGCTCTCCTTTCTAGCAGTGGCTCCTCTGGCTAGCAAGCTGGCTCAGTGTCTGACCTACAACCAGGCTTCTTTCCCATCAAGAGAAGCTGAGCTCTGCTCTCCTTCCTGGTCAGCCCTGAACTGCGGTAGTCCACTCCTTTTAACCCCCTCTCCATGCCTAATATTTGCTGCAGGTGTTGTGGGGCAGAGCCAACTGGCTCCACAGGCTCTTCTTAACCCTCTCATTGCCAGTGTGGGGCTTATCCGCCCCATCATAGGAAGTTTTTGTAAAACTGAAAATATTAGTGGGACATGCTGACATGAACAATTATTTAATTGCTCTTTATAGATTGGACCCTTTATAGATAAAATGCAGTTTATCACTTCCAGCTCTGTATTGTCTATAATTAGTTTTAGTGACTGGGCAAATATCCAGCTGTTGTAAATTGGTCTAACTCCTGCGAAGTAGAATTATGTGGATATGCACCAGCTGAGAATCTGCCCATTGTGCCCATCTGACAATAATAATAAGCCACCACAGCACCTGAATTTCTAGACAGATGGTGGGTATCTATAGCCCTTGTTTAGTAGATGACCAAGCAAAGAGTACTTTTAATCCCAAGAAGTGTAATGAGAGCCTACTAATGAGTCATACCCTGATGTGGCTTATTGCTATATGTCTCATTAATTTAGCCTTAAAAAAATCTTTTTTTCCCCTAACATTGCTAGTGCAGAGGAGGATGAGACTTCCAATGTATCTATCACTAGGAGATATATTCCCTAGAGGAATAAGAGAAAAGAGGAATTAAAAGTCATTTAACTTCTGTGTAGTCAGTTTGCATACCTGAAAAAAATAGCTATAATTTGATTTGATTTGAGACCTACAGATGAAGAATGCTACATAACAACTAAGCATTTTTGTTATTCTCTCTTCATCTAGTCCTAGAAGCCTGGATGCTATATCAACAGCAGTTAGTGATTCAGTCACTTTCAACACTTTCTATTACAAGAAACTCATTTTGGGGTACCAAACAGTTACAACTGAAACTGTAGTGAGTGTCTAGAAGTCCCCACTCTGCTGTTGAAAGGTCAATTTGGCAGGAAAGAGCAATTTAAAATTATCACTTTTTCCCCTCTATTCACTCCCTCTCTGTAAAATCCCAGCTGCCTTTCCTCATTCCCTCCCAGGCTGGCACTAATATTTTTGTCCCTCTCCCCATTAACTCTCCCTTTAGTATTTGATATAATGAGTTTAGAGATTACAGTTTTGTTTTTCAGTGATAAGGTCCCAGCTCTACTCCCCTGGGGTTGCTGTGTGGGAAGAGGATTTAGCAACCAATCAGAATATGCGTTTGGACTATCAGTAACTGCAGACAAACTTTAATTCAACTTAGACAATCGAGGGGAAATGGCCTTAAAGCTATACTTTAAATCCCACATAGGGGCCAAAGAAAAAATATTCTGGCATTTTTCTTTTCAGCAAAATGTAGACATAATACTACCATTTATACTTTGGCTACATACTAGCGAAGGAGTATTCCTACCTCTGAGCCAGCATCATTGAAATAACTCTCATAAAACAAACAAACAAAAAGGTATTCCCTCTGCATCAGTGTAATGCAGCTGGTTTGGCAATGGAATGCATTTTTTAAAAAAGCTTACAACATTCTAGAGATAAATTATGACTCTCCTGTTTGAAGAAGTATTTAATAAAACTCAAGCCTTTTCAGTTTATCCTCTCTAAGGATGTGTTTTGCTCTCATACTGCTTGTGGTTTGGGGCTGTAGTTATTTATGGTAGCATAAATGATAATATTTTATATCAAGTGACACTGATAGCACTGTAATAGCTGTGAGACTAATAAGTAACATTACTGTAGAGTGTTTCTTTCCTTTTAGTTCTTAATAAAAATGGACATTGTGAAAAAATTATTTGAACATTTAGGGGCAAATGACAAACATACTATCTAAGAACTCAGGTAAAAATGGGGCTTCATGAGCTGCCTGAATGCCTAGAGTGACTAAACCAAAGCTTCTATTCCAAATCCAAGACCTGTCATCTTGCACTGTCACTGTGATTAGAACACATCATAACAACTGCAGTGCTCATGAAAGCAGACAACCTACTGCGAGTTCGCATTAATCCTAGACAATGTTAAAGCTAGTTTACAGTGTTATGGATGCAAAAGCATAGCCACTTATATTTCATTTTCTGAAGCTGTTCCCCCCCCACCCACCCACACACCACCATTCCGAGAGAGCACACACTTCCCACATGGTAGTAATATTTGCCCAAATTAAAGGGCTTCTGGGTAAGCTGGTAAAACATACTGTAGCATTATCAAGAAATTTTTTAACTTCATGCCTTTGCTCTAAGGCGGCACATAATGTAAATCTGGATCAACCCAGTAAGAACTACATCCCAAATGGTGTAAATTACACCTTAGTCAGTATGGTGAAGTTAGTGAAGTAAGAAGTAAAGCAAATTACAGAAAATGTAAGTGAATATATAACAAGTGAAAGCGAACCGTAGGAACACATCAATGACACAGAAACACGAGTCTTCAAATGGCAGATTGATCATAACCCAGCATTTACAAGGAGTGGAAGAACAGGAGGAGGAGGAGGTGACTAAAATAATTTTGAGTGTTTTGCACGCATGAAAATTTTCAGTCAGGTCAACGTGTCTCAAGAAAACTATGAAAACAAAAATGTACATCCAATCTTTGTACTGTAAGTGTGTTCAATGTTGAGTTCTCAGATGAGGTAAATGTTTCCAGAAGGATGATAACAGGAATGGGCAAACGGTATGGGAGAGAGGGCCTTCAGGATCTTCTTCCCATTACAGACAGGGTGATGGGAAAGAGGCCGCAAGGTCTTTGTAGTCACAAGGATGTATATTGTTTGAGGGATAGCTGGACACACTTTAAACTAAATAGAGCCTGCTTTACATCAAATGAGCAGAGTTTTTGTCTTGGTAGAAAATGCCAGATAACAAGTTCAGGACCATTCAGTACATAACATTTTCCCCACTTCTGGAATGGACACACTCATCTTTAGCTTTAGCTAACAGGCTGTCAACTAGAACTGGTTGAAAACTTTTTTAGAAAACATTTTTTCCATTGAAACTAAAATGTTTTATGGAAATGTATCTGTTTCCTGGCAAAATTTTTGTCAGGAGTTTCCCGGGTCCAGGATGGATTTCAGGGTGAGAAAGGAGGGAAGCAGAGGAGGCCAGAAGGAGGAGAAAGACCCACAGAATAGCCAATAACCTATTGGTTAGGATGTTCAGCTAGGCTGTGGGAGAGCCAGGTTCAAGTCCCTGCTCTGCCTGATTCAGATACATCTGGGAGGCAGGAAAGTATTACTATATCTAGGGTTGCCAAGTGTGGTTGAACGTTGTCCTGGAGGTTTCATCACATGACAAAATCTTTAATTAAAGAGTACTTTTTAATTCCTGGAGACTCTAGGACAATCCTGGAGAGTTGGCTACCCTAACTATACCCAATTTACAAAAGAAAAATGGAGGCAAAGAGATGAGGTCATTGAGTCAGGAAAGTACTTAAACTTGTGTTTAACTTTAAGAACATGCTTAAGTCCCATTGACTTCAATAGAATTTTAAACACAGGCAAATAATTTGGCAAAGTTCACTCAGGATCTGCTGAATCCTAGTCCAGTGCCTTAACCACAAGGCCATTCTTCCTCTGCAGGGCAGTATGGCTGTGGTACAGTAATTTCACAGGTATGTAACATCTTGTAAGATTTACCTGGAAAGTGTGCAATATCACCATTTCCACACATTGAATAAACTGAGATACTGTAGTAAATCTCACAAGATCTGATACGCATTTCTGTGATACATTTACAATTACTTTTTGTCACCACTTCACCTCCTGCATGACATGTAACCAGGTTTAGCTGTCTTTCTGGAGTTAATGTTTGACAAAATATTTCATCGTAAAGTACTAGCTCCAAGGTAACAGTCATAAGCAAAACTATTACATTGTTGAAGAGTTTCAAGAAAATGATGAAAGGAGAAAGGAAAGACATGGCAGATACTATCACACTATGTAGAAATATTCCACAGAAAGAGGAATGGGCAAGAGTGACAAATGGACACAGAGGATTAACCCCCCCACCCTCCAACATACTGTTCAGCCCTATTCTAGACGGACACCTGATGTGCTGTATTTACCTATAACAAAGATTTAAAGCTTCTGTCCTTTTTTCATGTTTGCAGCACTCGTATAGTTCATTGTGCCACCAAATTATTTTGAACTGAGCTGAGTTTGATAACGATCTTTGTTGAAATTCTGTCCCCACTGAAGTCATTCAAAATTTTGAAATGTTTGAATTCCTCAAGAATATACTATATTGATGACTGAGTGGTGGACACAAAAGGTCCTAATAAAGAACATGACCCCTGAGTCACTCCCTAGGCTCCTCGCAGCACAGTTCCCTTAAAAGCCATGGTGCTATTTGCTGCCACCTTCACACAACTTCCCCTCCACAGGAGTAGATATTCAGCAGAAGTCAATGAGCAGAAGTTAACATTTCTTGGAGGAGAACTACTCAAACAGCACAGGGCAACCAAGAACCAGCTCAGGAGTATAGCTGGGTGACATTTTTCAGTCAAATGGGAAATTTGACAAAAAATCCAGTTCCAGGGCAACTAAAGCTACTCATAAATTTGAGCCAAATTAGGCAGATAGTTTCAGCTGAATAAAAAAAAATGAGGAAGACAATTTCAAAAATATTGAAACAGTTTCAATTTTTAAAAGCAATCAAAGTGACATTTGAAATATGTCATTCAACCCCAATGATTTTTTCCCCATTTTTTACTGAAAGAAAAAAACAGAACTCAACTTTGGTTCAACAACTGTTTTTTGGGGGGATTTTTTTGGTTCTGCTGCTAAATGAAAATATCAATTGCTTGCTCAGCTCTAGTCCTGAGGAGGCCTGTGGCTCACACCCCACTGGCTGAGAACAGCAAAATCTCCTTGTTGGAAAGTCCCAGTGGGAACCTGGGTAAAAGAAGGAAGGATCAGCTTGCTTGTTCCTCATGCTCCTACTACTTACCCCTTTACATTCACACTCCTGCCCAGCATCCAAACCAGCAGCAGCTCTGTCAGCTTACCATCCTCCTCCCCACCTACACAGGCTTCAGTTAGAAGAGACCATAAGGGCTGCTTGCAGGGATTTTGGAGCCATAGATCACTGTTTCTGACATCTCCAAACTAAGCATTGTGCAAGCAGGGAAGGAGAGGGGAAAGCCTTACCCTCCCACATGCAAAGGTTTATGGAATTTGACTTGCCAAATGTTTTTTCTGCCATTTTGTGGGTCATAAATTAAAAGTTCTCCAGCTGAGTGCTACTGGCTGAGAAAAGTATTAACTTCTGCCGGACCAATATTCTGCAGCATGCTACACCGACCCACTGTTCCTTACCTGTACCCAAGCACTAACCAACAGAGCTTCAGCCATGCACAGTGACTATGGAAGAGGCTGTCAGGAGTTATTGAGGCTTTTCTGACCCTTATTACTTACATTTGCTCAGTGCTGTGCCTCAAAGTAAAGGGGTGCATACAACCCTGCATTTTCTGAACAATTTCAGAGTAAATACATTGACACAACCACTAGTAGTAAGTACAGATGTAATTCAAACAAAAAAATCAGCAGAGTAGATACATGTTTGTCTTTTCATTTATAGGAAGACCTGTAACTTTTTTGTCATTTGTGGCCCTGCATGTCAAGTTAAAGTAAAATCGGTTGTGACCTCGACTAAATGTCTTATCTTTCTCAGGCAAAAACATTGTTAATGGCAACAGTATGTGAATGTCAATAACCATTCTGTATGGAGATGAATCAGAAGCACCTCTAATCTCATCTGATCATTGTGCAGAGTAATGCAGTTATTTTCCTCATATCTGTGTCTCCAAACGGTCTTGCGTTCACTCATCACTGTATGCTGTCAACTGTAATTCTTATTGGCAATTGATATTTTTAAAGAACAGTATGACTACATTATAAATAACAGAGTCCTTATCACTTCCCATGAGTTCAGCATGGCCATGGGCAGGCTGGACTTCAAGATATACATATAGACAATTATTATGCAGAGGGATTATAAACGCTGGCAGACTCTCAATTAAAGCCATTCCATTGTGAGCCACGGTGATAAAACAACCTAAGATTTGCACAATAAAGGAATAATTATCCATTTACCTCTTATTGTATAGTGTTGCCTACATTTGTTCCTAGTGTTTTATGGAATCTACTGTGGAATTATATACTGTGCTCATTTTAAAATATTGAAATAAGACTTGTCATGTAACTACAATGTTTTAGCAAAATGAAGTTACTCTAGGCAGCTGTGATTACAGCATAATCGGAGCCACTTAAAGCGATGCCAGATGGTTGTGTGCAACATCGCACTATTATGAGAAAACAAATGCTCTATTTTAAACAGCAAAAATAGTTTATAGTATGATCTAAAGTTGGTAATGGAAAGAAAGAACATCCTCATTTGTCAGGATCCTGGTGAGACTGGCAGTTCTATGCAGCAACAACATTATAGGGATGAATAAATAGCCAGGAAATTTGGCTTGTATCGCATGGAAGCTTACAGATGGTGGATGAATTCACGTCTATCATGTTTTTTCCAATGCACTGACTTTTACATATTGCTGCCAGCTGGAACATAGTTTTGAAACTAGAATATAAATCACCTTCAATATGTTCCCAGCATTTGAAATAAAAACAAATTTTGAAGCAGGTAGGGGAAGGTAATTCAGATTGAAGGAAATCTTATGGGACCTAAATTAAAACCTAATGGGCTGAATTGTTCATCGGTGTGAGTTAAATGGCTTATACCACAGATAAGTTTAGCCCCTGTGTATTTTCCCCCCTTGAGTAAAGAAAAACATACCGTGCAAAAGTTGATACACAAATGATATCTAATCTACCAAATACCCTGCCATTTTATAAGTAAGGTAGTTTGGAAAAGCTTTTGCATTAAAACGTATCCTCACTAGAATATGAAACATCTCTCACAAAAGATTAAACCATGCATAAAATAAAGAGCATGAAGCACAAATGCATTATTAATTTTATGTGTTGATATGATGGAAGCATCCAGAGGCCTGGATCAGGATGCCTGTGTGTTAGGATGATGTGCAAACACAAAGGTAGACATGATCCCTGCTCTAATGGACTTACAAGGAAAAATGTATTTCCGTTTTTTAAAATATATAAAAATAACATTTACTTTTTACGTGCAGACATGCATAAAGAACTCACCTGACCTTCCTATATTTCAAGCTCTGTTTCTCTAAATCTGGTAGGTACTACTAAAAAGCAAATAATCCTGATAGTGATGAAGTGGACTGTATAGCTGGGGCGAAAATGATTTCCCTTTCAAAGAGTTTTCAAAAAGTCTGCTTTTATGATAGACTGAGTTGACTTCCCTGAGGAAATCTCAAGCATTGTTTATGAATGGATAATTCTATGCTTAAACCTATAAGACATTTTACAGTAGCTATGATCAAATATGATTTGGAAATCCACTGACCCACTTTGATCTATACTTACATTGTGCTTTGTGAGGTTGGAAATGTTAGTTGCTATTGCTTGTAGCCAGTCCATACAGTCTTCAGCAGAGAGAGACTGAATTATTCCACTGCAAACTCCATCCACAGCAATTACTTGGAATGCATTTTGCCTATAGACATGTCATAACAGATCAGGTCAGAAGAAAAAGTCATATGTTCTAACATATCATCTTAATACCACATGTAGAAAAGCTTTTCTTTCAACCACAATAGTCAACTACTAAACTCTCATCTTATTTGTTATCTCATTTTATATATATATGACTTTAATTAAAATGAATGTAATAACAGGTCAATCGAGATGATATTTAACTTCTATAGATGGCACAGCTACAAAGATAAGAATGATTGTATAAAAATCTTGAGCAACATTTTCAAACCTGACTATTTAAAGTTAAGTTCCTAAATCCGTATTTAGGCAGTTGATTTAAATTCTTAATATGGATTTAGGAGCCTAACTTTAGACACCCAGGTTTGAAAGTGTTAGCCCTTAGACTGAATGATTACTCAGTTCTGGGAAATTTATGATGCCTCTACATCAGTTATAGAACAATGTTTTTCCCTCAGAATTCCAGTTCATAGAGTTTCCTCCAAACACTTACCCGAATGGCTTCAGAAGCTAAATAAATGAGAATATTTGGTGCATTTTTAAAAGCAATTCAATATCTATACAACTGTATCTGGGATTATTTGGAAGTTTAAAAACTATTATATGAAGTGAAAAAATACAAATGCAAGAAATTCATTATCAAACACTGAAAGCAAGGTTTCATGAAATGTCATATAATAAACATTTCATTCCTAAAAGCTTTGATTTTAAAACCATTCTTTAAATGAAGTTAGCTTAGTGTCTAATTGTTCTACGCTGGTTCCTATAGGTGACAGAATTTTTGTTTAAAATAATCCTGTTCTAAACTACTTATGAAATGATTGGAGAATTCAAAATTGATCCACAATGATTTTTCTATATTACCTTTCTGCAATATTTGAGCACAAACGGAAGTCTATGATTTACCCATTGACATAAGTGGAAGCCATCCAAGTAACCTAATCTGGTCAGTTATATAATGAGTTGTCATGCATTACAGACTGATTTGCTGCAGTTGAATGCCAGGCAATTGCAAAGCAAGAGAAAAATTTTGTATACTAAGTACTAAGGGACTTAATTTCTTCAGTAAAGAGCCTTTCTGAAATGCAGCCTATAGGAGGCTCCTGGGTCTCTGGCCAAAGAGCCACCGAAGCGGAGCCTGATTCCATCTCCCAGAACAAGAAATTGCAAAGCACATGGAGAATATGTCATCCCACAGTTGGCATTCTGTGACAACTCCATCCTTCAGCACTAAATTCATAGTTCAAAATTAGGCATGTGTAATTCAGGTACTGTGAGAATAGCTCATCCACAATCAGTCATCTTTAAGAGGAGGATGAAATCAGTTGCTGACATCATAAAAGATTTTGTAAAGATTCTTTCTACTTCTTAAAACTGCATTATAGTTCTGTGGAATGTGCAGCTTCTGTATATCTAGCACACTGGGGTTCTCTGTTTTAGTGGGTTAGTAACCCCCATATTTGGGGTGACTGTTGCCTTCATCCACATCTAAGAACAGTGCCAGTCAAAGACATGCCTGTTTTCCCTTTAAATGCCCCCATCATAACCTCAAAGGCATGGAGTCTTTCTGAACCAACCAGGGGAAAAAAATGGATAGCAGTTCCTTGAAGGTTCTCTCCTCCTCTATTTAGGTTGGAAAAGGTGGACTACCTGGTGGAGCTCAGGTAAACTAAGCTCCACCTAAGCTAAGGTTGGGACGTAGGGATTAGGCATCACCTGAGCAGGTGGACTAGCTGGTGGAGCTCAGGTAAACTACTGGCTCCTGTGCATCCAGGGGAGTGTATATAAGCCCTGTTCCTCCAGCCTGAGCCCCCTTCCCATGGTTGGATTGTTCTGGTCAAAGACACATCTGTTTTCCCTTTAAATACCCCTTCTGACTGAAAGTCAGGTCCCTTACTTCACACAAACTCAGAGACCACTTTCAGGAAAACAGACTCATTCTCTGTTTTGGGCAAAGAATGTTTTTTCAGGACTCCTGGCAAGCAGACAGTCGAGTCCCTTCTTAGCAAGGATTTTTCATCTGGAAGAGTCAAAGAGAAGTTCTGACTCTCTTTTAGGCATGGAAAAAATAATCAGAAATTCCTTCTTGACAAGGAAAAAAGGTCCCTTTTCAGCAGGATATTGAGACATACACACACACACATATATACACGCACACACACACACGCACAAAATGGTTGGTCACTTGGTTTCAGGGAAGCCAGTTGTGACCCCTTTCTTATCATCAGGGAGTAAATGCAGCTTTTCCTAAGCAAAAAGTCCCCCAAAACAGAAAAAAACCACCCAAGCCCTTCTACTGACTGAAGCTTAATGAGCATCAGATAAAGGACTCTCCTCCAGGCCTGGGCATTTTGAGATGATACAGAATCTCCGCTTTAACCCCAGTGAAAAGCTTGAACCCCTTTGATGTTCATATATATGATCACATCGACACAAATAAATCAAACTCATGGTTTGTGATATATAGAAGAAAAAATCTGATTTGAAATGCCCTTTGGTTTGCACCACATTTTTCTATTCTATGGTATAGAAAATATTTAAGAACATTGGTTCTCTCTGCCAGTTGATTTCTTGCTGAATTAGTTGCCTGAGTAGAATTCAGGTTCCTGGGCTTCTGCAGCATGAAATTCATGGAAGGTTTTAAATCAATAAGCCACAAGGCATAAGTCTGGCAGCATGCAGCTTTATTTTCAGGTTAAAGTGTTAGTATGTTGCAAATATTGCTGTTTTATTAGCTTATACTTTAATCCATGTTATCAAGGATGTGTGCAAGAATTTGGGTAATCATAAATGTGAGCATGTCTATGAAACTGAATATTTCTGTACAATAACATTTTTAAGGTGTTATAAAAAAACAATTGAAAGCATGTCAAAGTCTTTTTGAATACTGTCCTGAATTAACCTTCAAATTACATAGAAGGTTCCTCTCCAATACTGTGCATAAAGCGGTACATTAGAAGTAGATAAGTGATGATGATTATGGTAATGTATACAATAATGATACTTAGTTAATACCTATATATCATTGTATATTTTCAAAACACAAACAAACTAATTGAGACATAAAAAGGCATCATGTAACACAATTTGTTTAGTGAAAACAGGCTTTTAATTACTAATTACATAATGTGTAATGACTCTATTTTTACTTAATACTGTTTTCAATATCCTCTCATTAATATTGCTTTCAATAGCTTCAGTGTTTTCAGTCATCATTAGGAATTTATCTGCACTCCTCTGATAACAAGATATTTTGAGACACTGTTGTCTTCCAGAGTAATTTTCATTATTCAGAAGGGCAAGAATCTGCCTTACCCAACACAACTAAAAGTTTTTTTTAAACTTGTCCACCAAAACATATTTTTTTCTCATTGCCAACTCAACTTTCTTCCATGTAAGTTGTGTTGGGTTTATTGTTCAGGTTACATAGTTGATACAGGAGGATACAGGGAGACTGTGCAATTATTCTAGGATGAAAACACATAACATCCTTTTAGTTTGTCCTAAACATACTCAAAGTTCTTTTCTGGAAATCATGGCCTGGATTTAAATCTCTGATGTACAGTTACTTTCTTAAAAGAAACTGCAGTACCTAAGTATGAACTCCATGAGTCTATGCATGTTAAGCATTTGAAATTAGAACCAAAAGAATAGAATATAATTGTATTTTTTCAGTGTTCAAAATTAAACTTTAAGGCCCCAGATCCAACAACTAGTTACATGCATGCTTAACTTTAACCATGTGAGTAGTCCTCACTGAAGTCAATTGCTTAGTTGAGTTTACAGCAAAATAGTGTTCAAATCTGACCAAAGTAATGACATGCCTTCCATTTCCCCAGAGAAGTTTTCTGTCCCCATTTTATTCCCATTTTGAAAATGCTCTTTCTCTCTCTCTCAACATCCATCACTACCTTGTAATGAGTAATCAGGGTATGATGTAGTCCTCATCCTTCCTATACCAAGCAGAAGAACAGTAAATGAAGCTGATGTCAGGAACAGAGTTGGGTCAACTGAAACTGTTGGCAAATTCAGTTGAAATTTGGCAAATTGTTTCAGCCAAAAAAAAAAAAAAAAAGAAATGGGGGGGAAAATTCCAAGTCAAAACATTTTGACATTTCAAAACAACACATTTCAATTTTTCATTTTGAAATGATTTTTCATTTAAAACAAAAAATAAATAAATAAACCCACCTGAAAACAAAGGAAAATATTGTATTTGACTCAAAACAACCTTTTTTCCCCCAGATTTTTTGCTTTAGCCAATGAACCAAAAAATTAATTTTTTTGCTCAGTTCTAGTGAGGAATACCAGACAATCATGAAATCTATGTGGTAACTGATTTGTTACCATTGCCATCAGAGTTTTGTATTTTAATTCCTGTGATTCCTAAATGCTTAAGAACAATTTTGTCTTCGTTGGAGGCACAGGTGGCAGACTGAAGTATAGAAATATACTGGGCTAGTGTGCATGTACACAGCTGCCTCCCAGTTACTAGAGTAAAACTCATACTGACACCTATTATAAAATGTCTATTGATGTATGTTGCTGGCAGAATTGAAAGCAATGATATGTAGGTGTTCAGACCATTAAAATGTTGATGTGCTTATTAAGCTTGCTTTATACGATTCAGGAACAAAAATCAACTAAAATACAAAATATTTGGAAAGATTTTCAAGTACAGTATGATTATTATTTTTTCAACTTCCTTGCTGATTTCTATTAAAATTGGCTTGAGAGCCATGATCAACAGTAGAATCATTATTAAACTAAACTGTGACAAGTAGTGAGAGGACTGAACAATCAAGTAGCTCTATGGCCCATGACTATGGGGAAATAGATATTTATCTTTTCAGCTGAAGTGCTGATTTACTAAGTTACCATTAAGATTATATCTATCCACAGGCAAGACAAATTTCAAGCATACATACTTATTTACCTGCACAAATCTGATCCTGGGAGGTACTGGGAAAAACGGGAATGAAGGAGCGGGATTAATCGGAGATCACACCATCTCTTCTCCCACCTAAGCCCTGGTGATGTTGGCCATGAGGAACATGATAGCGTATCCTGGAAGAAATTTCAAACACTTCTGATTTTTGGCCTTTATCATAATCATCTACCATAGAGAGAGAGACATTTTTCCTTCAAGTATTTGGTGCCATGTTTTATGTAATAAAATATTTCCTGAAAATTCTATTTGATCAAGTTTTATATGCTGTGGAGAGATTCCATGCTTCTTCTTTTTTCACTTTTGATTGCAAAACAAAAACTGAAACAAGTATGGTTGGAGGAACTGCGAACAACTGCCATCCCCTCAACCAATACTCTATATTGTAAACTATGGAAATGAATATTACAAGCCTGGGGAAAACAAAAGAACAGAATCAAATGTTACTGAATCATGTTATTGCAATGAATAGCCAAGGAAGGTGTTCAAAATTCAAAGGTAAAAGACAATATTTTGAAGTGTTGAATATAAAAGTAGCTATTCAAAATGCCACAGTTGAGGCTTATCATACAGTATTTCATAAATATTTTGAAATTGCCATGCTTGGCAACCTGCAATTGCTTTAGTACCAAATTATAAAATGTCTTCGACTTCAAGGGGTCACCATATTCCTCACATGTATCACATGTTATATTAATATGCAGCAAGCAGCATTTACATTAGATATTAGAGAACGTTCTAATTATAGGAGCAGTTAAGCTCTGTAATAGGCTTCCAAAGGAATGCATAGAATCCCCATTATTGGAGGTTTTTAAGAAGGGGTTGGACAAATACATGTCAGGCATGGTCTAAGTATAAAGAACAGGAGT
Organism: Chrysemys picta bellii; assembly: GCF_011386835.1. NCBI lineage: Eukaryota > Metazoa > Chordata > Testudines > Emydidae > Chrysemys > Chrysemys picta. The sequence goes on along the minus strand of NC_088792.1, from coordinate 220,331,729 downwards.
ACTTGTGGCACCTTAGAGACTAACAAATTTATTAGAGCATAAGCTTTCGTGGGCTACAGCCCACTTCATCGATATGCATCCGAAGAAGTGGGCTGTAGCCCACGAAAGCTTATGCTCTAATAAATTTGTTAGTCTCTAAGGTGCCACAAGTACTCCTGTTCTTTTTGCGGATACAGACTAACACGGCTGCTACTCTGAAACCGGTGTAAGTATAATTAGTCCTGCCTCCAGGGGGCTGGACTTGTTGACTTCTCAAGGTCCCTTCCAGCCCTATATTTTAGGATCTTATGGACATAATTAAAATGACATTAAAATAAAGCAAACAGAATATCTTCACAGATAGCAATGTCTGTGTGTGTGCATGTGCGCACATGTGTACATGTTTTCTGTATATGCTTCCTTGACCTACACAATACAACACATTTTACTAGGACACTCCAATGCAATTTTCTACAACAGTAATTTTACTGTCACATTTCAGGTTTCTACTCTCTATCCTTCAGTTGTTTCCAAAATGCTGAAGAATATCTTTGGGGCATGCATTGCCTTTTTAATTAGTGCTTGTGCTGTGCCTACCACAATGGGACATAAATCCCTGATTTGAGATTTTTAGGTGCTACTGTGATATTATTACTACCACTAATAATAAATTAATAATAATAACAATTATATTATTATAAATGGGAGACAGAACTACTTACAGAAAACAAACAAACAAACAAACAAAAACCACAACACTCTTAAAGCTGAGAGGGCTGAAATTCAGACCCCAATGAAGTCAATGGCAGAATTCTTATTTAGTTCAGAGGGGCCAGGATTTCACCCCAGACCTGGTAAAATTTCAGAAAGTTGTGAATGAAAAAGGGATTGTAATGGAAATGCATAGAAAACATTAACTACAGCAATCACCAGTCCTATAGCCATACTGTATTACATAATCACATACTATGTTGACCCTGTGCCTGAATGAGGCGGGGGGGGGGGAGAGGGGAGGAGGGGAACAAGCCCCAATACATCATTCACTACATATCACTGATGGAATCAGTACTCACTGTCCATTCTGTCTACCAAGAACCCAATATGCTTTAAATTATATCTATGTATAGTAATTTACTCAGTGAAAACAGCCTTTTAATTACTAATTGCATAATGTATAATGAATCTACTTCTGCTTAATATTGTTTTCAATACCCTCTTATTAAGTACAACATTTTTGTTGTATTTAGTCTAGAGAGTTACATTCTGGTAATTATGAATGAGATATAACTCATACCAAGGCATAGGGGCACAAAATGTAATACGTGGTGCATCAATGCCCCATTCTGTGTATGTAACTCACATTGAAAAATAGAGATCTGTGTTGTGTACACATGTATAGTGCCAATAGAATGGAGGGAGTTCATTACTGAAGGAACCCCTATCATTAAACATATTCCATGCAGGCAGAAACTTGTGTTTTAAAAACTTAACCAGTTCAAAAATATTTTTATCAGACCCATCACACTCGGTGACACAAATGATATTTTTTTATGAGGCAATTATACTTGAAAAGTGGGTTCCTAATCAATGCCTGCTAAAAGCTCAGAGAACATTCCATTAAGATTCAGGTCATTGGCTATTGACTTTGTTTCATATGCAGCAACTAAATTATTTGGATTGGGTATTGGATTGGTAAGATTTTTTGCTGGTGACTCATTCATAAAGTGTGTTTTGAATTGCAACACATTTCCTAAGGTGACCACTGACTAACAGAAGTGAATCATTGAGTCTCTTTCATAAATTAAGGTTTTTTTAAAGGTGTCTGCACAAATAGCTTCAAATGACAAACTTGTGTTTAGAAGGAAAAGCCTGTGAAATTCCATCATGAGAGATACGTGATTCGATCTTCAAAAGACAGGAAACGTATATTTAAATTGCATGAGCAACCTTGACTCTGCTCCTTTGGCCTATATACTATACAGTATACTATGTAATTACAAACTCAGATAATGAAATGTAGTATGCAGTATTTTTACACTGAAAGGTGAATCTATTAAGACCTACAGTAAATGACGCAGAACTCAGGAGTCATTCATTCATTCGTTGACTATCTTGCATATAATTGACTTCCATAACACTTTCCATAAGGCATACAAACATTAGGAGATTTATCTTGTATCTAAAGTTGTAGAAAGTTAAAATATATATTATACTAGAGAAATTTTGTGTGATCATTTATTGTAATGCATATGCACAAGGCAGCGATCTTAACTTCATAACTTTGAAATAAGTGTATACTGTATGGGAGAGGTTACAATGAAGTTTGGGATGAAAATTAATCTTAACCAGCAATATTCGTAATTAAATGGTTTATTTTCCACAGAAACATCATGTACTTGTCTTTCAATTGAGACAATACATTTATATCTTCTGAATCTACAGCTCATATGATCCTTGAATTAAATATTTGCATGAAAACCACCTCCTGGCTCCTATTCTGGCACCAGAAAAATGCACCAGAAAACTGTTTTAAGCATCCAGCTGATAATTTTCCCACTCCCAGTGAGTCTGAATCCCAGGTGATATCCAAGTCTATTCCATCATCCGTCACAGCCCTCTTCCTTCATAATCTGTCTTTAAGCAGCAGCTACAAGCCAGAGAAATGTAGAGCAACCCTAAGGCTGTCGTTAATTTATCTAGGAGCCAACCATGGGATTAAAGGAGCACAAAGATTGGCTAAAGCCAAATAGAGCACTAGTGCAGCGAGGATCTGGGATTATAACATTAAATACAATACTACTTTTACCACCAATTATTTTCCATGGTCCAATTACATTTGAAAAGTGGACTCTTGATAAATGCCTATCAAAAGCACAGAGAACACTCCATTAAAAATTCAGTCATTGCTTGTAAGTCCAGTGGGCCTGGGTTTGATCCCTCAGATGTTGACTTTGTTTCATATCCAATCATTACATTATTTGGATTGGGTCTAGTGGAGATTTTTTGTTTTATATATATGTAAACTCATACTTTTCAGCCAAAATTGTTGTATACACCTATTATTATTTCTCTATATCAAAAGATTTTTGTAAAAATGAAGCTGGTCTGGTAACCTAACTTTTCAAAGTTTCGGCACTCTGCAGCTCTTACACAGAAATCACACTCTGGAAAATTACAAGGTGCACCCACTCTGTAGAGATTTATGTATGATCTAGATAACCAGGAATCTCAAGGTTGAGGGCATTTGGGGTAAAAATATACTGATAAACTCATGTAGAGCCAGTAGCTCTGTTCAACACACACACAGACACAAACAAAACAAGCAAAGCACATACAATCCTTTTATACAATCAAATTGCTTCATTTCAGATACTCCAGATGAGATGAATCCTTCTCTTTGTATTTCTGTCATGATCAGCATTGATGTTTTCAGTTGTAATTAGGGAATGAATAAACTGCTTAAAATAAAAATAAACCACAAAACCCACCAAAGCATATTTTGAGTTATGAAATAACTGATAACTTATAAACTCTTCCCCCCCCCATCCTTTTTCTTATGAATTTTGGCTCCTTACTGGGACCAGACACAAAAATGTCAAAATGCCTCAGGAAAAGACTATTTGTGTTTCTGCTATGTCCAGGAGCAGGAAGTTCTCTAATGTTCATTACTGAGACTGTGCTCAAAGTATCTCTTGCATTTATATGTTTCCAAATACCACACATTTCCTGAGATCTCCAATAGAACTATACAATTTTACAGCTCCTCAAAGCTGCAAGGCCAGAAAATACAAAACCAAGTACAGTAAAAGCTGTTTTATCCGGCACTTCATCAACTGGAAAGCTCTATAAATCAGCATTTCTGATCTTCATTGAAATTCGGGTTTATAGTTTGGTTGGCGCAGGGCCAGCAGGGGGTTGGGGTGCAGGAGGTGGTGCAGAGCACAGTATCTGGGAGGGAGTTTGGATGCGGGACGGGGTGTGGGGTGCTGGATTTGGGGGGCACTCACCTCAGGCGGCTCACCGTAAGCGGCGATGTGTCCTGGCTGCTCCTAGGCAGAGGTGTGGCAGGCGGCTCTGCGCACTGCCTCTGTCCCACTCTGAGCGCTAACTCCGCCACTCCCATTGGCTGGGAACCACAGCCAATGGGAGCTGTGAGGGCAGCACCTGCAGGTGGAGGCAGTGCACAGCGCTGCCTGCCGCACCTCCACCTAGGAGCAACCAGGATACATTGCCACGAGCACCTGAGGTGAGATCCCCCGAGATCCAGCACCCAACACCCCTCCCGCACCCAAACTCCCTCCCATAGCCTATGCCCCGCACCCCCTTTGCACCCCAATGCACTGCCCTTCACCCCCTCCCACACCCAAACTCCCAGAGCCCATGCCCCCGCACCCTCTCCCGTGCTCCAACCCATTGCCCCTCACCCCCGCCCACACCCGGACTCCCTTCCAGACCCCACGCCCCACAACCCTCCCATGCCCTAGCCCCTCACCCCCACCCATGCCCAAACTCTCTCCCTGTTAGTTAACCGGCATTTTGCACTTACCTGCGTACCCCCCCATTTCCCCAACATGCTGGATAAAACAGCTTTTACTCTAATACTACATATACATTACACTTTCGGGAGGGAATTATAGTACTAAAATAAGAAATTGGAAAATAGGAAAGGAAGGTACAAGGGAGGGGAGACAAAGGAGGAGGAGTTAGGTGGAATGGAGTTTGGGCATCCCTTCAGCAATCTGAAAGTCTTTTATCCAAATGAATCTAAAAACAGAGTCCAAATTTCCTCATAGATTCAAAGGCCAGAAGATACTATTTTGATTATCTAGTCTGGCTTCCTATACGGCAGAGGCCATAGAACTTCACCAAAACAATTCCTACAGTATATCTTTTAGAAAAGCATCCAATCTTGATTTAAAATTTATCAGTGAATCCACCATGACTCTGGGTAAATTGTCCCAATGGTTAATGTAGGCCTTTTTTCCAGTCTTAATTTGTCTAATTTCAACTTCCAGACATTGGATTATTAAATATTTGTTCCTCATGTACATATTTATAGACTGTTATAAAGTCGGAACCTTCTCTTTTTTGAGCTAAATTGATTGAATTTCTTGAGTCTATCAATATAACGCATGTTTTCTATTCCTTTAATCATTCTCTTCTCTAAACCCTCTCCAATTTTCAACATCCTTCTTGAATTGTGGATACCAGAATTGGACACAAGAACAGGACACAATATTCCAGCAGCAGCCATACGATTGTGAAATATAGAGGTAAAATAATTTCTCCACTGCTACTCAAGATTCCCTCCTTTATGAATCCAAGAAATGCATTCACTGTTTTGGCCACAGTGTCACACTGGGAGCTCATGTCCAAACGACTATTCACCATGACCTCCAATTTTTTTTTTTTTAGAGTCAGACTTCCCAGGATCGAGTTCCCCATCTTGTAAGTAAGGCCTACATTCTTTGTTCCTATTTAGCTGTATTAAAACACATATTGTTTGCTTGAGCCCACTTAAAAAAGTGATCCAGATAGCTCTGAATCAGTGACCTATTCTCTCCATTATTTACCACTTCCCAATTTCTGTGTCATCTGCAAACTTTATCAATGATGATTTTATGTTTTCTTACAGGTCATTGACAACAATGTTAAATAACATAGGGACAAGAAACAATCCATGTGGAACCCCACTGGAAACACACCTGCTCACTGACTATTCCCCATTTACAACTACATTTTAAGACCTATTAGTATGTCAGTTTGACAGAATCTATATTCCATAAACCCATGTTGATTTGCATTAATCACATTAAACTTCTGTATTCTTCATTAATCAAGTCCTGTATCAACTGTTCTATTATCTAACCAGGGATCGATGTCAGGCTGACAGGCCTAAAATTACCCAGGTCATCCCTTTTAAAAATTGGCACATTAGCTTTCTTCCAATCATTGAGAACTCCCCCAGTGCTCTAAGAGTTATTGAAAATCAACATTAACTTAAGACTCTAGGCTGCAAGTTATCTGGACCAGCTGATTAAAAAAATTCTAACTTTAGTAGCAGCAGTTTATCACTTTCCAGAGATACAAGTGGAATGGCAAGAGTGGTAATGCGACTATATCATCTGTTTTTCCCCAAATATAGAACAGAAATATTAATTGAACACTTCTGCCTTTTCTGCATTATTATTGATGTCTACCATTTCTATCTAATAATGGACCAACACCAATGTCAGGATTCTTTTTGTTCTTAATATATTTAAAAACTCCTTCTTATTGCCCTTAACTCTGATGGTCATAGATTTTTCCTTGTGACCCTTTGCTTCCCTTATCAATTTTCTACAATTCCTAACTTCTGCTTAATATTCATTACTATTAACCCATTTTTCCATCTGTTTTATTTATATATGCCCTGCCCTTTAACCAGTACAGCCTTCTTCCTCGATTTTGGGGTTGTGGCTTTATAGCCATCTCCTAAGGTGTTCTTAAATGATTCCCAATTATCATATAATTTTTTGTGATTATATTCTTCCTCTCAGATGATTTTGCTCATAATTGTTTTCAGTTTTGTGAAATTGGTCCTATTAAAGTACAATGTATATTATATATATTGCTTGCACACTATAAATGTATTCAAATCATGATCACATGAACCTAAGCAACCATTAATCTTTTAGTTCTGTGATCAGTTTCTCTTTATCTGTTGAGAAACAGACTAATAAAGAATTCCTCTATGTTGGCTGTAACACTTTTTGAGTTAGGAAATTGTCATCTATAATGGTTAAAAATTACAAGGATCTTTTAGTACCGGTAGCATGAAACCTCCTACATATGTCACTCAAATTGAAGTCCCCCATGATCATAGATTCATAGAAGCTTTGTTTTTCATGAAGCTTTGTTTTTCTCTACAAATTATAGATAGATGTATAAGAAGTGGTCATCCTGTTCGCTTGTGCGGTTTGGTAGTCTGTAGCAGACAAAAACTTATACCCTCCTCATGTGCTTACCTATTAGAATATTGATCCAGAAGCATTAAAATAAATAAATACATAAATACATAAATTAATTAAAATAAAATAAATATATAACATAATTTTCTTCTGAATTATGAATTTTTACACAGAGTGCCACTCCCCATCCCCTTTTGCCCATTTGATCCTTCCTAAATAGGTTGCAACCATTGATTTTAATATTCCAATAGTGCAAATCATCCCATGTTTCTGTAATACCAACTAGACAGAATTAATGCTCATAAATTCTAATTCCTCGTTTGTTACCCCAGATCTTAGCAGTGATGTGCAGCCAATTAAATAATTTCTTCTCTTCATATCCTTTGGTTCTGTAATTAATTTTTTTCTCAATATAGATTTCCACCACAACTTCAAGAACCATCCATCACTTGCTCATTAAAATCTCTCTGAAACACTCCCACACTAGCTTCAACTTCCTGGACACCACTATCAGCTTCAACAATGGAACCCTAGAGACAACTATATACAAGAATCCATGGATCACCACACCTTCCTTCAGAGATCCAGCAACTACCCCAAATACACCAAGAAATGCGTTATCTATAGCCAGGTACTCAGATACCACAGAATAGGCTCTGAGGAGAAAGTCTAGGATATGCACCTTAACACACTCAAAATTGCCTTCACTATAAAAGGAGACTCCACCAAAGAAGTAGATCACACCCTTGAACAGGCCACCCAAATACTCTGAGAGAACCTGCTTTAATACAGAAATAAAAACCTCTGACCGCACACCCCTAATTGTCACTATCACACCAAACTGGAACCCGTACAGGGTATCATCGAACAACTATAACCGATACTCAATGGGGACCCCATCCTGAAAGAAAGAAATCTTTATTGAATCCCCTCTTCTGGCCTTCAAACTACCCCCCTCCCCACCTCTCCAACCTCATCATCAAAAGCAAGCTCCTCACAGACCAGGATACACCAACTCAAAGCAGCATCAGACCCCATCAAAACAACAGATGAAAAATCTGCAGACATATCTTCACTGCTACAAAGATCAATACCCACAAAACACACTTTTCAAGATCCCTGGGTCTTACGCATGCCTATTACAATATGTGGTATACCTCATCCAGTGTACTCAATACCCCAGTAACCCTGGAGTGAAACCAGCCAATCACTACACGTCTGACTGAACTCACACAAGATAATGATAAAAGACAAAACCGCCCATATCACCTGTGGGTGAACACTTTCCCCAAAGCGATCACTCTATAGCTGACCTATCAGTCCTCATCCTCAAAAGAAACCTGCACAACACTTTCAAAAGATGAACCTGAGAGCTGAAATTCATAACTTTGCAAGACACTAAAAATCATGGACTGAATAGAGACACTGGATTTATGGCTTAATACAACAATCTATAATCCACTAACAACCTCCGCCCTTTGTTCTCCCCATATGACTGGAGGGGTGTTAATGGGCCACTTCACCTTGAAATATGTGTTAACTCCTGATGCTAAACAATCTGTTCCACCTTGTATTTAGCTGTGACACTCTAAACATGTTTCCCAGAACTGAAGATGAGCTCTGTCTAAGCGCAAAAGCTTGTCTTTCTCACCAACATAAATAGGTCCAATAAAAGCCACCCATTGTGTCTCTCTTGCTCTCAGCATGTCATTTTTTGCTGAGTGCTCATATCTTCCTTGTTTCCCCCCCTCCTTTTGCTATTAATTTAATACAAACTGTGGTTTGTAACCCATCATTTAAAGCAGCTTCTGTACCAAATGACAGGAGGATAGCTAATGTGACACTAATTTTTAAAAATGGCTCCAGAGGTGATCCTGGCAATTACAGGCCAGTAAGCCTGTACTAGGCAAACTGGTTGAAACTATAGTAAAGAACAGAATTGTCAGACACATAGATGAACATAATTTGTTGGGGAAGAGACAGCATGGTTTTTGGAAAGGGAAATCATGCCTCACCAATCTACTAGAATTCTTTGAGGGGGTCAACAGGCATGTGAACAAGGGAAATCCAGTGGATATTGTGTACTTAGATTTTCAGAAAGTGTTTGAGAAGGTCCCTCACCAAAAGCTCTTAAGCAAAGTAAGCAGTCATGGAATAAGAGGGAAGGGCTCTCATGGATTGGTAACTGGTTAAAAGATAGGAAACAATGGGTAGGAATAAATGGTCAGTTTTCAGAATGGAGAGATGTAAATAATGGTGTCCCCCAGGAGTCTGTACTGGGACCAGCACTGTTCAACATATTCATAAATGATCTGGAAAAAGGGGTAAACAGTGGGATGGCAACATTTGTAGATAACACAAAACTACTCAAGATAGTTAAGCCTAAAGCAGACTGCGAAGAGCTACAAAGGGATCTACAAAACTGGGTGACTGGGCAACAAAATAGCATATGAAATTCAATGTTGATAAATGCAAAATAATGCACATTGGAAAACATAATCCCACCTATACATATAAAATTATGGGGTCTAAATTAGCTGTCACTACTCAAGAAAGGGATCTTGGAGCGATTGTGGATAGTTCTCTGAAAACATCCACTCAATTTGCAGCGGCAGTCAAAAAAGCTAACAGAATGTTGGGAATCATTAAGAAAGGGATAGATAATAAGTCAGAAAATATCACATTGCCTCTAAATAAATCTATGTCACGCCCATATCTCGAATACCGCATGCAGACGTGGTCGCCCCATCTCAAAAAAGATATATTGGAATTGAAAAGGTACAGAAAAGGGCAACAAAAATTGCACTGGTCTACAATTTTTGAGAAGTCGTCTGCTTCAGAGATAAAATGTGCTATTTATTATGTATTTTGAGGTGCTGAATTCAAATATGACAATTAAAACAACTGATTGGCTACTGTTTCTAAGATATTTAAGTTTTTACATTTTATGTCTATGTATATTGTGTAGATAGTAGAGTTTTAATCATAAATTGTAAACCTAGGTCTTTTCATGTGTTTATGGTTGCTTTACATGATAATATTTCATCTGTCCTGTTTATGTAACACTTTAAAAATCAGCAAAAGGGTTATATAAATAAAATTTATTATGAAACAAAAGGCAAACAACTATTATGTACATAGTTTAGTCCTATTCAGTATCTACTCGGCGCTTCTTGGCTTCTCTCTTGTATTCATTAAATGGAGCATCTCTTGTCACTGTCCAGCAATAGTCTGCAAACATTGATGGGCTCCATTTGCCCTGATAGCGTTTCTCCATCATTGCAATGTCCTGGTGAAATCGCTCGCCGTGCTCGTCGCTCACTGCTCCGCAGTTCGGTGGAAAAAAATCTAGATGAGAGTGCAAAAAATGTATCTTTAGTGACATGTTGCAACCAAGACTTTTGTATGCCTTGAGGAGGTTTTCCACCAACAACCCGTAGTTGTCTGCCTTGTTGTTTCTGCAAAAATTTATTGCCACTAACTGGAAAGCTTTCCATGCCGTCTTTTCCTTGCCACGCAGTGCATGGTCAAATGCATCATCTCAAAGAAGTTCACAAATCTGAGAACCAACAAAGACACCTTCCTTTATCTTAGCTTCACTTAACCTTGGAAATTTTCCACGGAGGTACTTGAAAGCTGCTTGTGTTTTGTCAATGGCCTTGACAAAGTTCTTCATCAGACCCAGCTTGATGTGTAAGGGTGGTAACAAAATCTTCCTTGATTCAACAAGTGGTGGATGCTGAACACTTCTCCTCCCAGGCTCCAATGACTGTCGGAGTGGCCAATCTTTCTTGGTGTAGTGGGAATCTCTTGCATGACTATCCCATTCGCAGACAAAACAGCAGTACTTTGTGTATCCAGCCTGCAGACCAAGCAAGAGAGCAACAACCTTCAAATTGCCACAAAGCTGCCACTGATGTTGGTCATAGTTTATGCACCTCAGAAGTTGTTTTATGTTGTCATTGGTTTCCTTCATATGGACTGCATGACCAACTGGAATTGATGGCAAAACATTGCCATTATGCAGTAAAACAGCTTTAAGACTCGTCTTCGATGAATCAATGAACTGTCTCCACTCATCTGGATCGTGAACGATGTTGAGGGCTGCCATCACACCATCAATGTTGTTGCAGGCTACAAGATCACCTTCCATGAAGAAGAATGGGACAAGATCCTTTTGACGGTCACGGAACATGGAAACCCTAACATCACCTGCCAGGAGATTCCATTGCTGTAGTCTGGAGCCCAACAGCTCTGCCTTACTCTCGGGTAGTTCCAAATCCCTGACAAGGTCATTCAGTTCACCTTGTGTTATGAGGTGTGGTTCAGAGGAGGAGGATGGGAGAAAATGTGGGTCCTGTGACATTGATGGTTCAGGACCAGAAGTTTCATCCTCTTCCTCTTCCTCGTCTGACTCAAGTGAGAATGATTCTGGTGCATCAGGAACCGGCAGTCCTTCTCTATAGGGTACTGGGCGTATAGCTGATGGAATGTTTGGATAATGCACAGTCCACTTTTTCTTCTTTGACACACCTTTCCCAACTGGAGGCATCATGCAGAAGTAACAATTGCTGGTATGATCTGTTGGCTCTCTCCAAATCATTGGCACTGCAAAAGGCATAGATTTCCTTTTCCTGTTCAACCACTGGCGAAGATTTGTTGCACAAGTGTTGCAACATATGTGTGGGGCCCACCTCTTGTCCTGATCTCCAATTTTGCAGCCAGAATAAAGGTGATAGGCTTTCTTAACCATAGTGGTTATACTGCGCTTTTGTGATGCAAAAGTCACTTCACCACAAACAAAGCAGAAGTTATCTGCACTGTTCACACAAGTACGAGGCATCTCTGCTCACTTTGGCTAAACAGAAATGTGTCCCTTTGCAAAATCAAACACTGACAAATAAGAGAGCACGACACTGTATGATTTCTAGAGCTGATGTAAGGCAATTTGTTCAGCAGAGTGATGTAAGCTTCGTTATGATTGCATCATCCATGACTTCTAGGAATAACATGATGCAATTCATATCATGTATGATGCAATATCAGCTTCAGATTGCATCATTCATTGTTTTGCCTAAAAAGCAAGTACTGTCCAAACCCAGTCATAGATTTATTCATAGATCCAATCAAAGATGTATTTTAGTCATTTCTGGTTTAAATTGAGATCCCTTCCCTTTATAACTTACTTATCCTCTGCCATTCCCAAGTCAAGGGTCGTATATATTGACCCAATAGCATATCTTGAAAACTAGAGCCAATCAACAATTTTAAGCATCATTTTCGTTCTCAGTGACCCAGAATTAGTAACATTTGACTACATTTATTTCAGAAGCATTCTGGCTATAAAGCTGTGTTATTAGGGGTATGGAACGGCTTCTGTATGAGGTGAGTTTAAGACCTGCCCACAAGCTAACTATATGACAATATGCCAATCTTGATTTGCATGTCTTAGTATCCTGTAAAATACTTTTTTAAAAAATAAACCAATATGATTATTATTCTGTGATGCTTGCAAGTGAAGCCGAGCTTGAAAGATTTAAGTATGTGTAAATGACAGAAAACAGCATTCTACATGTTTTCATTGATGTCATTTCTCCTTCCCTTTTTTTAATTAATGAAAAGTTGCAGGCCTACCAAATCTTTTTGCAAGATGTAGATACGTTTTAAACAAGGGTCTCGTCTACATATTTCAGCAATGAATAAGCCTGTGACATAATTAGTGCAGCACAGGGTGACGGGATGGATCACTTGATGATTATCTGCTCTGTTCACTCCCTCTGAAGCACCTGGCACTGGCCACTTGTGGAAGACAGGATGCTGGGCTAGATGGACCGGTGATCTGACCCATCATGGCCTTTCTTATGTCATGATAAATAGTCCCTGGAATATCACTGTGCTTTACTGACAACTGTACTAGGCAAATAAAAAATGATTTTACATCAGCATTCATATTAAACAGTTTAACCAGGTGGGTGCTGCATTATATAGTAGGTATAAATCTATGCATACTTCCGTATGAGACGAGATTAATAAGACTTTTCAACTTGGAAAAGAGACAACTAAGGGGGGTTATGCTTGAGGTCTATAAAATCATGACTGGTCTGAAGAAAGTAAATAAAGAAGTGTTATTTACTCTTTCTCATAACACAAGAACCAGGGGTCACCAAATGAAATTAATGGGCATGAGGTTTAAAACAAACAAAAGGAAGTATTTTTTCACACAACGCACAGTCTGTGGAACTCTGCCAGAGGATGTTGCGAAAGCCAAGATTATAACATGGTTCAAAAAAGAACTAGATAAATTCATGGAGGATAGGTCCATCAATGGCTATTAACCAGGATGGGCAGGGGTGGTGTCCCTAGCCTCTGTTTGCCAGAAGCTGGGAATGGGTAACAGGATGGACCACTTGACGATTACCAGCTCTGTTAATTCCCTCTGGGTCATCAGCCACTGTCCACTGTCGGAAGACAGGATACTGGGCTAGATGGACCTTTGGTCTGACTCAGTATGGCCATTCTTATGCCCTCCTGACTACTCTAACCAACCTGTCCCTGAGGAGATTGATTCCCCTTCTGATGAGGTGGAGGCCATCCAAATTATACAACCCCTATTCCCCATAGAAGGTGGACTAATTCATAGATTCATAGATTCTAGGACTGGAAGGGACCTTGAGAGGTCATCGAGTCCAGTCCCCTGCCCGCATGGAAGGACCAAATACTGTCTAGATCATCCCTGATAGACATTTATCTAACCTACTCTTAAATATCTCCAGAGATGGAGATTCCACAACCTCCCTAGGCAATTTATTCCAGTGTTTAACCACCCAGACAGTTAGGAACTTTTTCCTAATGTCCAATCTAGACTTCCCTTGCTGCAGTTTAAACCCATTGCTTCTTGTTCTATCCTTAGAGGCTAAGGTGAACAAGTTTTCTCCCTCCTCCTTATGATACGCTTTTAAATACCTGAAAACTGCTATCATGTCCCCTCTCAGTCTTCTCTTTTCCAAACTAAACAAACCCAATTCTTTCAGTCTTCCTTCATAGGTCATGTTCTCAAGACCTTTAATCATTCTTGTTGCTCTTCTCTGGACCCTTTCCAATTTCTCCACATCTTTTTTGAAATGCGGTGCCCAGAACTGGACACAATACTCCATCTGAGGCCTAACCAGAGCAGAGTAGATCGGAAGAATGACTTTTCGTGTCTTGCTCACAACACACCTGTTAATACATCCCAGAATCATGTTTGCTTTTTTTGCAATAGCATCACACTGTTGACTCATATTTAGCTTGTGGTCCACTATAACCCCTAGATCCCTTTCTGCCGTACTCCTTCCTAGACAGTCTCTTCTCATTCTGTATGTGTGAAACTGATTTTTTCTTCCTAAGTGGAGCACTTTGCATTTGTCTTTGTTAAACTTCATCCTGTTTAACTCAGACCATTTCTCCAATTTGTCCAGATCATTTTGAATTATGACCCTGTCCTCCAAAGCAGTTGCAATCCCTCCCAGTTTGGTATCATCCGCAAACTTAATAAGTGTACTTTCTATGCCAATATCTAAGTCGTTGATGTTCCCTGCTTAGCTCAGCTCCACCCCTCACCACCAGGAGGCATTTAACCACTCAGAGACTTCAAACAGCTGGACTCCAAGAGTTAAATCGCATATAATGGATCTCTATGCAATAAATTATTCCTTCTTTAGCTGCTAACTCAGAGAGGTTTGAATAGAACTGGTCTATTCTGGGCATAAGTCTTCTCTTCCATTTTTATAAAATCATGCGCTTGGTGATCATTGCAGACCTCAAGAACCAAAGTGTTTGTTGCAGAATTAAGCCAAGTTTAGCAGGTAAATATCCCAGGATATAATTTTCAGCAGAGGTTTGGCTGTTGAAGTCAGGACCATTTTAACTTTTGTCCTTTTCCACAGCTACCTGACTGTTGTACAGTCCCATAGCATGAGTATCAAGGAAGGTCTGTATCTTGTGCAACCTTTATATTGTCCAATACATTTTAAATAATATCTTTTGTTGTATCAAGCATAGCCTATCCACAGAGGTATTTTTACATTACATAATATGCTCTGCAAATGGGATTCCTGTAAAGGCTGTGATAAATCCCCTTCCCATACTTTCATAAATAACTTCAGAATAACCGAACTCCTCTTTATTCAGAGAGCATTTATAGTGGACATGGGCCTGGGGAGTTTATGAAACACTTCTAAAAGTTCCCAGTAGCTCTGGAGTCTCTGGCAGTTCTAGGGCATTGGGGCCAAATTGACATGTTAGCATGTATCCTAGTTGTAAGTACTGCCTCTCCATTCAGGTGCAGGTCCTAGTGCTACTTTAGTGTTAGCCAGGGGTGAAAGTAACATAAAAGACTTACCAGCACAGGGGCCCATCTCCGGGGCCCCAGAAGGGGCGGGGCCTCAGGCAGAAGGGGCGGGGCTGGGGGTCAGCCTCCCCCAGCCAGCCCTTCTGCACTGCCTGGCCCACGCTGCCTGGGGCTCCGGCCACTGCCGTGGTAGCAGCAGTGGCAGCCGAGCCCCAGACCCTTTTAAATCACCAGGCCCCGGGGCATCTGCCCCTTTTGCCCCTCCCATCAGTGGCAGGAGGGGCAAAAGGGGCAGCGATGTTAAAGCGCTGCCACGGCAGCACTTTAATATCTACTGTGTACGGGCTTGTACCGGTGGCCACTTCTTACTGGTACACCATACCAGCCCATACCGGCCCACTTTCACCTCTGGTGTTAGCACAGAGGCAAAGCCCTCATAATTGAGTAACTGGGAAATCCATATGATGCCCTTTGCTCAGCCAGCTTTTACAAATTACAGGTTTGTTTCCAATTTGCAAATCTGGGTTGTCCCACACAGGGGCTGTCAATTAACTGCAGTTAACTCATGCAATTAACTAAAACAATTAATTGGGATTAAAAAAATTAATGCAGTTAATCACAGTTTTAATCATACTGTTAAACAATAATAGAATACCAACTGAAATTTAAATATTTTTGGATTTTTTTCTACATTTTCAAATATATTGATTTCAATTACAACACAGAATACATAGTTTCCAGTACTCACTTTATATTATTTTCATTACAAATACTTGCACTGTACAATGATAAACAAAAGAAATAGTATTTTTCAGTTCACCTCATACAAGTACTGTAGAGCAATCTCTTTATTATGAAAGTGCAACTTACAAATGTAGATTTTTTTGTTTACATAATTGCACTAAAAAAAAACCCAAGTGTAAAACTTTAGAGCCTACACGTCCACTCAGTCCTACTTCTCGTTCAGCCAATCGCTAAGACAAACAAGTTTGTTTACATTTACGGGAGATAATGCTGCCCACTTCTTATTTACAATGTCATCTGAAAGTGAGAAAATGCATTTGCATGGCACTTTTATAGCCAGCGTTGCAAGGTTTATGTGCCATATAAGCTAAACATTTGTAAGCTCCTTCCATGCTTTGGCCACCATTGCAAACATTTGTAATAAAAAGTAAATATAAGGTGAGCACTGTACACTTTGAATTTTGTGTTGTAATTGAAATCAACATATTTGAAAATGTAGAAAATATCCAAAAATGTTTAAATAAATTGTATTCTGTTATTGTTTAACTGCATGTTTAATCATAATTTTTTAATTGCATGATTAATTGCAATTAATTTTTGTTAATTATTTGAGAGCCCTACACTATATAGATACTTTTGTATGATGGTGAGGATGAAAATGGTACTTCTTAGCTAGGCTAGCCCAGACCCTTCATACAACTGACACTATAGGTACCTTATTTTTGTCCATTGCACAAAAAAAGGAGCCAAGGAGACACGCAGGGGAAATCATATGTACTAATGCACATTCAATTTCCACCCAGTTGAGAAAAAGGGTGCTAGAATGTATAAGTTATGTATCTTTTTGTATTTGTCATTTTTTAAAATTTAAAAACATCAATAAAAAAAAATAAGCACAAAAAAAAATCTCTTTCCCAGTTTCATAGGTAGAAGTGAGTGGGACGAAGATGTAATATCTAAGGTGGTTCTCTGAACCACTGGGTTTTTGACATTCACCCTTCATTAGTTGTGATGTACCATCAAATGGCATTCCATTCAACACATGTGAAAAAAGCTCATTTAAACCATATTTTAAAAACAAACATATTATATAAAGTTTTATTATTTTACTCTCCAAAATAATTTCACAGTTGGATGCAGCACAAATATTCTATGAAAACCTCTGGTTGAAATTAGACTGCAGTTATTTTGGTACCATACAACCAAAGTTTCATCCTAGACATGATTAGGTTTAATTATTTATTGTTAATAATGTTTGTTGAAAATGTAACCCTTCCCCCATTCATTTGTTATTGATAAATATTTATCAAATTTAAAAATGGGCAAAATTGGGCAAAAATGTTCACCTTTATGTTGTGCAGTAATGATTCAGTTAGAATATTCATGATTTGTGGTCTGTCACAAGGAATTTTTTCTGCTCCCTGATTACGCAGCTGTAAGATTTTACATGGGAGAATAACAGATAATGAATGGTGAATAGCAAATACCTCCTAGTATACATTTCTGAATTAATATAAATCCAAAAAATTTCACAAGTATTTTCACAAATTATTAAACATTTTTTATGAACTGGAAGTTATCCAAAAACTTGCAAATCACATAATGGAATCTACTCAAATAGCAGTGGAGCAAAGTTACCAACATTTACTTATGAATGTATTTTTTAATATTCTTTGACGACCACTAAGACCTGATCCTGAAGTCTGATCCATGGAGGCAGCCTTTTTTGTCAGTGCAGAGACCCAGTGAAGTCAGAGTCCAGCTGATTGTGGCTCTAGGATGGAGTACTCTTAAGCACTTATCTTTCCAAGTCAAACTGTGATATTTTATTGCATATGTAGTGGTTTATAACATTACTGGTAATATCCTGTATGAGTTATAATGGATAATTCCAGGTGGAAGTTCTTGCTGATCATAAGAAGCCCACCTAGGAGTTGTTTGATACATATAAAAAAGAGTATTACATGTCAAATACCACCTTCCAGGACTGTATAATGTGACCATCACTTTGTTTTTTCCTGCATTTAAAAAAAAACATCTTATATTCATGTGTTAAAGTCTTTTCCTACATTGCGAAGAAAGTGTACCATACTCTCCAGAGGTATTTCTGAATATTAATCTGAATATTTATCTGTAGATTTTCATCTTAAAATGACAGTTTGCCATTATACTATCACTTTCGATTAGAATTTGTGATGCTAATTAATGAAATTTAAACTACACCCCTTTTAAGAAACAGGCAAAATGGTACACTTAAATATTCCACTTTATGAAAGAAAATCTTCATTTGATTGTACCAGAAAATGAGTTTTTAGAAGTGACAACGAAAGCATGGTTTGAGTTCAATTGAAGGTTTGGGAGAAGGTCCAGAAGAGTTCTTATTTTATTTGAGTAAGTTTACCTAGCTCTAATTACTAATGTCACCAAATGTAAGCTCAGTTGACTTGGCTACAAAGTCAGTGCACAGCAAGCTAGGGTGTGAATGTACAGGGCTGTAGCCTGTTGCTCACTGACAGGCCATGTGGACTCTGGTACTGTACACTAATCATTCTCTAGTATGCCTTGATGTACTTCAGGTTGAAATAGCAGTATGTCAGACTGCACTATAGAACTTTTAGTGTGCAGTAGCAGGGTCCATAGCATGTGCGGCAGGCTAGAGTGCTGTACATTCACACCTTGGCTTTCTGAGCACTCAATCTCGTCACAGAATTATTAAGTACACACATAGGGCCAGACACTCAGCTGGTATAAATTGTCATAGCTTCATTGACCTCAAATTGAGAATTTGCCTCATTATCACCACCGTTCCCGTCCGTGTCCCATTTTCTGCACTGGTGAGTCACAAAGAGGTTTCTGTAGAAGGGAGAAGATTTTACTTAACTGCTTTCTGTAATCAGTGGTTTCTCCTTGGCTCAGCAGCTCTCTTCCACACCCCACTTAGCTCAGTGTAAGGGGCCAAGAGACAGATATCTATGTTTCAGGCTTAACAAGAGAGATGAGATGGGGAAATGTTATTTTGGGCGACGTTTCTTTTATGTGGAATAAGGTGGTTGGTTTGCTTTCTTGGGGAGGGGTGCAGAATTCAGTAGTATTTTTAATTATTTTCAAGGTATAGGCTCTATTTTGATGTGTTAAAATATAAATACAAAGTAAATACTGAAAATGTTCTCTCTTATATATGCTGTGTATGTTTTGTGGGATTACTTTTAGAGCTTGGAAACTGCTTGCCCACTCCTTGGGAATTTGAAAACATGATTGTGGGGAGGGGAGTCTGGGGGAAAAAAATGGATTGTGTCAATGAAACATTTCATTTCAATAATTTCAAAAAGTTTAATTTCAATTTTTATTTTTTCCTATAAATTTTGAAATGAAAAATCATTTTGACCCCCAATCAGAATGTTTATGTTTCAACAATGTCAAAATGGGATGTTTTGACAGTTTCAAACTTTTTTCAATTTTTTTTTCAAAACCAGGAAAATTGTCACAATGAACCTTTTCCTTCGAAAAGCTTCAATAGTGACAAATCAGCATTTTCCGGTGAAAACCAATTAATTGACAAATTCCCAACCAGCTGTAATTATTTAATAGTTCAGCAGCATCCGGAGTGACTTTGAAAGTTTTCTTACCCTTACTTTTTAAGAAGCATTTGAAATGCAAGGAGCACAAATGAATTGATTATACAAATATGCCATAAGAATGCTCTCTAATTTAAAAATATCTGTTTTCTCACTAGTAGCTGATTAAGGCAGCAATGGAACAGCTGCCAGATCCACTTCACTAAATATACAACACTGACATTCAATTATATTCTGTATGTGTCTCATGTTAATCATACCATGCTGCATGTTGTTTCTTTGGCAGTTACTCTTCAAAAAGAGGCAGAAAAAATGAAAAGTGGTTCCTAGCAGTTAATACATTCAGACAAGTTTAATTGAAAATCAATAGAGGATGCCTCAGAATAGGAGGAGTCAAAAATGTTACAGGTATATTCAAAACTAAAGAGAAACTCTTATTCACCAACTAAATCCAGTGTTATTTAGGTGACCCCCATCTTTGTAGATATTTTTTCATGCCTCGTCTGGGATGTCATCTATCACCTCATTGATGACAAGTATCAGAGGGGTAGCCGTGTTAGTCTGAATCTGTAAAAAGCAACAGAAGGTCCTGTGGCACCTTTAAGACTAACAAAAGTATTGGAGCATAAGCTTTTGTGGGTGAATGCCCACTTCATCAGACGTCTTGCGTCTGATGAAGCGGGTATTCACACACGAAAGCTTATGCTCCAATACTTTTGTTAGTCTTAAAGGTGCCACGGGACCCTCTGTTGCTCATTGATGAGTTAGCACTGAAAAGTAAAATAATCTCTTACCGTATTGTTGGGATGGTAGTTGAGATGCAAACCACTGTCACAGAGGGGAGATGATGTGCCACTGCTTTGGTCACTAGGGACACCTAACAAAAATATTCATGCATATAACATTGTCCCATATTACATGATGTTAGATATCATATTCAAACAATTACATTTTTGTCCTAAGCACTGTCATGGGTACAACTAAGCTATTCACAGACAACAGTTTGTTTGTTTCTCTTTTTATTCGTGAAATATCCACAGACTGATTTTTATGTGTTTGTTATTCAAAATTAGCCAATGAATAACTGACATGAACAATAGTCAACCTATGGATTTTTCACAAAGTATTACTGTGAGCATTAGCTATTTATAATTCACACTCTGATTAGCCCAGTAGTAAGGAAGTGGATTAGGATATGAGGGTTCAAGTCCCCACTCTGTTTCACTGTACATTCCAGCTAGTGCCCTCTAATAAGCAGGCAAGAGAGTTCTTCCTGGACCTGAGAAACCTTCCTGCAAAACGATCACTGAAACAGAAATGTATCACAGAACATTTTTGTTTTGACAAGACAACTTTTTCCAATGGAAAAAAGTTTCAAAAATATTTTGATCAGTTCTACTTGTGAACAAAAACATTGCCTGTTCAAAGTTTGTGAGAAATAAGGAATTGGTCAATGAATTCATGCAAATAAACTGAAATATTTTAGAATAGATTTCATACATCCATACACACACACACAAAATAGGTTTCAGACCTAAAAATATTTTTGTTCTCATAATTAAAAACTAAACATTATCTTCACACTTTCAGAAAAAAATGAAGTTGAAGGAAAGCAGAGGTGAATAAAGACATAGTCACACATATACACAGGCACAGATACACTGTAGCTATATACAGTGGTATACCAACAATTATAATTTATTATAATTAGAAGCAGGCAGCTGCTTCTATACATCTCTTTCAAATTCCCATTGGGGTTAGTCAACTAAAATTCTGTTGCACTAAAACAAAATACTATTCAGTTCAGAGTGTATTAATCTCCAATTAAAGGTATATCTCCACTAAAGCCCCTGAATGAAATTTAAATTGAGAAGATAAGACCTTAAAATGTAAATGTGCAATCTCAGTTTCACATTTAGAATATATAAACCGTTCCAATTTCAATGCCATTGTATGTTTGAAAAAAGGATCTTTAAATACTCTGGGCCCAAACCTTAGCTTGTGTAAACTGGTGTAGCCCTATTGATTTCAGTAATGCTATGCTGATTCACACCAGTTGAGAGTATGGCCTGAAGCAAAGATAGCATTAGCTTGCAATGAATGTCAACACAGCACCTGGTGATATTAAAAGTTCATATTCAGGCCACAAAACTGACTGAAATAGCTCCTGCCAATCACTGAAAGTGCACAGGAAATTTGGAAACTAACAGCAGAGGTTCACATGAACAATGAATGGATTTTCTTTTAGCTAATCACAAATGCTTACACGCACAATCTTCATTCAGAGGCAATTTGAGAAAAGCAGGTGCTCTTTTCAGAAAGGACACTGTTAGGGTCACTTCTTCTCCTGCATTCCGAAGAACCTGAACCTGAAGATTCAATATAGAAGGCATAAATACATTTTTTTAAAAAGACAGTAACAGTTGTAAACAAAACCCAAGTTCTCTCTCACAGCTCATATTTGCTCTCTGACTTACTACATGACATATAAAAAAAGAACCAAAACCATGACACCTACCACAGTCCATTCTCCGGTGTCCTTAAACAAATTTGTTTTTATCAAGTGCTACTTTGTAAATCTTTCCCATCAATGCACAGAGATTTTATTTGTCTAGCTTCCATGAGCTCCTCATAAATCTACAGGATTGTGTGTAAATCCCATCCTGTAGCACTGGGTAAACACAGGGCTGGTGCTACCATTAAGGCAAACTAGGCGGTTGCCTAGGGAGCCAATATTTGGAGGCGCCAAAAAGCGGTGCCCCCAATTTTTTTTTTTTTACAGAGTTCCTCCCCGATCTCGCGGTCGCCGCTCCAATTCTCCCGCCTGCCAGGCTTGCAGTGCCAATCAGCTGTTTGGCGCCGCAAGCCTGGGAGGAGAATTAGAGCCGGAGCGGCGTGCTCGGGGAGGAGGCGGAGCAGAGGTGAGCTGGGGTGGGGAGGTGCCACACGGCTCCCTGGGCTGGGGGGGTGAGGAGCTGCCGCAGGGCTCCCCACCGCAGCTCACCTCTTCTACACCCCCTCCCCGAGCACGCCGTCACTGCTCCACTTCTCCCGCCTCCCAGGCTTGCGGCGCCAATCAGCTGTTTGGCGCTGCAAGCCTGGGAGGGGAGGAGAATTAGAGCAGGGGCGGCGTGCTCGGGGAGGAGGCGGAGCACAGGTGAGCTGGGGGGGAGCCACTGCAGGGGGGGCGCCTTAGGGGGGTGGGTGAGCTGCCGCGGGGGGGCGCCTCAGGGCGGGGGGTGGCAGGGAGCTGCCGCAGGACTTGGGGGGGGGGGAACGCAAGGTGGAAGTTTCGCCTAGGGCGCGAAACTTCCTTGCACCGGCCCTGTGTATACAGAAGCAATGATTGTAGGATCACAACATATTAGATGCAGTATCTAAAACTGACTTTGTGACTGTGTTGTGCTGTCATTGTAGACATTTTGTAAATGAAAAAAGATTATACAAACACATACACGAGAATGAGTTTGTCACCCCATTACACTGTCAATTCACGAACTATGCATTAACCAACAGAATATTTCTGAGTTCTGACATGTTTCCCATCTTGGGACTAGCTAGCCAATTTCCTCACTAATGGGATGGAAACGGCAGCCTGGAACCATTGGAGAGAGCCCTTGGGTCAAGACTTCCAGGCAGAGCTAGTTGTGAACGTCCCCTGGGCCTCCCTCTATGGAAATCCTCCTCCTCCCCTCTCTGAACAAAAGACTTATCCTCCTTCTGTCTGTAGTAGTGGGCAACTCAGAGCAGTCACAACCGGAAGTGTAAACTTCCAGGCATTGACTTCAGAATTTGCTTCCTGCTGAAGAGGTGGCCAATGCATGATAAGGGTTACTGCCCTCTGAAAGAGTGGGCCTTATTCCATCATTCAGCTGGTGTCCATTGTGAGGAGAGAAGGGGAAACAGAGAAGGGGCTGCATACCAGCATAAAAGAACAGGAAGACACGCATGGGAGGAGTGAACTCCTGAAACTCACCTTAAAATGCTCATTTAAGAGGTAAAAAGCCACATTTCTAGTGTAACATGAATTGTCTATAGGGTCAATACAGATTATAGATTTTAAGAACAGAAGGGACCATTGGATCATCACATCTGACTTCCAGTATAACACTGACCAAAGAATTTCACTCAGTTACACATACATTGAGCTCAACAACTTATGAGTGACTAAAGCATATCAACCCCGTTTGAATGGAAGACAAGAAGAAATGGAGAATCCATCCCTTCCCTTGGTAGTTTGTTCCAATGGTTAATCATCCTCATGGTTATGCCTCATTTCTAATTTGAATTTGTCTGGTTTTTAACTTCCAGGCAGTATAAAAAAAAAATCCTCAAAATCTGGCCACCCTTTCTAGCTTACTCAGAGAAGGAGGGTTCCCCTACCAGCAAGCCAGAATCTATAGCTTGGTCCTTTGAAAATTAACCCGATCTTGAATCTGTAATATATGATGTGTTGTTAATAGTTCATTGTAACTTTGCCATAATACAATATTAAAGCATAAAAAAAACCCTATCCTCACTAGTAGGGCTGGTTGAAAATTTCCTTGCAGATCTAGCTTTCAACAAAACAACTGGCATTTTGACTAAACAAAATTTGTTGTGAAAAGTGTTTGCTTTCTGTAGAAAATTTTGATTTTTTGTCAAAAACTAAACACTGGACTACTGGAAAGCTGAAATATTTTGATTCACATATGCTGCCACTGGGTTCAAGGGATATGTAGTTTGGTTGCCTCATGTCCTCATTCTCCTTTATGTTTCAAGCTCCTTAGCCAGACTTCATCTCCCATAATTCACGTGTCCAGGAGATTTCCATGATACCCTTCTTTCTGTCTCCAAGAGGAGAGACCATGGTGCGTCATGGGAAATGTAGTTTAACCAAGAACCTCAACCTATAGAGGAGAACAAAACAGAACTATAAGCACATGAGGCACTGAAGCGATTTATTTTCAATTTCAGCTGAAAAAAATTGGTTTTTGATTTTTCAATAAAAAGTCAACATTTTCTGTGGAGTTTTATTTTATTTTATTTTATTTTATTAATTGATTGATTCTATTCATTAGTAAAATACCAGGATAGTTCAACACTAGCGCAGGAAATGAATTTTTTGCCATACTGTTCTAAAAGAGATGGGCCAAGTTCAAAAGTAATTTGACCGAGTGAGTGTTACATATAGTGATGAGTGCATAACTGATTTTTCTGTTTGTTGGCAGTTCTGAACAAAAATTAAACAATTGGTTCAGTTTGAACCAAATCTATTTTTTTTTTTAAATTTAAGAAGTTAATTTTGTGTCTGTGAATCCCAGGACAGGGATTCAAACTGGATCTCCCAGATCTCATGTGAGTTCCCTAACCAGTGGGTTAAAACTGACAAGAAGCGAGCAGCAGGAGCACTGGTACCACCATCTCCTCCAGCTGTTTTCTGAATGGCCAAAATTTTTCATGTCAAATTTATGGCTAATTCTGGGACAACCAAAACTGCATTTTTCACAGATTAAACTATTCATCAAACAAAATTTCATGCAAAAAATTTCACCTAGCTCTAGGCTTCACAGAACATTACTTCCCTGAAAATAGCGGACACTTAAACATAAAGATTAAGGGGTTATTATTAGAAAGGATTGTACAGTAGAACCTCAGAGTTATGAACACCTTGGGAATTGAGGTTGTTTATAACTCTGAAATGTTTGTAACTTTGAACAGAATGTTATAGTTGTTCTTTCAGAAGTTTACAGCTGAACTTTGGCTAAACGCAGCTTTGAAACTTTAGTATGCAAAAGAAAAATGCTGCTTTCAACCATCTGAATTTAAATGAAAAAGCACAGAAACAGTTTCCTTACCTTGTCAAATCTTGTTTTTAAACTTTCCCTTTATTTTTAGTAGTTTACGTTTAACAGAGTACTGTACTTCATGTATTTGCTTTATTTTTTGGTCTCTGCTGCTGCCTGATTGTGTACTTTGGGTTCCAAATGAGGTGTGTGGTTGATTGGTCAGTTCATAACTCTGAGGTTCTACTGAATTGAGTAGTTTAGAACTAAAAGGTAGTTTAGGTCTAAGTATTAAAACACTGCACAAATACCTAGGCATTTACCGATAGGAGCTGAATTCCCACAACAGCTAGTTTATGAGAGACAAGAGCACATTATCTAAGGGGAAAATGCATATAATTTTTTCCTCTTTTAACTCCCTAAATGTCTATCCCTAGCGCCATGAAGTTCTGAGTTAAGTATGATGTCATACTATTGTGTATGCTGGGCCATCTCATCGGAACAAGAAGGGATGACTATAACAGGATTCAAAAAAGAACTAGATAAATTCTTGGAGGATAGGTTCATCAATGGTTATTAGTCAGGATGGGCAGGGGTGGTTTCCCTAGCCTCTGTTTGCCAGAAGCTGGGAATATGTGACAGGGGATGGATCATTCATGATTACCTGTACTGTTCATTCCCTCTGAAGCACCTGGCATTGGCCAATGATGGAGGACAGGACACTGGGCTGGATGGACCATTGGTCTGATGCGGGAATGGGACAGCTGCAATGTAAAGTAGCTGGTTACAGCTCTCCAGTTCTCTGTCTCATGCATCTCCAGCCATGGCGGTTCTAACCTAGGCTCAGTTGTGCCCAAGCAACCATCTGCCAGCTCAGAACTCATTGGTGCTCCTGTCAATTCTATTTAGTCCATGATTCTGTGGCTAGCAAAGTAATGAATTTAAGCTCCTCCTCCTTTTAACATCAAATGAGTTAAAATATGGCAAATAGTATGCATTATTATACCTGGCATTTACCAGAAATTAACCTGAACCCTTGGTGGGCCATCCATCTTTAGTATATTCTATAGCGAGACAAAAAGGTTCTTATGAGAACCAGTCAAATGTCAGTCCTTTGTTCTTATGATGAGCATGAACATTTAAAAAGTTATATTTATGTAAGTATGCATTTGAAAAAAGGAGTGTTTGTACAGATGAAAAAATAAGCTACTGGATTAAGCCCAGATATTTTTTATTCAATCTTCCCAGAGAAGTGATTGCATGTGGTAAATTTCTTTCCACTAGGGTTTTCATCACTTCTCATTATATGAACACAGTGAAGGAGAATCCAACAGTCAGTGATGAAGTCATTGATAAGCATTTTATCTACTCTCCCATCCAACCATCATAATGAAGCAAATGGGGACTTTTTGAGTTACTTTCAATGGATTTGTCAGTTATATCTATTGAAGTGATAAGTTAGGAAGTGTTTCAAAAAGAACAGGTGTACTTGTGGCACCTTATAGACTAACAAATCTTGGGAAACAGACCTGTCCTCGCTTACAGACAACCCCCCAACCTGAAGCAAATACTCACCAGCAACCACACACCACTGAACAAAAACACTGACCCAGGAACCTATCCTTGCAACAAAGCCCGATGCCAACTCTGTCCACATATCTATTCAAGTGACATCATCATAGGACCTAATCACATCAGCCATGCCATCAGGGACTTATTCACCTGCACATCTACCAATGTGATATATGCCATCATATGCCAGCAATGCCCCTCTGCCATGTACATTGGCCAAACCGGACAGTCTCTACGCAAAAGAATAAATGGACACAAATCTGACATCAGGAATGATAACATTCAAAAAACAGTAAGAGAACACTTTAACCTGTCTGGTCACTCAATAACAGACCCGAGGATGGCAATTTTGCAACAGAAAAGCTTCAAAAACAGACTCCAACGAGAAACTGCTGAACTTGAATTGATATGCAAACTAGATACAATCAACTTAGGCTTGAATAGAGACTGGGAATGGCTGAGCCATTACAAACATTGAATATATCTCCCCATGTAAGTATTCTCACACTTCTTATCAAACTGTCAGTACTGGGCTATCTTGATTATTAACTTCAAAAGTTTTTTCTCTTACTTAATTTCTCTCAGAGTTGGTAAGACAACTCCCACCTTTTCATGCTTTCTGTATGTGTATATATATATCTCCTCAATATATGTTCCATTCTATGCATCCAAAGAAGTGGGCTGTAGCCTATGAAAGCTTATGCTCAAATAAATGTGTTACTCTCTAAGGTGCCACAAGTACTCCTGTTCTTTTTGCAGATACAGACTAACATGGTCGCTACTCGGAAGTGTTTCAAGTTTGCTTTGAAATGTAAGATAAGAGGATATCTTTTGCACAGTAATAGTATATTAACTGATTTCTCAGGCCATCTTAGAACACTCTGGCATTATCACAGTAACAAACTCTTCTGAAGCATTGTCAGTAGCTATAGTGCATTAATTGTAGCATGGTAATGAGTGCTGAGCACAGTACTAGGGGTTGTATGCTGCTTTGTGCAATAAGGTACAGCTCAACTGGGAAGCTGCAGTCACTTACAAGGGGTGAGTTTGGCCCTCTGCATTGGGAGTTCAGGGTTTTCTTATTGGTTTTGCAACAGCTACAACCTGGAACAAATACTTTAACCTCTTTGTGCCTGGGTTTCCACACATGTAAAATGGTGATCATAATTACCCACCTCAGAAGAGTATTGTAAAGTGTTTATTAATATTTGAAAAGTTATTTGAAATCCTTGGGTGAAACGTGCAATACATGTGAAAATAATTTAAATTAAGTGCTATAAAATATTGTTTCAATATGGAATGCATTTCAAATAAATATAGAGTTGTGATTGCTTAAAAGCCTGGAAAATGAAAAGCTGAATATGGCAATATTAAGTTAACACTGGAATAAAAATGGCATTAAAATGGTAATGAACATTTTGCTTCATATAGGAAGAAAGAGGTGGGAAAAGGGAAATGAATGGATTTTTTAAGATTTTTACATACTATAAATTGTATTTCCTTGTCTTCAAATTTTTTTAGTAAATATTTACTAGACTACTACCTGCTGGCCATTAGTTTCTTTCTCTTCCAATGGTAATTGCTTTACTTTTCAAAATAAAATCATAAAGGGAAAACCAAACTAGTTTTTAAACCTATGATTGTGTAGTAGAAAATAGCTTACAATGCAGCTGACTTCACTGTGCTATTGCTTAAAAACAATAGGTGGACCTCATCGTCTGTGGGATATGGCATATCCAGGGCTTTATCCCAGGCCATACAACTGGTTTGTTATGTGACGCTGGGCAAGTCACTTAACCTGTCAGGTCACCAGTAAAATGTGTATATTACTACCTACCTTAGTTCTGAGAGCTACTGCTTAATAATATTCTCTCATTGTATTAGAGAGAGACAAGGTGGGTGAGGTAATATTTTGTATTGGACCAACTTCTGCTAGGGAGAGAGATGAGCTTTCAAGCTAACATACCGCTCTTCAGGTGACCTTCCCCTTCCCCTTTGTGTTAGCTCGAAAGCTTGTCTCTCTCACCAGCAGAAGTTGGTCCAATACAAAATATTACCTGACTTACCTTCTCTCTCTAATATCCAGGGACCAACATAGCTACAACAACACTGCATCTCCCTATATAAGTCTTTTAAAATGTACGACTAAACCAGAACTCTAAATGGAAATTTAAAACACTTAAAAGGGTGAGTAGAGGTATGTGGTTAAATTTTCTAGTAGCCTGCTAAATTCTATACTTCTCCTCTTTCACTCCTTCATACCAACAGTCTATTGATCTTTCTTAGTAAAACTACTCCAACCATTGACAGAATGCTCATTTTGTGTGTCTTGTTAAAGCACAACCAGCAGTTTAATTGATGAAGGGCTATCTAGTCCATAATGAATTACCTTCATTTAAAACAGAAAGTGGTTATTTTAAGAAATACCACTCCTGTAATAACTGTACAGCTGAACTACCAAAGAAGCCAAGTTTATATATAAATATTTCACATAATTCATTGGGCCAAATCAGATCACCTTAATTCGCAGGTGTCAATTGGAAAAGAGGTTTCCAAGTGGGCTGCACTAGTTGTGTCCTACCACACCATTTCTCATTCCACCTGTGCAGTAACCAGAAATGTGGTTCTAGGGCAAAGTCTATTGTCCTGTGTATGATCAGGCCACTGTAGTAAATACACTCTTTGATTTGGTCATGCTAACACCAATTCAGATTACTTAGAATAACTTGTATAGCATAGTGGGCTCTGCATGGGGGTTTAACCAGGTTAAGGTACAGCTCACACAAGAAATGCACTATTTTTGTTAGTGTTAGTCACAGTTCATCTACCATAACACAGAGCATGGCCTGAATTTGGCCCATTCTCTATAACATAAGACTAAGGCAGCAAGGTTTGGTCTTTTGTTTATTTTTAAAGCCACACAAAACCTGTTCAAGAAAAATAAATTACTTCGTTCAACAATGTCACCTAGAAAATGTTGTTAACCCAGTTTAGGATTCTATATTTTTATCAGTACACAATGTTGTTATGCATCCTTAACCAAACTAAAAGAAGCTGTCAGTTTGCAGCACACAACAGGTCAAACTGATGCACCAACGTATGGTTGACGCAGGAATGGGAGAGCTGCACTGTAAAGGAGCTGGTTACAGCTCCCCAATTCTCTGTCTCATGCATCTCCATCCATGGCTGTTCTAACCTAGGCTCAGTTGTGCCCAAGCAACCATCTGCCAGCTCAGAACTCATTGGTGCTCCTGTCAATTCTATTCAGTCCATGATTCTGTGGCTAGCAAAGTAATGAATTTAAGTTCCTCCTCTTTTTAACATCAAATGAGTTAAAATATGGCAAATAGTATGCATTATTATTTCCACAATTTTTTTTACAACAAGACCCGATACTAAAGTGGGTAGCAAGATGACAACCTGTTTCCAGAAAATGAAACAGCAGATTTGGATAAATTGGGTCTCTCCTCAAAACATTTGGATCATGTAGCTAAGTATCTAAAGTATTAGGCATTTACCAGAAATTAATCTGAACCATTTGTGGATCATCCATCTTTAGTATATTCTATGGAGAGACAAAAAGTTTCTTATAAGAACCAGTTCAAATGTCAGTCCTTTGGCTAACATAAACGTGACCATTTATAATACAGTTTTATTAGAATTAATATGGTTTGACATAAAGCTTAAGACAAGGCCAATATAATAACTGAAAGTAGCAGACTAATATTGCATCTGTGTTCAGAACCTTAAGCACACGATAATGTTACACAAACAAGCAACTATAATCTGAAAAGTGATGATAACTTAGTGATTTCTGGCCCTGTCTGCATTTCTTTTGCAGCCTTTTTCAGAGCTCTAGGATGGACATTGACTGCCTGTGGAGTTTATCTGTTTGGGTTTTATTTTTTTAATCTCCTGTTCTGGCATTATTCCCATTTCCTTTTATCCTCAGGCAACTGCAGAAGTGTCCTCAGATTCATTTCTCTTTCTCTGACAACTTCATTGGGAGCAGAAGCAGGTCCACTAAGTCACTGAGATCACCCAAGGGGTGCAATCATCAAACTGAGTACCCCAATACAATATGAGAACACAGAGCAGGATGTTGAAGGCATGTCTGTGATGGAATACACCCATGTAGTCACACACTACTGCAGTAATCTTTATACAAGGAATGTCTTGCAAGGTATGATTTAAAAACTCAATTTGTTGCTCAGTATTGTCTTGATAAAATATGTGTGGCAACAGTATAAAATATGCAGTTATAAGATTTCCCCATATGATGTTATTAACGCATGTTCCATACCCCACAACTCTGTCCAGGCAGAAGGCAGGTCTGTCTTGAATGAAGGAGTGTTTGCCTTAATTTGAATTTAAGCAGTAAATAGAATAATCAAGCAGGAAGGGAAAATAAAGGAAGCTGAAACAGAAAAAAATAAACAAACAGTAGGGAACATCCTTCCACACAGACTCTTTGCCTCCTAATTCCCAGCTGGAAATGTGTTTCAAGAGGGGCATTGAAACTATAAAAATAAGGGGCAAACACCCCAAGACACCCATCTCTCTCTCCCTGTCTTTGGCATTGCACCTAATACAACAAAGTAAAACAGCCACTGGACTTTGGGGTGGGGAGTCCTCACCTGAAGAGTTTGGAAAGTGACCCTTCTAGAAGTATGTGGTGAGAAATTTTGCTTTACTCTAATATAGTTTGTTAAATTAGACAATAGTAAACATTTTATATTCATTTTTTCGTAACCATTTCTGACTTTTATGCCTCATCACTTAAATCTATTTATTTCTGGTTAATAAACTTGTTTCAATTTTTCCTCTAATCCAGTGTGTTTAAGTTAAGTGTCTGGGTAACTCCATTTAAGGTAATAAACTGGCATATTATCCCCTTAAAGGAATAACTGACTTAATATATTTGTCCTGTCCAGGAGAGGGCTGGGCAGTACAGAACATACATTTCTGCAGTATAAATAGCCAGAGCGTAACCCAAGTGTGGCTGGTGGGCTGCAGTTACACACAGACACTCAGGGTGTGGCTTGCATGCTGGAAGGTTGTTTGCGATCACCCCACATGGGAGCTACTTCAGCAAGGCATAGTAAAGCATCCAAAGTTGAAGAGCAAGGGTGACAGCCCCCCCATTGGCCTGAATTGTGCACCAGTATGTCACAATGCCTCAAGCAGTTTACACAACAGCCTGTATGATGAAGACCCATCTCAATAAACCCACCAGAACAGAATCAAAATGTAGTAGATACACAAACTCAAAACCCAGCAATTGGTGTAATGTAAATAACTTCCCTGGAACTGTGAAGGACCTATATTGACCTGTTGGGGTAACGTTAGAGGGTTATTCCAAGTCGCTAGAGATTGCCTCCCCCCACTTTAGTGGGTGGGAAACTTATTGGAGCCAACAACAACTGGCACAGTCCTAGTTAAACAGGGGAGGAGCACACACTGAGGGAATGCAGGGGTGTCCCACTCATTCAGCATCTCTAGCCAGTCACTGACAAGCTTGGAGAGGAAGGGAGATAATTGAACCCTCTTCCTCACTTTTTATTAATGTAAACCTTAACCTGGGCCACTTGGAGCCTCTTTTTGCTGAGTTCCAGGGTTGTAGAGATGGTCTTTCCTCTCATACCCTGGAATGGCTCAGTCTGACCTTCTGGATGCATTAAATGTCATTGCCTCTGAGCTGTGTGAGCATTCCTTTGTGCAGCTTTGCCGGAGAACATGGACCTTGGATCACTGCTCCATGGGTGTGAGAGTCTCAGTTTCCACGATTTGAAGCAGATGAGGCCCACAGGCAATGCTCCACTGTGGATGAAGAGTTGCAGGAGGAGGGTAGTGGGAGGACATACCCTTCATCCCAGATGGAAGAGCAGAGTAGGATGGGGAGATCTCGATGGACAGGAACCCAGATCCCAGCTGGGACTATTCACTTTGCAGCTGTTGGTGAGTCAGATGGGCACATCCCCTTCTCCCTTATACAAGAAGCACATGGGTAGGACTCAGAATTTGAGTCTGGGGACAGTAAGACTACAGCCTAATTGAGGTTGAATTGGAGGATGGAGAGTGTGTCCCTGGGCCCCTACCCCTTAGCCTGCTACTAGTCCAGTGTAGGCTCCATGGTCCCAAGGATGAGGTTCACCCATGACCAATAGGAGGGGAAGGGATGTGAAGAATGCCTCGTTCCATTATGCCAGGGGTAGCTACTCAGACCCTTCCACCCTTGGCTGTGATGACTAACATCCCCTGCCCAACAAGGGATGTGGGGTAAATTGGCTAAATCATTGACCCTGGTTTCACAAAGACTAGTCAGCCTGCCAGAAAAAGTCCCCCCCCCCATCCCCAGTCAGATAGACAACACTATCACAGTCTTGGGGTGGAGCCCGTGTCTCAGCAGGCCATGGAGCAATCAGGGTAGGAGACACACTAATATCCAGTTACCAGCACACCCCCTGGGGCCACATACATTGTACCTGTCTCTGATGACATACAAGAAGGAGACATGGGAGCCAATGCTCTGAGATCTTTCGTGAGGACTGATCGACCTCTTGGGGTGCATTTAGCAAAAGAGGTAGAAAATAAAAGATATGGAAAGGGGAATTTATGGATTTATTCACCCTACTTTTTTGTGAGGTTCAGGCAGAGGACACTTTAAAGGGAAAAGAAAGATGATGACAAACCCTGCAGACCTAAGGTGGCTCTGATCCTTGGTAACTGGGCTGTGACATTTTGCATATATGCAAGCATAATTTGTGAGAGAAACCTGGAGAGAAATGTTAGCTTGTTCAAGCATGAGGATTTAATAGCAAATGCTCATGTTTCATACAGGGGTGTAACCTGGTTAAGATATGATAAAGAATTTAGACAGAAGATGGAAGGGGAGCCAGAATTGCCATGGAATTAGAAGACCAGGACCTCTGGCTGGAGTATATTGCTCCTTATCATTGTGTGCAGCTGGCTTCTACAGACAGTGGGTTGTCAGTGCCCATACTACAGGCGCTAAGATAGTTTCTTTTGCATTTAATGGTGGGAAGTGTTTTTTTCAACACCACTGTAGGAAGTGTGGGGGTCAGCATGGTGCCCTCCTTTTCTATAGAGGCAAGGGAAAGGCCCCATAAGGCAGTAAGAAAGGAAGCCAAGAAGGGTCCAGTACTTCAGCAGAGCCAGTGGGGGGATGTAGCACTTATGGGGGGATGTAGCACTTATCCTTTCTCCAGTTAAATCACGAGCATTATAGACTATTCTAAAAGGATGGACATAACTTATTTATTAAATGGATTTTCAGCTGATTTCCAAATTCCATAGGAAGGAGCAAGGTGTCACATTTGGGCTGAGGATTTCAGATTTGTTAAAGGATTTGAGCCTGTAGTGCAGGATAATATTTGAGCAGAGGTTGCAGTGAAGAAAGTAGCGGGACCATTCTCAAGCCTTCCAAAATGCCAGACATTTCTATTTCTCCTTTAAATGAGATAACAGAAAAGGCCAAGGGAGAACATAGGATTATCCATCACTTATCTTATGCCGGGGCTGCTCTGTAAAGGATTATCAATCTGCAATTAAGTTCAGTTTGATATTCCTCGTTTGATGCCACCATAGCCATGGTTAGAATGTGGGGCCCCGGTGCTTTTAGCAAAATGTGAGATCAAGTCTGCACTCAGGTTACTTCCTGTGCACTCCAGAGACTTTAACTTGCTGGGCTTTGAGGACCATTACTATTTCAATAAGGCCATACCTATGGAGTGCTCGGTGTCTTTTGCAGCTTTTGAGAAGTTCCTATTGGAGTGGGTGACTGAGAGAACCCTGCATAATGCATTACACTGTCTTGATGACTTCCTATTTGCAGGAAAATTAAGGTCAGGTGATTGTGCCTACCTAGTGAGGGCTTGCCATGATTTGGCTGAGCATCTGGGGATCCCCCCACAACTGAAAAAGCTGAAGGCCATACATAAAGGCTAACGTACTTGGGAATTGAACTGGACACAGTTCACTGTATCTCTTGGCTACCTGAAGAGAAGTTAGATACTGTTAGGAGACTGCTAAGGGCAATGAAAGGTACCAAAAAGGTTACAGGTGATCAGGGGGCATTTAAACTGTGTGTGAGAGGTGGTTGAGCCTGGTAGGGCATTTTGTGTCTGGCTGCAGCCACCTCTGGAGTGAAAGATAATCATCATTTTGTCAGAGTAACCAGGGAGATGAAGGAAGATTTAAAGGTATGGGAGAAATTTCATGAGCAGTTTAATAGGGTTGTTTGGCGTTCAGACCTGATGCTGTGGATGAAGCTTCAGGTGCAATCTGATGCCTCAGGAGGTAGATTTCGAGGTGTAGTATCAAGGGCAGTGGTGTGCTCAAAGGCGGCCACAGAATGGGGTGGTTCAGGGCATTATGAAGGATATTATGTTCTTGAATTTGTTTTCCCAATATTAGTGGCAGTCACTATTGGGGGGGAGACATTCATGAATAAAAGTTTTGTTTCTGGTGTGACAACCAATCTGTTGTTCAGATAGTGAATGGGCAGCCAGCTAAATCTACTTAATTACCCAGTTTGTACTTGCAAATCCAAGCAGCTTCTATTAAGGTCACATTTAAAGAAAGCATGAACCTCTGTGCATATCAGGTCATGTGCATTAGTTGATGGATAATAAATGACTGCAGGTTTGCTTATAAGGTATCATCACAGTAATGGCACGTTGGCCAGAGATGAATGAGTGAGTACATGCAGTGAAAGGAGGACAGTTTATTAATATTTAACAATGATTGAATGCAAATATAATTTACAACAGAAGTCCACAAAGAAATATGCAACCACTTTGTAGGTACACCCATTCCAAAAGATAATTAAAAATTCCAGCAAATGAAGCTGGGTATATATTATATATGCTAGTTTTTTTCTAAAGGAGCAACTATTTCTAAACTCACCAATGAACAGCCTGCAAAACTTAGTGAAGTACTTATTGAGATAAATCTTTCAGACAGCTCAACCCTTTCAATTAAGTAATATTATACACCTCAATCAGCATTACAAAGTGCAGTAATATTTCAAATCATGATAGCAATAGACCTATGATTACTGATTAGTTGCATGTTTATGCTCTCAACATTAATTTAGAGATGTGTCAGCAAAAAAGAAAGAACAATGCACGCGAATGAGAATAAAAGTTTCGTAAAACAGAACATGAAAAAATGTTGTGACAGCATTTTCATGCTCCTCTCTTACTAATGCTTGACACCATTAATAAATGTCATCCCAAAGAACATTGCTATAATTAGTCAACACGTTCCCAGATCATGTACTCTAGCTCCTAGCTCTGAGTTGCCAAATACTGTATTCCCTGGTCTCCATAGTATTTCAAACCATACACAGGCCATCAGCTCCATACGGAGATTATGAAAACCAAGGAGTTTAAAAGTTATGTATTTAGATTCTGGTCTGCAAGAAACTCCATACCAAAGGGCATCTATCCAAAGCACCCTTGGCATACATTTGAACCATATGTTTAAATGCAATAAGAACCTGGGAGTTACAAAACAAAAGTCACCCAAAACAGCAGCACTTCTCCTTCCTCCTTCCCCAGTACACACCATTTAATCATGTACCTTAACAACTCTTTAAACCCCTGGCCACACTTTCCCAGCAGACATAAATCCCACTCTCAATGGTCTTAGCTCTTCACCAATGCTCAGTCATACTCACATGTTTTGCACCTTGCCCAGAAGGTCAAAAACTTCAGGTGATTTTGGATGACCTTGGTGAGGGCCAGAGGGGGAGGTGGAAACCATTTCAAAAGAAAGAGGTCCTTACAGAGAACAGTTTGTCAGCAGCCCCTTTCTTTTATAATAAGAGGGATGGGATTCAAATGAGCTTCTGCTGTTGGAGGCAGTTTGACATCGGGAAAGAGACAGGACTTGAGACATTTAAAGTTTTATAGGTCATAACCAACACCTTATACTCCCCTCAGAAACAGTCAGGCAGCCAGCGCAGATCACAGAGCCCTGGTAATGTATCCTGCCACTACGAGATCCTGTTTAATAAACCAGCTACTACATACTGCAAGGGTTTGTTTCCAGATCTATTTAAAGTGAAGTCACACGTAGGCCGTACTGCAGTAATCCAGACTTGAAGTGACTAGGCATGAACAGTAGTAGCAAGGTCCTCATCTAAAAGAAATGGATGTAATCGCTTGGCCAGCTGCAGACAGAAAAATACTCTTGGCTGTTGATGCAAAATTATCTTATAATAGATGAGGATCCAACACAGTGTCCAGATTCTGCACAGGAATAACAAAGGGTGGGAAAACACCCTCAGCAAAAGGGGCTGGGGAGCATCAGCCTTACCATAGTTTTAGCTGCTTCCAACAACTATCTAGACTGGCGTTTCAGCCTGCTAATTCTAATCCATGTTTCAGTCTCTCCCAAACATTGGGCTAGAGTAGCTATTCATTTTTTCATGAATGTGCTAAACTATCTGCTAAATTTACCAAATATTTTCTGGCCAGATGTGGACTTTCCTTCTCTTGGTACATGCATGCAGCACAGTTCCAAGGCCAGAATTTTAGCCTTGGGTTAAAAATAAAACCAGGTTCACTATTCACAACAAAGAAGTTATTCACTGAATTTAGCTTTTCTATGTCTGTTCATTCTTGGTCCACCAAGAGAACACAATTTACAAATTTATTTTCTGTTCAGAATTATTCAAAGGTTTTATGTGAATATATTTCAGCCTCTGGAATGCTCACCAGCTCTTCGCTTCATGTATGACAATGGGTATTTGATATTAACGATTAAAAATGTGTACCATTTTGATTGGACACTCAAATCTGTTCCATGACTGGATAGGCAAAGCTCTTCTAATCAGATTTCTTGTGTGAATACTTGAAATTATGAATTGAAAATTTATTTACTGTGAATTTCTGCAATATTATTTAATATTTACAGTTTTGGTGACTGTTCCCGCTGAATCAAATTAATTTAAAAAATCCTGAATATACACACATATATACAGTGAGCATCAAGCTTGACAGCCAGCTAGTTACCAACATGTAATCAAATCTACTGTATAATACTGTATGGTGTGCTGTGTAGGACAAGGATAATATACAGTGCTGAGACTAATATATTTCAACTAATAATCTTATTTTATACATTCTGGTGAAAGGCTAACTGTCAGAAGAATTAAATACTTACTAGACATGTAAGACTACACATTTCTCTGTTCAAAAGAGATGTGCACATATTCGTAAATGTGAATTCTATCAGATCGCTCCTATGACAAATATAGGTGTCACCAGTGGAAAAACACAAACAATTCTTTGCCCATTTTCATGGAGTTTCATAAGAATTTGATGATGAGAATTTACAGTGCCCGAAATTTTATGAAAAATTAAGAAATGAAGAAGAATGTACCCAGTTACTAGACCTATGCCAGATATGAACCAGAATTTTAGAATAGCATCTAATTTATTTTACCCTCTCCTGCTCCATATCTGTTTCCAGTATTACCTCCTGCACTGCTTAGTGAATGTGTGGTGGTGCCACAGTAGACCCCTAAGAACATTTAATGTGTCCTAATTATTTTGCTGATTAACTAAGGACGATCACAGAAGAAATAAACTCTTGTCTCTTCCAGACAGACTCTTTTCAAAGGATTGTAAAACACTAAACATTAGGGTGAAACTCCAACTTGTGTAGAAATCCTGCACAAGGACTTTGTGCTTCTGAAGTCCCCCTGTAGCCCTCATTTGAGCAACGACATAACCCTTGATCTGGCCCTCTGCATAGGTGAGCGTTACCCATTAAGCCTCACAGTACCCCTGTGAGATGCTGTAGCTAAGTATATATCCACAGGCTCTTGTGTTTAGAAATAATAATGCTAGTAGATCTTTATACATCATTGTAAAAACAGGAAACACATACAGAGAAGTTAACCGATTGCCACATGTCACACAGCAAGACTGATAGAACAAAGAATGCCACTCAGATCGTCTGCCTTCCAAGCCTGATTCTCCACATTAACAATTAGACTGAACTTCCTCTCAAGAGACATACACAAACAACACTCATAACTGGTAACTTGCTAGTCATTCAATTCTAAAATTGATACTAAGAAGAATCCAGCAGGTGACTCAAAAAATATTGAGAATGTTTAAGAAAATCAGATAACAAGGTCCTTGGTGTGGTTGAAACTCAGTTGTATATTATTTTTCTCACCATAATTTTTCCCAAATTAGCATAAAAATATAAAATTCTGAAATCCACTGGTTCACAATGTTTTAATTTATCTTTCCAAAGCTAGATTACAGGTGTCAGAGACTGTTAAAAGAACTACCACCGTTGTCTTAAAAAATTCAACTAGTCAGTCTCAGCAGCTATCAACATTGTTTAAATCAAATAATATAAATTCTAGCCTTACTTAAATTAGTAATTATAATAGATACACTTTCTACCAATAGTCTATACTTAAACATCATAAAAGTACTGTCCCAGGAGCGGTGAAAAGTATGTGGTGATAATACCAACGTTCTGCAACTGACATGGGGTTCAATAGGCCTTATATGGGGCCCAGATAAAATGTAGATTATCATGGTTTCTGGACATCCAAATCCAGATATAAAAATTCTATAGAAATGTGAGGTTTTCTTCCATTTAGGACTAAGAACTATGGTGAGACCACATCACTTCCAATTCAAATACTGATCAGGTGACAAATGTGAGGAACTGTCCCTGGTTGAGGTATCAATAGAGGACGTTTTGGAACAAATACATACATAATATATATAATAGTCACCAGTACCAGGTGGTATTCACCCAAGAGTTCTAAACGAACTCAAATATGAAATTGCAGAATTACTAACTGTGGTATATAACCTATCACTTAAATCAACTTCTATACCAGATGACAAGAGGATAGCTAAATGTCACACCATTTTTTAAAAAAAGGCTCCAGAGGGCATCCTGGCAGCTATAGGCCGGTAAGCCTAACTTCAGTACCAGGCAAATTGGTTGAAATTATAGTGAACAACAGATTTATCAGACGCATAGGTGAACACGATTTGCTGCGGAAGAGTCAATGTGGTTTATATCAAGGGAAATCATGCCTCACCAGTCTACTAGAATCCTTTGAGGGGGATCAACAAACACATGGGCAAGGATGATCCAATAGCTATAATGTACTTGGACTTTCAGAAAGCCTTTGACAAGGTCCCTGACCAAAGGCTATTAAGCAAAGTAAGCAATCATGGGATAAGAAGGAAGATCCTCTCCTGGTTCAGTAACTGGTTAAAAGATAGGAAACAATGGGTAGGAATAAATGGTCAGTTTTCAGAATGGAAAGAGGTAAATAACAGTGCCCCCCCAGGATTTTGTACTGGGATCAGTACTGTTCAACATATTCATTAATTATCTGGAAAATGTGGTAAACAATAAGGTAGCAAAGTATGCAGATGATACAAAATTACTCAAGACTGAGAATATATTATTGTCCTTATATAAATCGATGGTACGCCCACATCTTGAGTACTGCATACAGATATGGTCTCCTCATCTCAAAACAGATATACTGGCACTAGAAAAGGTTCAGAAAAGGGCAACTAAAATTATTAGGGGTTTGGAATGGGTCCCATATGAGGAGAGATTAAAAAGGCTAGGACTCTTCAGCTTGGAAAAGAGGAGACTAAGGGGGGGGATATGATAGAGGTATATAAAATCATGAGTGATGTGGAGAAAGTGGATAAGGAAAAGTTATTTACTTATTCCCATAATACAAGAACTAGGGGTCACCAAATGAAATTAATAGGCAGCAGGTTGAAAACAAATACAAGGAAGTTCTTCTTCACGCAGCGCACAGTCAACTTGTGGAACTCCTTACCTGAGGAGGTTGTGAAGGCTAGGACTATAACAGCGTTTAAAAGAGAACTGGATAAATTCATGGTGGTTAAGTCCATTAATGGCTATTAGCCAGGATGGGTAAGGAATGGTGTCCCTAGCCTCTGTTTGTCAGAGGGTGGAGATGGATGGCAGGA
This sequence comes from Chrysemys picta bellii, assembly GCF_011386835.1. NCBI lineage: Eukaryota > Metazoa > Chordata > Testudines > Emydidae > Chrysemys > Chrysemys picta. The sequence goes on along the minus strand of NC_088792.1, from coordinate 220,290,788 downwards.
GAGAGATCACTTGATCATTGCCTGTTGGTCCACTCCCTCTGGGGCACCTGGCATTGGCCACTGTCGGTGGACAGGATACTGGGCTAGATGGACCTTTGGTCTGACCCAGTACGGCTGTTCTTATGTAAGATAGTTAAGTCCAAAACAGACTACAAAGGGTTACAGAGTGATCTCACCAAACCGGATTACTGGGCTACAAAATGGCAGATGAAATGCAATGTTGATAAATGCAAAGTAATGCACATTGGAAAATATAATCCAAACTATACATACAAAATGATGGGACCTAAATTAGCTGTTACCACTCAAGAAAGAGATCTTGGAGTCAACATGAACAGTTCTCTGAACACATCTGATGAATGTGCAGCAGCAGTCAAAAAAGCTAACAGAATATTGGAACCATTAGGAAAAGGATAGATAATAAACAGAAAATATCATATTGCCTCTATATAAATCCATGGTACTTCCACACCTTGAATGCTGCTTGCAGTTCTAGTCATCCCATCTCAAACAGATATATTAGAAATGCACTTCTCTGTACATTTTCCAACAAAAAAAATTAATGGTATGAAACAGCTTCCATATGAGGAGACATTAAAAAGACCAGGACTACTAAGCTTCGAAAAGAGGCAACTAAGGTGGGAGGAGGAGATATAACAGAAGTCTAAAAAATCATGAATGGTGTGCAGAAAGTGAATGGGGAACTGTTATTTATCCCTTCACATAACACACGAACCAGGGGTCACCCAATGAAATTAATAGGCAGCAGGTTTAAAATAAACAAAGGAAGGACTTCTTCACACAACACAAAGTCAACCTGTGGAACTCGTTGCCAGGGGCTGCTATGAAGGGCCCAAACTATGACTGGATTCAAAAAGAATTAGATGTTAGCCAAGATGGTCAGGGATGAAACCCGTTGATCTGGGTGTCCCTAAGCCTCTGACTGCCAGATGCTGGGACTGGAAAACAGGGAATGGGTCACTTGATAATTGCCCTTTTCAGTTCATTATCTTTGAAGCATCTGGTATTGGCCATGGTCAGAAGACAGGATACTGGGTTAGATGGACCATTGGTCTGACCCACTATGGCCATTCTTATGTTCAAAGCTTCTTTGGAAAATGTGTACTATACTTACCACTGAATGGCAGCAGAGAAAAAACATTTACTGAAATTGAAGAAACTAGAGGAGATATTCTTTGAGTTCCACTGGTTTTCTTACAAGTTTTGCACAATCTCCAATACAACCATCAACCTTTTGCACAGCACCAGAAAAGTGCTTAACAAGATGGTATAGGTGAATATAATTTAGTTTACACGGATCTAGAAAAGGCAGTTAAATGTTTCCTAATATATCCCACCAGATATTACGCTGGTAGATACTAAAGCCTTTAAACTGAACTAAACTAAAACAGAAGCTTATATAGAGAGCTATACTCCAAAGTCAGGAAAGCTCGGTTATAAATAAAGTGAAAATTCATGAATTTTACCAGCATTATGATAATGTAGCTACACAATTGTCTATCTTCCACTAGCCTGCAAAGAGAGATTTCTTATTTTAGGCACAATTTCTGGGACCATTCATAAGCAATTCTATGACTCCATCCACCCATCTGAGGTATCATCAGCAGCATACACGGCTAACGAGGAAGTGCTGAAAGTTGTACATTTTTCTCAAACAGACATTGCTGAGAAAATTCAACGAAGCTGAAATATCTGGAGAAAGTTTAGATCACTTTTCTGGGCCTTGCACGTGTCATCTTCTCAGCAGACAATGATAGCTAAATAACAAAACATACTTAAGGAGTCTCACCTCAAAACATCCACCACTTATTCTACTATTTTAATTCAGGAGTTCTCTACTTTTTCATAATCTGGACCATATTTTCATAAACAGATTGCCTGTGACGCCTACCCTCACATACGCAACTGCATAACATCCCTATGGCAACTACAACTGCTTATATAGAATAGTAATATTAGAAAAGATATTCATGTATTTTAGCTACCTTTTAATGCAGTTTAGCCCCTGGAAACAATTAGAAGAAGCTAGCACCACATGACTTGCCAGCTCTTTGTAGACCATTGGCAACTGCTCAGCAGATTGCCAATGGTCCACAGACCACAGTTTGAGAACCTATCTTAGTTCAATCGTACACATTTTCTTGACAGTGAATGCAGGTGACAACATTTGTTGGGAAGGTCAACAAAACTTGCACTCATTTAGGCCACTTACTGAAAACTTGAGACACTTTCCTGAATCCAGCAAAAGGTCCAAAATCCAATGAATTTAGGATATATGTACATACATACCAAAAGAAACTTTCCTATTGCATGATTAAATCTGTTCTTGATTACAAAAATTGTAACCAAAAGCAAAATACTGCTGATCTTGAAACCCTCTAGCTGCCACTAAAATAGTCAATATTGAAAGTATCATTAGGCTCAGTTATCTCACTCAGCAAGCTATTGAAGCATTAAGTGAAGAAAATGAGTGAAAGCTAAATAATGAGTTAGGCCTTAGCCATACCCTGAACTCACTTGGTCATATGACCAAGTGATGAAAAGTTGGCAGTGACTGAAAAAAATTAAAAGAGACCATACTAATTACATTGTTGGAATCTTTTACGAGGAGCAGAGTCTGAAAAGTACTTGGATTGGGGAAAATGTGATGGCATGCCTCTTCAAAAGCCATAGTAGCTCTTAACTTTTGTTTTTTCAACTCTCAGTCAGGAAATATGGGGAGTTGATCATAGAGACATAAGTGGTTAAGCCAGAGAAAGGGTATCATACAAGACTCAGAAGTAAGAAAAGACTAAACCCATAAGTAAGGCTAGTTAAGAAAGTTGTAGAACTCCTGCTCATCATGTACATATTCCAGCTACCTCTCCACAGAATCTCCATAGTAGTAGTACCATATATGGCTGTAGGATTTGTGTAGCACCAAACTAAAGTCATGATAGAAATGGGTAGTGACTAGAGCTGATTGAAAATTTTACCATCAGAACCCTTTTCACACAGAAATGTGTGTTTTCAATTAAATGACAAACTGAAAAAATACAATTTTATTCTGAATACCAATCATTTTTCGGGTTTTGGCTAAAAGTTTTTAAGTTTTCAACAAAAAGTAGAAATTTTCCATGGGGAAAAATAAACCATTTTCTAATAGTGACTAAGGATAACCAGCAGTCATTGAACTAGAACTAACATTTCTAAAAGGGCAAGTGCTCCAGATAACATGCGGGACAGCTCTAATGAGGAAATAATTCAATTCAACATTGCATTTGATTAATAATTTGCAATAATAAATAATAACTAAATTAGAGATGATTAAATTCTAATTTATTCATTATGGGCTTGATCCTGCCAGGTCTGAGCTCTCTAATCCTGACTCAGCAAAGTACTTAAGCATCCATTTAATTTAAAACTGAGTAGTTCCATGCTTCAGATTAGGTGCACCATTACGTGCTTTGCTGGATCAGGGGTAGTGCTCAGCACTTTTGGGACTGGAGTTCTATTTGAAATTATCCAACAAATCTATTCAGTGAATAATTTTTGTTCTGCACATGGTTTCTGAAGAGGTCGTAAGGAATATTCAAAATGTGCATGTATTGGTTTGTTACATGAACCACATGGCATTATTTCTGTTCCTAACAGAAGCTCCAAATTAGGAAGCTAACGTGCTCCTAAGTGCGGTTTGAATAGGAAGGGACTTCAGAACATGCTTGAGGGATTTCTTGAAATTTGGTCTGAATGATTTATGGAACTAAGCCAAGGCCCTGATGCTAAAAAAGATCCATGAAGACATAAGGGTCTGCCCATGCTAAACTCCCATTGTAGGACGGGGGTCACATACAGAGCATATTGAATATTAAAATGTAAATCCTCCAATGTGAAAATTGCTTTTGGGAAATACAAACTCAACATTCACTTTTCATGAGCGTTTGCACTAATTAAGTCTGAGCACATACATATTCATGGAAAGTGAATATAAGATTAAAGAGGTTGAAATCAAAATCCGTTTTCAAATTTGAATCAAAATGTACAGAGAAGTCTTTTACTATTGCTCAACTCTAAATGTTATTAGAACTTCACCTTACATAAACGCACAATCTTTTGACAATCTTGTGTTTGAAGTAACGCTTTAGATCAATACTTGGAGCTACCGTCACTTATTTAGGCTGCCCAAGCTCTAATCTCTGTTGAGAAAGGTATTTTAGTTTTGCAGTAGATGTGGTCAAATGACAAAAGAATTATACTGTCACCTGAAAGCCATGTAAAAGCTCTTTCCTGCTACTCTGTATGATGACAACCTTTCAGGCATAGATGAATAATTATACTGCATCTATTTGAAGTAGATTGCAAATATGTAAAAAGAACAAAATATCCAAAGCACTAAACGGTCCTAATCCAGCAAAGTATAACATGCATAACTTTAAGCACAAACTTAACGTCTTTGCTGAATCAAGCCCTATTATAGTTAGCATCCTATAATGTGAAAATAGTATTAATAATAAACTATATGGGCTAACAAGTTTTGGATCATTTTCATTAGAATCCATACTTTAGGGCACATGTGTCAAACTCAAGGCCCGCGGGCCACATCCGGCCCGCCATACAATTATATCCGGCCCGCGAAATCGTTTTATATATCTGTTTTTAATGGCCCTGTGATATGACGCCCCAATAACACACACTACAAATCCCATGATGCAGTGCAATTGCCGCCAACGGCAAGCCGCGGTTCAAGTTCGCGGTCTGTTGATGTATACAACGCTAATATCAAATCAAAGCTAGACCCCAACAATGGCCAAGAGAAAAATTGATTCTGAAAACCGAGGCTTTCAAAGCCGGTGGGAGAATGAGTATATGTTTACTGAAATTGCAGGTAAACCAGTGTGTCTCCTTTGCGGGAGTAATATCGCTGTAATGAAGGAGTATAACCTAAGACGGCACTACGAGACGAAACATGAGAACAAATTCAAAAACCTGAGCGCAGGACAGAAGCTACAAAAGGTAGAGGAGTTGAAGAAGAATTTGACATCCCAGCAGACGTTTTTCACCAAAGCAAAATCACAAAGTGAAGCTGCTGTGAAAGCAAGTTTCATTGTGGCCGAAGAGATCGCCAAATCAGGACGGCCGTTTACCGAGGGGGAATTCGTAAAGAATTGTATGATGAAAGTGTGCGACGTCCTTTGTCCAGATAAAACGCGAGCGTTTGCAAATGTAAGCCTCAGCAGAAACACTGTTGCTAATCGGGTTTGTGAGATGGCGACTGATTTGAAAACACAGTTGATTGAAAGAGCAAAAGATTTTGTTGCATACTCCCTTGCCGTGGATGAAACTACTGACGCGACTGACACTGCACAGCTGGCGATATTTATCCGTGGTGTGGATTCCAATTTGTGCGTAACAGAGGAAATACTGGACATTAAATCGATGCACGGGACAACGAAAGGAGAAGACATCTTTGGAAATGTATTTCAAAGTGTAACCGACATGAAACTGCCGTGGGAAAAACTCGTTGGACTTACAACAGATGGCGCACCTGCTATGTGTGGTGAAAAAAATGGACTGGTGGGAAGGATGCGCTCAAAGATGCGGGAGGAGAACTGTGCCGGTGAGTTGACAGTGTATCACTGCATCATACACCAGGAATCGCTGAGTGCTAAAGTCCTAAAAATGGATCATGTGATGAACACTGTAACACAAACCGTCAACTTTATCAGAGCCCACGGTTTAAATCCCCGCCAATTCCAGTCTTTTCTGCGGGAAATAGATAGCGAGTTTGGCGATATGCCATATCATACGGAGGTCCGGTGGCTAAGTCGGGGAAAAGTTCTCAAAAGACACTTTGAGCTGCGAGAGGAAATCTGCCAGTTCATGGACAGTAAGGGGAAAGACTGCACAGTTCTGCGGGATGAAAAGTGGAAATGTGAGTTGGCGTTCCTGGCTGACATAACGTCGCATCTTAGCGCTTTAAACCTTCAACTCCAGGGACGGGAGCACATAATAACCGATATGCATGATGCAGTGAAGGCATTTCAAGTGAAGCTGCGCTTATGGGAGACACAAATGCACCAATGCAACTTGTCTCACTTTCCCTGTTGCCAAGTAATACGGAACCAAGAAAGTGCCACAGTTTTCCCAAATGCCACCTTTGCTGAAAAACTCAGCGCGCTGCGCACTGAGTTCGCACGGCGCTTCAGTGACTTTGAGGCACAGAAAAGTAACTTCGAGCTGCTTCGCAACCCATTTGCAGTCGATGTGGAAACCGCACCTGTAGAAATGCAGATGGAGCTGATAGAACTGCAATGTAACGGGACACTGAAGGCAAAGTACGACACTGCGGGGCCAGCACAGTTCACTCGCTTCATTCCTGAAGCGATGCCGCAGCTCCGCCAACATGCGGCTCGAATCCTGTCCATGTTTGGCAGCACATATCTGTGCGAGCAGCTGTTCTCTGTGATGAAAATTAACAAAACGTCACACAGGAGTCGCCTCACTGATGAACACCTGCAATCGATCCTGAGAATCTTCACAACACAGAACCTAACCCCAAACATAAACGAACTTGTTGCAAAGAAAAGACTCCAAGTATCAGGCTCTGACTAAATAGGACAAGAAAATGGAATGTTATGATTTGTTATGATTATACTTTTGCTTTAAATTCAATTTTTTATTTATATTTTCAGATTTTTTAATATTCCAGCATGTACAGATTTTGAATGTATTGTATTGACAGGATATTTTTTTATGAAGAGCAAAATATTTTAAGTTGAAATGTATTTATTTTGGAATGATATCCTGTATTTTGGTTCATATTAATGGTTAAAAAACATAAATATTTAGTCTGTTAAATAAATGGTTATACTGTTCGGCCCGCGAGTTTTGAGTTTTGGCCCCCTGTGCAATTGAGTTTGACACCCCTGCTTTAGGGCTTATATGCATAGCAGAGTTGAGTGCACTCAGATATTCAATACTTGCAAAGAATCATAGGCACTTTTGGAAATGGCAGAGATTTTACATTTGAGGATTAATAAACAACTCCATAATAGTGCAAATGTTAGGTTTGTAGTTCAGCCTATGAAAATATGAATTTCAGATTTAATCTTTCTGTAGTATATGGTCTTCAGGATTTTCATAGTTTAGCATAAAGCTGATCTAAAATTGTGTTTGCTATAATTCATATTTAACTTTATCCCTTTCCAGCTCTTATTTTATTTCATTTTCATTTTTCTAATTAGGCAATAACCCCAAAGAAATCTACTCTTGCCAACAGTTATTTACCATTTGGGGTTATAATTTATTACAAATCACAATTTATAGACAGCAATACTTGAGAGGTATTTTTCCCATTTTAAGAAAAAACCTGTAAAACTAACAACAAATTAAAACCAGAAATGATATTTAAAGTGCTGCTGTATGGATGCTGGGAAGGTGTGTTGAAATTTTCAACAAATGAATCCACAAATTAGAAATCTGACCTTTACAAAAGCCAGACTTTTCTAACCCCAGTAATTCTGGGATCCCAGATCACTTTGTATTGACACACCTTGTGAGATCTGACAAGCTAAGCAAGGTCAGGCTGAGATACTACTTGATAGGAGAGCTCTAAGGAACACTTAGATTTTAGGCAATTGCTGGTGGCAATTCAAGAAACAGACTTTTCCCTCTTAGTCACTATTGAACTATTGCATGGCTCCAAGATGAACTATATTATTGAAAGCGCCACATTTTGGATGAGATGCAAACCCAAGATTTGACAGCTGTGTCATTAATGTCCTTAGTATTTGTAAAAGTAAGATTTTACCACATCCTGGGCAAATTCTAAAGCCCCTCCTCATACCCTCCTCCCCCATTTTATTTGGAAAAGGTATGATCTCCCTGTCCTAAATCTTTTATGATGTTTCTGTGGACTGTTAAATCATTGATCCATTTTACCTCAGAGATGCCTGCATTCAATGACGGATGGAGTGAGGCCTGCATGTATTTTGTAAAATTTTTGGATGCTTGAGGAAGAAAGGTACTGTGCACATGTTTTATTCTATAATAACTCTCTCTCTCTCTCTCTCTCTCTCATATAGTGACAATGCAGAAGTAATATAATAGGACTTGTAATACTTTCAGTGATTTGATCAAGCAAAATTTTATATTCGATTTTTATTTATGTAAATATTTGTACAAGAACTTGAGTAGATAAGAGAGATGTGGTAATGGTAATTTTTACTCAACGTGTCTGTAGAAGCTTGCACTATACTAACGCACTATATTGAGATTAATTATGGAAAAAGGGGTTAAATTCAGAACAACATATTGCAATGATTCCAAAAGTGTGCATACTGTTTTCCAACACACACCAACATGCTGTTATTTATGGAAATTGTCATTTAGGTATTTGCTTTCTGGTGTCTACATGATGAGGACTGTTGTTGTCTTCTGTATCAATGTCTTTGTTGACTCAGCTGGGGCATATAAATTAATATAGGACTTCAGTTTACTAAACAACATGTTTCATTGTCTTGGGGGTAGTGTTTTTTCATTGAAATCTTCTCTATCTAGCCTATTTCCATAGGCTTTTAGTCTCAGATATTTATCAGCGAAAAACAGTAACAATATGAAAAGGCAATGGTCACAGCAACTGCTGCACAACTCTGTACCAGAAGTTTTACAAAATCTGCATCATTAGTAAATATTAAATGAGAGGAGCATCCTGTTTCTACCACCATTTCATCTACTATCCATGAATCTTTTACTACTGTGTCCAGTTCCACTGGGCCCTTCCTTGCAAAACAAACACCTCATGGAGAACAGCAAGTGCTAGCTTTTAAACTTGTATAAAGAAACACAAGTGCTATCAGGGTTAGACTGGAAGAAGGGAACACACCTGGAAAATAGGTACTAAGAGACCAGTGTTGACATACTGATACCAATACACCAGTACCATACTATACCATACTAGTGGTTGAGAAGTATGGGGTGGGCCTTCTGGAAACCTCCATGTATCTGTCTGGAACAGTCCAACACTGGATACTATTGAAAAATACATAGGGTCCATTCTCCTTTCCTCTTCCTCCTCCACCGAACAAACTGTCAAAAGACAAAGACCCATTGTAGAGAAAAAAAAAGACCTAAAAAACTTTCAGGTGTAAGACAAGCACTGAGCACTCCCTCCCTGTGCCCTTCTGAATTAATTGTGGCCAGAACAATTGCCCATTTACTAACAATCACCATGCAGAAGTATAATACGCCACACAGTTTCCCCTTTTCTTGATTAGAGGAACAACAGTCATTGTATCTCAGATACTGCTGTGTGGTGAGTATTTGTAAATGTTGACTTTTTGCTGGTGACCAGTGTACATGTAAATTGCTTCACGTAGACATGGTTTCCAAGGGATCATTAAAAGATTTTTCCCCTTCCCACACTTGTTTTGATTTCAATCTGCAAAATGTTTTTATACTTTGATTTGTTCTTCTTTCTGTTCACTGGAGGTGGTGCCAAATGGTGATAATGCTTGTTTGTGTGCGTGTGTCCAGTTCCAATGGGTTATTATGGTGTATTTATTTCAAGTTAACAAGACGGAGGTGGCTGTGTACTTTGATATATAAGCCACACATTTGCAGTGTTAGGGTAACTGAGGTTTGGTGCTCTTTATGCATATTCTTATTTTTACTTGTATGGCACTATAGTTATGCATTGCACTTTACAAAGCAAATAAAGACGGAGTCTCTAGCCCAAAGTCAAATCAAATACAGCTCTGTATTTACAAAGTGATATCTTGCAAAAATGTTTTGGAAAAACTACTCATGTTGATTTCTTAGGGGAACAAAAGGAAACTGTTGAGTAAAATAGTACATCAATGTAAACCAGGTCACAAGCAAAGTGGTCTACACTTGTAGTGTAGATAAAGAAGGCCACACTACAAAAACCACCAACCAATCAGTGATCAGTCTGCTCAAGAGAAGCTCAGAAATAAAGTTGAACAGTAATAAAGTAATGAAGTTGTAAATCAAAATGGGGGCAGAAGGGCAATGACAAAACTTACTGAATAATACAGTATGCTACCTGTTCACATCAGGCTTCACTCTAGCTCCTGCTCTCTGATCCTCACTTTTCTGAGCATTAAATGCAAACAATCATTTTACTCCTTGAAGATATTTTCCAAGCTAATCAATGAAGAAACAATTTTATTAGTAATGTATGTCTCATTGCTCCTGTTTCACTCAATCCAATTCATGGTAAGAGGTTTCTTATAGTAGAGGTTGTTAACTGGACTGCAACGTAGTGAAATAGATGGATTCTCAGTTACACAACTCTTGTGTAACTACAAATATTTTGAGGGGGAATAAAATAAATATAAATTATGAAAACATGTAATGCTGATTGATTCTGTAGAGTGAAAATACATTAATGAGAGCAGTGAATGAATATCAGACTTTACCTGAGATTGGCACAAGATGTGTTAAAATTACAATTTACACACCACAGGTGGATTTGGGTTTAAAAAAAAAGAGTCAAAGACACACACGCAAGATTACAGCTTCAGAATGAATGATCCCAGTATGAATGATTGTCTAAAAACTATTTATACAACATAGAATAATATGGCAAATTATTTACAAGAGTTTGTTTGTATCCTTGCCAGTCTATGTAAATTAATTTCTGATAATTACTGAAACATTTAACAGATTATGATTAATTTCAAATACCATGCATTAAATACATTGTAAATATATTGGTCATGCCAATAAATTGAGGTGGTTGCAGCATACAAAAGAAGACCCGGGGGTGGGAAGGAGTTATTTGGCTACTTATGAATAAATATCTTTTGGAGTATAACTTAGAAATACTTTTATTTCCAATTATAAATTTTTGGATTATTAATGTTCTGATTACAGAATACCACTATACAAGAGGTCTTAGAATTCATGTCTAATTTTATCGAATCAGGGATAAGGGTAATATATCATTACATGATATAAACTGTGCAATATAGCATAGCGATCAACACCATAATAGTGAAAGACTGTTACTCTGCACTTGAAAAGTGTTGCCATCATCATGGTCATATAACACTTGAATAATAATAGGTGATTTACAGAGACCTTTTCCATTAGATGCTCTCAAAACACTTTACAAACAATACTGAATGAATTCTCACAACAGTCCCATAAGGTCAGTATTATCTCCACTTTGCAGATAATGAAACGAAAACAGACAGGATATAGGATATGGCTAAGGCCAAACACTCAACAAGTCAAAGCTGGAAATGGAATCCAGGTCTCTGAACTCCCAGTCCCGTGCCTTAACCACTACATGACAATTGTTCTCCAAATAACGGTTGTGGAAAGCGGTTACCGAGACAGAGGAAGAATTACATTTTGTTTATTTAAACAGCACACACTAACTCACTGTTTTTAAAAACAAAACAAAAATTTGATAAGAACTTTCAACCTATGGGCTTAGTTTCAAAACCTGTATTTGCTACTTTGTAACCAACAACACACAAAATAAGAATGATTCTAACAATAGACAACAATTGTCTTGCAACCTTGGAACCACTACAGGCTATGAAGTCACGTGGGACTCTCTTTTTAATTGATACAGTACTTGGCACAATGGCAGCAGAAGCTAGTGTGTCTGAACATGGTCTTGTCTAGATTTGCATTAGATGTACAAGCACATTGAATTTTCCTACCACCTTCCAAATCTCTCCCTTGAATAATAATTGTTTGCACTTTTATCCAGTTTCAGATCTTTACAGACTTTAATTATGGATCATAACACCTCCATGAGGTAAGGAAATATTACTGCCTTTTTCATGTGGAAAACAAAGAGGGGTTGAATGACTAGTCCAAGGTAACACAGTGAGAGAGTCAAGTGGCAGTCAGGATTAGGACTCCAGAGGCTTGAATCCTAGGTCCTTGCCCTAACTGCCTACGTTATGGTCTCCTTTGATTCAAGACATCTAGATGTCTTGGGAAGCAGTGATGTATATAGAGTGACAATTTTAAATGATTAACATAGCAATATTTTGATCTTCACATACATTACAAACTAGGTTCAAGATGCATGTCATGGATCCCATATGTGCCATTTGTGCTAGTGGTGTAACGGCACTGACTGCACTCCAGTCCTGAACAACAGAGAAAGGATAATAGCAAACATTATAACACATGCTATAGGACTGGCAGTGGTGAGGGGGGAAAAGGGGCCAATGTCTAAGAAGATTTGTTTTTGCATACTGGTCAAATTGGTTTAGAAGGATTTGCTAACTGCATTTTTAACAAAGATAAAAAAAGAGGATGAGGGCCAAGTGTAAAAATAAATGCACATACACACCCTATTCACATGACTACAGATCAATGTGCAAATGTGTAATTGTGCATGCAAAGTATCCATGTGTACAGATTTGCATTCATGTGGGGTTTTTTTGGTTTGTTTGTTTGTTTTGTTTTTTTGGCAAGTGATGTTGACCATCTCTTTTTACATGTATGGTCAGATTTTTTAATTATCCATGTATCATTGAAATGTCTCCAGCAATCATTCCTGTAATGACTACGAACTAAAATAGCACATCAAATTGTAGTACTAATTACTGCATATCATCGTCTTCCCCCCTAGCAGTTACATAGAACCCTCTTTATTCTGGATAGGAATTGAACTTTTCCTTCTCAACACATAATGTTAATACCAAAAAGAAAAAGAAAAAGAAAAAGGAGAAATTCTCTCTTATATGGTATATTTTATTATTATTTTTCTGCCTTTTTGGCATATTAAGCAGAGATTTCATCTCACAATAAAAAGCTTCAGAAAATACAAAAAGCAACTCCTAAACAAAATAGTTTTATGTAGCTGTCACTTATCCTTAAGCACATCTGGTGCATTCAGCATTTGCACATTCTCTTTTATGTGTACTGTTCTGATCAAATCTGGCATGAATGATGGTCACTTTAATGTTGACATAAAAAGTCTTCGTCTGGGGTCAACTAAGGGTATGAAGCAATTTCCCACCCCTGAACTTCTGCATAAATGCCAATCTTATGGTACTGTACTACATGGACTCACAGAATGACACTCGAGCTGACCGAAAACATCAGATAGAAAATTGAAATTATGATATAATTAGATCATTTGGGGGATTCAGAATGATATCGGCAAATAAAAAAAAAATCACATAGACAGTTGGGTAACTTATTTTAGGGCTTGTTGATATGGGGAGTTAGTGTGCGGCAAGCCAGGTTGTGAATCTACAGTGCACAGCATGCTGTGCACTAATGTCCTATATGATCACTGTTACAAGCAGCTCAGGACTTTCACTGTGTTGTAGCAATGTCCACATGGCGAGTTTGTGCACGGCAAATTAGTGTGCTGTAGAGTCACACCCTGGCTTGCTGTGCACTAGCTCGCGGTGTAGACAAGCCCCTAGAATATACTAATAACTTACAGTTCTGATATATTTTAGATTCTGGAATGTCCAAATTCCACCTTGAATTTTGGGTATGAGGGGAAATGAAAAATTGTATCTAAACAAAATTCTGCTCACTTGCTTACCTCAAAATGAGACTTTGAAGGACGTTTGTTGTATTTCAATACAAGCCAGTTCCAGCTGTAATTTCCAATAGTGAATAAAGTATGTGAGGAGGAACAATAAGCCATTTGTCTCTCTGAGGGAAAAAAAAAACTCTCCTAAATTATCACCAAATCCCTAGAGGAGATAAACTGGAAACTCATTAACTTCTATGAGAATTGCCAGATGCTCAGCATCAAACAGGATTTGACTCTTAGAAAGTCAGAGCAAAGCACACACAATCCAATATAAAGTAAGCTCATTGGGGCGGGAACCATCTTTTTGTTCTATGTTTGTACAGCGCCTAGCACAATGGGGTCCTGATCCACAACTGCGGCTCATTGGCACTATGCTAATACAAATATAAAAAGTACGTCAAAAGTATCAAAGGAAATAAATGGGTTTGTTAGAAAGCAAAATAATGGATATTTATGGAAACAAATGGATAGTCTTAATCCATTTCCAGCGTAGCCACATCACAGAAACCACCATTGCTGTTGGCAATAATTAATATCCTTTATTTATAGTGTCAACACAGAGGACAAGGATTAAGGGTCCAATCTTCTTGTTGCCGAAGTCAAGAGGCGTCTTGCTGTGGACTTCAGCGACCCATATGGCCCCATCTAGATTCCTCCTTCCACATGAAACGGGCTCAGTTAGTCCCATGCCACTGCAATCCCAACCTACCTCCTGCAAAACAGATCCAGCAGAGGACTCTCTGCAAGGTATGGGGTGTAGCTGGCACTAACCACTTCAGGACTGTATGTCACTACTTCCTGATGGTTCCGGGGAGGAGTGCAGGACAGAACCCCCTCTTCCCAAATCTGTCTTGATTAGTGGGGATTGGGTGAGTAGGCCAGGCTAGAGTCATGCTAGGATGGCTGTTTACAGCACTGGCTGCCAATGCTACATTTGCAGTACTCTCAAAGGAAAACTGTCTGCAGCTATCTTGGATGGGGGATCCAGAACTCCATTCATGGCTCCCAACCGTGGTCGCTGCTGCCCCAGTGGTGTGATATGGAGCCCTTAAAAGGACAAGCACATGCACCAGCACTGTTCCAGCTGGTAGTGTGTTGGAGGAAAGAGACATCCAGACAGGAGCTACCCCTAAAATTTAGGCACCTGTGATCCTAACAGCCCCTTTATGCAAGCTGGCAAAGGGCACACCCAAGACATTATTGTCAGAATATTTAGCCAAACAGTGTCTTAGAAGATATTGTATAAAAACTGGTGATCTATTCATCATCAATATCATTGTGTGATGTGTATGAAGAGTTATGTATGAGTACTGATAATATGTTCTTAAAATGCATGGTGGAGGCATTTGATAAACAAGTTTGTCATAGACAAAGAAAATTTGTTCTGTCTGCTTGTCTGTGTCTCCATTGTAAATTGAGACAAGTGATGCCAGAGACAATGGAAGTTCATTTGCATCTGCGGTCTGGGCTACACTAGAAAATTAGGACAGTTTAACTATGTCGGTCGAGGTGTGGAAAAATCCACACTCCTGAGCAGTATAGTTAAGCTAACCTAAATCCCCATGTAAACAGTGCTAGGTTGATACAAATTCTTCTGTCAACCTAGTTACCACTTCTCGGGGAGGTGGATTAATTACACAAATGGGTGAATCCCTCCTGTCGGTGTAGGTAGTGTCAACACTGAAGCGCCACAATGGCACAGCTGCAGCAGACCTGTCTATAGTGTTTTAAGTGTAGACAAGCTCTCAGTCCACAGGAAAAGTTAATTGAGAGGAGAGTGAGGAAGACAGGAGGGCATCTACTTCCTAGAGCATGAGCACCAGGGGAGAAAAAAATATTATCTGGGGATACACTTCAAACATATATATTTCAAAGGTTTACTGGACTATAATAAGGAGGGAAGAGAACCCCTGAGTTATCCATCATGTAGGGCACAAATGTGACCCGCAGTCTTGGAATCTAAGGGTGGATCCTTCAACTATGTGGGTTGAGGATGTGGAAAACTGACTGTAGATGAGAAATTACCCAATACAAGGTTTGTAATCTGTTAAATTTTAGACACTAGAAAGTGTGTTTTATTTAGTTTTTATTCATCACCATTTCTGTTTCTCTTATCTCTGCTCAGTATCGCTTAAATCTCTGTTCTTTATTCAAAAACTCATGCTTAGTTTTACTGTAAACTGTCTCAGTGCTGTGTATCAAGGTAAATAATGTATCCTCAGCTGGGGTAACAGGCTAGTGCATGTGTACTGTCTCTTTGGAGACAGTGGACTTAATTTCTGTGAGGGTCCAGTGAGAGGGACTGGACCATTACAGGGAACTATGGACCCGGGGTTCACTGAACACTCACTGGCAGAGTGTTGAGGAGTTTGCAGGTGAGCTGGACATACTGGCATGGGAAGGAGCTGACACACAGTTTAAGCTCCAGCAAAGCTTTCTCTTGCTGAGCCATAGAGGTTACACAGTGACTGCCAGTTCTTGGCACCCTGAGAGAGGGTCACAGCACTCTAGGTGGTTGCCAATGTTGATGACCCCTAATTTCAGCCCTGAAAGGGTCCAGACTTAGCAAATTGATATAGGAATGGATGGGAAAAGGAGTAGTCAGGAGGTCAGGGGTAGAAAGATCACTATGATCTTAGAAAACTCTTACAATGCACCAGGTGCTCCTGCAGGTGTGGAGGCAAACTGAAGAGATGATGTAGGGGATCTCTGTGAGGGGTTCTGCATACAGATTTACTTCCCATAAGTCTCCTCCCATGCGGATATGGACCAATGCTAGCAGGAGCAGACTCCTAAGGTGTATTCATCACAGTGCAGAGGACATGCCAAAGATTCCACGCACCACTTAAACCAAAAGGTCTTTGGCTAAAGTCGTATATACTTAACCTCCACAATGGGATATATTTTACCCTCAAAGATCATTAAGACTGAACCATCCTCTCACACCTATCTTAGGCATCAATATTCATCACCACCCCACCTGAAACCCTCACAGCACCCCCGGGAGGTAAAAAAAGTGCTATTATCTTCATTTAACAGATGGGAAGCTGAAGGCACACAGAAACTTAGGCCCAGATTTTTTAAAGTATTTAAACTTACAATGCCTAACTAATTTAGGAGCCCAAATCTCATTTTTAACAGAGATTTAGTCAGTTAGGCGTTGCAAGGCCAAGTTCTACAACATCTAAACTCCTTCCAAAATCTGGACCTAAGTGACTTGCTCAAGATCCCACAGGAAGTGTGTGGCAAAGCAGGGAATTGAACCCAGGTCTACCAAGTCATAGGCTTGTAGTCTAACCACTGGACAGTCCTACCTCTCCCCTCTATTGTTGATCCCTCCAGGCTTGGGCTATGGCATATTGGTGGGGCAGCATGAACTTTGCATCACTTCATGCTGCACCAATTCTGTTGCTCAACAGAAGACCTGCATCTGCAAGGTTCTGAGACCAGATAAATTTATTAAGAAAGTATGAATAGATTTGTACCGACTATATAAGGCAGCACTCACTTGGTTAAACTGTTTAATAAGAATGTTCATGTAAAATCATTTTTATTTGCCTAGTACAGTTGCCAGTAAAGCAGAGTGACATTCCGAGGATAATTTATCATTGATGTAACACAATATAAGAACATAACATAAGAATGGCCATGCTGGGTCAGACCACAGGTCCATCTAGCCCAGTATCCTGTCTTCAAAAATTGGCCAATGCCAGGTGCTTCAGAGGGAATGAACAGAGCAGTTAATCATCAAGTGAATCATCCCGTCGCCTTGTGCTGCACTAATTATGTCACAGGCTTATTCACTGCTGAAATATGTAGATGAGACCCTTGTTTAAAACCTATCAGCATCCGGCAAAAAGATTTAGTGAGCCTGAAACTTTTCATGAATAAAAAAAGGGAAGGAGAAATGACATGAATGAAAACATATAGAATGTTGTTTGCTGTCATTTACACATATTTGAATCTTTCAAGTTTGGCTTCACTTGAAAGCATCACAGCATAATCATCATATTGGTTTAGTTTTAAAAATGTATTTTACAGGATACTAAGACATAGAAATCAAGATTGCCATATTGTCATACAGTTAGCTTGTGGCCGCGTCTTACACTGCTGCACAGGCAGTTAGAGAGCAGCAAGGCCTCAGTTCCACCTAACTTGTACAGTGTAGGCCTACTCAGATCACCTCTATTGCTGTGACTGGGGGCACAACAGTGGTTAAGGTTCCATTACTACTTTTCCTCATGAGCAAGTGGGTAAAGAGTGGGTGGAGCAACGGCTCCACTCCCTCCATTCCCCAGCCAGCAGAGCTGGTAGGATACAAGTGGGGAACACTGTGCACCCTGCAAAGAGCTGTAGTACCTCCTTCCCCATTGCAAAAGAGGAATGCGGGAGCCATTTTGCCTCCAAGCTGCATCTAAGACAAAATGGCTCCTTTGGCGGTGCAGCTTATACACTGTGTGTTGCTCAGGGCTATCCCTAAAGGCACCATGTAGCATGCAATGCATGCCAGTACAGTAATAATAAAAACCGACTTAGAACACTGAAAAAGGTCTCCACAGCTAACTACCAGCTAGTGGTTACATTTTGTTTCTGACATAATACTATTTCAGAACACTAAAGCCCCAGAGACAACCATATTAGATTCATTTGATAAACTCTAGGAAGCTATGAACTCGGGTTTCCCCCCCCTTTCCCCGAAACACACACACTAATATCTATCACACTGCTCCTGCATAGTCTAGGCTGTCAATGGGCACAGAGTCTGGGGATCTTCTTTATTTAAACATTATCTTACGGTTCTTAAGCTAGGTTTAATTACAGTCTATTGCTATGGATATGATTATTTGCATGGAAGACTATTTCATGGTTCTTTCATTTGTATATGCTATCAAAGTAGTAAAAAGTTTGAAAACAGACATACAAAATAATCTCTTAACACCACTGGAAACGCTCAGATGTCAGTTATTTGTTTACAAGTTATATTTACACACTTTCCAGGAAAGAAATACTGTGAAGGCCAAACATATAGGTTTACTTAAAAAAAAAAAAAAAAAAAAAAAGATAAAGATCAATCTGGGATAGTGTAGTTAGGTTAACAGGCGCCAACATAGCTTAACTTTCATTTTATATCCTACCTACATACCATCAGCTGTTTCTTAAACTGCAGCTCTACCTGGATCACAGTCTCAGAACAGAAATGACTGGCAGCACATCACCACAGTTTTGAATGTTTCTTTGTTTGTGGATGTGTGAGTGTTCTCACCTTTACTAGTCCCTTGTTTTCCATTCTTGAATTTCCAATAATTCTTTTAAATCCCATTGAGGGATTTACCACATTCATTTAAATGAGGATTACAGAAAAGCATATGAAAAGATGAAAATCTGATCACTATTGGAAGCCGAAGATTGAAAATATAGTATATAAGGGTCTATGTACACAAAGGCTGTTAGGATTAAGCCTTTCTTAGGGCAAGCGTCGTACTGAAGGATAGTGAATCATTTCCATCCCAAACCCAAGCACAAATCCAAAAATGAATGTGCACTCTGACAAGTGCCATTAGTAGAATGGTTTAATCTTTCACACTGCACTAATCTGTTTCATCAGAACTTTATCTCAATTTGTCTGTTACCATGCTGTCTGCATTTCAATGGCAAATCTTCAACAGCCTAACATACAACACAACGTAATAGTTTTCAAACATAACAGGCTGTTAAGTGAGTACAGATCTTCTTTGCAGAGGTGCTGGAATAATTTGTACACTGGGGGTGCTGAGAGCCATTGAACCAAACTGTAAAGCCTGTATATGAGGGAAACGACTTCAAGCCTGGGGGTGCGGGAGCATTCCCAGCACTCCTAGTTCCAGCACTTATGCTTCTTTGTATTTGTGAGAGAGACTAAACTTCTGTACATATCCTTATTACAACAACATTGTAAAACTTTGCCTATAAATTCCCTGCATCTAAATTTGATTTAGGGATACACTTTTATAATCTTTTCTCATTCCTGGTTATTTATCTCCCTTCTACAATATATTCTAGAAGTCCCCATTCTAAAAGGACTTAGAGGAGCCAAACTCCTTACATTATACGTGAAAGTGGAGGTCAAAGGGGACTGGTAAATAGCTTAGGAGCCAGAATATAGGGGACTTTATAAGGCAATCTTGATATGAGAGAGGACATACAGATCTCTCAAATGCACACTATGCCTGCCTTTTCTCCTTAATGTCCTGCTTTCCCACAAAGCTATTGGTTTAATAGAAGGACAGCTTATTTGAAAGCTGATATCCATAGGAGGGAAAGACAGAAGAATGATCTTCCTTGGAATATTTCCCACCAATCTGGAGTGATTGACAAAGCTTTTCAAACTAAAACTAAAAGCTAAAAAGCAACAGTACTTCTAAGGATTAATAAAGATGGCCAGACAGAGCAAGACTGGAATAAGTTCATCCAAACATCCAATAAAGTACCCAACTCTACTCTAGGAGGACTGATTTGAGGGCAGTAAAGAAAATCTATGGAGAAGAAATTGTATTAAAGGCAGGCCATTTGGCAACCTAGGAGGCATAGTCATATCTGTGTAGAAAGAGTAATGATGAACAACGCAATGATGGTGCACCGAATGTCAATGTACATAAAAACTCCAATGGTTAAGAAAATGAATACAAGCTCACCACTTCTTCATGCCTGCATTTTCTTACATTAATTCCATTAATCTGTTAAGGGGAAAGAAAGATAAGATTGACTCTGTATATCATAAATATAGATTATAGTTTAATTTTCTGGAAAGAAAATCTAAATAAACATTAACAGTTTTACATACCTGTAGAATTGCGTCTCCTATAAAGAGCAAACCTGAGAGTTCAGCTGTAAACAGAGAGCATATTTTGTGACTTAGATATTTTGCCCAATACAGCATATTGAATACACACACACACACACACACACACACACACACACACTTTATCAATTTATCCAGTGTATATGCCCAGCTTGGGTCAGCTCTGAAAATGTAAAATGAATAATGAAAATTTAAAAAAAAAACCTAAAATATACCAATACATGGTTTTGATTCAGAGTTTTTACTGCACCAATATTTCTAACTACAAATACCAATGTATTGATTTTACCAAAAAGTGGAGGGTGGGAGGGAGAGAAAGATCATCTACACAACCTTATCAGGAGATTCCCATCTCTTGGTCTCCAACCTCAATTAGAGCCTGAGTTCAGCAGATATTTAAGTGTTTTGCTGAATCTGGATAAACTGTTGCATTGGTCCCTCAATGACCAAGAAAAGATGGACTTTGCAATGGAGAAGATTAACATATCCAAGCTCCGAGGAACCATGAAGGGCAAGACCAATCCTGAATCGAGAAGCACTTATAGGAATCACTCTCAAACACTTTACTTTCCCTTTGTGTATAATTGAGCAAACTCCAGGTCTTGCATTTCTGCAAATATCAGCTGCATCTGTATATTGGGAGAGGAGGGCCTTAAGATAATGGGGACCCAAACCACTTAATGCTTTTTACAGTAAAAACAAGCACCGCAAATGACATCTAGAAACTTATCATAAACCAATGCCTCTGGGTTCCAAGTAGGTCATAGCAGGATTTTCTTGATCACAGCTCCCTCTATGATGCCCAGTTTAATGTGCATGTAGAGTGTATTACTACTTGTAATCTGGACTTGAGGTGGCAAATGCAAGAATAATGGTAGCCAGGTCACACTAGAAAGAAATGTCTTACTCTTTTAGACATACAAAGATGAAAACATCTTTTCAGTTACATGTTTACACTTGTACACACTGTTCTCAACAAAGGGTTGTCTGCCTAATCCCAATATAATGTTTTAGTACTTTGTACTCAGGGCAGTCAGAGACTGCTTCATTCCTTCCACTGCTGTCAACATTATTCATATAAATAATGATACTCCACTGCATGTTTGAAGAATTGATCACCAGATTAGACATAGCATGGAAAGGCTTAAAACAAGTCACCAAGAGCAAGATCCTGGCTTCATTGAAGATAACAGCTAAACTCTCATTGATTTAAATGGAACACGGAGTTTCCCCTCAATTTTTCGGCTTCAGGGTCTGAGCCTACTGTTTCTCATACAAGGGATCAACCCTAATTTTCAGTATCTCAGATGTTTAATTCTACCAAATAGAATCACCTTTTCTTCAAAGAAAATGAGTGTCTTTCCTTCCTGAAAATACACGGGCTAGTGGCCTCATGCGCTAAACCTGTTTCCCTCCCCCCTTCCCCGCCCTGGAGTTCCTCTCTCAGTGCCAGTTTGGAACTTCTCTGGCCTCAGCAGCACTTGATGAGACTCACCATTATCTTCCTGTGCACTGGCCTCAGAGAGGGATTGGAAAGGAACTGTAGGGTTGCACAAGGTTTGCAAAGCATAAGAGACATGGGTTTCAGGTGGATGAAATAGGTTTTCCTCCACCCTAGTACCCCAACTCAGCCCCACATCACTCATTCAGGGCAGAGCACCCCCAAGTGGACACCTTGGTAAGAACAGATATTCCCTAGGGAAGATACCCTGGAGATTAGCTAGTTTCCTAAGGCTTAAAAGATATTCAAGTTCCCACACCACTAACACTGTATATGTTTAGGCTTATATTGCAAATGCAGTTCAAGAAACAGTAGTTGAAAAAGAACAGGAAATGTCTTCCTCTTTAACATACTTGGTTAAACTTAAATCCAGAGTACTGCATTGATGACGTTTTAACACATAGGTATAGGTAACCTAACACCATATTATTATTTATACTCCTCCCCCCACCACACACACACACACAAATGTATATAAGATACAAACAAACATATATATATATATATATACACACACAAAGATATATGATCAATGACTTGATCATATATCTTTGACCACATCATCTGCCCTCCACCAACTAATCTGTCTCCGTGGGACTCACTCCACCACTCCAACTGCTTTGCACCACTGCCACTTTATGGGGAAAAAAAAGAGTGTGGCAGAGAACATTGTTTCTTTTTCCCTCCAAAAATGGAATTTAATCACAAAATTACACCTCTCTAAGATCTAGGGTGGCCAACATCAAGTCCTGAACCAGTGACAGCTTTCCTATGCATAATCTGTGTCAGCCCCGCATGGTGGCACCTATGGTGCCTGACAGTTTTGCAGGGAACAAAATTAAGGTTCTGCCCTTTTCCATCCCTGCCTGTCCACTCCCAAGCCAACCAGCACAGGTAGACAAACAACAGTTCTGTTTAGGCTGTTTCCCCAACCCCATGCCACTGCCCACAATGTGGGTATCTGTTTCAGAGGAATGAGGGATGCATAAAGAACCACAATCTGGGTCATGATCTTTTAGCAAAATAAAGAAAGACCATTTTCATATTAGGAGAAATGGCAGAAGTATGAATTTTTTGCATGTTTTCATACTGAAAAGCTATCTTCACTCATAAAAATTGGCCCCCGTTCTGCACTTTACTGGGAAACCTTAATTTAGTGAAAGTTCATTATGTCACACATATACAAATGGCACATCAAAGCAGAGTTATGAACAATTTGCAGTATCATATCTCAAAACAATCAACAAACCCCAAAGAATTAAGATTCCACTGCTTTAAGTGATGAGTTGAAGTCCATAAAACTGCACCTGTTATTAGGCACCTACCTCTTTGTTCTTTGGAAATTTTGGAAATGACCACTGGAATATTATGTTCTGCTCCACCCTAGAATTAGAAAACAATCATATCTCACTGAAATTATTTTCATTCATAAATATGTTTATAACCCCAAATGCATCTTGTGCATTTTCCAGAGATTAACTTTTATTTCCAGACACAAATAAAATGCACTGCCTCTGTGTAATAGCTTTCTTTCTGTTTTTCTAATAGGATGGCAATCAATTACTTATTGCCTTACAGAAAATCAGTTGAGCAGGTTGTTAACTGAATGATAGACCATAGTCTATAAAGGTAAAATAAAAATCACTGCAGGTTTCTCCTAATTTTCTACAAATTAGTATATCAAATCCATGTTATACAAAGGGGAAATGGGCATAATGCTGTAATGGCAACCATGCTGTGATCATTTTTATTTTCATGCCGGCAAGAAACAGACAAACAAAAGGCAAAAAAGCAAGAGGTTTGGACACCAGATTTTGTTTTTTTTTTATGTCTGTCACTGCATACAAAAAGTAAGCCAGCAGTAGAATAAGTACAAGGAACAAAAAAGAGGGTTCTATGTAATGGAGCAGCAGGTATTCACTAAAGAAAACAAACTGGACCATCTAACATAAAGGAGCATTCAGCTTTACTGTTTCGCTCAGTGTTCCCTGTTGGGTTTGCAGATCTGTATGGTGCTATAACTAACATTAAAAGTAAAGGTAAAATAAAAAAAGAGAGCGAGCAAAGGAACGAAGAGTAGGCAAGTGTAGGCAGAGATTAAATTTGGGGGTGTCAAACCCCAAAACTGCAGGCCTTACCCTGGCCAATTTTGGAAGTTTTCTACAAAGGTCAAAGCTAATCCTAACTTTCTTGCTCTTTTCTTTGTGGAGGTCACCCTGAAAATGTAAATCTGATTAATACTGATAGCAACTCAAATCACTAAAACAGCTTGTCACGGTCATTTTTACCTAAAGACTTTGTCATTACATTGCCCCCAACAACACCAAGGCTTAACTTTGGGATCCATGAGGACCATTTCATTGGGTCCCTCAAGATTGAGGATCTCCCCAGACTAATTCACAGCTATAGGACAGAGAATTGCCATCTGGGCGACTCTTGACGGCCTAGGGATTCTACGTATCCCTTCCAGACAATAGCCAAATGCCTGTAGCTGAGTGGTCTCCTCTACTGAGCAGTTACTTTGATCTCATATGTGAATAACATGATCTAGTGGCCTAAGCATGGAAATGAGAACCAGATGTTGCATTCTAAGTCCACTGGCCCTTCCTCGTGGTTACCCAACTTATTTGGGGCAATATCCCTTGAACACTTTTTACTGTGTCCCTCTCCTCTCTCAAGCCCTCGTGGGTCTTGCTGACTTCCACCTCCAAGAATAGCCAGATGGTCTCTCTTCATATCTGTAGCTGCCAGGTAAGAGACGCTATCATCTCCATTCTCTAAAATGTAAATGCGTCCTTGTGACAATGATGGGAAGTGGCCTGAAATTCTCTTGGAGCAGTAGGAGAGGGTTAAGGTTTCTGGCAGTGGTTGAGAACACAAATATTTCTTCAGGATTTGACTGTAAGCTATGGAACCCATAGACACCCCCTCGCAACTGGATGCAAGGAGGGAAGCCCCATACTTTCTACTGCCAGTGAATGGGGGAAGCTCCTACAGGTATGCACAATGCATGCTGTAGATGTGAGCTGATTGTTCAGTAAGTAGATAGAGAACCTAACCCCCCCTTGATTTCACATATGTTCAGGGATTCAGTAGAACTGTTCAAAACTGTTAAATAAATGTACACATTTATGTATTAAACATCCTTTGAGGTTTTTTCATCCATCATCATCATCATCATCATCAAAATTAATAGAGCTTTCTTTGGCTAAGAAAACCCAGCTCAAGTCAGCTAACTTTACAAGTCTCACCTTCCATTCAAATACCGCCACTTACGCGCACACATAATTCTCTCCACAACCTCTAAACAAAATTCACTCACTAAGAATGCCTTTGCAACCCCACCCCCCATTAGTCCTCCTTTACAAGACTACACAGAAAATCAGTTCTGCCCTTCCGCCCAGTGCATCTTAGGGCTCAGGCACAGTGCTTAGGACTTTGGTCTTCCTTCACCACAGACATTTCATCAGTTCCCCCTTCACAGCAGCCTGACCTGCCTGTCTGCCTCAAGCACTGGTCCACGGGGAGGAGGGAAGCCAGCCAACCCTGGGCTTGCAGTATCCTATAGCTTGTTTGTTTAACACTTTATAAATAGGTGCTTAAAGGAGCATAAAGCAATACTGCACAGGTAAAATAATATTACTCCTTTTGGCCTGAGCACCAAGCCAAACATGTTAGGCCTTGTAAGTTGTTCCAACTGGAAGGAGAAATTGGTGATGGAGTTAGGTATTTCTTTGATGCAATTCTGATTTATTTATTTACAAAGAATGTACGAAGTGCTGTTTCCTTGAATACAGGAGGAATCAAACAACAGGAGATGGTTTCCTTGCTCATTCTTACAAGCCTCTTTCAGCCTGTACCTGACCCAAAACCTCTCTCGGCTTCTCCCAGAGCCACACTCAATGCTTGTCTACATTGTGTCTGTAGATTCCTTCTCTATCTGTTACTGTGTGCTTCTCTGCTGTCTCCCCGCATACACACCTATTCAAATACCTCCAGACTGCTATTATTCTATGTTTCTATGATTTTAAATGAAAGCAGCAGTTACACCCACTTGCTTCAACAAATTTTATCCCAACCTTTAACAATTAACACTCTCTCTGTGTCCTAGTCATGCCACAGGCACCAGAGGACGCCATCCTAAATGTTAGCCAAAGGAGCTACAGCCCCATAGTATGAGAGACAAGAATCTCAAGGGAGACAGGGGAAACGGCCAGCCTCTCAGATATAATATTATGCATCAGATTATACAGTAAGTGATTTTGAAAATCTGCACATGTTCCATGTGGCATCTTGCTAGACGCTGCTGCAATACTGATTCTGATTCTCCCCAAAACTCCCCTAGTGGATCAACACACAAATATAGGTTTAAATTCTACTTTTAAGTAACAACCCATGGAAGCTACTGGGGTTATTATGCCTGGGGCATAAAGCCTCAAAGCAGTGGGGAGCATGGCTGTTAATATGCTCTTTGACAAGGTTCAGCACACCACTTCTCTCCCTGCTCTGTGGACCATGAGGCTGGATCCTCTGACTGGAACAAAGCTCTGCTAGCTTTGTGAAATCTAGGGCCACTGGCCTGGAGCCAGGCACAATCGAACCCACAAAATCATTCTAATGACTGGTCTCTAGTCTGTTGTGATGTGCATTTTCTTCCCCAAACACCTCCCTAAGTTAACAGATTCATACTCAGCTGGTTTCTTACGCAGAATATTTGGTAAAAAAGAATAAAACAAGGAAGGAAAGAATATTGTACAGGTCTCTGAGAGCCAGGAGTAATATTATAACTGTAAAGCTGAATGTCCTTAATGAACTATTAATTTTATTGCCTCCTTCACTGATAATGCTACACTCTGTCAGATTATTGAGAAACACAATGTTCTTTCAAAAGTCATACACCTAGAAACATATCTCTTGGAATCTGTGCAATTTAATCTTGTCAGTAAGATATGAAAACATGACTGAAGTACTACAGTTCATTTATCAATCTCTAAATCTCACTCCGGGCTCATCCTTTATCACAATGATTTATTAATGGGTGTTCAGAAGGAGACTTAGAAGTTTGAGAAAATAAATCCATCTGAACTACTGACTGAAGTTTGTTGCACATAATTGACCTCAGACTACATAAGGAGCCCAATTCTATTCCAAGTGAAGTCAATTCAAGTTTTGCTATTGACTTCACTGACACCATGATCAGGTCCAAGGCCTAAGGAGAAATTGGGTCTGCATTCCTGCAAAGAAACACATCAGTTTTCCTTTAGTCGCATATAAAACAATTGATCTCAAAGTGCTGTTGAAACTACAGAAGTAGACAATATAAATATGAAAATATCTTCATACTTATGCTCTTACACTGGAAGTACTTAGTCATTCATGCAGTCCCCCACTAAGCTAAACTAATTCTCCCTCTATTGCGATTGTTGATGGAGCCGCATCAGTGGTAATGCAATGGGGGAGTTTCCCCCCAAAGACTACTAACCAACAGCTAGGCAAGGAATGCTGCATTCCAAGGGGATTATAACCTATCCTCCTTCTGCTCATAAGAAAAAGGTCTGTCTGGAGGCCAGGAAAATAGTGAGAGACTTAAAAAGTTTCATTTAGTTTATCCAAGAGAAGCTTCAAAGATGACTTGGTCATGCTCAACCATTACTGATATGGAGAAAAGATTTTTCATAGTATATATAGCCAGGGCCATCCCTAGCCATACTCAAAGTACGCAGCTGCATAGGGCACCAGGAAATCTGGGGCACCACTTTTCCTGGTGCCCTGCGCAGCTGCGTGCTGCTCCAGCCCCAGCTCCGCTTCTTCACCATGGCCGCCATCCCTGCTCCACCCCTCCCCCAAAGCCTCCGCCCCCACCCTGCCTCTTCCCCGCCCCAGCCAAGGGAGCAGAGCAGAGCGGGCTGGGGCCAGGGGGGTGGTTGCTCCCCTGCCCTCCAGCCTCCCACCCACAGAGGCCTGGGGCCAGCCCCTCCCCTCCCCCTCGCAGAGGCTTGTGGGGCACCAAAATGGCTAGGGACGGCCCTGTATAAAGCTCTTTAATTTGGCAGCAAAAGCTATAATGAAATCCAGTAGTTGGGAGTTGAAGCTAGACAATTTCAGATTAGAAATAAGGTGCAAATTCTTTACCATTAAGGTCATTATTCTTGAAACAACTTACCTAGGGATGTGGTCTCCATCACTTGAAGTTTTAAATTTAAGACTAGCCATTGTTCTAAAAGATATTCTATACTTCAAACAGAAGTTATGGGCTTGATGCAGAAATTACTAACTGATATTCTGTGGGCTGTGTTATAACCCATAAACTAGAATCATACTTGTCCCTATTGGCCTTAAAATATTCAAATCTCTGAATCACTGGTGTTAGAAGGATCTTTATGTTGTACCACAGATGAAGGGAAACAGGAATGGTCAGTAGCTCTCCAAGGCTCAAGGATAGGTCTGGAAATCACATGATAGAACATGATCTCATAAGATTTCCAAAGTTTCTTCCTTTTAGTTGAGTCTGAATAGAAGATTTTTGGATATGTTGTCAATATTTCTATTTGTATTTCAGGAAGTGCTAAAGCATGCATTTAAAAAAAAAGAGCTAAGAATCCCACCTGCTCTCATCTGTTGTCTAATAAAAGTGTGGGAGTCATAGAAAAACACTATTGTCAACTAGATAGATAGCAACCTTTGTATGGAATACCAATATTCCAGATCAAGTTGAGAAACATTTTGGTATAGTCTTGGAGGTATTTTATTCATTATCAAACATAGATAAAATATATATTATGTTGGTATATGTGCATATAACATTTGACTGTATCCCTATCCCAACCCTCTCAACATCCCTTGTCTTCTTAGACTAAGACTCTTATGACGTTCTGTCATAGTTTGTAAACTACATTATATAATAGGGCCCCAGTTCATAGATTTTAAAGTCAGAAGGGACCATTATGGTCACTTAGTCTGATATCCTGCATAATACAAACCATAGACTTCCTGAATCAAGACCATCTCTTGTGGTTGAGCTAAAGCTTTTTTAAACACAAAGCAATGCAATATTTATCTAAAGACTTCAAGTGAAGAAGAATCCTCTGTATTCCTTTGTAAATTGTTCCAGTGGTTAATTACCCTATCTTAAAAATGCGGGTCCTATTTCTAGTCTGAAATTATGGACCTTCAGCTTGCAGCTGTTAGAATCAATTCTGATTGACATTCCCTGTGTGATACAAATAAAACATAATAAATTATCTAATCTGAAAAAATATTTTCTTTTATTTTAAATGCATGATTCAGCAACTTCACTACAATTTGTTCCAACTCCCTTAGCATATGATTGTTGTTTATTATTTGTATTGCACTAGCACTTTAGGCCTTAATCAGGGTCTTAGGACAGGGGCTAAGCACTTTACAAACACAACAAAAATATGGTCCCTGCCCAAAAGAGCTTACAAGCTTAGCGATCCAAACTTTCCAGATTTTCTAAAGTAGAACTTTTTTACTTAGTAGTATATAATGGTCGCGTACCCTCCAGGAAAACTCCTTGAAAGCAATGCACATATTTCAGTGGAGATAACGTACTTCCCAAGGACTCTTTCACTTATGTTTAGTAATGTTATTTTATGTGTTAATATTTGCCTGTTACTTAAATAATAAGATCCATCCTCAAATTTTATATTCCTACAAGTGACTTTATAGTACTGTATACTAAAAACAACTTAAGACAACTTAAAAACAACAACCCTGTTTTCGTGAGTTTTCATGAAAAGTTTATCTTCCAAATCTCAAAAATCCTGACTTCTAGGCCCATGTGCTGTTTTTTCCTTATACTAGCTACACAATTTCACTCATCTCTATTAGTAACCTGACAATGACATGTAGTACTTTATGATTATTGAATAAACAACAACCCATAACAACATTTCAGGAGAACAACTAGCTTGCCATTGACTTAGTTCATAAGCAGTTTTGGGCCCAAAATAGCAATTAGTTTTCCATGAAGGGCAGTCCTTCTGGGTCAATAAGATAAAAGCAAAGCATCAAGACATGGTTTAAGAACTAATTTCTATTCAGCAATTTTCTTATCAATGACAATACGAGGGAAGTGCCCATTCATCTCTTTCTCTGGATGCAATGTCAGCCCTAAGAGACATGAACAACATAATTTTATACTCTTAATTTCATATGCATAAGTTAAGGCTCTTTTGCATTCCTATACAGTATATTTGATTTTCTCCACTGCTATCTTAAAGCTGAAGAGAGCTGTGTTTAGAAGAAAGATAAAATTAATACCATGTTACCTACACTGTGATTCAAGGTTGAAGTAAGGTATTCAAAATGCTTAACTCTTTTCCTCTTTTTTAAGAAAGAGCCCACATTGGCCTTTAATGTCCCTTAAATCTTCCTAAGGCATGGAGAAAATAAAGTTGCTAGCTAAATTGCTGCTGTTGTCTCATCTACAGCAAAATAACCAATATGAAGAAACAATAACACTTCCAGTCCTATTAATGAGTAAAAGTGAATTAATGTGATATTATTTGATTAGATTATTTGAATTGATGAACTCATTAGCTTTTCCATGTGCCTCCCACTGTAATTTAGCATTCATTAACAAGCACTTGAATTAGAGTATTTTTGAACAAAAGAACAGTCTGGTGCAGTTGCATACCCTTTTTCATTTTCATGTAAAATCTTATTAGAGAGACCCCCCCCACCATCTTGAATCTTAAGGGGATGTGCCCTCCATCCATTTCATTCCACCAGGCAATGTTTCTGCTGATGGCTTATTGTGACAGTAAATAAATATTTTAACTAACCCTTTTAGAATTTGTTTGTGCTGTTGTTTCATGTACTCTGAAATACAATTTGCCTTCATTAAAATAAATTAACTAGAAGACAAAAACATGTTTTGTGTAACCTGTGGAAAAATAAACAAAAAAAATGCATACTACCTTTATACTTAATCCAAATCCTCCTACAGTTTGTCTTCTAATTGTTACTGTTCTTTCCTGAAAAAGTTAAATCAAGTTCAGTTAGTTTTAATATTTCCTGCCACAATATCGACATTAACTCTTTAATGAATAGTTTATACCCCCCACATCATCTTGTCTTGTCATAATAAACCTGTCAATTCCAGAGTGAGAAAAATCCCAAGAAACTCATGCTGCAGGTGAAACAAGAAGATCTGGAGAAAAAGTAGAGTTCGTGTCCCAATCTAAAACTCATTTGTTCGTTTTTTATGATACTGTTGAATGAACAGCAATGACTGAATTAATCTTGCCTGAGTAACAGGTGAATCAATATTTAAAAGATAATATCAACATTTTCCCTGCATTATGCTTTCTTAAAACTCAATGTATAGAGCTGATATACTGCAGACTTATACATCAGTCTTGCTTATGTATATTTACAAAAAGACAAGTATGAAATATTTTGTAGGCTCTTCTGCCCATTTTCATTCTGGGATAACATTTAATATTAGCTACTTTACGTAATTTTGACAATTATATTTCACTTGTACACATATACCATTCACAGAGATATATATACACACACACACACAAATTTTGATGCCTTTACATCTATGGGTGTATAAAATTCACAGCTGAAAAGCCACATCTAATTATAAATACACATATGGATATATACACTCACACACACAGAGGTATGTGTATGTGTGTGTGTGTGTGTGTGTGTGTCTCTATTTGATATAAATATAGTATAAAATTAAGACATGTACACTGCAAACTGAATAGGTCTCCTAGTATCACTGCTTTCTGCCTAATCTATAGAACAAATAATCTGGCACTAGCCTAAATGAAGGGCCAAACTACGGGCTGGTTTCTGTGTCCATGCAAGGGTGTAAAGAGCCATAAGGCAACCCTTCATGATGCAAGAGGGGAAGCAGGACCTACAGAGCCACTGCTTTTCCTCCTTCCCCACAGGTGGGCAGATGCAGACAGGGAATGATGTGTGAGGTAAGGTCAACACACTGAAATCATTGAGAATTTGGACTTACTGAATTTGGGGGAGAGGGGAAAAACATATGCTTTGTACATTCTCTATTGGTGATCAAAGTGAATGATGTAATAGAAAGAACAGTCATGGGCTAATCCATTGTACTGGATGGGGAGATAGAAGGGATGGATTGAACCCTGCATTTTAATACTTTACATATAGCCAGAAGAACAGCTCTGTGTAAACTCAAAACTTGTCCCTCTCACCAACAGAAGTTGGTCCAACAAAAAGATATTACCTCACCCACCGTGTCTTTCTAATACTTAACACAGCAAGTTCTCATTTCCAACTTAACATTGGCTAATCATAAAATCATAGAATCATAGAAGATTAGGGTTGGAAGAGACCTCAGGAGGTCATCTAGTCCAACCCCTTGCTCAAAGCAGGACCAACCCCAACTAAATCATCCTAGCTAGGGCTTTGTCAGCTCTGGGTAAAGGCTATTTAATTTTGTTTACACTTTTTTAATGTCCTGGTGATATATGCTGGATTGCAAGCCTAAAGACTGTACCCCTGTATTTAGTCACAAACAGATACAGCATAAACACACTTGCCTACCCTGCTCTGTCAGTGAGACTTTCTCCTGGTTATGTAGGACATCTAAAAATGAAGAAATAATTCACTATCCAAACCCATTAATTCTTTGGCCTCTCAACCCGATTTGCCTTCTTGGGTGTCAATTAATTCTCACTATGATGTAATTTTTATGGTGCCAATACAAATACACTAGGAACTGGGCTGAGACCACATACTTACTTCATTTAGGTCAGCAAACTGCTCTAATAAAAAGCCTTTGGACACCAAGATATTATAGTGATAGCTAATAAGGATAACATAGAAATAAAAACTAAGCTGGGCCAGAACTCCTCATCTTTAACATTTCCCTTTGTGTAATCTGTTGGGCATTACTGCTCATCCAATGAGATTATCCACGTGTATGTCAGGTTGTATCAACTGTGGCATCTCTGTTGTCCCCCTCTTCCTTTCCTATCTGTCACCAAAGAGTCATCAGATGTTGAAGAACAAGTCTGTTTCTAGTTTTTTGTAATGATGCAGTTATCACATGCACAGAGACATGATTGAAAATCTCTTCTAAATGTTTTTATATAAAAGTGTACAAAGCCTAAAATAATCATTATTTAATAAATTATGTTACAAAATAAATATATATTAAAAATAAATCCACACCACTTGGTTCCACTCTTCAACGTTTAAATAAAAACTCTAGCCCATAAAACTGCCATTCATAAATGGAAATGGAAAATAAGAGATCATTTGCTTATAATAAATGGAGGATGGAGTACATATAACTGAGGAAATCAACAAATCTACCTCAGAAAACTGCTAATTTATAACGTTGACCCATCAGAAATCTTTTCTGTTGTAGGAAGTTTGTTCTTAGTAAACTAGTGGCCTAAGGTAAATGGTGGCTCTATGCAGAATAATTTCTTAAGAGGCAGTATTTTGTATTATTTTAAATGGACTCTACTACACCTTTAAGAAGCCTAATAGAATAACTGTTCTCCAAAATATTTTTGATACACTTTGTACACCTTCCTAGCTTTAAAATCAATAAAAGCTCTTTCTGGCTTCCTCATTATATAAGCTTGTGCAGGGTTATTAAAGCCACAAAAACACCCAAACCAAACCAAAATAGGAAAAACAAAACACTATTTGGGGACTTGTTTGACCTCAAACAGGCATCTGATAGGAAACTGGACATATTTTCTACTGAAGCCAGTCCTTAATGTTTAACAGGAGGAGAACACCTTTTTTCCAACACAGACAGACAAAATTCTGTAAAAATAAATAAATGGAAGGGAAAGAAAAATTTATATAAAAAACAAATGTAAGGTTAGAGGCAGGCAAATGTCAAAAGATTTCAAGCTGAAATTTGGTTTGACCAAGAATCTGAATATTTGAATGTTTTTTTATCAGAAACCTATCCAAACCTCTTCAGCCTGCAAAACTGGGATGGATATATTTTGCAAATGCTTCCCACAACCCTCCAGAGCTTTAAAGGTGTGTGTAGACCAGCAGGGGAAAGAAAAATTCTGGACCCTTTAAGGATTGTAAATCCCCACCCCTCCTTGTGTCTGATGGGTTGGAGAGAAAATGCAGCATAAGCTTATTGAATCCACTGCACCCAAAGGAGGCTAAAATGCCTTTCCCCCCGCCAAAGTGCACTAAAAGGGCCTAAAGGGCCAGGTGTAGTGTGAGGATCAGGGGGCTGATGGCATGCTCCACCAGGTAGTAGTATGGATTACAAAGGAAGTATGACCTGTACTGGATGAGTAATTGGTGGATAGTTCCCAGATAAGCAACTTAATAAAGTTACAGACTAGTTAAGCCATATTCCCAGGGCTTGTCTATACTTACCGCGCTGGTTCGGCGGCAGGCAATCGAACTTCTGGGTTCAATTTATCGCGTCTTGTCTGGACGCGATAAATCGAACTCAGAAGTGCTCCCCGTCGACTCCGGTAATCCTGCTCGCTGCGAGGAGTACGCGGAGTCGACGGGGGAGCCTGCCTGCCGGGTCTGGACCGCGGTAAGTTCGAACTAAGGTACGTCGACTTCAGCTACGTTATTCACGTAGCTGAAGTTGCGTACCTTAGTTCGATTTGGGGGTTTAGTGTAGACCAAGCCCCAGTGTCTTGTGTTTTTTCCAGTATTGTCTAGGACAAAAGGCTCTGTTACACCAATCAGACCAAGTAACTTGGCCTATCTCTGAAACTGACTGTTACGGATTTAGGACCAATGGACTAGAACACTAAACTTTGGGAAAAGGACTAAACTCATTTAAGTTGTTAAGAACCCAATTCATGCGGGATTCTTGAATAAACTTTTGTTTCAGGAACTGGGCTTGGACTGCTCAGAGAGACAAGATGGGTGAGATAATATCTTTTATTGGTCCAATAAATAATAAAATATTGGACCAATAAAAGATATTACCTCACCCACTCTCTCTCTAATATCCTGGGACCAACGCAGCTACAACGACACTTCAGAAACTTGGACGGCTATGGCAGATATGTTTTGAGTGCAATTAAGGTTGACTTGTTTGCAAACTGAAAATTATTTAAATCAGGAGAATTAATGGAAAATTTTGGAAGGACTGATGTGAACAGCTAGTAGTTTTTCATGGACTGAGTAGTATAAAACCCAGAGTAACCCAAAAGAGGCTGGTTTTTTTGCATTTGTTTTGATTTCTTTATTTTGTGTAATTCTGTTTAGTTTTCTTTCTGGTTCTAACTTGCAATTTGTCCTGCACAGTAAGGCTTCCAAAACAGAAGGTTATCATAATGTGTGGTTACTGAGCTACTATAGGGTTACCATATGTCTGTATTTCCCTGGACAGTATATCCGGCTTTTTAGTTGTTAATTGCTGTCCGGGAGGATTTTTTAAATATATAAAAACATCCGGAAAATACGGACGTATGATAACCCTAACCACTGCCCCCTCTCTTGGGGTGTCAGCTCACTCAGCCTGCGGATTGCAACCCCCCCGTGCTACTGCAACCCTGCGCCCCACGGCTAGAAGTGGTGGCGTCTCTGCAGCCAGCTGCTGGTGCGGGGGACCCACGGCCGCTTCTCCCTCCTCCGAGCATCCCCTACGGCTCTGGCAGAGCCTCAGTCTCCCCCCTCCGTCCTGGCCGTGCAAGGAGCTCCCCCCCCCGCCAGTGGTCTGTGCAGCTGGGGCTGCCTCCCCCCCAGCGGTGCTGCTGCCCGGGGGCGGGTCCCGGTGCAGGGGAAGATTT
The DNA here is from genome assembly GCF_011386835.1 of Chrysemys picta bellii. Taxonomy (NCBI): domain Eukaryota; kingdom Metazoa; phylum Chordata; order Testudines; family Emydidae; genus Chrysemys; species Chrysemys picta. The sequence goes on along the minus strand of NC_088792.1, from coordinate 220,255,137 downwards.
CTTGGCGCGCGGCGGCTCCCAGGAGCCCGAGCTCCCCCACCCGGGAAGGGCCTGCGCTGCAGCGCCTACCGCAGCCTGAGCTGCCGCAGCCTCGGCGGGTCCGGCTGGGAGCGGGGTGGAGGTTCCCCTGAGGGAGGTGAAGGGTGGGGGACTCTGAGGTGGGGGGGATTCTGAGGGTAGGGGGCTATGAGAGGGGGTGGGGAGCTCTGAGATAGGGGCTGTGGAGAGTGGTGGGCTGTGGAGGGGGTGAGCTAAGGGAGGAGGTGGGGAAATGAAGGGTAGGGGTTATAGAGGGAGGTGAAGGGGAGGATTGAGGTGGGGGTGCTATGGAAGGTGGGGGGCGCTATGAGAGGGGGTTGGGAGCTCTGAGGCGGGGGCTGTGGAGAGTGGGGGGGCTGCGGAGGGCAGGCTCTCAGGAGAGGGGGCACTGAGGCAGGAGAAGGATGAGGATGGGCCCTGTGGAGAGCGGGTGAGCCGTGGGGGGTCTGGCAGGCGGGTGGAAGGCGGCTCTGGGGTGAGACCTGGGGGTTCCGGCGAGTGGGCGGGAGGCGGCTCTGGGGTAGGGTTACCATACGTCCGGATTTTCCCGGACATGTCTGGCTTTTTGGTCCTCAAATTCCCATCCGGGAGGAATTTCCAAAAAGCCAGACATGTCCGGGAAAATAGGGAGGCATGGTAAGGGGACTGCCTCCTCCCTGGGCTCCAACTTTCCCGGCTCCGGCCGCTCTCCACCACAGCGGGGGCCGAAGCAACTTCCCCAGTGCAGCAGCAGCAGGGGGGCGGGAGGGAGGAGGGGGAATGCGGGGTGCTCAGGGGAGGGGGCGGAGACTTTGGGGAAGGGGCGGAGTTGGGCCGGGGCTGGCCCAGGGGTGGAGTTGGGGCGGGGCCAGGGCCCCGTGGAATGTCCTCTTTTTGCAGTATTGAAATATGGATACCCTAAGCTACTAAAGCCTTAAGTTACATATGAATTTAAGAGTATAGACTTATTTTGTGCATGTCTCTCAGGGCTGACATTAGGGCTGACAAGACAGGAGTAGCTTCTTAGAAGTAATTCTAGTCCTAAGGGAGAAAGCAAAAGTATCAAAGGAGTATGTAGGCCCACAGTAAAATGTAAGTAAGTGCAGAAAGAGGAAACTGTAGTAGAAATTCAGCCCCACCCCCTAATTAAATCAATGCTATTTACAAGTAATTTAGAGTGAATGCATATAATGGCCTACACTGTGTGCTACATGCAGTAATTGCTGGGCACAACAGAGTCAAGAGGCTGCAAAGGAGTGGCTTCTGGCTTCCCTATTCTCCGGCTGGTTCTACATCTGGAGGCTGTTCTATATTATACCCACTGCCTGCCTCTCTCAGATAGCTATCATTTAGTGAAGAACAGCCAGAATGCAGTATCCAAGGTAACAAGAGAAATTTGTGAGCAAGATAAAGACTGCAGAAAACACGAGAAAGGAGCTCATGTTTATCCATAAGTCAGAGACACCTATACTAGAAACATATAATGCTGAAGCAAGAAGCATTATATTTTTTAGTTACTCAGATTAATGTGTCAAGGAAGTTTCACAGGTGTAGGAAAACGTATGAGAGCTAAGTCTGATATTTGAACAATATTCTTTGTAAACTTGTAGTACTGAGTTTACACATGAAAAGGAGACTCCGTCACAACAAGCATAAGAGATTCACATGTTGTTTAAATGTCCACCTGTAAAGCAATGTCCTAGCAACCTAAGATTTCCAAAAGTAATTAGTGATTTGGGGTACCCAGATTGAGACACTTTAATGCAGCCTGATGTTCAGAAAGTACTGACCACCAACCCTCTAAAAACTTAGTTCCCTTTAAGGTGTCTCATGACAGGCACCCAAAAATTGAGGCACCAGCACCAAATTACCAGTCACTTTTGAAAATATTGTCCACATAGCTTATTGAAACTGAATTATTATTTTATTATAGTAGTATTTAAGGGCTCTAATTAGGACCAGGGAACCAGAGTGCTAGGTATTGTACAAACAAGAATGCCTATAGTCTAGGTTTATGAAAAGATGCAACACATGAATAAAAGAGACAAGCCAGAGTGGGAAGTGAAATGAGCACACAAGGTAAACATAAAAAGAGGAGGTTACTCACCCTGTGCAGTAACTGACGTTCTTCGAGATGAGTGTCCCTGTGGGTGCTCCACTCTAGGTGTTGGTGCGTCCCTGCGCCTTCACTCGGAGACTTTTCATAGCAGTACTCGTACTGGCCACACATGCGCAGAGGCTGCCCCCCGCAGTGAGTCTAGGATAATAGTGCGCATGCGTGGCCAATCTCCTCAGTTCCTTCTCTACAACGGAGGCTACCCCAACTCCGAAGTAGAGGGGAGGAGGGTGGGTAGTGGAGCACCCACAGGGACACTCATCTCGAAGAACGTCAGTTACTGCACAGGGTGAGTAACCTCCTCTTCTTCGAGAGAGATGTCCCTGTGGGTGCTCCACTCTAGGTGACTTAAAAGCCGTGCATCTTAAGGAGGTAGGGACTTCGGATCTGATAGGAACGCCGTTGATAGTACAGCCCTGCCCAAACGTATATCAGATAGAGGGCCTTGAGTAAGGGCATAGTGTTTAACAAAAGTGTGCTCAGAGGACCAGGTAGCTGCTTTACAGATATCAGCCAGGGGAACTTTGCGTAAGAATGCTACAGAGGCAGCCATAGATCTAGTGGAGTGTGTTCTGATGCCGTCTGGAGGTGTAACTTTCTTCATCTGATAGCACAACCGGATGCACTGAGAAATCCAGTTCGAAAGTCTCTGGGTAGAAATAGGTGTACCTCTGGAACGCTCCGCGATGGAAACAAAAAGTCTGGAAGAATTTCTAAAAGGTTTGGTTCTATCCAAATAGAAGGACAAGGCCCTGCGTACATCTAGTGTATGCATTGAGGCTTCGAACGAGTTCGCATGTGGCTTCGGGGAAAAGGTTGGTAAGTGAATCGGCTCATTAATGTGGAACGAGGAGTGTACTTTAGGAAGAAAATTGGGGTGTAACCTGAGGGTAACCTTGTCTTTGAAAAATATCGTATATGGTGGGTCTGCCATAAGAGCTGCTATTTCTCCTGCCCGCCTGGCGGAGGTAATTGCCACTAAAAATGCTGTTTTCATCGAAAGGTGTAAAAGGGAACACGTGGCTAGGGGTTCAAATGGTTGTTGGGTTAGGCAAGAGAGAACTAGATGAAGGTCCCACGGGGTGGTGGGTGGTTTTATGTCTGGGTATAGGGTTTGGAGTCCCTTGAGGAAGCGCTTGGTGATAGGATGAGCAAATACGGAAGTACCCTCAATTTTGTCATGAAAAGTTGTAATAGCAGCTAAATGGACCCTGATGGAACTGGAAGAAAGGCCGGATTGCTTAAGGTCCAATAGGTAGTCAAGTATGAGCGGAAGAGGTGCTGACGTGGGACTAAGTTGTTTAGTTGAACACCAGTGTGTGAATCGTTTCCACTTACATAGATAGGTGGTGCGAGTAGATTGTGTTCTGCTATGCAGGAGCACTCTTTGAACTTGTTCAGAACAATCTAGTTCATTTTGGGAGAACCATTTAGGAACCATGCTTTGAGGTGGAGCATGGATAAGTTGGGGTGGAGAAAACGGCCGTGTTGTTGTGATAGGAGGTTCGGAATGAGAGGCAAGGGGATTGGTGGTCGAATGGACATTTTGGTGAGAAACGGAAACCAGGGCTGTCTGGGCCATGATGGGGCAATTAGGATCACTTTGGCTCCATCTGTTCGTATTTTTATCAGGACCCTGTTCAGAACCGGTATCGGGGGAAACGCATACAGTAAGTTTTGGTGCCATGGGATCATGAATGCGTCTCCCAGGGAATGTTTGCCTAGCCCTGCTCTGGAGCAAAAATTGGGACATTTCTTGTTTTTTGCAGTTGCAAAGAGGTCTATTACTGGGTAGCCCCAAATGCGAAATATGTCGCGAATGATGTGCTCGTTTAATTCCCATTCGTGATCCCACGGGAAACGTCTGCTTAGTTCGTCCGCTGTGGTATTCATCACTCCAGGAAGGTAGGCCGCTGATACCCGGATGTTGTTCGCAATGCACCAGTTCCAGAGTTTCATAGCCTCTGTGCACAGGGACTGGGATCGAGCTCCCCCCTGCCTGTTCACATAGAACATGCATGCAATATTGTCTGTCATTATGCGTACGTGTTGGTTCTTGATCAGTGGTAGGAATTGACGGCACGCATTGCGAATGGCTCGAAGTTCTAGGACATTTATATGGAGAGAGGTCTCGGTTGAAGACCAAAGTCCCTGGGCTGTGTGGTGAGACATGTGTGCACCCCATCCTGTCAGAGATGCATCGGTCGTCAGTATGAGGGATGGAGCCTGCTGAAGAAAGGGGACTCCAGAGCAGAGGTTGGAGTGAATTGTCCACCACTGTAGAGAATCTTTGACTCGGGCAGGTATGGAGAGAGTCTTGTTTAGAGGGTGCACATTCGGTCTGTACACCGTGGCCAACCACGCTTGGAAGCACCTCATATATAGACGTGCATTTTGAATGACGGAGGTGCACGAGGCCATGTGACCTAGTATTTGTAGGCAGTCCCGGACAGTCACCTGGGGACTGTTGCGAATCCTTGTGGCTAGTTGACTTATAAAATTGAAGCGAGCTGGTGGGAGAGATGCCAACCCCGTCCGGGAGTCGAGGTATGCCCCTATGAACTCCAGATGTTGGGTGGGGTATAATGTGGATTTGTTTTTGTTTACTTGCAGGCCTAAAGATAGGAAACAATCGATGGTAAGCCGTATGGATCGGAGAGCTTCGTCGAACGTTGAAGCTTTGAGGAGGCAATCGTCTAGGTAAGGAAATATTACGACCCCTTGTTTTCTGAGGTAGGCTGTAACTACGGCTAGGATCTTGGAAAAAACACGGGGGGCCGTGGACAGTCCGAAAGGGAGAACCCTGTATTGGAAATGTGTGGAGCCGAGAGTAAAGCATAGGAATCGTCTGTGGGATGGGTGTATAGTCACATGAAAATAGGCATCCTGTAGGTCGAGGACTGAAAACCAGTCGCCCTGCTCCAGCGCTGGGATTATAGTGGTGAGAGTGACCATCTTGAACTTTTGCTTTTTGACAAATTTGTTGAGCCGCCTGAGGTCGAGGATTGGTCGCCATCCCCCATTTTTCTTCTCTGTTAAGAAATAATGGGAGTAAAAACCCTTCCCTCTGTGTCGTTCTGGCACAGTTTCTACTGCTCCCAGTTGAAGGAGATGCTGCACTTCTTGGAAGAGTAGTTGCTCGTGAGATGGGTCCCTGAAGAGGGACGGGGAGGGTGAGGAAGGGGATGGCGTATCCAATTGTAACTACCTCTATGACCCATTTGTCGGATGTAATTTTCTGCCATTGATGAGAGAATGGTCGTAGGCGGTGTCCAAAGATAGGTGTGCCGGCTGAAGTGGGAACGCTGTTTTCTAAACCCTCGACCAATGCTTCAAATCTGCCTATTAGTTGGAGGGGGTTGCAGCGCCCCTGTAGAATTAGGACGACGACGCTGGAATCTTGGTCTTTGGCGTCGTTGTTGCTGTTGTTGTTCCTGTGGTCTATAGGAGTGTTGTGAAAATGTGGGGTAGCGTGGTCGGTGATAAGGTTGATATCTATATTGTTGTCTTCTGGTCGCAGGTGGCTGGAGGCCTAGGGACTGGAGGGTTGCTCTTGCGTCCTTCATTGAATGCAGCATGTTGTTTGTGGTGGAGGCAAAAAGTTTTTCCCCATCGAAGGGAAGATCTTCAATGGTGCTCTGGACCTCTCGAGGGAAGAAGGAGGAAGAGAGCCATGAACCTCGTCGCATGACCACTGCTGTGGCGGTCGACCTTGCTGCAGTGTTAGCGACATCGAGGGCCGCTTGGAGAGCGGTGCGTGATATGGTTTGTCCCTCGGAAACCAGAGCTGTGAATTGTTGTTTCTTCTGTTCTGGGATGTGATCAATAAAATCCATGAATTTATTATAGTTTTTGTGGTCATATTTTGCAAGGACTGCGGTATAATTAGCTATGCGAAATTGTAGCATCGAGGATGCATATACTTTACGGCCGAAGAGGTCCAGGCGTTTACTGTCCTTGTTGGCTGGGGTGGAGCGGGCGTACTGTTGTTTGGCCCTCTGGTTTGCTGTGTCCACTACCAATGAGTTTGGCGCTGGATGGGTAAAAAGGAATTCAGAGCCCTTTGAAGGAATGAAGTACTTCCTGTCCGCTTGTTTACAGGTAGGTAGGCTAGTGGCTGGATTCTGCCAGATGGATTTAGCGGGTTCTAAAAGGGCTATGTTGATTGGTAATGCCACTCTAGAGGAAGAAGAGGGCTGCAAAATGTCTGTTAGTTCATGCCGTTGTTCAGTGACTTCCTCTAAGTTAATTTTCAAGTCACCTGCAGCTCTTTTAAAGAGGTCTTGGAATTTGGCATAGTCATCCGACGGGGTTGGAGGAAGGGGAAGTAAGGCTTCCTCAAGCATTACGTCGGACTCTGCTGGAATAGGAGCAGGACTCAGTTGCTCCTGGGAGTGTGACGGTGCTGCCTGGTATCTTATGTCACTGGCAGGTCCGTCACGAGGCAGTGCTAAACCGGTGTTGCGCCTGGTCGAAGTGCCGTAGCGCATGTGTTCTCGGGGGTACGATGCCCATGGTGCCCAACATTGCCAAGGTGGTGGGTAGGGCATAGGTGTTGCCATCCAAGGGTTCACTCCCCATGGGGCAGGATACTGAGGACAGGCTGAGGTAGTATTTTTTGGAACCCCTGTTGATTTGGGTCTGGGAGTCTTGAGAAGGAGAAAAAACTGCCTGTGGATCAGTTTCCTCCTCACTGGAGGAAGGTTGTTCTGATCCTGAATCCAGCATTGGAGAAAAACAGGCATTTATCAGGGGAGACTGCAGAATAGGTGAGACCAATAGATCTGCTGTCTGAGTGAACTGAAAAGGTGAGGCTCCTGCATGAGGTGAAAGCTGCGGAGGAGGAAGTTGCCCTGAGGGAACATTCCTCTGAGCAGGGGGTTTTCCTTTGATCTCCCTGTCAGCCTGTGCTGCGATTGCCGGTGCCGTGGTAGGTGCCGGGGGGACAACATCAGCCCGCACAGGGTCAGGCAAGGCTGGGAATGTCGGCACCGTGTTCGTCTCGGTGCCGAACGGTGCCATAAACGAGGCAGGCAACTGAAAGCCTGAAGCCTCGGCACCGGAGCTTCGCGCCGCCGCCGCAGCCCTGAGGCGGCTTTCGTGCGGTGCCTGAGGAGCCCGGCTCTTCAAAAGTGCTGAGGCGAGGAAACACAGGCAGGGAAACTGTTGACCTGCCTGAGGCACTTTTGTGCCTCACCAACTTCTTTGCTGGAGAGGACTGCCCCTTTTTTGTAGCTTTCTTCAGGTTTTTTTGAAGCAGGGGGGCTGTGGCGGGCAGTAGAGCTGGAGTCGGCTCCTGGGTCTGAAACTGACCCGATAGACTTCTGCAGGAGGAGCAGTTTCAGTTTAAGCTCCCTATCCTTTCGTGCCCTGGAACTGAGTTTGGTACAGTGGGCACATTTTTGGGGAATGTGTGTTTCCCCCAGGCATTTTATACAATGAGAGTGGCCATCAGAGAGCGGAATAGCATCCTTACACGTAGAGCAGTGCTTAAAGCCTGTGGAGCCAGGCATGGTAGAAGCGGCTGCGGCTGAGAGAATTATTTATTTATTTATTTATTAAACAGATAAAAGAACTAATGAGCTACACTAACAAGAACTGACAACAAACTAACTACTAGAACAGGTAATAGTAACAAAGTGAGGGATTTCCTAACGAGTCTGCTGAGCTCCGTCTCAGGCCGGGGACGGTAGAGAAGGAACTGAGGAGATTGGCCACGCATGCGCACTATTATCCTAGACTCACTGCGGGGGGCAGCTTCTGCGCATGTGTGGCCAGTACGAGTACTGCTATGAAAAGTCTCCGAGTGAAGGCGCAGGGACGCACCAACACCTAGAGTGGAGCACCCACAGGGACATCTCTCGAAGAAGAAGATTATATTTTGCATGGCAGAGCGTCTCAGTTGGCCACTTACTTACAGATGTTAAACAAATTGAATATTGGGTAACTGAAGTGTGGAATATTGAAACATTGAAATTAAATATATATATATATACTAATGATCACATTTACCATTAGTTAATAAAATAAATTATTAAAGCTTCTCTTGTTCTCTAATGTTAATAATTATGTATGTACTTTGATATAAGAGAATTCACATGCATCTGTAACTAATGTGGGGAACAAACTCTGGGAGAAGAATTAAGACAGCAATTAGTTGGTTTTCAATAGTAACTGCAGTATTAATTAGTAACATTTTCTGGGTATTAAACTCCTGAAAGGGTGAGCCAGTAAATCTAGTATGTTCTGTTAATTTTCTTATAAGGTACTGTTTGAAATTCACTTGGACAAGAACCACAATATTCCAGAGCTCTTTATATAACTGATGCTCCAATTCTCCCTGCTACATCTTTCATGTTAAGACAGAAAAAGTGATGCTTTCAAATTGGGACTCTGGTGATTATGGTGGAAATGTTATTCTGCCTATATGATTGAGGCTTTTTTCAATACACACCCTTAAGTTTTATTTCCCTTACGTTTACTATGAACACGAGGGCTAGCTTCATAGTGAATGGTTATAGATGTGGAAGGGTGGTGAATAAGAGTACATGGAAGAGAAGGAAAAAACAAGTATGTGAGAAAAGGATAATGGATTAAAAGAAAAAAAATGGGTTCACGGCAATGATACAGAAAAAGATAACTAAAAAGAAGAAAAAGTATACCATACATACTGTAAGAATACAACAAAACAAATATAATGGACCTTTTGGCAACAGCGGCAGAGACAAAGCTGCATTGACATTTGAAGTTAAAATACTCTGTGTTCATACTTCAGTGAATTTATTGCCTATCATTACTAGCACTACAATTTTACACAAGAACTGAATGTTCATGTTGTTTATTTAGTGAAATATTTACTAGATGCTTCAAAAGGAACATTTTTAATGTTCTCATTTTGAATTTTTGTCCTGTTTTTGCTTGCATGTATTTGGATTCCTCGACATGAAGAACCACTGTCCCCATAAACTCTAAACTTCACAATTATTCTGAGAACATCTTGGGCACAAGCCACTTGTGACATTTTAAAATTAAATACATAATTATACCATGGAATTATGACCATGGCCAAGAGTAGTGCTCCGATCTGCCAACTACTTCCATTTTGGATGCTGCCAGTTTGCCTCATCATTTCTGCTCAACTCACACACCATGGAGGCAGGCTAAGTGGCAAGTGTATGAGAGTGGACTATGGGGGACAGATGGCCCCCATTATGCCAGTGGAGACTTGGGCATAGTGGAGCTCGCAGCTCCTCCACACTTACATTGAGTAAGGAGAGTGATTGGCCTAGACTACTATGTGCTGTATAATTAGTGCAAATTGTCCAGAGTGGACCTGATCATTCAGCCCTCGCTTGTTCTCACATCAAAAAATAATTGCCATTACTACAGCATAGGCCCTTCGCTAGAATTGCTCATCTCAGTTTCTCAGAGTTCCTTTAAAAAGGCACGCATCACTCCAGTGCTGTCAATCCACTTTCACAAACAGTACACGTGCTTAGTATTTTAAAAACAAAACAAACAAACACCAAATCACTCTGCCCCTGAATACCTGATGCTCACTGAGAAAGCTCTTCATGCACTATATTAATTAATGATGCTTTGGCTTTTGAGGAGTTTTGTGTTGCTTTTTGTCATTAGGCTTTCTGATAAAAGAAAAGACCCAATTTCTATGAGAACAGGCAGGCTATTTTGATCTTTCAAATTTGGCCTAGTAAATGGCAGTTCCAATACATTGTTATAATGAGTCACATTTTTCAATACATGCAGAAAAATAGAGGGGATTGGATTGTCTCTAGATAATAGTTGTTTAGATCAATCAGTTCTGTGTCATTCGTTAAAAGCTGTCCAAGCTGTAAGTAAACCAAAGTTACCACAATCCAATGGCTTTTTGGTGGCTTTTGTGAAAAGAGTTGGTAGTCTCAGTCCTCTTCCTAGAAGACCGATACCCACATTACAAAAATCACCAGCACAATTGGCATCTTTGTTGCCAGTTTCAGTAGAAAAACCAAAGATGAACTACCTTTTCATTCAGGGTTAAGGAAGCTTTCACTGGCTGTATTATTCTTCAGAACTAAGGTAATATTAAGAAAAAAATATGTTCAAAAATTGAACAAATTTGCTTCACTTGTGTTTACCCATCTTTAATATTTACTTTTTACCATTCTTATAATTGAATTTGACTTAAATTTGAATATCTGTTGCCCGACCTTTAGATTATGTATTAATTATATTGATTATTTAAGAATCCTCAGTTATCACTTTGAGGGTTGACATATTCTTGCCCCATGATTATGTCCAGTATTATTCAAATTATTATATAATTGGGAACCCCCGATGTGCACAGTTGCAACACTCACACTATAGGAACTATTTTATATTTACAAATATAGTTTATTAATACATTTAGCACAGTCACAAACACCCCAACTCAGTAAGGTAAATAGAGATCTACAGAATATACATCTGCACATCCATATAATCACACCATCTCCTGTAGAACAACCTGAAGCCATTATCTTCCTCAGCACCATCACCTTTCCCTTCATCACCAGTGCCCATCATTCTGGCACCTCTCCAGGGCTACATCTCTCTCTCCTACTGCCCCCAGGCTGAGATGCCACTTTTATAATACATTACGCTGATGCCACTATGTTCGATGCATATTCAATAGGGAATTTTCCCCCTTTTTCCTTATTTGTATTTCCTTGCCTTACTAATGTTGGAGTGTCTTTTTCCTATAGGTTAGTATATCAGTGATCTCAGCTTATTATCATATATGTCCATTCATTACCATGGCTCTTTTGTGGTTAGGTATCACATTTGTTATTTCTGTCCTAACTGGTTATTTCAGTTCTTTCCAAGTTGCAAGTTGTGGGGTATCTGTTAAGTTTAAAACAGAACTTAGGAAGGGCCCAATGACAACCTGCTTTAATACTTCCTCCATGTTAAAGGTTGCAGCCATATATGGACCTTATGCTTTAGCTCATCACCATCTATCCAGGTGAAAGGTCCCAAACAAATGTATGCTAACTTTGCCTTACTTCAACATATGGAATGGGGCCAGCAGGTCCCTGGTGTTACAGCCAAAATATATTCTAATATAAACCTATTATAATAAAACAAATAATCAAACCCATAAGAAAATAATAAACTTATAAGAAAAGATATATAGGCAGGCAAGCTGACTAGTCATAGATGTATCTCACGTACCTGTTATGTACATCAATTCATTGCCAGGACTCATGTAGCTGTGGTCAGAAGTTCACCTTAAACACTATTTTCAGCTCCCCAAATACTTGAGTTTTTCTGTTGGGCCGTTTATCTGTGCAAAGTTTATCTGTGCAAAGTTCATAGGCCTCAAGCCTTATGCTAACTTGCTGAAGCTAACTTCTTACAGGATACAGGCCTGTAGGTTTCTTGCATTACTGCTAAATATAATGCAAAGACAAAGTAGCCCACTGGGCTACATACAGGGGCGGCTCCAGGCACCAGCACTCCAAGCGCTTGACTGGGGTGGCAAGCCGCACGGGGCAGCCTGCCGGTCGCCGTGAAGGCGGTAGTCAGGCTGCCTTCAGTGGCATGCCTGCGGGAGGTCTGCCGGTCCCGCGGTTTCGGCGGCAATTCGGCAGCGGGTACGCCGAAGGCACAGGACTGGCGGACCTCTGCTGAACCCGCGTTACCAGCGGACCTCCTGCAGGTGCGTCGCCGAAAGACTCCTGACTGCCGTGCTTGGGGTGGCAACATACATAGAGCCGCCCCTGGCTACATACATATGGAAAGCTACTTTTTAAGCTTCCACACTCAAATTCTCATGGAAAACAAATTAAAATTCACTTTTAGCTAGTGTCCAAAACTAAAATGTATACTTGAGGAAAGGGGAATAGTACCATATGATTTATCCTATTAGTCACAACTAAGCAACATTCTGAATTTTCAATATAAAGTAACAAATAGCATACATTATTTTTAAACAAATATCTTCAACAAAGAGTGATGTTTGTGGAGACTCTACAAACAAAAAGAATTAAAATTATTCAAGTAAATTATCTGTAATTTGTTCATCTCTATTCTAAAAAATCATGCAGCCCTTGTCTATGACGCTATCAATCCACTTGTTTTCACAAGTGCCAAAGTGAAAATAAGAAAATAAATAAATATAGATTTGTGATGGTATTTGCTTATTCTGACGAGAAAAAGTAGTATGGTCTTATGACTGATGCTTATGACTGGGAATCAGGAGATCTGGTTGACAGTAACTGCAACAACCTTCCTTTCTGACAACATTGTAAAAAGTTACTCTTTGGTACCTCAGATTTTTCATCTATTCAATGGAGCAAATACTCCCTTTAAATCTGTTTGTAAAGCTCAAACTGAAATGATGGATGGGCAGTGCTATAATACTCCAAGGTATTGTTGTTCTGTACATTTCCAAAAGTGTGTCTTAATACCAGAATTAGTCATTAACATTCAACATATTAACTAACTACACATTGTCCCTATGAATCTAGCCAAAAGATCCTTAATCACAGAATGCTGCAAAAATGCACCTACAGGTATTTAATTATAGCTTACTATGCAACAACACAGAATCAGATCAGTCAAACTGAATCAGTCACCTGTTCCTTATCATTGTGGAAATAATTTGAATTCTGGTGGGATTTGAACAGATGCCCTTTGGATTTTAAAGCAGTAACTCTGCCAGTAAATCTAAGAAAATCAACAGCCATCAGTTATACTTGCTGTGATAATTTAACAATTAGAATAAGTCCAAGAAGTACAATTTCAGACTACCCTAGGACTTTTCAGTGCACCCCTGAACTTCAGAAAAGCACTACAGAATACCAGTAATCAATGACTTGTGTTGAGGAATTATAGCAATACTTTGTCAGCCTGAACACACTATTTTCGTAGCAGACTTACAGAAAAAGAGGAAATGCTTTGAAAAGTCCATGGTTTTAGAGTACTCGGTTTTCATATTGTTGATTTTCTGGACTGGCGTGGGGATCCACTTCAGCAAAAAACTCTTTCAGGGCAAGAATTAATAACTCAACAACATCTATTACAGAAACAACAAAAATGATGCTACAGAACTTGGTGACTCCTCATCTTGGTGAATTAGTGTTTTTCATAAAGTACTGTTGTTGTAGGATGCCACCATCAAGCACACCTTCTTGTGGCCCAGGAAACGTGTTGTCCTCTACTCCCTCTTGGTTCTCTCAATCATTTATTCAGACCCGAGCACTACAAACAGATACTCCTTTTGTGGGGCATATAATTTGTTAACTCTTTTAGAGTACAAAATTTAGCCCCTCTTTAGCCCCTGAAGTCCAAGCCTTTATGGGCTGTGTATAAGGGTTCAGGTAGGATTCCACCCTGACTTTCAGGAGTTCCCAGCCCTTCTCCAGGAGCTGGGTTGTACTTCAGGCCAGATACAGACCTCAGCTAGCTTCTCCCCATGCTGGCTCAGTTTCCCACATATATTTTGCCCTCCTTCTCAGGACTCGTCATAGTTGACTGGGAGAGAGTGGAGCCTTGCCCCACGCTGTGCTAATCCTGGGCCCTAAAGGGACAGTAATAGGGTTTCTCCCTCAAACACTAAATATTTTCCAGGACTACTTCCTCTTTACCAGTATCTGCCTCTGTCATTTCCTAGGCCTTTGCACACATCAGAACTCCCCAAACTTTAAAGGACCATGCCATGAAATAAGGGTTGGCTAGCTCCTGGGCTTTACCATCCTTAATGAGAACAGACCACCCCTGTTTTATAGTTCTTTAATTTGAATTTCAGATGTGCTACTGAAGTGTTGGGATGTTATGAATTTTCAGCTGCTTAACTTAACGATTTTGGTCTTGGAATTCTAAAATTCATAAAACCTAAATCCTACTTCTATGGATGAGCCTAATGCACAGCCATGATTTATAACAAATACCAACGGTTTCAAGGGGTTTTACATTTTTTATTTTCCCCCTTGACCCTCAATTTATCTACTCTCAGTACAGGCACCTTATAGAATCATAGAAATGTAGAACTGGAAGGGATCTTGATAGGTTATTATAGTGGTTCCTCACTCTCAAGTTGGGAGGGAAACCACTCCGCCTCACTGCATCAGGCAACAGTAATTGGACTCCGGCCCTGTTGGCTGGGGCCAAGCAACAAGCAGTCTATAGCTTGCAGCCTCCTGACTGGGGCAAACAACATTTAACAGTCTGGAGTTCTGGCCTCCGGGAAGGGCAGATCAATAAGCCGTCTTTAGCCTAGAGCCTGCTGGCTAAGGCAGGCAGCAATCAACAGTCTAAAGCCCACAGCCTTCTGGGTGGGGTAAACAACAATCAAGGCACAGGTCTTTAGGCCTACAGTGAGTGTGTTGCCAATCTCCAGAGGTGGGGAAGTGGAAAAGGGGATGGGGGAACCTGGGCCCACCCTACGCCACTGGGTCCCAGCCTAGGATTTTGTTAGCGGCAGGGGGTCCCCACTGAGTCGGTGGGGAAACCGAAATCTGCTGCCTCGTTTCCCAGCAGCACAAGTCTGGTTCCCCTGGGTTGCTTCCTACCCCACTTAGTTGGAGTTGCTCTGTCAAGCTGGGGCTCTGTCTCACCATGTTGCAGCTGGTCGGCTGCCACTTCTGGGGGTTGTCTCTTCACTCAGTAGGGCACTAGTGTGCTCAGCTGCTGGTCCAGAGTCCCACAGAAGGCTCAGATCCCTACAAGAGACATCTGCCTCCTCCCCTGGTCAACCTCAACTGAGCTGCAGGGCATCCCTTTATACTTCAGTACTTCTGGCAAGGGGGTGGGGTGCGGAGAGTTTGGCTCCATGCACCAAGGGGAGGGTAGTGGTCCCTCAGTCTCAAAGTTCAAAGAGAGACCACTCTGCCTCACTACAGTGATCTAGTCCAGTCCCCCACAATGAGGGATATTAGAAGTATTATCTAGACCATCTCTGAGAGGTGTTTGTCTAACCTGTTCTTGAAAACCTCCAATGTTGGAGATTGCACAACTTCCTTAGGTAATTTCTTTCAGTGCTTAATTACCATTATAGTTAGGAAGTTATTTCTAATGTCCAACCTAAATCTCCTTTGCTGCAGTTTAAGCTCATTACTTCTTGTCCTATACTCAGTGGTTAAGGAGAACAATTTATCTTAGAGCAGACTATCCATCTGCCTGGCTGAATAGATTGGACTTAAGGGCTGATCTTAAGAGACCTTAGTCTTTTACCACCTGTGAAATATTTTGTCCCTCCCCCCCCCCTGCCTTTTTTTTTTTGAACAGCAAGTAGACAGTCTCTTGCAAGTTTAAGTTCATTGTCATTCTATCAATCTGCCAACAAAGAATATTGGGGTGGGGGAGTGCGGGAAGTTTCCTCTATTTCGGTTATTTATGACTCTTATGCTTATATAAATTGTATCTGACACAACTGAGAATTTGTTTGTTTTATATTGTTTAGTTTTGATTTGTTTGTTTGTTTTTAATAAAAAGGAGTAATTATTCTAATCCTAATTATCTTACTCAGCCAGTATCTTCAGCAGTCATGGAAGTTTCTACTAATTGCAAGTACTTCTCTTTATTTTTAAGATTGCAATACTATTCCACAGCATAAATTGACGTTCTGTGATAGTCCAGTACTGTGAAAAGCATTTTTTTTTGCTGTCTGTATCTTACCTAATACTCATCAATCTTAATTTTATATTTTTCTCACCATAGATAACCATTAGTACCACTAGCAAAAACTATTGGCTAGGATTGTCAGTTGAGTTAGTGATTTCTATAAAAAGCAACAGAGGGTCCTGTGGCACCTTTAAGACTAACAGAAGTATTGGGAGCATAAGCTTTCGTGGGTAAGAACCTCGCTTCTTCAGATGCAAGATTTGCATCTGAAGAAGTGAGGTTCTTACCCACGAAAGCTTATGCTGCCAATACTTCTGTTAGTCTTAAAGGTGCCACAGGACCCTCTGTTGCTTTTTACAGATTCAGACTAACATGGCTACCCCTCTGATACAGTGATTTCTATGTCACTATTCCTGGAGGACCAAGTTCAGGAAATCACTTAAACACCTGCTGAAGTTTGTTTCTATTCAGGAAGGCATGTACACATATTCTTCACTTAAAAGTTAAGAATGTGCTTACACTGACTTCCTAAATAAGAAAGTTGTTGAGATGGGCCTAAAGGAAGGTATTATTCCATTTGTCAGGGTAGCATAATCTGATCCTAACATGCATTTTAAAATTAGTTTTAAATATGTACTTATAAAGGATCAAAAGTGATTGCTACTATGTCTACTGGTTTGTAAAGTTTAATTGTTTATTGTTCTTTTTCACTTACAATACATATTTTATAAATGATTCAGTATTGGAAACAGATCAGAACACATCCATTTATAGAACCTATGTTTTTTAAAAAAGGGCTTAGATCATTCATTTACATGTCATTGTAGTTAATATAACACCCTAACACTCATCAAGAACTAAACAAACAAACAAAAAAAATCTAACAAGGAAAAGAAGAGGAGCCCCATGGTACCAGTTTAATCAGCTTAGACAACTAGAGCACATGATTCAAGATGATTTAAATGGCCTATGACAAAAGGATAGTTAACAGTCTGTGAAACGTCTATCATCCTTAGTTAGAATGAACCTATTGATTTAGTACCTTGTCTTAATCCCAGACGAAATCAGGGTAAAGGGCTCAAAAGTGTCTAGCCCCACAGTGGCACTGCCAAGAGAATAGAAAATCCTCATCACCACATTGATATAAAGCACATGCATATTGAAATAAACTATGCAATTAATCTGGGGCAGGATAATCAATTAAGCAAATCATTTGCTAACTTTTACAATAATCTTCTGAAAAGACAGAAGACAACAACTGTAAGGGAAAGCCTTCATGTTTAATGAAAAATATTAAATATGCATGCCATGAAGTTATTTAAAATGCCAAGTTCAGCATACGTAATAGATGTCACAGCATATTAATGAAAGTCATTTTGGAAGTGATAAAATCTTTTAATAAATACACCCAGAACTGTCCTGGTGAAGTGGCAGTGCTGCAGTGTGGTGCTATTAAGGGAACAACCAAAGCCTGAGTTTGAACTTATGCTCCCTTCTGCCTGGGTTCACAAAGGCTCAATGTGCTGCTGAGGGTAGTCTATGAAATGGAAGGTGCAGCCACAGATTGTATACAGCACTCCATGGTTGATGAAAGTGACAGCCACACTCCCCATATAGTACACAAACCAACATCAGCAAACAGTGATGTACACACTTCATTCATACAGGACTGAACAGCCAAAAACTGAAATCACACTCTGCATGCAAATAACCAAGGCATTTATAGAGTGTGTGTGTCCATATCCTTTCAGTGCATATAGGGAAGCCTATTTATTTACTAGTATTGAGATCTTTAAAGAAGTGAAGGTGATTTAGCCACCCCTGTTCCCATTAATCTGTTCACCATATGCCTCTCAGTAGTTCAACCACAGACTTTTTTGTCTCAGAGGGTGGGTAGAGAGAGAAGAGTAATTTACTTTGGGGAGAGATCCAGGAGAGTTATTTTAGTACTGATGACATTTTGTTGGCTGATTTTTAGTGTGTGCTTTTTATATTGTTATTGTCACAGGGTGTCATGGTTCAGGAAGGTGGGCTCCAATCCAGACCAATTAGGGATTGTGTCACTGCCTACACTGTAACCGCAGGTGCCTCACAATGTTTGGTTGTTGTAGCTCCAAATATGGGCCACTTACAACCAGCCTATCAGCATGCAGGTCAAACCTTGAATGTCTTCTTGTCTGAAAAGCCTTTTTTAATTTTGACAAAATGTTTGTGCTGTGTATGGATGCATCAGACACTGGTTTAGGGGCAGTACTAATGCACTCAGGGGAGAACAAGAAGAAATGCCCCATTGTTTCCTGAAGGAAGAAACTGATACCCACTGAGCTGAATTATTCTTTCACAGTGAAAGAATGTTATGTCATTGTGTGGGCGGTCAAGCAGTTACAGCCCTATCTTTTTAACAGAAAACTCAGGGTACTAACAGACCATTCCCCAGTAGTCAGGTTACACAAAACTAAAGGCTCCAATTCTAAGCTACTATGGTGGAGCATCATACTCTAAGAATAGGATATGGAAATTGTACATGTAAAAGGGAAAATAAAATATATGTTAGCAGATTCCCTGTCTGGGAAGGAGGGCTCTAATCTACTGTCTCCAGGTCAGCCAGTGGCTAACCTTCCTGCAGCTTTGTAATGGAGGAGGTGTGACTGAAAGCACCCTACACAAGGCAGAAAATATCTTATTGCCTCTATATCAATCTATGGCACACCCACATCTTGAATACTGTGTGCAGATCTGGTTGCCACATCTCAAAAAATAGATATTGGAATTGGAAAAGGTACAGGAAAGGGCAACAAAAATTTTAGGGGTATGGAACAGCTTCCATATGAGGAGAGATTAATAAGACTGGAAAAGACAGCTGCACCTTTGGGAGAGAGATCGTGACCAAGGAGAGGGTCAGTCACCATCTTGCTGGAAGGCTGTGGGGAGAAAGGCCATCTTGAACAAAGCCTTAAACCAAAACTTGCTAGATTAAGTTTTAGACTATTAGATGAATGTTTTCATTTTATTTGCTGCTACCATTTCTAACCTTCTCTATTATAGTTGAATTCATGTAAAATCCTATCTTCTTTTGGTAATAAACTGACTTAGATTAAAAATAAAACAAATCTAGTGCTGTGTTTAAACTGAACTGTTTGGTAACTCCAGTTTATGTAATAAACTGTTGAATGTCTTCTCCTTAAAGGGACAATGAGCCTTAATGTCTGAATTGTCCAGGAGAGGCCTACTTATTGCAGAACACAGATTTTGGGGAAAACTGGGGGCTGGGAGTGTGTTGAGGTCACCCTGCAAGTAGTAACCAAGGCTGGTGGAAACCAGAGTGGAGCGATGGACTGTAGATAGGCTGCTAGAGTCAGAACTGCTAAACCAGGGCTATCTAGCACACAGATACTCAGGGTGTGACCTGCATGCTGGTAGGTGGATTGGGAGCAGCCCAGGTTGGGAGCCACAACAGCAAAGCACTGTAAGGCACATAAGGTGGTGCTGGTCTGGATCGCACCCCAGAATGTGACAGTTATTACAATTTTATTTAGAGATACTATAAAATATAGGAGCACAACTGCAATGATTATTAATTAATTAATACATACAGCAGTCCTAGAAAATTGACAGATACAGACACTGTGTAGTTCTCTCTCACAAGATGTTACATGAAATCTTGTGATAGCTTCACTTAGCGGAATGGGAGAAGAACGCATTTATAATTGTTGGGAGTAAACCTAAAAAAAATCTCTTAATATATAATTATAGTCTGTATGGAAAAGTCAATAGAAATGAATAGTAACTGGGTTTCATGAGTTTTGGAACCATCTTCTAAAATGTAACAAAAATATATATCCCAGGTATAGAAGTCTGTCAGAGAATAATATCCTTTCTTTAGGTTTTTGAACTAACAAATTGTATAGGTCTCTAAAGTAATTTCTATAGCATATCATTAAACTATAGAACCACATTGTTTCATGCCTATTAAACTCAATTGCCCTTTAAATTAGAGTACTTCTGTACTTTTAAATGAGACTACTTCTGGCATTTCTATCCCCTAACAAGAAACTGAGGAAACTAAAACTATGGTAACACATCATACATGGATGACTCAAAGATTACAGTATTGAACAGGAGTTAATGACTCCTAAAATAATGCACTGCTCTAGTTGAACTCAAAGTGATAGCCACTGCATGGACACTGAACCTAAATAAAGTCCAGAGTCATGGTAATATATTATGCAACCAATAGCAGCAAAGGGCACCATTCATAGATCCTGATCCATCAAAGCACCTAGCAACATGCATAATTTTTAGAATGTGATTAGTCCATTGACTTTAAAGCAGCTACTCACATATGTAATTGCTCTCAACGATCTGGATTGTGTAGCACCACATGGAAAAAACATTAGCCATATCATTTATACGTTATCCAGTGGCCCCAAAATATGATGGTCTCAGCATTCAAACAATACCCCATGCCTGAGTAGTGAAAGGCACACCTTACAGCTACCTATGGCAGCTTCTTCCTAGACCAGTACTGGTAAATATTAACTCAAGATATCACATTTGCATACTCTTAGACATAGCTCCATCAAAGAGAAGACCAAGTTGGGTGAATTATAAAATATATACACTGTTATTTCATTTATAAAATAATCCTTAATGGAAGGAATAAAAGACTACTTACACCAGAATAGAAAGGCTCACCAGACACACAGATCACATCCTGCTCCTGGATCATCAAAATATCTTTGGCTAAGTGCAGTCGCACTTTGAAAGGCTCCTGATTACCATCCTGCAGCAAACAAATCCCTGTCTTTGTCTTCAAAGGAAGGAACAGAGAGAAAAGTTTGCTTAGTTTCCAAATGTTATCAGCAATGCCCATATTATAAAGCAGATTAAATGATATTTCTTAGATGGATTATTAGTAATGGAGTCACCATAACTTAACTCAATATTTCCAACAGTTAACACAAAGAGTATATGTGATTATCACAATTACTTGTAACAGTTGGCAAATGTTAACTTTTTTAAATGCTGTGAGCTTGACCCTGCTCATGAGTTAAGAAAACTTTTGTCATTAGCTTCAATGAGAGCATATACTTTGGTGTCAGATAATTAACTGCTGGATACCTAATCCATCTGCTCATGACATAAGAATAGACATCCACTAGTATATCCAACCAAAGGAAGGAAACTGAGTTTAACATCTCCAGAATAATCATTCATAAATAAAAAAGAGTAATTCACAAAAGCCAATATTTTACTGTCATGTACAATACCTAATTTGTACAAAGGGTACATCCATCATGCCTTTGCAGAGTGGATAAAATTCATTTACATTAACAAAAATAATATTTGAGCACTACATGTTTGCTGATGAAGTTTGAAAGAAAATCAACCCCCAACTGAACTGGTGGAAATGACTGGCTAAGTGCCTGGAACCAGAGTTTGAAGTGCTAGACCAGTTTTTGATATTGTTGTATCTTCTTCTGTTCATTTCAATTTATTCAACTAGTTCAATTCAACAATTAGTTCATTCAAAGTTGAGAAATTGATTGGGAATTGAAAAAGCAGGAAAGCATATTTTCCTCTTCCAATTTAGGAATACAAATGAAGTGTGAGATGATGAGTTCTACTAGTTCTAAAATCTTGAAGGACATGGTGAGGAGAAACAATTGTCTCAGCTCCAACTACAGAATACTTCCTTTGTTTAATAAATCAATTCGTTTGAAAATGCAAAATGTTTTGATAAACTTGCTTTTTTTCCTTGTGTATCCACATGCTTAAAGTAGTTTTATATAATGTATACAATTTTAAAATACTGTTTTGTGCATTTTTAATTGAATTCCAATTTCTATCCAAATGCATCTTGACAGAAAACAGAAGTAAATTCATCATCATCATCATCATCATGTGAATAAATGTATTATTCACCATTTTCAAAGAAAAAATAAAAATTATGCAGCTGAAAAATGTACATTAAGATAAATAATTGCTTAAATCAGTGTATAGATATCATGTATCCTTGGATTATCAAAAAGAAGTACCAACTTTAGTGTAAAGGCTATAGTAAATGGCAAATCAACATGTCTCAGTGGTTACCAACCAATTAGAAGAATCAACCTTTCTTTTGCAAAATAACTAACAAATACAAATGCAAAACAAGATTAAATCAAATATTTAAATCAAGGTTTCCTGATTGCTGATTTAAATCATGATTAAAATCAATGATTTAAATCAATCCACCCTCTGCTTTTGTCATACTTTTCAAACAAGGTAGACTGCAGTTAAACAGACAAGGAAAAACAGATCATAGAACCTAGCTTTGTCTGGTATTCTGCTCCGTGCTATGGCTTTTACTTTTTATGTTTTAAAAAACACTTACAAATCAGAAAATCTGTAGGGCTGTTCAACTTCCGTCAACATGCTTTTAACCTAATGTACAGTGGCATTGTGGACTTGTCTCTTATACCACTTTTACCTGTAGACTATACGTGAAAGGTCTGGGAAGTCAAGTGGCTGAAGGAGTGTTTGCATACAGTACTTATTAATCTTTATGTCAGAGTCTGTGTTGAAAATTCACAGCAAAAATCTCTCTGTACAAGACTTCATGCAACGCCCACAGCCAGAATGACAGGAACCCAGGGCTTTTGTGTGCATAGTGTTTTTTGGTGTGAGGAAATTCTTCATAAGCTGATATTAAAAGGACACTATTAAGATCATTTTACAAAGTTAAAAACAAAACAAAAAAAATCTATAAAAATCCTCTGGGAGGCAGAAAAATATTATTGTTTTCTATTACTTTTCTCTTTTTTTCCCATCTAGCAAATATGTTTGCACAACTCCAGCAACTAGCAAGAGCCAGATATCTCAGGATGTGGTTATCAGTTCCTGCTTAAAATCAATCAGTAGGGGTGGGGCATGGGTGTATGAGAAAGAAAGTGTTACAGAATGAAATTGTCCTTATTCTAGGGTGTAACTAAGTAACTCTTCACTCGCTACCGGAGCCCTCCCTCTACAATGACGTAGGATAGCATCAAATGGTGAACTTGGGTCTTTATGAAGATTCAGAGTTCAGCTCACTTCTGCAACAAGTTCTCTCCCAACATCCGAAGAATTCTGGGATTTCTAGTCCAGAAACCATGAGAATTGTACGCTGCTAAAAAAACATGCCAGGTGAAATCCTAGCCCCATTAACATCAATGGTAAAATGCCCACTGATTTCAAAAGGTGCAGGATTCCACCTCTTGGGTATAAAAAAGGTTTCTTTTCCTCAGTCTGGGGAGGGGCGAAAGTCAGGGAAATGTTAGGGCTCACTGTGAGACGCTATGCCAAGGATATGGCTAAATTGAGATGCTGGTTGAATCTGATGAGGGGAACTGTAGCTGCTTCTTCACAGACAAGGAGTACTAATGGGTTTTAAGGAGGTGCTCCCAATAATAAATTGATGAAACCTTACTTCAAGAATGTACAGAAAGTACATGTGTATATAGAGGTGAGTGGAGAGGACAGGAAGAAGAGAGATGAATTTTGTTGCTCTACATACTGCAAGGCTCAGAAGGGATTCTGAGATGGAGATGCAGAGTGGTCTCTATACTGCTCCACACTGACATGTACTCTGTTCTGTTACTGCTGCAGCACAAAGGACACAATCATGGATTTCCTGTGGACACCAGCAATCAAACCTGTCCAACTTGCCCCCTTACACTGGGGGACACTTAAATGTGGTTTCAACCCCCACATAGAGTTGCCAACCCTCCAGGACTGGAGTCTCCAGGAATTAAAGATTATTTTTTAATTAATGATGATGTCATGTGATAAACTTCTGGGAATACAGTACGTCCAACCAAAATTGGCAAACCTACCCCCACGTGGGGTATCACATCCATAGTGAGCCACACAAAGCACAATATAACACTGCTCTACAGCCAAAATGCTTCTGAAATAAATGTAGTCAAACTTTACTAATTCTGGGTCACTGAGAACAAAAATGATGCTTAAAATTGTTGATTGGCTCTAGTTTTCAAGATATGCTATTGGGTCAGTATATACGACCCTTGACTTGGGAATGGCGGAGGATAAGTGAGTTATAAAGGGAAGGGATCTCAATTTAAACCAGAAATGACTAAAATACATCTTTGACTGGATCTATGAATAAACCTATGACTGGGTTTGGACAGTACTTGCTTTTTAGGCAAAACAATGAATGATGCAATCTGAAGCTGGTATTGCGTCATACATGATATGAATTGCATCATGTTATTCCTAAAAGTCATGGATGATGCAATCATAACGAAGCTTACATCACTCTGCTGAACAAATGGCCCTATATCAGCTCTAGAAATCATACAGTGTCGTGCTCTCTTATTTGTCAGTGTTTGATTTTGCAAAGGGACACATTTCTGTTTAGCCAAAGTGAGCAGAGATGCCTCGTACTTGTGTGAACAGTGCAGATAACTTCTGCTATGTTTGTGGTGAAGTGACTTTTGCATCACAAAAGCGCAGTATAACCACTATGGTTAAGAAAGCCTATCACCTTTATTTTGGCTGCAAAATTGGAGATCAGGACAAGAGATGGGCCCACACATATGCTGCAACACTTGTGCAACAAATCTTCGCCAGTGGTTGAACAGGAAAAGGAAATCTATGCCTTTTGCAGTGCCAATGATTTGGAGAGAGCCAACAGATCATACCAGCAATTGTTACTTCTGCATGGTGCCTCCAGTTGGGAATACAAGAGACAAGCCAAGAAGCACCGAGTAGACACTGAATAGGACTAAACTATGTACAGAATAGTTTTTTGCCTTTTGTTTCATAATAAATTTTATTTATATAACCCTTTTGCTGATTTTTAAAGTGTTACATAAACAGGACAGGTGAAATATCATGTAAAGCAACCATAAACACATGAAAAGGTTTACAATTTATGATTAAAACTCTACTATCTACACAATATACATAGACATAAAATGTAAAAACTTAAATATCTTAGAAACAGTAGCCAAGCAGTTGTTTTAATTGTCATATTTGAATTCAGCACCTCAAAATACATAATAAATAGCACATTTTATCTTTGAAGCAGACGACGTCTCAAAAATTGTAGACCAGTGTTATCAGTCAAAAACAGGCTAAGCAGCAGCCTGGCTCAGGTGGAAGGGAGCCCCTAACTATTGTGCAGTGCATCATGTCAAGTACTGATGGGCGAGGCAGAACAGCAGCAGCACACCTATAATTGACCATGTTAGACCTGATTTTGTCACAACTCCTCCAGCATATTGAGGAAGACCAAAATAGATACATTCACACCAAGTTCCTATTATCAAACATACAGAGATGCTGGTGCTTGACCTCACCTTCTCTTATCAAGAGGACAAGGACTCCTGGAACAGATGGCTGCTGTCATTTGAGAATGGCAGCTAGGAAGCCACTGAATGTTTGAAGGATGGGGATAAAGGACAAAGCTTTTCATTTTCTTCTTTCGCTTTCTATTTTTGTTGGGAAGGGGGTGATAAATTATTTTCATTTTTTGAATCATTCCAAATGATTGGAATGATTCTTTCAAAGGCTTATTGGTTACTTCAAAGGCTTTCATGATTTTTTCTATAGTATTATTGAACAGTCTATAGACATTTTTGGTTTACTGAAAGCTGTTTTGTTAAATGAAAAAGAGTAATCTTTTCACTATCTTTTTAAATAAAACTATGCATTAAAACAGGAGAATTTTTGAAAAGATATAAAAACACTTGTAATGTCAACATTTCATAAAAAAATTGCATTTTAGGAAAAAAGTCGCTTTAAAAACTTTGACCAGCTGTACTCAAATCTGGCGACCAAGTAAGTTAAAATGACCTCTAACCCCCACCAAATATACAGTATTATTATTTGAGCTTGTAACATCATTAGTTTTGTACACGTGATACCCCTGAGGGCATGCTACATCAAAAAATTAAAAATTCTGCTCACAATATTTTAAAATTCTGCAAAATTCTGCACATTTTATTTGTCAATAAATAAATGCAGAGGCTCCAGCATGGCAGTGGGGAGCACAGGCCACTGGCTCCATGAAGGTGGGAGATCACCCTGCAGCCTCCCACCCGCCCCCCAACCCCGGGACATGGACTCAGCGGTGAGGCTGCACCTGACCCTGAAACAGCACAAGGCCTGGGCCTGCCCCAGAAACACCGTGGGGCCCTGCCTCTCTGCACCAGGCCCACCAGGTGTAGGGCAGACAGGTTCAACCAGGCAGGATCCAAGTGTGGAGGGGCTCAGTGTGGAGTGATCCAGGTGTGGGGTGAGAGGATTCTGTGTGGGACAATCTGGGTGCAGGCACCTCAGTGGAAGTTCTAGGTATGGGGGGATCTGGATGCACAGAGGGTCGTTGGTTCAGGGGCAACGAGACTCTGCAGAGGCTTCCAGGTGAAGGTGGCTGGGGCTCAGCATAGGGGTCTGCGTGCTGGGAGAGTGGGGCTTGGTGGGGTGGAGGTCTGAGTGAAACTAGTTGGGGGTCAATAGCGTGGGGGTCTGGATGTGGGGGCTCACAGTGGTGCAGGAGGTGGGGCATCAGGGTGAGGATTTGAGCTCAGTGAGGGGAGTCTAGGTACGGGGGGCCAGAGGCAGGGGGGCTGGGTGCAGGGGTGGGGGCCAGGGGCAGGGGTTGAGGTTCGGTGGGGTTTGGTTATGGAGTGCTAGGGGGGTTCTGGATGTACCGGGTGAGGCTTGGCTGGGGTGTCTGGGTGTGGGAGGTCCAGATGCAGGGGGGGTGAGTGAATGGGGGAGCAGCTCCCCATACAGTGACCCCTTCCCCCACAGCAGGGGAGCAATGGGAGGAGGAAGTAGGGGAGGATGCTGAGCTTCCTGCAGCTGGGGGAGATTTCTTGGGGTGGGTCTGACACAGCCTCAGCCACTCCTTGCAGGGAAAGAGGAAGTCCCGTCCTCTCCTGCCTCCAGCCCAGCCGGGACTAGCAGCTGATCCCGGCTCGAGTAGGAGCCACTGGCTGGGGTGTCCCCAACCCCGCAGTGATTTACCTCTCTGCCAGCTGCTCTGGGTGCCTGAAACAATGCACCTGCACTGCTAGGAAATGGTGCATGACTGCTCTTGCAACTTCCATTTGCTTCTCTGTTAGAAATTCATTTTTCTGCAGGGAAGCAAAGAAATCTGCAGGGACAAGAATTATGTGCATGCACAGTGGTGCAGAATTCCCCCAGGAGTAAAGTGCCAAGAGGAAAAATTAAAGATCAGCATTTTGTAAGTGCTCAACATCAAGAACTCCTAGTGAAATTAATGGGAGCTTCACCTTGAGAGCCCTTCAGAGAGCAGATTCACTATGTGGTTGTGCTAACATTTATTTCTCTTTTTTTTTAAATGGAAGAGACAGAATGGATTAAATGGAATGGCTAAACGTGGCCTAATACATATATAAGGGGAGATTTTTCAAAGACAACAAGGCAGTTAGGTGCCCACAACTTCCACTAAGTAACTCTTTCCTGCAGAATACAATAGTGTCTATACTGAAGGGATAATTAAATCTCTTCAATTATTCTCGCTATGACTTACTTCCTCGTTGGAAGAAAATTCTTCCTGATGTGTATGTCACAGGCAGATCCCTTTGTTGCTTCCTGTCAGGGGATCTCTCATAGCAGCAGGAAGTGGCACTGAATGCTCAACACAAAAGGTTAGGAATAACTACTGTCGGCCAAGGAAGGCCAGTCAGTACCCACAGCCCCTAAATTACCTGCACACATCAGAGGGAGCTGTGGACAAGCACCCACAGCCTGTAGGAGATCTATGGCTGGCAATGGGGTAAATTCTACCTCTAATACATTGTTTTTAGAAGTTGTGCTTTACTTGACTGCACATTTCTGACTCGGTCAATTACCTTATAAAAATCTCCAGAGAAAATTTCTGCACAAAACAGAGGGGCTTCTTAAGTGGCACATAACCATAGCAGACACAATTAGGCATTGCAATAAAATTAAAAGTCAGTAGCTAGATGCATTTGGGCAGAGTTTATTCAGTCCGAACAAGGAAGCCCACTGCAGGAATAGCAAAACATTTTGGTCCTTTGAAAGACTGATCACACATGCTCACAGCTCTAATTTACATGGAACACTCTAAAATGTAATGAAGCACAAGCAGCTATTGTTTTGCTGCATGAAAGCTGGTTTGCAATACAGCTCCAAATTAAATCCTCTATTACACTGTCTCCCTTCCTCTCCTACCTGTGAGCAGCGTTAATAGATATATAAAAGGGAAAGACCAGAGCACTGAAAGATGGCAGATTCTCAGAGAGGCAACTAAGGATTTAATTAGTAATGAGCAAATAAATTCAAGCCAAGCCCTTGAGAACACAAAAATGTCATTTATTTTTTTCCTCACTGTTTTTCATTTTTGTCCACCCCTGCACTAGAAATGGAAGCAGCAAGACCGTACAAAAACAAGAACTATTTGGGAAATCTTTAGCAGGGGTTCAGATAATTTGGATATGATTTGAACAAACATTTGAACTCCTACATATTTATTCAGTCTCTGAACCAATGGAGGATAACCCAGATACTTGATTTAAGGTAGAATTAGAATGGGGGGATGAGGGGGGAAATCAAAACTTTCCCCCCAGTATGATCCTGGTGGAATCCTAGCAGTTGGACTGTATGGCCTAACTGTTCTCTATCTCCCGGCCAGTACAGAATTGTTCCATCCATATTCGAGGCATTTTTAAATTCTAATTTTAAAAACCCACTAAAAGATGTTCTACTGCTTCCCTTGCCAGACATCTATATTCCAAGCTATTTAATTGTCAGAAACCATTTCCCAATATTCAATCTAAATTAACACTTCCCATTATTCCTAGTTACACATGTACCCGGGGAGGGAACAGTGAGTGGCTGGATGTACGTGTTTGTGAAGTGCCTGGGATAGACTGGCTGAATGCATGTGGAGAAAACAGTGAATGACGACTGACCGGGTTTGTGTAGAGGAGGGGTACTGAATGGTTCATGTGTATGGTGGGCCAATGAATAGCCGGGTGCATGGGCAAACAAATCTGTAGTTGTGCCCTGAGCAATAAATGCAGTGCCTTTGCTTTGCACACCATCACCTCCTTAATCTGATTACAAATCCATTAACTCACCATGGAGGAATACTGATGCTGC
Source organism: Chrysemys picta bellii (assembly GCF_011386835.1). Classification (NCBI taxonomy): domain Eukaryota; kingdom Metazoa; phylum Chordata; order Testudines; family Emydidae; genus Chrysemys; species Chrysemys picta. The sequence continues at coordinate 220,226,261 of NC_088792.1, read as the reverse complement.
AGTGGCTTAGAGCCTACAGAGAGCTTGTAAACTACTCACCCTCCCTCAGTTGGTTTAATGGGAAAGAGGAGGCAAAACTTCTCTACTTCTCCAAAATCAACTGTGCTTGGTTTCTGACTGTTAAAGACTGGCACAGTTAGAAAAGCCCTCCAGGTGCTCTAAAGGCACAGGGAGCACAGTTACGCATAGAGCATTATCAGCACCAAGAGAGTGCAAAGAAGAGCTTTCAACCATTTTTGCACACCACTCCTGATTTCTAACGTGCATTTTAACCATATGCAAAGATCTGGCCCTAATCTCTTTTAAAGAATATTTATTATAAATACTCAAAGATAACATTTTGGTGTAACATTTTAGGCCTTCAAAGTGTTTAAAAAATAATTTGAGGAAATAAAGAGCAACAGTTAAAATAAAATATTCAAACTAGATAGAGCAAGTGATCACTGAAAGCATGGTCTGCCATGAAACAAGTACAAAGATCTTTACTGTTTGAGAGATGATTTAGACACAATTATTGGGTTCACAACCCATTTTGAACAGGCATTCAAGTGTTTCCCCCCCTTAATCTGGCATATGCTAGGAAGACGTCATTCTTTTTGCAAGCGGGTTTTTTGTTCATTTGTTTTTGTTCTGTATTTTTCCCTATCATAGATGTTAAACAAGAAGCACAGTGACTGATTTTTTTACACGTGTTGACCGTGGGAGATTTATTCAGTGTGCCGAGCCACTGTTTTTTATCTGTGACATCAATACAAGTTTCTCTTATTTTCTCTATTTCTTCATCTAAAGAGAATAAATTAGGTTTTTTTCTCTTCCTATTTCACAAAAGTAATGCTCTAATGTCTCTCCAGCAGCCACAAAACAGACAACTCCATAAAGTAGTGAATGAGGAGGAAAAAAAAAAAGAGAGAAAGAGAACTTGCCAGCCAACCCCAAAAAGATTTTGCCAGCCATCCCCCAAAGAGAAAGGAAGCTGGTGTGTTTCTGCTTTTGTCTGTGACAAAATGTTTCTTACATATGCTAGTAGAATAGACTTCTGTAACCCCCATGAAATACAATTTTCAATAGTCAGAAGCTGGGACCAGTGGGGGGGATGGAGATTTTGTATGGCAAGAAGATTGCAGGAACCAATCCAAAAAACTGAATAGTTTGCATCTGACAGATATTTACACTTCTGCGCATTTGCAGATGTGCCCATTATATAATGTAAAGTGTAATTATGAGATAGAAAATTGACTCAGAAGTATGAGGAGGTAGTAGGAATGGGGCACAGGAGGAAGGCTCGGTGCCATCACTAGATGCCAATGACACATGAAGGATATTTTTCAAATGGTCCAGCTACTTATGCTGCTGGGATGCTGTCAGTCAGCCTAAGTGGACAGCGCTTTAGTTTCAAGAAAGATTTAGAATTCATCCCTGTGGCTCATGAATGTGCTCAGTTTGTCAGTGCTCAGTTAGTAAAAGATCTGCTAAAAGCCTGCTCTGTTAATCATCCTTGGGTGTACCAGAATTTTCAAATCACAAAGGATAAAAAGTTTTTTTCCTAATGCGTCTCTTCTACACTGCAACCTAAAACTACCTCGGGAAAACATTAGATTTCTGGCTTACTCTTCTCCTTCTTTGCTCATTCTCCACTTGCAACCTAATGTTCAGACCTATAAAAGCCCTGGCATTTCCTGAACCTTTGTTTACTCCAGGAACTGTTTACAATGTATACATTTTGCACATTTATTTCAGTCAGATAAACTCTATATTGAAATGAGACATATGGTGGGGAACTATTTTTTCATATTAAGGGTAGAGGATCTGCTTACTAATAATGGTAAGTAAATTGATAATAAACTCATAGGAGGTTCTTACTGAACTAAGGCACTTCCTTAGATAAAAACTCTTCCTGTCTTGGCAATTTAGCCCAGATGAGTGTGATCTTTGAAATCTGTTTAAGACTTTCAAATTGGATTATTTCATCACAGGGGCGATCAAGAGAGACTAAAGATGGCTAATGAGAGATCACTGAAGCTTACTGTGTGTATATTTGTTATACATGAATTTAGCTAATGCTGCATCAATGGGATTCTGCTTCCACATATCACCTTCACAGGTCAATCACCAGACACTGACCTTTTCCTTCTAGAAAAACTTCCTCTAGTGGCTCTACTCAATGTGTTTCTTCACAGAAGAGTCATCCTTCAGGAACTAAGACCCCTCTCACTCCTACTGTGGTAGTAACAATGGGGGATCCTCCTGAGTTTGTTCTGGATTGTAGTCTCATTTCTTGACATCCCAGATGGAAAGAGCTCCCATACTCTGCATGTTTCTCAGACAATTGGTTCCTCCACTCCTTCCATGCTGGGACACCAGTGCTAAAAACCTCAGCAGAAGCTGATGTCAGTTCGACCCTCAAACCCCCTCCCTAACAGGCAGACCAGGAAGTATAAGAGACCTGCACTTCAGGTCTGCAGCTCTCAAAGAGGCTCCATCTCCTTCATCTGCTTGGTCAAGCAGAGAAGCAGCAGCTGGCTCACACCATATAATAAAACTGTCCACCAAGGTAAGAACCATCTCCCAGAGGGACAGGAACATTAATTACTCAATATGATTGATCTCTGATAACACTGGTCTACAATTTTTGAGAAGTCGTCTGCTTCAGAGATAAAATGTGCTATTTATTATGTATTTTGATGTGCTGAATTCAAATATGACAATTAAAACAACTGATTGGCTACTGTTTCTAAGATATTTAAGTTTTTACATTTTATGTCTATGTATATTGTATAGATAGTAGAGTTTTAATCATAAATTGTAAACCTAGGTCTTTTCATATGTTTATGGTTGCTTTACATGATAATATTTCACCTGTCCTGTTTATGTAACACTTTAAAAATCAGCAAAAGGGTTATATAAATAAAACAAAAGGCAAAAAACTATTATGTACATAGTTTAGTCCTATTCAGTGTCTACTTGGCGCTTCTTGGCTTGTCTCTTGTATTCATTAAATGGAGCATCTCTTGTCACAGTCCAGCAATAGTCTGCAAGCACTGACGGGCTCCATTTGCCCTGTTAGCGTTTCTCCATTGTTGCAATGTCCTGGTGAAAATCGCTCGCCGTGCTCGTCGCTCACTGCTCCGCAGTTCGGTGGAAAAAAAATCTAGATGAGAGTGCAAAAAATGTATCTTTAGTGACATGTTGCAACCAAGGCTTTTGTATGCCTTGAGGAGGTTTTCCACCAACAACCTGTAGTTGTCTGCCTTGTTGTTTCCAAGAAAATTTATTGCCACTAACTGGAAGGTTTTCCATGCCGTCTTTTCCTTGCCACACAGTGCATGGTCAAATGCACCATCTTGAAGAAGTTCACAAATCTGAGGACCAACAAAGATACCTTCCTTTATCTTAGCTTCACTTAACCTTGGAAATTTTCCACAGAGGTACTTGAAAGCTGCTTGTGTTTTGTCAATGGCCTTGACAAAGTTCTTCATCAGACCCAGCTTGATGTGTAAGGGTGGTAACAAAATCTTCCTTGATTCAACAAGTGGTGGATGCTGAACACTTTTCCTCCCAGGCTCCAATGACTGTCAGAGGGGCCAATCTTTCTTGATGTAGTGGGAATCTCTTGCACGACTATCCCATTCGCAGACAAAACAGCAGTACTTTGTGTATCCAGTCTGCAGACCAAGCAAGAGAGCAACAACCTTCAAATCGCCACAAAGCTGCCACTGATGTTGGTCATAGTTTATGCACCTCAAAAGTTGTTTCATGTTGTCATAGGTTTCCTTCATATGGACTGCATGACCAACTGGAATTGACGGCAAAACATTGCCATTATGCAGTAAAACAGCTTTAAGACTCGTCTTCGATGAATCAATGAACAGTCTCCACTCATCTGGATCGTGAACAATGTTGAGGGCTGCCATCACACCATGGATGTTGTTGCAGGCTACAAGATCACCTTCCATGAAGAAGAATGGGACAAGATCCTTTTGACGGTCACGGAACATGGAAACCCTAACATCACCTGCCAGGAGATTCCACTGCTGTAGTCTGGAGCCCAACAGCTCTGCCTTACTCTTGGGTAGTTCCAAATCCCTGACAAGGTCATTCAGTTCACCTTGTGTTATGAGGTGTGGTTCAGAGGAGGAGGATGGGAGAAAATGTGGGTCCTGTGACATTGATGGTTCAGGACCAGAAGTTTCATCCTCTTCCTCTTCCTTGTCTGACTCAAGTGAGAATGATTCTGGTGCATCAGGAACCGGCAGTCCTTCTCCGTGGGGTACTGGGCGTATAGCTGATGGAATGTTTGGATAATGCACAGTCCACTTTTTCTTCTTTGACACACCTTTCCCAACTGGAGGCACCATGCAGAAGTAACAATTGCTGGTATGATCTGTTGGCTCTCTCCAAATCATTGGCACTGCAAAAGGCATAGATTTCCTTTTCCTGTTCAACCACTGGTGAAGATTTGTTGCACAAGTGTTGCAGCATATGTGTGGGGCCCATCTCTTGTCCTGATCTCCAATTTTGCAGCCAAAATAAGGGTGATAGGCTTTCTTAACCATAGTGGTTATACTGCGCTTTTGTGATGCAAAAGTCACTTCACCACAAACATAGCAGAAGTTATCTGCACTGTTCAGACAAGTACGAGGCATCTCTGCTCACTTTGGCTAAACAGAAATGTGTCCCTTTGCAAAATCAAACACTGACAAATAAGAGAGCACGACACTGGATGATTTCTAGAGCTGATATAGGACAATTTGTTCAGCAGAGTGATGTAAGCTTCGTTATGATTGCATCATCCATGACTTTTAGGAATAACATGATGCAATTCATATCATGTATGACGCAATACCAGCTTCAGATTGCATCATTCATTGTTTTGCCTAAAAAGCAAGTACTGTCCAAACCCAGTCATAGGTTTATTCATAGATCCAGTCAAAGATGTATTTTAGTCATTTCTGGTTTAAATTGAGATCCCTTCCCTTTATAACTCACTTATCCTCTGCCATTCCCAAGTCAAGGGTCGTATATACTGACCCAATAGCATATCTTGAAAACTAGAGCCAATCAACAATTTTAAGCATCATTTTTGTTCTCAGTGACCCAGAATTAGTAAAGTTTGACTACATTTATTTCAGAAGCATTTTGGCTGTAGAGCAGTGTAATGTGTGTTTTAATGGACACTTTCTATTTGAAGTGCTTAACGAGTTATTTGAGTCTAAGTGCTATGGAAGAATCTAAACTGAAGAGCCTCAGCGAGTGCAGCCACAAGAGGGAAATGTTATCATCAGTTGACTCTTCCCTCTACCTTATGAGAGTGAAATTATCTCAGAAGTCCTTGTGTTGACCTTTGAGATAAAATAAACATATTCATAACTAGATACAAAACTGTTTGCAGTGTTGCTGTAACTGTGTTGGTCCCAGGATATTAGAGAGACAAGGTGGGTGAGGTAATATATTTTATTGGACCAACTTATTTCTGTTGGTGAGAGAGACAAGCTTTTGAGCTTACACAGAGCTCTGCTTCATGTCTGAGAAAGATTGTCAGAATGTCACAGCTGAACACCATGTGAAACAGGCTGTTTAGCTTAAGGAGTTAACATGTTGAAAGAGACCATTTAAGGTGAAATGGGGAGTTAACATATCTGCAGTTGTAGGACAAAGGAGGGTTAGTGGGTTATAGATTGTTGTAATAAGCCAGAAATCCAGTGTCTTTAGTGTCTAAAAACGTTATGAATTTAAGCTCAGAGGTTTATCTTTTGAAGGTGTTGTGCAAGTTTCCTTTGAGGATGAGGACTGAGAGGTCAGATATGAAGTGATCGTTTTCTGAAAAGTGTTCACCCAGGGTTGATGTGGTGTCTCTTTAGCTACAGTTAGTGGAAGAGGAACAAAAAGTTCAACTATGGCTCTGCAAGAGTGGATTGTCTCTTGAGAGTTCTAGTCCTTCCAGTCTGTCATGTGTGTGAGAAGGAGAAAAATGCCGAACATTTAAAGCTAGCGATAATTTTAGTTTGGATTGACGGGTTGGCAATATTTTAGATTAATCATTTTATCCATTTTATTTTTGCTAACAATAGAGGCTAATTTCCAAATGAGAGTCTCTTTACTTGCTGTCAAGCATGACTGAAATGAAGTGAATTCATATGAAACGTCTGCTGTCCTATAATTTTAATTACAAAATATGTATCCCATGAACAGAGCCTAAATGTGTACCTTTTGTTTAATACATACTGAAAACACCAACTAATCAGAGCCTCATATTTTCAGGTGTACAATCCAGGAGTTTTCAACATTATGATGGATTGTGATCATAACCATTGTTTCCAGTTATCACCTCCTATTGTTTGTTCTTTTCAGTCTGTAGACTGCAGTTTTTCCTTCGGTGATTTTTGCTATAATAATGTATTTACAAAGCTATCCAGGTTGATGAAACTGGCCCCACTCCTAATAATGAAACACAGAAGCTCATGAATCGCTAAAGTTGAGTGAATGTATATTCAAAGGAAAAACTGGATATCTGCACAAACATTTGCCAATTTATTTATGGAAGAACTTCTGCCATTTTGCAAGAAAAAAAATGGTGTTAAGTATAAAAAGTAACACATTTTTGTCCCTGGAAAATTGTAAATTTTGGAGGATTGAGATTATTTTGGCTTGCATTGAATTTTTGAAAATGTGTGTATTTTGTATCAAAACAACCATTTCATTTTGGCACAAAATGTCTTTTATTACTGGGGGAGGAATTAAGAAATGAAAAAAAGTTTTCAATTTTTTTTAGTTGACCAAAACCAAAACACTCCCAACCCCCCTATGGATTCTCCTCTGATTTTGATAGCATGTTATGTTGTCAGCATATTCCTGTTTCTCCAGTTATACCAATCCTCACAGGCTTCAAGCAATACTCATCTAGGACCTGATCCTGCCACAAGGTCAATGCAGGCAGACCCTGCATATGTATGGAACCCAAATGAGGTCTACAGGAGTGTTTCCACACAAAACTCACTGCTGGATCAGGGGCTTTAATTATAGAATCATAGAAATGTAGAGCTGGAAGCAGTGGCGTATTATCGCCTAGACCAACAAGGTGGCAAATTTGCAGAGGTGACAAATTTATAATAGCAGCATTTTTGTAACCACGGCGTCACTGACGCCATTTAGTAAACATACTCACGAGAATCGTAAACATTATAATATGACCAGAAGGAAGAAATTAAGTGGTTCTCAGTTAAAAAAAAATGCTATACAAAAGAAAGAAAGGGAAAATGAAATGATACAACAAAGGAATCTATTTTGTGCACTTTTGCAATTTCTGAGACAGGAAAAATAGTTGAAAGTAGTAGTGAAGTAAAAAGTGAAAATATTGGTGTTGATATTGAAAATATTGATACTTAATAAGTTCATATGGGGCCAGGGGCAGCAATTATTTCAGGGCCTAGGGGCGGCAAAATCATTAATCCACCACTGGCTCGAAGGGACCCATGTCAAGACAGGACCATGTAAATCTAGACCATCCCTGACAGTTATTATCTAACCTGGTCTTAAAAACCTCCAGTACAGGGACTCCGCAACGTGCCTTGGAAGCCTATTCCAGTACTTAATTATCCTTATAGTTGGAATAGCGTAATATAGTATAGCATAATCTAAAGTATAATTAGATGTTTTTTTCCTAATATCTAACCTAAATCTTCCTTATGGCAGACTGCTTATTTCTTGGTCTACCTTCAGTAGACATGGAGAACAGTTGATCATACCATTCTCTTTATAATAGCCTTTAACACATTTGAAGGCTATTATCAGGTTCCAACTCAGTCTTATTTTCTCAACACTCGTAATTACCTCATTAGAACACTGATAAGTAAACAGGCACATAATCCACTAGAAAAGCACGCTGCCAGCATATAGGGATTATCTAGTCATGTTTACGGATTCAATTACATCTGATGTTCCAATTCCTTGCACTTCAGAAATAAAAGATTGAGAACAGAAGACCAAAAAGTATATTAATGTTCATATCACTTATTTGAAAATAAAACATTCTGATCCTACCTCTTCACAGGAGGTCCTGAAATCCATGTGCTATGGCACAGCAAGTGATATTTGTCTAAAATAGACAGAAAGATTTCATTAGAACTCAGTACTACAGACTAGAACAAACAGATTGCAAAACATAAAAGGTAGTTATCTAAATTAAGCAGGAAGACACTGCATTCCTCTGTGTGAGCTTTGTTTATAGTCATTGCTTAAGAGCAGGAATGATTAAGTCAGCAGGAGGGTAAGGATGCATATGGAGCTGGCAGAAATTGTCCCCGGCTTTTATGAAGTCCACCAACTGATTTTATTAAGTGTGATTAAGGGAGAGCTCATGTTCCTATCAGCCTCTCCATTGCACTAGCTATCCAAATGTACTCTTCTGTATTACTGACCTTTTGCTTGAAATGTTGTCCCCATCCCCACTTATTTTTGAAAGTAAGAATACTTGAAAAGAAATCTTTCAGAAAGAAATAATTAAGTTTTGCTTTTCAAAAGGTTCCCTGCCGTAAAAAGTTGAGTTTTTTCCCTCCTAATTAAAAATCTTTATGCATGAATACTTTTTTTTCCATTGGACTCACAAAACTATATTAACACAATTCTCAGAGCAGGGAATTTAGTGAAACATTTAAGTACTGAAGGACCGAATGTTACAGAAATCAGGAATATGTAAAATGTCACCACATACTCAAATTGTTGGTATGATGGGTCTGCACCCACAATACAATACACACCTGGCATGCATTTAGCTATTTTTACTTTATTTCTGAGATAATGTTTATGGAATAAGTTGTCATTAGAGGATAATAGTGTCCTGCTGCAATATAAATATTGATGCAAAAGAAAGAGGCATTTATAGAAAATATTTCCTAGGCAAAATAGACATTTATTTTCAAGTCTAGAAACACTATTATTCTGAGTGATTCATGCAATTCAATCATTTAAGAATTTTTTTTATTATTTTTATTACAGTAGTGCTAGAAGCCCCAACCAAGACTGCGGCTTCTTTGTGCTAGGCTTTGTCAGACACATACAGGCTTGACAAACTTCAATTTATATTTATAGTTTTAATGGATAATATGAATGTTTATTTTTAAGCTTTTTTATCTATTAAAATTTTCACAGTTGTGCATAATTATGGGTTTTAGCTTTTTCATTTTTTAATCAATTTAAGTTTTCAGTGGGAATCAGACAATAATTATTTAATGACAGTAGACACTGAGGTTCAAAAAGTTAAAGCTTTATAACAACGGTTATAACACAAATAATCAATATCACATGTCAAAATATACAAACTAAACATTCTTCAATCAAATTCTAATAAGTTTTCAAGCACTTTTTTTTTTTTTTACTTTGTCTAGCTATAAATTTCAATTTTTAGTGTTGGAAATATCATTTCATTGATTTGTGCAATGAAGTCGTTTACTGACATTTACCAACAACATTCTAATCCTTCCAAGCCTAAACATATAATAAAATATAGTTGCTGCCCCAAATGGTGTACAGTCTAAGACCACTATAATACATGTTTGTCTTTCCCCACTGTGTGTGTGGTCCCCTTAATTCACGATGTACGAAGTTAAGCACATGCATAAGTCTGTACAGGTTGGGGGCCTAATCATCAGAGGAGAAGGGAATCCCTAACAGAAAGGGGCTGAGTTGTGTGGGAACATGAGGCAGGGTTGGGGTGCAAGAGGGGGTATGGGCTCTGGGGACAAATGTATAATATGGAAGCAGCATATTTATATATAATAAATTAGAGGAGAGAACGAGATGTGAATAATGATTCACCAGCAAGCCACCACATTTGTAGAGTAGAGTTATATTTATTTAATTACAGGTTTCAGAGTAGCAGCCGTGTTAATCTGTATCCGCAAAAAGAAGAACAGGAGGACTTGTGGCACCTTAGAGACTAACAAATTTATTAGAGCATAAGCTTTCGTGGACTACAGCCCACTTAGTCCACGAAAGCTTATGCTCTAATAAATTTGTTAGTCTCTAAGGTGCCACAAGTACTCCTGTTCTTCTATTTATTTAATTGTGCCATTATTGGCCTGCTAGATTCTGCTTTGCTCAAAAAACAGATTCATAGCTTCAGTCTTGTATTAATTTTTTTGTATTAATTAATTGTAGTTTCACTTTATTGTTTTAAACTTAACAGTGAATAACATCCAGCCAATCATAAACCTTATTTATTGGCACAGATTTCAATTGGTTAAAACTAGTCATGCCCACATCCAAGCTGCAGGCACTCCTTACACAAATACCCAATCACTCACCCTATAAGAGGCTCCCAAGCAACCTCAACCACAAATTTCCAAGGCCAGGAGACGAGGAATACAAAAATAGCAGAAAAGAAGGGAAGGATACACATCACGTCGGAGTACAAGCAAGTGAGGATTAAGCTTTTCCTAGAGACTGTGCAGTGCTGTGAGGTTAAAATTTGAATAATAGGAGACTGAGGAAGGAGGAACGGATTCTCAGCCCTTCATGTATGACCCAACAACCACTTGGAATTTGCCAATTCCTGAAACTCTGAACTGAGCCTAAAGTACAATTAAAAACCTATGGCTTGCCCATGTCAGCTGACTCAGGCTCAGGGACTGAGTGTTTAATGGTGGTGTAGACGTTTGGGCTCGTGCTGGGGCCCAGGCTCTAGGACCCTGAAAGGTGGGAGGGTCCCAGAACTCAGGATGCAGCCAGAGCCCAAACGGCTGCACTACAATTAAACAGCTCCTTAGCCCGAGCCCCACAAGCCCAAGTCAGTTGGCGTGAGCCAGCCACGGGGGTCTAATTGCAGTTTAAACATACCCTAAGGGTTTGTCTAGGATTTAAAAAAAAAAAGTCACAGCAGCAAGTTCCAGAGCCCAAATCAGCTGACTGAGGCTTATGTTACAGGGCTAAAAATAGCAGCATACAGGTTCCCACTGGGCAGCTCTAGCTCTGAAACCCGGCAAACGGGGGTGGTCTCAGAGCCTGAGCTCCAGCCCAAGCAGGAATGTCTACACTGCTATTTTTAGCCCCATAGCATGAGTTCCCTGTGCCTGAGTCAGTTGCCCTGGGCTCTGAGACTCACTACAGTGTTTGTTTGTTTTTAGGGTAGATGTAATCTAAGGGATCCTACTCTATGGACACAAACTGCAATGGCTATCAGAGTCTTCTGCCACCATTTCCCAGCATGCTTCCAGTCAGAGTTGGGGACAGAATAGACTAAGACCTCCTGCTGAGGCCAACAGGGAAGCTACTGCATGGGGGGATATGGACAGGTAGTTTGCTGGTCCAGCCATGAACCAGGTTTCCTCAGAACCTCAGTGGGAGGGAACAGCCTGACTCAGAAACAAGAGACTAGTTTTAGTTTCAGTCTTGAACTTTGACTGGTGAGAGCGGAGAGAAAAGCAGAACAGCTCAGGGAGTCTCTGATTAACTCCTCCTCCCAACAAATGGGATTGTGGAACTGCTGCGGAATCTAGTGCATGGGTCAGGCAGTTCCAGTCCTGCAGAGAGCAGTGTCCATAGTGGCAGAGATAAAACCCAGTGGAAGCTACTGGTAGACAGCCATGACCACCAAAGGTCACCAGCCCAGGGACCCATGAGAGGACCCTGCCCCAGCCAGGGGTGAAGACTCAGTCCGGAGACCTTTATTATGTAAGCCAGCCAATGTTCATAACACTCATCTCCACATTAGGGTTGCCAGGTGTCCAGTTTTCGACCAGAACACCTGGTCAAAAAGGGACCCTGGTGGCTCTGATCAGCACTGCAGACCAGGCCATTAAAAGTCTGGTTGGCAGGGCTGTGAGTCTAAGGCAGGCTAGTCCCTACCTGTCCTGGCACCGCGCTGTGCCCCAGAAGCAGCCAGCAGGTCCGGATCCTACGCGCGGGGTGGGGGGAGGAACAGGACGGGACTCCACACTTTGTCGCTTCCCGAAATACCGGCTCCACCTTCCCACTGGCTGGGAACTGTGGCCAATGGGAGCTGGGGTGGTGGTGCCTGCACCCTGAGTGTGAGAGCAGCATGCAGAGCCTCCTGGCCCCGCTGCCGAGGAGCCAGACCTGCTGGCCACTTCCAGGGTGCAGCGCGGAGCCAGGAGAGGCAGGGAGCCTGCCTTGTGCCTTGGCACCATTGAACGGGAGCCCCCAGAGATAAGCCCGTGCCCCAATCCCAAGCCCCAACCCTCTGCCCCAGCCTTCAGCCCCTTCAACCTCAATCCCCTGCCCCAGCCTTGAGCCCCCTCAACCCAGAGCACCCTTGTGCACCCCAAACCCTTCATCCCCAGAGTCTGCACCCCAGCTGGAGCTCTCACCCATCCTGCACCCCAACCCCCAGCCCAGAGCTCCCTCCCACACTCTGAACCCCTCATCCCCGGTTCCTCCCCAGAGCCCCCACCCCAGAGCCCATACCCCCTCTTGCACGCCAACCCCACCTCAACCCACAGCCCCCTCCCACACTCCGAATCCCTCAGCCCCACCCCTGAGCCTGGAGCCCTCTCCTGCACCCAAACCCCTGATCCCCAGCCCCACCCCAGATCCTGCACCCCATCCGGAGCCCTCACCCCCTCCCGCACCCCAACCCCCTGCCCCAACCCAGTGAAAGTGAGTAAGTGGGGGAGAACAAACCACCGAGAGAGGGGGAATGTGGTGAGCAGGGGGGTGTCCTCTGGGAAGGGGAAGTCTAGGGTGTTTGGTTTTATGCAATTAGAAGGTTGGTTACCTTACTCCACACTCTCCTCAGCTTATAGTTGTCTGGGAAGGTGCCAGTGAGGGAGCTGGGACTTGGAAGAGTCGTGAGTGTTGGGAGCTGGAAAATTTGTTCATTTATTAATGTTGAATATTTTTTAGTTAACCCTAACCTTTTCATTCCTCAGATCCCATTTCCCTGCTCCCAATAAAGTACCCCCTTATTATACCCTTATTTCTATGTATGTCACTCTTTTTGCTGGGGTTTGTTTTGATGTACTTTGTTTCTTGTGTCCCGGGGTTTTATACTTTTGCCTGTTACTAGCATTATTTGTTTCTGCAAGGGACAGCACTGCTTTTGTCTCAGGCTCAGTGAGGAGTCACCTTTGGTGGAGGCACCAGGTGTCACCAAAAAAAAAAAAGAAAAAGAAAAAGAAAAAAAGAACCCAAGACCCAACTCCTGTGAGAAAAGCAGTTACTCCAAGTAGCAAGCCTTAGGAAGGAGGCGTTAGCCACATGTTGGGAAGGGTTACAATTATTTCATGCTTCAGATTTTTAAATGTGCTTCTGCTCAGCTTCCCTCTTGTGAGAGAGGGAGGGAAATCAGTTGATACTAGAGAAGGAAATTGCAAGGAAGATCCATAAGACATGGTAAGCTATGGAAGGGGGAGTGAGTCATAGGGACTGAAAGTGGAAAGATATGTGACCAGGGAGAGACCAAGGTATGGAAGGCAGAACTTCCCTCAGACACAAACATGGAAAACAAAGCACTTCAAACAACCTCCAATACTGCATCTGGCACTGTGGCCATAACCCGAAGGAGGAAGAGCTTTGTTCTTTAGTAAGTGGGGAGACAGAAAACAGGGCTTTGGGGGCAGGTCCTACTTTACTCCAGCAAGGGAGTGGTCATTCCTGATAGCCAGTCAAAGGCTGAAAATCCAAGCTACATTTAGGATGTATATGTGGATCATAAGAAGCCCTAGGTCTAGAGTCATGCATCCCCGGGGGGGCTGGCAAATCTATAACAATTAGTACCCCTGGCTAGTAAAGACCACTCTAAAGGGAGTACTTCTGAAGTGTGGGGAGCACTGAAGTCCTGTCTACTTGAAACAGTGGGAGAACAGAGGAGTAATGGGAGCTGCTAGGTCTGCACACACTGTTCTAGAGTGCCTCGGGAAGCTAGATGCTATAGCCAGGCAGATCCTGGTTTCGGGGGGAGGAATAGCTCAGTGGTTTGAACATTGGCCTGCTAAACCCATGGTTGTGAGTTCAATCCTTGAGGGGGCCACTTAGGGATCTGGGGCAAAATCAGTACTTGGTCCTGCTAGTGAAGGCAGGGGTCTGGACTCAATGACCTTTCAAGGTCCTTTCCAGTTCTAGGAGATGGGATATCTCCATTAAAAAAAAAACACATTATGGCTGCAGGGAGCTTCTTTTAGGGCTAGCATTCAGGAATCAAAAGTTAGCATAAAGGCTGCCTTCAATTTGCAAGGGGTATGGCGAAACCTAGCAATTCCAGGACTAGTGGATGTTCAGCCACTAGTGAATGCATTACTTGTAAACATGCTAACAACCACAATTTTGAACTATGTGAAGTTAGCCAAAAAGGATTTTGCTCATATATAATATATTAATACCCAACTATTATTGACCAGATGTTCAGTTGTGTTGCTTCTCAGGAAAAGTAAAACTAATCTAAAAAAAGTAAAAAAGGAGAAAGGAAAAATGGTAAGATTTATTCACCATTCAAGGAACACTGTTGAGATATTATCATGCTGCTTCTACTAGACAGCCCAGTCAAATCCCCACATGGAATCCTGCATTCTCTCCAGCTGTTAATATGTACAAGTTTCTACTCCCCAAAGTAAAGGGTAGAAGATGTGATGTCTGTTGGAAGTAAATACATGCAGGTATAGGGCTAATGTTCTCTATTTATGGTGCTCAGTATGTTTTGTGATCTCGCAGCTTGTGCTCTAAATTAATTTCCAGCATTATTAGGCTTCTCAGGTTATGATGCAGTGGACTGAAAGAGACACATCATTACTCCCTCCTCATCTTTTTTATAAGCTCACCAAGAGCTAATAGACCTACATTTATAGTTTTGTTCTCACAGTACTCAGTTAAAAGCAATATAAAAGCACCGTTGCTATTATAATCCTAAAGACTTTCTTCACTGAAGGGTTAGATATGTGCAATTAAACAGGTTCTCTTGACTCATTTACTGTACTCCTTTCCAAATGTTAGGGTACTTAAAAAAGCCCCCCCCCCCCCCCCCCGAAAGACAAAAGTTTTGCCGATGCAAGTGGCAGTGTGAACTCAGCTTTGTCAGCAGGAGCGCTCTCCTACTGACAAAGCTAACGGCATTCGTGGGGCTGGAAGTATTTTGTTGGCAAAATGCCGACAAAGTACCAACAAACAGTGTTTACACACGCTGACTTTTAGCAACCCACCTCACCTTAAAAAAGTGTTTTGAAACCTAATCTTGCTTGTTAAGGCTTGTGCTCCAGGACCTATAGGCTTGTGTCCCTTTACAATGCTTTTCATACTCAGGTCCTAGGATTGTCAGTGCATGAGCTATGGAAGTATTTAGAGCTACTTGTGCCCATCTCAAAGGTGAAGGGTGAAAGGGTCAAGATTTGGTCCATAGGGAAGATTTGAACATTTTCTTCATACCATGGGATGTAACTCCTTGTTATTAATTTTGAGCCCCGTAACTAAACATGCATTCAAGAAACAGAACAGTCATTATGAATAAAGCTAGCTGTCTTCACCATAGAACACACAAGTCAGAACAACACAAAAATGAAGTCAAATTCTAGAAAGCTTCTCTATTAAGGACAGCACTGGCCATTAAGATTGTGCTTAAGTGCTGCCTTGAACAGGGATAGACATAACACATGCTTAAGTGCTTTCCTGAATCGGAGCTATAGACAACGTTATACATCCTAGTTTGAGACTAGGAATCTCTCTAACAAGTCACATAAATTGGCTAAAGAGCTCTTGACATCAGAAAAGGTAAACATTTATTGGGGAATAAGTTGTCTGTAGTAAATACATGCACGCCATGATGAACTAGCACATTTGCTATGTACTTATTTTTGAATATTTCATTTTTTAAATAGTGGCTTAAGGGAACATCTGAGTTTCCAAATGTACAAACAAAACAACCAGGGAAAGTAAGAATGAGGAACTGTAGAGGAGATATATAAATAAACAGAGACTTTGAAAAGTTAGTAAATTTTTCTCTCTCCTGTCTAGTTGTTTAAATACTTCTGAGTTACCAGACTTGTTGAGACCATCTCTGCTGATGTATGCAAACAACATAAAACATGACAGATACTGGACTGAATTTGGTGCTCCCTCAGGGGCATGAACAAGGGGGGGGGAAGCAGGGGAATGGGGCCTTTCAATAATCATCGGCGGGACAGAACTCCTCTGGCCCCAGGGGTGCAGTAGTGGGGGAGTGGGACCAGAAGAGCTCCTCTCAACACGAGGGCCACGGGAGGGAGGGGGAGGAAGGAAGAGCGAGCTCCTGCTGGGGTTTGCGGGGGGCACAGAACATGTCCCCCAAAAAGGTGTAAAAGTTAAATTTCTGCTTACACCCCTACACCCATTGGCAGAACAAGCATTTATTAAATACTGCAAAAAACATTTACTGAACTGCCTTATTTAAGCATTCTTGTTCTAAAGGGAAATCATGACTAAAAACATAATAGTATAGTTGAAGGTTATGGCAGCCCTTGTGGACAAAGCAATTCTGCTTCATTTAAGATAATGCACTGAGTAGCTAAGCTATTCTGATCTTCCTTTAATAAATCAGGTCGTATTTCAGTGTTGCAGAAGATATAATTTCACAACGTAGCTTCATGTAGGGTATTTTCATACAATTTAGTAAACTGATAGGTGACAAAAGATTGTCATGCATTTTCAGTAGCAATCCCCTCATCCAATTTTTTAATTGTTGGGGAGTGAAAACAAAACAAAAACACCTTTTTTGAGCTCTGCAAACTTTCTTTCTCACCAGTAATTAAAAAACTACTCTAAGGAGGGAAAAAATACCCTTCAAACGTTACATATAATTGGTACTTCTTGAAGAATAAACCCTCTTTTAGGTTTCGGCAGGAAAAAGAATCTAAGTTATATGATACTGGGGGAGACTGGGGGGAGTTTCTGAGCATTCCTAACTGAAATTGTAATGAAGTTCTCTCCACGGTGTCCAATTTGCTCTAACAGCACAAGGGATTGGTGCTAGAATAATTTGCAGGAGCATGCTTGCACCACAGTCCTCCCAAAGAACCAGGTTAAGGCCATGGTTTTCAAATCTGGAAGCCTAACGTGAAATTGCCAAATCCATATTTACATATCTAAACATTTTTCAACAAGGTCTCGTTATTACAGGAACCATACCTTTTAAGTTTTTTTAAATATGTAACCTTTAAGTTTAATTACCAAAGCCATTTACTATCATTAAGATCATTGTAAACACAATCTATTGCTCTGACTTACTTCAAGATTTAGACCCCTGTCCCACAAAGAGTTGCATACACAGATCACTGCACCCACACACAGCCCGAAATACCTGAGGCTTGTTTCCATTTAGTGTGATTTAGTTTGCAGCAAGCCAGGATGTAAATCTGCAGCACACTCGCCAGCCACGCACTGACCGACCATGTGGATCCTGCTATCATGCACGAGAAGTTCCATGATGCACTTGAACATACTGGTGTGCTACAGGACTGTTAACACACGGCAGCAGGATCCACGCAGGCATCCACATCAGGCTAAGCCACTGTAGATTTATACCCAGACTTGTCATGCATTAAATAGCCATAGAGACAAGCCCTCAAAGTTTGAGGCTATCAAGCTTTATGTACTTTAAGGTCTCTGGTTTTAGTGCTGGAATTTAGATGAACTCTGCAAACTCACCAATGCTGTGAGCTCTTCTTCTAGTGATGAAGAAAGTACTGTAATCACCTGATAAAGCTTTTTGATGAAATGTCCAGCTCGGAGAGAAGCTCATGCTTCAAAAGAACCAAAGTTGGTAATTAGTCGCTAACAAGCTTTTCAAGTGTTTAATTTATTTTAAATTGGCTAAAACAAGAACATTTACTTGTCATAATTTATTATTTTAATTGCAAGTGTTCTTAATCAGCAGGCCCAATTAAGAATTCACTGTACAAACATTAAGTTTGTCAAGTAAGAATCAAGGAGGCACAAGGCCATATTAAAAGACTGAATACATGTTGCAGTAGCTATTATGCTGGGCTTCTGGTTAGGAGTGGTTATTCAGCATATACAAATTGATTTATTCTGGACTTCAGACTTTCTTTGGCTTGTCAAATTTGGGTAAAATGCAGCGGCAGCTCCAGGCACCCGTGCTCCAAGCGCATGACTGGGGTGGCAAGCCGCGGGAGGCGGCCTGCCAGTCCCTGCAAGGGCGGCAGTCAGGTTGCCTTAGGCGGCATGACTGCAAGACGTCCACCAGTCCCACGGATTCGGCGGCAGGTACACCAAATCCACGGGTCCGGGGACCTCCCGCAGGCAAGCCGCTGAAGGCAGCCTGCCTGCCGTGCTTGGGGCGGCAAAAAAGCTAGAGCTGACCCTGGTAAAATCAAACCAATGAGTAATAATAATTAAAACCCTTTTCAAAGATTTTTTAAAAAATCTGGATTTGAGAACAATCTGGAACAGCAAAGTTCACTAGTAATGAATCTATAAGACATGATGAGGCAACTTTATGCAGGCAAGTTTGTTTTATGATCATGGCAAAGGATGGGGGCCAGCCTGGCCGGGAGATCTCTGGGGCATAGAAGTTTGTTCTAACTCCTCTCTGACCTTGGACAATTCACTCAGTGCAAATTTTTATTATATAATTAAATTCTCTCTGTCAAATTAAGATAATCCTGCCCCCCGAAAGACACTATCATACATATATTCCAAACTCTCTCTCACAGGCGGTTTAAAAATTAGAGTGACTTGAGAGAGTGGACAATGGTAGGGCATATATGGCATGTTACTTAGGGAGGCTGCCCTGGAATACGGGAAGTAGAAGTAGCCTGTATCTGGAAACCAAAAGCAGTGGGGTGGACGCAGACTGGAGAGCATGAGGTGGGGACAGAATGCTGTCTGAGAAGTGGGAGGGCGGAGAGTGTGGGGCTGGCCAATAAAATAACCGAGTAGGCCAGCAAGGTGGAAAGGAGGAAAGGCCTCACCCAAAACAACTGAAAACTTGTTCAACTAGGCATTGATTTAATGAAAGGGTTGTAGAGCTCTTTGAGTGCGACCCCCCCTCCAACCCCATTTACATTAGTTGGGGCCCCGCTGGCATGTGCTGATTCAGCCACCTGCTACATCCGCCCCTCCTCTGTCCTTCACTCAGACCTCCTGTCCTCCCAGGCATACAAGGGAGTCCTTGGAAAACTGCTTGTGACCGACTTCCTCAGTTCCTATGCCAGGAGAATCTTCCTCTCCATCCCTACCCACAAAACATACACATACACAGATGGATCCAAGCTGTTACACCCCCTTCATGCCACTCTCTCCCTTATATCTGGTGTAAGAGGGTGGGGTGAGGGTAAAAATCTCACCCTGGAGTGTTTTGGTTTCCTTAAATATCTCTAGGGATTTGGGAGAATAAAATAGTATTTGTAAAGCAATTTTAGTTTTTCATATGTAAGGCTCTAGGAAGTTGCTTAAGTAGATCTTACAAATATAGGAGCCTTTGCCTCTTTCTTTCCCAAATACAGATCTTTTTCTTTAAAACTGCACTGGACTAAGGTCCAAAAGAGGAAATTATATTGTTTGTTGACAGATTTACTGTCTATATGTCTGGTTCAACCTGAGGAGAAACAGGAGCTAGAAAGAGGAGAATCCAGCTTTCTAATGAAACACATAGCACATGCATTTAAACCTCGAACCTCTAGAGTACTACACTTCTGAATTTCAGGAGGATGGATGGAAAAGCTGTTTTAGAAAATCTTAGAGGTTTTCTAAACATTTTCTATCCTTTCATGGAGAAGACAGTAAGATTGATGGAAAGTAAGGCAGACTGGCTTCCAGTTGGAGGGATGGGAAAAGTAGTACCAATAAAAAATTAAATACACACTAAAATATTTCTAAGATATATATTTCACAGAATAAACTAACATACGTGGAACACGGATGGGCGGGGGGTTAATATCTTTATTGGAACTGTTTGAGCTAACTTCTAACTCACTAAGAGTCTGATCCTGCTCTCATACAATTCAACCAGAAAAATCCCATTCATTTCTATGGTGACTTTAGGGTTCAATCCTGCATTATCTTCAACTCATACTGATAAAACATTTATACTATACCACACCATTATGCATGTCTTTTATATAGATACTGAACCAGATTCTCAGCTGGTGTAAGTTAGGGCCTGTTTACATGAACACTTAGTTCAGGGCAAGCTGGGGTGTAAACCTGCCTGCCACTAGCCTGCCACACACTAGGTGTCTGTGTCCCTGCTGACAGGCACTAACAGGTCCTTGGTGTATTTTGATTTACTCCCACTTCCACTGGAATGTGTATAATATTATATATAAATAAAGGATGTTTCTGCAGCCTAACATCTCCCAGTGCTACACATGGGCTGCTCTCCTATTTGCAACTTCTGGAGAGAGCCAGCATGAGTTGTGCTGCAGCTTTGAACTATGCCCCTTCTCCCGCTTGCCGACAGATCTTCCTGAGTAGAAGCAAAAAGTGGTGTTTGCTTAGGTCCCATCTCATTTCTTTTGTCCATGGCGGGGGGCGATAGGGGGGGCAGTTCTGCTCATTCCCATAGATGACAAATGAAAATGTTCACAAGTTAAACACGGATCATTACTAAATGTATTCAATAAATCATAATATGACTCAGTTCAGAAAATGTTAACCTGGCCAAAAGATCACTGCATTTGTGAATAAAATTTGGTGAGGCAAAGGCTCTTGACATATGCATTTTTTTCCAAATATTACTATCATTTGGTTGCAGTACTTGATTGCTTGTCAATAGATTTCTAAACACATCTCATTTGGAAGCATGTAGCAGACTGTGGAAGAGACTGCTGGGTAGCTACACTAAGGCTTTTGTAATTTCTGAAATATTAACTTGCCATCTCAAAAGGAACCAAAGTTTATGCAGGGAGTTTCCCCCCTATATTTTTCACAGAACTTTTGGGGATGGCTACCAGTTCTCATCTCACTTCATCTTTACCAAGTCTCCTTCACATTCAAGCAGTAGGTTACCGATTGTCATGACAGTACTTCTAACTCTTCAGAATAGCTTTGTGATAGGGTGTGTAAACACCGCACTGGGACACAAGAGGTTAAGGAGCAGGTCTGGGCCCAGATGATCCTCTCCCACAGCACCAGCAAAGCATACTTCAGCTGGAGAAAGAGCTTAAATGAGAGCCAGACACCTCAGATGGAGGCCAGACAGAGGAGTAGTAGGAGGAGACGACCTGTCTTGGGAGCTCCTGAGTAAGGGAGGATACAGCAGGAGTCCTGCTGCAGGGAAAGGTCTGCAAATGGCAGCTACCCCAGGCCCTTCACTCTAACTTCTGGTAGATCTTTTGCGAGGTTTTTGACCATGCCTTGGATTGGGAAAAGAAGTGGTAGGAAATGGCCCAGGGAGGCAGCCCCAAAGCCATCCAGGGTGTTTGCTACTGCTGCCTCTTTTAGGGCCCAGGGCTGGAGGCTGGTGGAGAGGGAGACCCAGGCTCCCCTACCAACCACACTTTCTTGAAGGGGGAACAAACTCCTTCCTGCCACCTTCAAAATAAGAGTGGGGGGGAACATAGACATAATACCTGAGTCAAAGGTGTGCTACCCACAGGGGCCAAAAGGTGAGCTGAAGACCTTTTTTTCGGGGGATATTAGAATACATATATATTTTGTTAGACTCTGTTATCATGTAAGGGGGTGAACTCAACTGGTGACCTGGCTGGAGGATCAAGTTGCTACGTACTGAATGGAGGACCATTACAGCGACAGAGTGATTGCTGGCAAGGGAGAGAGCTCGGAACCAGTGACCTAATTACTACGCACCACCACTGGTTAGCCCTACCCCATCACAAGCTTGTAAGTTGACTTGTTATCCATTTAAGATTTTGATAACTGATGGCTGAAGAATGAATAGTTGTACAGGAATCCAAAACCTGTAGATGAAAGGAAATCCAGCTTTAGATCTGTTACATCTTAACTTCCTTGTCCAAACTCTTTTTTGTCCAAACTCCACAAACACAAAACTTTGAACAAATACCAGCATCTGTAGATATCTAATGCTTACAGCAGATCGTATATCAGAAACTTGCAAAACAATTCTAACTATTCAAGGAAAGAAAGGTTTCCCAACATCTATCTGTGGGACCTGTAAGATTATCTGTGGTCACAGAGCTAGGCCTCTCACCTCTACTCTAGGGTCATTTTTTTTTCTTCGAAGAAAGGAAATTTCTTGCTATTACAATTGCAAAGAAAACCTTGAAAATGTGACCCAGATGTAACCGATGCAGTAATTGTTGGAGCGGTGTTGGTCCCCAGACATGAGATACAAGGTGGGTGAGGTAATATCTTTCACTGTAGCAACTTCTGCTTGTGCAAGATAAGCTTTCAAACTCCAAAGCTCTTATGTCTGCCTGGACAGCCTGCAGCGGTTTGACTTGTCTTAATTGATTCTCACTCAGATGTCAATGACAATTTCAATGTCAACATTGTAAACTACTGTACTCCTCAAAGAATGTAAGAAAGGAGAAGAAGTATCTTATGAAGATCTCCACAATCTACTCTGAGTGACTGCCATTATCACTGATTTAATTTTTCAGCTACCAAAAGTTTGGGAAATACATGGAATGCACTGGATAAGAAAATATTGACTGACTTACTTTCATAGGTTTGTTACAACTTAACACTTGTGAGCTTCAGTAGCAAGTTGAATTTTTGGCATACTTTCAATGTTGGTTTAAGTTCATATTGTTTGAGACGAGGACTTTGCACAACTGATTTGTCTACAACTCAGACAACAGTCTGTTGACCTGTGCAAGGCAATAGTCTATGTTTTGAGACTTTTGAGAAACTGCATCCTTGTCATTCAATTTATAGAACATCTGCTAGGCCACCATGTCACACTGTGCTCCTGTTTCAGACTTGAATTTAACATCCCTGTCGTTTACTTCCAACATGTCCTTCCAGCTCTCCCTGATGCCATTGCTGTCAGTTACACTGAAAGCATGCAGCCAGCCCTTTGCCTGGGCTACACAGACATCAATAGTTCCAAAAATAGTCTTGTCCTTTGTTCCGCTGCATGATCTTTCTGAAGCTGAGCTTACTGCCTTAATCACTCCTTTTGTGACAGGTTTGCCAAATCCAAGTCATTAATACTTCTCATAAATGTGCCCCGTACACATCCACAAAACACACATTCTGCTCCTTTATCTGAGGTTTGTTTTGACATTTGGAATTTGAGTTTAATTGGGGTGGGGGGAAGAAGGGGCTCTGTGCCAGTTACCTGAATGTTTCATGTTTCCTGCCTCACCCTATACTGTTATCATTTGAGGGACATTCACTTTACTTGTTCTAATTCAATATGTCACTGGCTTTCTGTAGGAAGTGAGCTCTCCTTACAGAGATAGCTACATTAAAAATGTGACAACTACTCCTTTCAAGCAACAGAAATTCCCATAGTATCCAAAAACTTCACTTCAATGACCTGTTTGTTTACATCAGTCATAGCAGAGGCAATTAATTTTTATAGTTCAAGTAATCTTGTGACAAGAACCCCCATTGAAAATGTGGCATCATCACAGTTTCATGGCTGATGAAGCAAATTCAGCTAAAGGAAAGAATTAGAAGCCCTTGGGAGAAGCAGTAGCTTTCCTACAGTGTTCTTGCAAACTGCATTTTATGTCTAAGAAAGTAAACTGTATGCAACAAAAATGCATTAAATGAAAGTTAAGGCTTTTCAGTACACCATAATATGCACATGCCAAGCTGCCAGGTAGAAAATGCCCTGATGATCTTTGACCAATGATATTGTCATTTACTCTCTGCCAGTGCCTCCACTCCATGCCACCATCCCACCCCAAGACTTTCTTGTGGTGCCTACATCTGATGTTGCACTCCCTTTCCCACATCTCAATCCATTGTTCTACAGTTTCTCTCCTCCCTAGACCAGATGGGTGTGTAGAAATGATGCAGTTAGTATCTTTAGTGTTGCTCAAAATAATTCCCCTTCCGTTCACTAAAGCCATGTGTATGCACATAAATAATATTTTTTTAAAAATCCCAGCAGAAAATATGGTTTCCAATAGGCAATATTCAAAATATTTTTTTTAAAATAAATATTTTGGTTTTCCATTTTACATTCAATTGATTTTTTTTTCTTGTTTATTTTCCATTTTACTCTGCCTCCTTCTTCCCTCCCCACTGGGAAAAATCAGTGAAATCCACAGGCAGAGTATATCTCTAATTTGCCTCTAGTGCTGCTGATCCACATTGGGGATATCAACCTATTCCCACTATCAGTTACTCTATTAGCTCAAGTGACAGAACTGGGGAAAAGGGAAAGGAAAGGTCAGAAAGTGTGTGCATGTGTGTGTGGGGAGGAGAGAACCTTTTTTTTTCAATTTGTTTTTCCTCACTTTCTCGCACTTACTATTTTCAAATTGTTTCCCATTTTCACTTTGGAAAAATAAGGCTCAGCCATTCCCAGTCTCTATTCAAGCCTAAGTTGATTGTATCTAGTTTGCATATCAATTCAAGCTCTCTCCTCAGGCCCTACGCTACCAGCACTCCCAGCTATCTTCGAGACACCACTGACTTCCTGAGGAAACTACAATCCATCGGTGATCTTCCAGAAAACACCATCCTGGCCACTATGGATGTAGAAGCCCTCTACACCAATATTCCACACAACGATGGACTACAAGCTATCAGGAACAGTATCCCCGATAATGTCACAGCTAACCTGGTGGCTGAAATTTGTGACTTTGTCCTCACCCACAACTATTTCACATTTGGGGACAATATATACTGTCAAGTCAGCAGCACTACTATGGGTACCCGCATGGCCCCACAGTATGCCAACATTTTTATGGCGGACTTAGAACAACACTTCCTTAGCTCTCGTGCCCTACTCTACTTGCGCTACATTGATGACATCTTCATCATCTGGACCCATGGAAAAGAAGCCCTTGAGGAATTCCACCATGATTTCAATAATTTCCATCCGACCATCAACCTCAGCCTAGATTAATCTACACAAGTGGTCCATTTCCTGGACACTACTGTGCTAATAAGCGATGGTCACATAAATACCACCCTACACCAGAAACCTACTGACCACTATACTTACCTACATGCCTCCAGCTTCCATCCAGGACACACCACACGATCCATTGTCTACAACCAAGCTCTACGATACAACCGCATTTACTCCAATCCCTCAGACAGAGACAAGCACCTACAAGATTCTTAAAACTACAATACCCACCTGCTGAAGTGGGAAAAAAAACAGATTGACAGAGCCAGACGAATATCCAGAAATCACCTCCTACAAGACAGCCCCCCCCCCCCCCCCCAAAATAACAGAACACCACTAGCGGTCACCTTCAGCCCCCAACTAAAACCTCTCCAGTGCATCATCAAAGATCTACAACCTATCCTGAAAGATGATCCCTCACTCTCACAGATCTTGGGAGACAGACCTGTCCTCGCTTACAAACAACCCCCCAACCTGAAGAAAATACTCACCAGCAACCACACATCACTGAACAAAAACACTGATCCAGGAACCTATCCTTGCAACAAAGCCCAATGCCAAATCTGTCCACATATCTATTCAAGTGACATCATCATAGGACCTAATGCCATCAGGGGCTCGTTCACCTGCACATCTACCAATGTGATATATGCCATCATGTGCCAGCAATGCCCCTCTGCCATGTACATTGGCCAAACTGGACAGTCTCTACGCAAAAGAATTAATGGACACAAATCTGACATCAGGAATGATAACATTCAAAAACCAGTAGGAGAACACTTTAACCTGTCTAGTCACTCAATGACAGACCTGCAGATGGCAATTTTGCAACAGAAAAGCTTCAAAAACAGACTCCAATGAGAAACTGCTGAGCTTGAATTGATATGCAACCTAGATACAATCAACTTAGGCTTGAACAGAGACTGGGAATGGCTGAGCCATTACAAACATTGAATCTATCTCCCCAGGTAAGTATTCTCACACTTCTAACCAAACTGTCTGTACTGGGCTATCTTGATTATCACTTCAAATGTTTTTTTTCCTCTTACTTAATTGGCCTCTCAGAGTTGGTAAGACAACTCCCACCTTTTCTTGCTCTCTGTATGTGTGTGTGTGTGTGTGTGTGTGTGTGTGTGTGTGTGTATATATATATATATATATATATATACACACACACACACACACACATATATATATATATATATCTCCTCAATACATGTTCCATTCTATGCATCTGAAGAAGTGGGCTGTAGCCCACGAAAGCTTATGCTCAAATACATTTGTTAGTCTCTAAGGTGCCACAAGTACTCCTGTTCTTTTTGCGGATACAGACTAACACGGCTGCTACTCTGAAACCTGTCACATTCTAAAAATCTCTCTCTGTCTCCATTGCCTACTGTCTCCTTTTCTGTTCCTTCACTCTTTTTTGTGTGTGTTTGTTTTCATTTCTTTCTGTGGTGTCTCTTTTTCAGTATGTTTCCTCTTATTATAATTTGACCTACTTTTTCCTCCTCTGCCTTCTTACTTCTCTATTTTTGTTTTGTTCTCTTCCTCCTTCCTACACATTAGTTCACTTTCTCTCTCTCTCTCTCGTTCCTTATGCTCAATATCTCCCACTCTTCCCCTTGTCCAACACCTTCAAAAGACAAGCCTGATTACCAAAGTTATGAATTTAAATTGACACTAAAAATTATGGCCTTAAAGACACTAGACTTATGAATAATTACAACTATCTAACCCACTAACCCCCCCCCCCTTTTTTTTTTGTCCTATGACTACAGTGTGTAAATGGGCCACTTCACCTTGAATGGTCCTCTGGAATATGTGCTAATTACTTACCACAATCTATCAGTTCAATCTTGTATTTAGCTGTGACACTCTCAGTAGCTTTCCCAGATCTAAAGAGCAGCTTGGCTTAGCTCAAAAGCTAGTCTCTCTCACCAACAGAAGTTGGTCCAATAAGACATGTCACCTCACTCACCTTGTCTCTCTAGTTCCCTGGGACCAACAGGGCTACAACGCTGCATAGTTTCTCTTTAGACTCAGTCATTCAAACACTCGTTAGCCTTTGTCTCCACTTAAACTGTCTACACTATAAATTACTTCAGTATAACCTATGTTTATCAGGGGTGTGAATAATCCACACCCCAAGTGACATAAGGTATACCAACCTAAGCACCAGTGTAGACAACACTATGTTGATGGGAGATCTTCTCGTACCGAAATAGCTACCACCTCTCACGGAGGCAGGAGTTATTAAGACAAACAGGAAAGCTCTCTTCTGTTGGCTTAATGAGCATCTTCACCAGAAAGGCTACAGCAGTGCAGCTGAGGTGATGCAGCTACACTGCTGTAAATGATGTAGTGTAGATTCAGACTTACTAACAATAGACTTTGGTATCAGTCCCAGAGGAACTTCTTTCCCATTTCAAAGGCTTGGGGAAGGTACACAACATGTGGGTGGAATTTACACCTCCTCATTCCTGCCCCCTGCAGGCATGTGGAGGGCAGCAAGAGACTCTAAACTGCTCTTCTTAAGTAGCATGTATAATGAATTTGTAAACATTTTCCTTTAGCGATTTTTGTCATTCTACCAAAGATTTAACTCTATAATATGTAAACAGATATCTATCAAAGGCCTGAAAAGACTGAACTCTAGCTGAATTACAGGCAGGGGAAAGAAATACGTTATAGCATATGGCCTTCTCTACATGCATTACATGTGTCACACACAGGAGCTGGGAGGGAATGGAGCACGCTCATTTGCTTTGTGGGATGGCATGTGCACAGTCTGGTCAACACTAGGAGCTGAGAGAAGCTCATGGAGGATTGAATCTTTGGAAATTTTGGTAGTTAAGCTCTACCAAATCTCGATGGAGCATGTGCGAAATGTGATTTTTCCAAGGCTTATAACCTGGCCCACTTTGGGATGATTTTCGCAGGAAGAGTAAAAGGTACATTCCTGACACAGGGTATGTCCACACTGCAATTAGACACCCGCAGCTGGCCTGGGCCAGCTGTCTCAGGCTAAGGGGCTGTTTAATTGTAATGTAGACATTTGGGTTTGGGCTGGAGCCTGGGCTCCAGGACCCTATGATGTGAGAGGGTCCTAGAGCCCAGGCTCCAGCCCAAGACTGACTGTCTACACAACAATTCAACAGTCCCTTAGCCCAAGCCCTGTGAGCCAGAGTCAGCAGGCATAGGCCAATTGCAGATGTCTACTTGCAGTGTAGACATACCTATAGAGATCAATCTGTCAATTTTTAAGTCCCTGCTCCAAAGCATGGGGATGCTAGAGCTTTTCAAAAGAAAAATAGACAAAATTTTTAAATGGGCAAAACACCATAATAAAAAAAAAATCAGTCCAAATGGTTAAAGTTTGGCAAAAGTTATAAGCAGCTGAGTATACAGTCTTGGGGTGGGAAGTGTTGGGCAACCTTAATGCCTACCAGGCCTGCCTATAACATTTACATAGTATCATAGATAAGCACAGAAGTCTACAAACAGATACAGGCAAGTTCCCACTGCTTTTCAGATTGCAGTCTAAATTAGATCAAGAACACAAGAGCATGTCAAAACAATACTGGATAACAGGACTCTAGTGAGGCAATAAAAGAAATAAGATGAGGAGGGGTTTTGCTGCAGGAAGTTTTATTCCTCAGAGAATAGATCATTTGATTATTTTATGTTTTTTGCTGGTTTTCCCCCCTTCCTTTTGTTTAATATTTATATTATTTTAAGCTCTACATTTTCCTTGCGTGATCTGCATATTTGATGTTCTCTATATATTTTGACAGTGTGTCCCACAAAAGCTACTTCCTAGTAAATAAACTCGACTGCATGATATCATAACAGGCCTCTCAAAAATTCCTAGTTTATAAACAAATAAAAGTGTTCTGTTACAACCAAGTAAGAAATCAAATGCAAGATCTATTTATGCTGATTACACTTTCAGCTTACACATGTCTTTGTTTTAAAAGTCTTCCAAATATCTTGGGTAAGAAAAATTTGGCAAGCAGTACATCCATTATGTGGCTCTCTCCAGATCCTGAATAATTTCCCTGTGCAGTGTTGGGGTAGTTATGTTGGTCCCAGGATATATTAGAGAGACAAGGTGGGTGAGGTAATATCTTTTATTGTCCCAACTTCTGTTGGTAAGAGACAAGCTTTTGAGCTTTACACAGAGCTCTTCTTCAGGTCAGAAGAACGGAACAGGCAGATGGGTATGTGGAGATATGACTCTGCCAGTTCCACTGAGATTGTCAGACCCCCTTGACAGAGCATGGCACTAGAATCATAGAATATCAGGGTTGGAAGGGACCTCAGGATGTCATCTAGTCCAACCCCCTGCTCAAAACAGGACCAATCCCCAGACAGATTTTTGCCCCAGATCCCTAAGTAGCCCCTCAAAGCATTGAACTCACAACCCTGGGTTTAGCAGGCCAATGCTCAAACCACTGAGCTATCTCCCTAGGGCCTCCAGACAGAATTTTGTTTTCTTCATTCACTTGTTGAGCCTTTTATGATCCAGAATGGCTCTGACTTTCCCCATGCACTTCCAATCATGAAGATGACTACAACCCTGAGAACTTTTCTTTGGAAGAAGTCCTATGGCTCCTTCATTCTGGATCAGTTTGCTTTTAGTGGGATCAGTGGAGATAGGGGACTAGATGAAAGAGGTTTGTGGTAGGGCCTGTAGCTGAGAGAATTAGGGTCGGTTGCCTGGGAGCCTCTGCCAAGTGTGAGAAAGCTGTCTCTCATATAGGCCTCCTTTTTGGTTTTACCCAGTGCTTGTGTGACTGTTCTGCCATGCCTGATGAGGGGCAGAGGAGCCTGGCAGGGAGGCACTGCAGTGGAAGCTCCAGGTAGCTTTGACCACCGTGTTGCTCAGACCAGGACGAGGAGACAGACACTCTTTGCTAATATTGTAAGCAATTCTGGGGGGAATAGCTAATATGCAAATAGATTTAATATACAGGAAAAAGAGGACTAAAATGTTTATATTTACTAACAACGTCATCACATTTTGCACTGGTTACAATGGAGTTACTCCTGAGTCTCCCTCCAGGGAGAGGAAAAATGTGAGGGAGGGAGCTGCCTTTCCCCACTGCCAGAATCTTTCCCTATGCTGGGGAAAGGATCTGGCAGAGCGGAGTGAGACACTGCTAAAAATAGCAGTGTAGATGGGGAGGCACTGCTTGGGAGCCATGTAGGGTAGGCACCCTAAGGTTCTGGCATATCTTTTCTCTGCTCGCCTAAGCAGTGCCTCACTCTGTACACTGCTACGTATACCCATGCTAAGGGGGCATGCAGTATATGTACTCTACATGCCACCATAACCTAAGACTTTCTGGTCTGGTCATATTGGAATTAGATTTTTCCTAGTGCTGTTAGGATCAAAACCATCAAAATTTCATCTTTGAAGAATGCCAACATCTGAATTCTTGAAACTTGTGTACTCGGGAGTAACCCAGATAAATAAATCATGTAAAATCCCAAACACACACTGGTTATCATGATTACTCTAGAGATTCTCAGGGAGGAAACATTTACACTTACAGAGTTGTGTTCTACAGCATGCCTTTTGAATAAAAAAAAATCTGACAAACATTCATAAATAACACCATAATTGCTTTAGCTGTGGCTCAATTGGTCCATGTTTGATGGAGACTCAAAAGGAACTCTAGTTCAAAATGTGACATTTTTAAGGCTGTTAATAAAAAAGGTAGTATATCTAGATACTCTACACTGATGTTTTTTCTCTCATTCTTTTTGTATTTAATTTTTATGACTTCCCTCCCTCCCCTTTCAGTAAGGATGCTAAAGAATAAGCAACAGAAACTGAAGGCTAAGATTTAGTCATGGGTATTTTTTAGTAAAAGTCATGGACAATAAACAAAAATTCACGGCCCGTGACCAGTCGATGACTTTTGCAATAACTACCCCTGACTAAAACTTAGCAGCTCCTGGGGCCCCAGGGCACCGTTGCTCTGGGGGGCCCCAGGGGCAGACAGCTGGCCCCTGCTCTGGTGGCGGGGGCTGACTGCCTCCCACCACCCGCTGCTCCGAGGCCCCCGGGGACCGCTTCTCTGATGGCTTCAGGGCAGCCCTCAGGCAGCCGACCGCCCCAGGGCATGCTGCTTGGGTGGCCCTGGGGTCAGCCACACCAAGTCATGGAGGTCCAGAAAGTCACAAAATCTGTGACTTCTGTGACAGACTCACAGCCTTAGGGATAATTGATGGAAGACTGATACCAGGGTTCAAAAT
Source organism: Chrysemys picta bellii (assembly GCF_011386835.1). Taxonomy (NCBI): domain Eukaryota; kingdom Metazoa; phylum Chordata; order Testudines; family Emydidae; genus Chrysemys; species Chrysemys picta. The sequence continues at coordinate 220,195,042 of NC_088792.1, read as the reverse complement.
ATATAGGAATGAGAGTAGGTTGTGCTGGTGGGGGAGTGGCACTATATGTGAAAGAAAACAGTAAAATATAATAAAAATCTGAAATAAATTCAAATTGCACCATAGAAGCCCTATGGATAGAAATCCCATGATGGAACAGAGTAGACCAGTAGAATATATTACCAAGCACCTAACCAGGAGGGTAACAGTGACTGTGAAATGCTCAAGGAAATTAGAGAGGCTACAAAGGCAAAAAATGAAATAATGGGGGATTTCAGTTATCTCCATGTTGCCTGGGTATCTGTCACCTAAGAAAGGGATACAGAGATCTACACCATTAATGGATCCTTCTTGGAGAAGCTTTTCCTGGAACCCATAAGAGAGAAGCAAGTGTTGATATAACCTTAAATTGAGCACAGGATCTGGTCCAAGAGGTGAACATAGCTGAACTGCTCATTAATAACGAACATAATATAATTACATTTAACATCCTGGTGGGGGGGAAATGCCAAAGAAACCCATCACAGACGCATTTAACTTCAAAATGGGGAACTACACAAAAAATGATAAAGCTAGTTAGACGGAAAAGCACAGTCATAAAAGGAGCAGTCACAAGGATGAATTGTCTGAAACTGCATGGAGATTATTTAAAAATACCATAATATAGGCTCAAACTAAATGTATACCCCCAATAAAACACACAGTAAGTAAATAAACACAGTAAAGACTATAAGAAGATCAAAAAATGCCACCCTGGCTAAACAGAAGAGGAAAAAGAGGAAAAAGGACATTCTTTAAAAGTTGGAAGTCAAATCCTAGTGAGGAAAATAGAAAGGAGCATAAATTCTGGCAAGTCAAGTGTAAAAGTATAATAAGGCAGGCCAAGAAAGTATTTAAGAAGCAACTAGCTAAAGAAACAAGAACTAACAGCAATTTTTTCTGAAGTACATCAGAAGCAGGAAGCCTGCCAAACAGCCCGTGGGGCCTCTGGATGATTGAGGTGCTAAAGGAGCATTCAAGGAAGGTAAGGACATTGCAGAGAAGCTAAATAAATTTTTGCATAGGTCTTCACTACAGAAGATGTGAGAGTGATTCCCATACCTGGGCCATTCTTTTTAGGTGACAAATCTGAAAACTGTTGCAAATTGAGTTTTTGGAATAAATTGATAAATTAAACAGTACTAAGTCTCTAGGACAATGTGGTATTCACCCAAGAGTTCCGAAATAACTGAAATATGAAATTGCAGAACTACTAACTGTGATATGTAACCTATCACTTAAATCAGCCTCTGTACCAGATGATTGCAAAGTACCTAATGTGACACCAATTTTTAAAAGAGGCAATTATACGCTGGTAAACCTAATTTCAATACTAGGCAAATTGGCTGAAAACTGCAGTAAAGAACAGAATTTTCAAACACCGATGAACATGATATGTTGTGGAAGAAGCAACATGGTGTTTGTAAAGTGAAATGATGCCTCACCAATCTATTAGAATACTTTAAGGTAGGGGGTCAAACATGTGGACAAGGGTGATCCAGTGGATATAGCGTACTTAGACTTTCAAAAAGCCTTTGACAAGGTCCCACCCCAAAGGCTCTTAAGCAAAGTAAGCAGTCACAGGATAAGAGGGAAAGTCCTCATGGATCTGTAGCTAGTTAAAAGATAGGAAACAAGGAATAAATGGTCAGTTTTCCCAGTAGAGACACATAAATAGAGGGGTCCCCCAAGGATCTTTACTGACACCAGTGATGGTCAACATATTCCCTAAGTGATCTGGAAAAAGGGGTAAACAGTGAGGTGGCAAAGTTTGCAGACAATACAAAAATCGAGATAGTTAAGTCCAAAGCTGACTGCAAAGAGTTACAAAAGGATCTCACTAAATTGGGTGATAGGTAACAAAATGGCAGATGAAATTCAACATTGATAAATGCAATGTAATGCACATTGGAAAACATAACCCCAATTACACATACAAAATGATGAAGTCTAAGCTGCAGGAAAGACAACTTGGAGTTGTTGTGGATAGTTCTCTGAAAACATCTGTTCAATGTGCAGCGGCACTCAAAAAAACTAACAGAATGTTAGGAACCATTAGGAAAGGGATAGACAATAAGACAGACAATATCATAATGCCACTATATAAATCCATGGTATGCACACACCTTTAATGCTGCATGCAGTTCCAGTTGCCCTATCTTAAAAAAAAAAAAAAGATACATTAGAATCGGAAAAGGTGCAGAGAAGGGCAACAAATATAATTAGAGGTATGGCACAGCTTCTATATCACAAGAGCATAAAAAGACTGGAACTATTCAGCTCGGAAAAGAGATCAATAAGAGGGAATATGATAGAGGTCTGTAAAATCTTGAATGGTGAGGAGAAAGTGAATAAGGAAATGTTATTTATCCCCTTTATAACACACAAGAGCTAGGGGTCACCCTATGAAACTAATAGGCAGAAGGTTTAAAACAAACAAAAGGAAGCACAGCCTGTGAAATTTGTTGCCAGGTGATGTTGCAAAGGCCAGAATTTAAACTTTATTTTAAAAAAGGAATTAGGTAAGTTCATGGAGGATAGATCCGTCAATGGTTATTAGCCAAAATGGTCAGGGATGAAACCACATACTCCTGGTGGTTTGTAAAGAACAAATAATGTCAAACCAATCTGATAGCTTTCTTTGATAGGATAACGAGTCTTGTGGATAAGGGAGAAGTGGTGCATGTGGTATACCTAGACTTTAGTAAGGCATTTGATATGGTCTCACATGATATTCTTATTGATAAACTAGGGAAATACAAATTAGATGGAGCTACTTTAAGGTGGGTGCATAACTGGCTGGATAACCATACTCATAGAGTAGTTATTAATGGTTCTCAATCCTGCTGGAAAGGTATAACAAGAGGGGTTCCGCAGGGGTCTGTTTTGGGACCGGCTCTGTTAAATATCTTCATCAACGACTTAGATATTGGCAGATAGGGTCATAATTCAAAATGATCTGGATAAATTGGAGAAATGGTCTGAGGTAAACAGGATGAAGTTTAACAAACAAATGCAAAGTGCTCCACTTAGAAAGGAACAATCAGTTTCACACATACCGAATGGGAAGAGACTGTCTAGGAAGGAATACAGCAGAAGTTATAGTGGACCACAAGCTAAATATGAGTCAGTGTGGTGCTGTTGCAAAAAAAAAAAAAAGCAGCAAATATGATTCTGGGATACATTAACAGGTGCATTGTGAGCAAGACACAAGAAGTCATTCTTCCGCTCTACTCTGCGCTGGTTAGGCCTCAACTGAAGTATTGTGTCCAGTTCTGGGCACCGCATTTCAAGAAAGATGTGGAGAAATTGGAGAGGGTCCAGAGAAGAGCAACAAGAATGATTAAAGGTCTAGAGAACATGTAGAGGGAATGAACGGATTAGGGCAATGTCAAGTGATCATCCCCTGTTGTCCAGTCTCGACTTCTGGAAGTCAGCGGTTTAGGGATTCATAGATTCTAGGACTGGAAGGGACCTCGAGAGGTCATCAAGTTCAGTCCCCTGCACTCATGGCAGTAATAAGTATTATCTGGACCATTCCTGACAGGTGTTTGTCTAACCTGCTCTTAAAAAACTCCAGAGATGGAGATTCCACTACCTCCCTAGGCAGTTTACCCAGTGTTTAACCACCCTGACAGTTAGGAACTTTTTCCTAGTGTCCAACCTAAACCTCCCTTGCTGCAGTTTAAGCCCATTGCTTCTTGTTCTATCCTCAGAGGCTAAGATGAACAAGTTTTCTCCCTCCTCCTTATGACACCCTTTTAGATAACTGAAAACTACTAACATGTCCCCTCTCAGTCTTCTCTTTTCCAAACTAAACAAACCCAATTCTTTCAGCCTTCCTTCATAGGTCATGTTCTCTAGACCTTTAATTATTCTTACAGACGTATTGGAGCATGAGCTTACGTGGGTGAATACCCACTTCGTCGGAGTGAGTATTCACCCACGTAAGCTCATGCTCCAATACGTCTGTTAGTCTATAAGGTGCCACAGGACTCTTTGCTGCTTTTACAGATCCAGACTAACACGGCTATCCCTCTGATACTTAATTATTCTTGTTGCTCTTCTCTGGACCCTCTCCCATTTCTCCACATCTTTCTTGAAATGAGATGCCCAGAACTGGACACAATACTTCAGTTGAGGCCTAACCAGCGCAGAGTAGAGCGGAAGAATGACTTCTCGTGTCTTGCTCACAACACACCTGTTAATGCTTCCCAGAATCATGTTTGCTTTTTTTGCAGCAGCATCACACTGTTGACTCATATTTAGCTTGTGGTCCACTATAACCCCTAGATCCCTTTCTCCTCTCCGCATGGACTTCTTTTCTCAACAGAAACCCCTCCTCCAAAAGACTAGCTTCTTACATAAATCCGTTCAATTATAATCACTAATAATACTTGGACCATAGCGATGTTAAACCTCAAGTCTCTTTGCGGCATGCACCTGAACTATTTCCTATGTTAAATGTAGACTGGAAAATCTTTGGGGCAATAAGCATTCTTTTTCTTTGGGTTGCCAGCACTGTCTGAACCTGTCAGCAACTAATATCAATAAATAACAATTAATAAATAAAAACAAAACACCTGCTTCTCTTGCTATCTTCCAACCTTCTACATTTTTGTCTTTATCTCCTCCGTGATCAATTTCTCTTGAATTCATCTCTCCGTCATTCCTTCTAAATCCATTTTGCCTGTTTGTTACTTTTCTAAAGTAGTTCTCCGTCCGTTCAGACGAGTCTCTGCTGAAGTTTTCATAGGCTCCAGATTCCTATGACCTCGCTCTACTTTATATCAAAAAAGCTCAGTGGTGCTGCTAAACTAGGTTTTAAACATCCTTTCCTAGATCATACCATGACCACACAGTCTTTGGTCATCAATAGAACCCCAAAAGCTGGAACTGAATGATTATCCTCCAAGATTAGTACCCAGAACTGCAGTTTTCCTCTTTTAGTGCTAGATCCTTCATTTCTGAATTCAGAGTCACATTCCCCAAGTATGGGAAGATTGCAGATCATGCCCTTTAATCTATTATGCGCTAATTATGCCTTATTTTGTCTATGATGCCTTATTTTGGAAAACAAAGTTAACCTGTACACGCCACTATAGTTAGAGGATGATTCCTTAACGTCTGGAATTTTTTTTTTTTGTCGTCAATTTCATTGATACCCTTAGAGCAATTTAATCTTGATTTGACCAGACATCAGCAGGCAGATAATTGGAAAACACCTAACCCAAAAGTCACAATGTCCTTGCTCCTGAATACGGAAAAACAAAAAAGCTAATGCTTGGTGTGATTCACAGCACTGTCTCAAGTCATTAAAAGGACTAGTTTCTCTAATATAGAACCATCTGATGGATGGACTGTGTTCAGGAGGGTACCTATTGCACATAAACCTTAACTTAAACTTTAACTTCTTATCGATAAACTAGGCAAATACAATTTAGATGGGGCTACTATAAGGTGGGTGCATAACTGGCTGGATAACCGTACTCAGAGAGTTGTTATTAATGGTTCCCAATCCTGCTGGAAAGGCATAACGAGTGGGGTACTGCAGGGGTCTGTTTTGGGACCGGCGCTGTTCAATATCTTCATCAACGACTTAGATATTGGCATAGAAAGTACGCTTATTAAGTTTGCAGATGATACCAAACTGGGAGGGATTGCAACTGCTTTGGAGGACAGGGTCATAATTCAAAATGATCTGGACAAATTGGAGAAATGGGCTGAGGTAAACAGGATGAAGTTTAACAAAGACAAATGCAAAGTGCTCCACTTAGGAAGGAAAAATCAGTTTCACACATACGGAATGGGAAGAGACTGTCTAGGAAGGAGTACGGCAGAAAGGGATCTAGGGGTTATAGTGGACCACAAGCTAAATATGAGTCAACAGTGTGATGCTGTTGCAAAAAAAGCAAACATGATTCTGGGATGTATTAACAGGTGTGTTGTGAGCAAGACACGAGAAGTCATTCTTCCGCTCTACTCTGCTCTGGTTAGGCCTCAGCTGGAGTATTGTGTCCAGTTCTGGGCACCGCATTTTAAAAAAGATGTGGAGAAATTGGAAAGGGTCCAGAGAAGAGCAACAAGAATGATTAAAGGTCTTGAGAACATGACCTGTGAAGGAAGGCTGAAAGAATTGGGTTTGTTTAGTTTGGAAAAGAGAAGACTGAGAGGGGATATGATAGCAGTTTTCAGGTATTTAAAAGGATGTCATAAGGAGGAGGGAGAAAACTTGTTCACCTTAGCCTCTAAGGATAGAACCAGAAGCAATGGGTTTAAACTGCAGCAAGGGAGGTCTAGGTTGGACATTAGGAAAAAGTTCCTAACTGTCAGGGTGGTTAAACACTGGAATAAATTGCCTAGGGAGGTTGTGGAATCTCCATCTCTGGAGATATTTAAGAGTACGTTAGATAAATGTCTATCAGGGATGGTCTAGACAGTATTTGGTCCTGCCATGCGGGCAGGGGACTGGACTCGATGACCTCTCGAGGTCCCTTCCAGTCCTAGAATCTATGAATCTATAAAACTTAACTGTGACATCATAAATTAAATAAAAATGCAGTTTGAATTTAGGCTCTGGGCCAAATTCTTCACTTTCTACTCCACAGTAGCCTTTATTTAAAAAGAATATATAATTAACTTGGTTACAGAGCTGCAAATTCTCATTCACTGACAATGTGTTCCCCACAACTTTGAATGTGTATGTTTGGGGAGGGTTTCATGTGGGCTTTGTCTGACCAGGAGGAAGAAAAGGAGGCCATGCCTCTTTTAAGGGTCCCCCCTCATTTGGGTTAAGGGGATGTGGGGCACACGAACCAGGGACAGACCAGAAGTGTCTCAAGTGGGCCAGTAGTCCATGGGCATGTGGTGGAGGGAGGATATTCATATTCTGAACCCATCAGGCAGAGATTATTGTGTTTTAAACAATGCTGCATGTCTGAAGTTGCTCTTAGGGTGCCCTCCCCCTCACACTACTAAACACAGTAATCCCATGGTAGAAGCCTTCAGAGGTTCTATTCTAAAATATGGAACAAAGCATCTTAAAACACTACTTTCAGATTAAAGCTATGCAACCCATTAAATTCTGAAAAGTCTGAAAAAAGGAGATGGTAGAACTACATCAAGTCCATTCACTTGAAGCAGGTTTTGCATTCTATTGAGAAGAGCCTAATCACAAAAATAAAGATATTAGATTGTTAGAGTGCCACACTTTTCTACTATTCTGTACTAACACTGAAAACATTGTAGGGACCAAAATGGTTTTCCCTGATCCTCAGGCACAAAGGATGTCAATAGCATATGGTTGGAGTGTACTCACTGTGCTTTTATCATAGTGACCCAGGTTGAAATTAAATGCTGCAAGCCCAGGGACAGAAGCTGGCATATTCTGTCAACAGTATGGCTGGCATATGAATTCAACTAAGTACAGTCAGTTCTAATTAATGAAAAGCATAGGCTTCTTGCCTAGACATACACTGCAGAGAATTTATAAGAACTCTCTTGGTAGTGATGCCAGTTAGTGGGACTGTTATGTAGGGAAAGAGGTAATTTATGTATGTTGGCTCACAAACTGATGTACTATTTTGTTAATTAATACAGTTTCTGCGGGGGTTCAATGATTGAGAATTTCTAACCACAGACAAGTTGCTATAGAAAATTGCATTCCTTCCCCTTGCCACATTTTCCCCTCCTAAAACCACTCAAATCAATAAAATGTGAAATCCTATATTAATGCAAGAGTAGGCTAACAAATTCAAACAAAAAGAGTCAAGAAAGAGAGCTGCAAATACTAACTCAATGTTACTTTGTCATATTGTATATACTGCACAGTATAGTGTTCTAATAGTTAAAGCAGATATTTAAACCACTACGCATATACAATGGGGCTAAGTTAATGTTGGTTTTGGAACTTCAGTGTGTGTGTGATGGCTGCCATACCAGGGACCTCCACAGCTAAAGGATAAGCTGCCACAGCTTAAGTTGGAGTTCCATAAAGAGAGCTATACCAACTCATATCCTGAACGGATCAGCACAGAGAGGAACTTGTAACCCCTCTGGTGACCGTGTTACATTTGCATATATAAATACAACCAAAAGTGAAAAGATATATCAATTCTATAACTAATAGGTAGGGCCCTACCAAATTTGTGGTCCATTTTGGTCAATTTCACAGTCAAAGGATTTAAAAAATTATGAATTGCATAGTTTCAGATATTTAAATCTGAAATTTCACAGTGGGAGTCTGACATAAAAGGAGATTGTGGGGGGAGTCTCAAGATTAATGTAAGGGGGAGGTAGTGCTCTTGCCACCCTTACTTCTGCACTGCTGCTGGTAGCAACGCTGCCTTCAGAGTTGGGCTCTCGGCCAGCAGCTGCCACTCTCCAGCCATCCAGCTCTGAAGGCAGAAGCGCAGAAGAAAGGGTGGTGTGGAATGGTATTGCCACCCTCACTTCTGCCTTTTATGCCTGCCTTTTATTTTCTTTGGTAATTATCTCTGACCTTTTCTGCCTACCACTTATAATCACTTACAATTTCTCTTTCTGTAGTTAATAAATATTATATATTTACCTAAAACAGTGTGTTTTTATTGAAGTGTGTGGGACATCTCAGCTCAGTTTACAAAGGCTAGCGTGTGTCCTCTCCACATCGGGGGAGGGGCAGACTGGGTAATGAACTTTCACTAGTCAGGTTTCTGCTAGGGCAAGATGGTACAGTTCTGGGGTGCCAGGCTGGGGGCTTGGGAGATTTGCTGGTGCTTTTCTCCATGTGATTCGTGAGTGGCTCTGGGCGCATTCATGCAATCTAGCTGGGTATGGGGCACCACATGCTGTTGTACTGAGTAATAACAGCACCTGGAGAGGGAGAGGGTTGCTGCTTGCCATAGCAAAGCATTGCAAGAGACAGCCCAGGCTGGAGAGTTAAGAGGGCACAGCGATACCCCAGTTCCAGGTTGTACTGTGAATTTGGTGGGGCCCTACTAATAGGCACAAGTGGCCAACTGCCATTAAAGATTGATCATAAGCTATGAACCTGAAGATGCAGCAGGCCCCAGTTAAGAAGAGGTCATCAAAAGTAAGCACTACAGACCCAATGCCACATTCAGCTCTCTTGCACCTCCGTAATGCTCACTAATTCAACTGGGTTGTAAAAGTAACTGAGGACAGAATGTATCTCTAATAATAAATGGCAAACATGAGCATTTGTAAACTGTGCATTTCTAAGAAAAAACATAAGACAAGGACTATGAGATTTGGGGGAATGTTTTACACAATTTAGAAGATTCTTAGCCCTTATACAACTCAGGCAAGTTATATTGATCTTTTGGTTTAAGGCTGGAGATTGATTTAAAATAGCAAGAATCATTGAACATTTTCCCCTCCCTCTCCCCACACAATTCATGGGGGGAAGTTACAAAAGGTCCTGGAGTTCAGGCCGAGAGATAGGAGAAGACAGACAGCACACTTCAATAGCTGCATGCATCTGTCAAGTTTGTTTTTTTTCCCCCTGAATTCTTTTTTATGTTGTCAGTATGAAATTTTTGATTGCTCCTAACTTTGGTACGTTAAAACCAACTCTTTTCAAACCAGACACTAATCTTCAATGACTACTATGATGTGCCAAGTTTCATCATTCAGATTTCAGAAGGGCTGTTTTGATGCAAGACAATTCAAAAGAATGTGTTTTGTTTTTAAATGGGAACATGTAATTTTCCCCTTACCCCATAAATTAAAAATCAATCATAGGATTTTGCTCAAACTTGCCAACTAATTTAATCTTCATGAATAACCCAGGGGGTGAATGTTTCAAAGTTACAAGTACATGAAAGTGAGGTTAAAAGGGGAACTGTTCTGCATAATTAATTTATATCATTTGCTATGAATATGTTTGCTACAATAATCGGGAGACTGTGATTCTAGCTGAAGTTTAGCGGGAACAACAAAGTTAAACTGTCACATTCTTACATGGAAATTGTAGCATAGCTTAAGTTCATTTAGGAAACCTCCAATACAGACTCTAGATAGGAAAAAAAATGGATTAAGTCTCTGAAATGGCCTTTCCAGTTAAGATAAAGAATATTTCCTTTTCAAGCATTACAATGAGAATGTTCATATGGAATTTTGACTGAAAATTAAGTATGGGAAAACACTCACCAAATGTCAAACCATTCAATGGGTTTCAGTCTTACACACAGAACCAAATACTTTTATAAACTTCTGGGCTGAATTCTGGTCTCATTCACAGCAAAGTCAAGGCCAACTCCATTGGACAAAATGGTGTTACCCCAGATTTACAGTAGCATAGCTGAAAGCAGAAATTGGCTGAGTATATAAAGTGTAGCTAGAGTTTAAACATATTTTTGCTAGTCATTGATGTGACAAAGTGGGATGTCTATCAAATTGTCATTTCCATTTTGCATTGTAACTTCCATCTTGGGTTGCAGCGATCTTCACTTCATTGTGTAATCTCCATTTTGGATTAGAATATCCATTTTCTAAAAGGCACTTGGCATCTGGTTGAATGACTATGACTGAAACCATCATAATTTGAGAGCCACTAACTACTTCGTGTCTCAAGTACCAGATCATTATCATGGGAAAATGGACCCTACATAGAAGATTGACCAGAGAGAAGGGGAGAGCTAGAATTTCATAGCTGGAGCATGTGGAGAAAAAAGGACAGATTGTATGTAAGGAGAGCTTCTGTGACCAAGGGGGCCATCGACGTGCCAAAAGACTAGGCTAGAGAGACTGAACCAACTGTCTGAGCCTAAAATGCTAGCCAGACAGACTCATAGAAAGGGTGAAATTGGACTAAGGAGAAGGGGGGGAGGAGGGGTAAGTGAACACAGCACTGTTATTTTGAAAAGATTTGCAACTCTATGGTAGTGCTCTCTTAAGAGTACAAGTGACTTTGGTTAAGAAATTCCTTTGCTTATCTGTCATATTGTCCCTGAAGGGGTTAATTGAGAAGCTCTGAGCATCCACAGTGAGATGGCATTCTAAGGGAACGTGTATGATCAACTAGGGTCTTGGAAGGGCTGAGTAATGATTTTAGGGTCCAAGGTGGCTGGGTTGATGTGCTCTTTGTCCTAAGAAAGGGTGGCAGACAAAGGGTCTGTCCCTGGGAGTGTTCTTTAGAGACCCAGAGCTACAAACTGTCATGTGGATCTACGCAGACCCAGAAGTTAGGTCCACTGATCAGACAGGTTGTCTAACCAGAGAGATGGGACTGGGCAACGTTGTTACAACTGAATGCTAAAAGACATTGTAAGGACAGTTAATCCTTACAATGCCAGCATAATTCTGAGGTCCAGAGTCAGGCACCCTTACACACTGAGTAGTCATTTACTTCTTGAGTAGTCCCATCATTGGGCTACTTGAAGAGCAAGGGACTACTCAGTGGCCCAAATTGTGCAGCTGGCTGCCTGTGGGCAGACCTGATTGAAGTCACAGATCTAAACAGAACAACTAATAGAATTATTTTCTCTTTCACAATGCTCCGATCACTTCAGATAAAAAGAGAATCCATTGGAAAGATTAATTAAAGCTATCATATTATAAATTACAATTATTTTGATGCTATAAACTCTTTGGAGTTTGGACTGTCATGTACTATTTGTTTGTCCAGTGCCCAAAACCAATGGAGCCTCATAATATAACTGTTAAATACATATATTTTTTAAAATAAAAGTACAACCACAATAATTTACAACCGCACACTCTTTTTCCTCCCGAGTACTTCAAATTCCACTGGAATACATTCACATCTGAGGTGAGAAACGACACCCATTTGGATCACAGTGCTATGCAACAGTTTAAGATAGGAATTTAATATCTTATTCAAATAGGTTAAAAATAGCTGAAAATCATTACAAAAAGTGATTGGAGGAAAAGTTGTTTGATAAGGAGGCTTTTAACACATGAAATAAACACATGTAAGTATGTTTAGCAACATCTATAAAAGAAACAGATTTTTTTTGGTCCATGCTCCAATAGATAAAAAATTCTAATCAAAGAAATGCCTATGATTTACAAAATTATATTTATTGTCTGGACAAGTTAGGCTTATAATAAAAGCCATAAAAACAAGCCTTAATTCTAGTATTAAAATATTACAGTTCCAATTCAAAGAAATCTAGAATATTTTGGTACTGTAATTTAAAACATAGGAAAAAACTTTCAGCCACATGGGCGGCATTACTCTGGATTTACATCTGAGAGGAGAATCTGTCCTCTAAGGCTATGTCTACACTATGAACTGGGATGCAATTCCCCTGCATGTGTACACATATTCCTGCTAGCTGTCATTAAAATAGGTCAAGTATGAATGGACACATGGATAGTGGCAGTAGAGGCACAATACCCACCAGTTTAGTATGTGTACATGAACAGGGGAACGCAGACCTCTGGCTTGTAGCATAGATATAGCTTAAGTATTAAACACAATTAATAGTACTATATTATGTGTTTTCAGAGCACTATTTAATTTTAAATATTTTAACATTTATTTTATCAGGCTTAATTACCAAATTTTACTTTGAACATGAATGAATTAAGGATATTTTATGTTGCATGTGTTGTATTAGTATTTTAGTAAAATATGAATAATAGCAGTTTACAATTTCATAATATTGTATCTATTTTATTAAACGACTTAAAGAAAAATCTGAAGACAAAATCAGATGCCATTCTTGTTTAGTTACCCCAGATTTACACTTGGCTCAAGTGTTATGAATTCAGCAAATTTTGGGAGGAAATCAAAACATTTTTAGTGCAGATGGTAGTATCTTCTATGGTTGGATTTTTATGGATGAAATCTTGGCTCCACTGATGTCAATGGGAAATTTGCTAGGTTAGTTTCTACATGGCAATGACAGGACAGAAGATTCTAGGTTAGTTCCTCAGTTGGTGTAAACTTTCATAGCTCCATTGTCATAGCTCTGTGGAAGTCAATGGAGCTATGAAAATTTACACCAACTGAGGAACTAACCTAGAATCTTCTGTCCTGTCATTGACATGTAAAATGATGGCATGATCTTCAGGCCAAATCCATATAATCTTACTCAAATCAACTGAGGACATCACTGGTACTATTGTGATACGCAAAGCCACCTGAATTTGCCCAGTAGTGAGAATTTGAAAGTTTATTGGGCAATATGGTTTGCCTTTCTACACAGTATACCCTATACACTCATTCATAAGCCAAATTTTTTTTAGTAAAAAAGGGAAGCACCAGAGAAGGGGGTTGGCTTATGAAAGGGTATAGAGAGGGAGAAGTGGAACACAGCCCTCCCCCCAACAGAGGGAGCAAGGAGAGGCAACAGAGCCATAAGGGAAGAGGCGGGACCAGAGTCTCTCCACTTCTGGCCACACTGCTCTCCCCACAGCCTCTGAAGCAGCTGCAGCTCCAGGGCTGGCAGGCTGCAGCCATGCTGCTCGGCCCCACCCCCTAGAGCAGGCTGCAGCCGCGCTGCCCAACCCGCCGGAGCATGCTGCAGCTGTGCCACCCGGCCCAGCCCACTGGAACATGCTGCGGCCGTGTCGCCCGGTCTGGCCTGCCGGAGCAGGCTGCGGCCGCACTGCCCAGCCTGCCGGAGCAGCTCCAGCCAGGCCAGAGGCATCCTCCCCCAGATAAGGTGGGAAGGGATGAGATGGGAGAGTGTGGCAGTCCCGGGCTAGGGGTGGGGTCATGTGGGGGGTGGTCACAGGGGTTACTCCCCTGACTCCCAGCTTCTCCCCCCCAAAAATTTCCCCACCAGTTGCAGTCCCGGCCCGTCAGGGTAAGCAGCTGGTGCGCCGGGACACTTTATTTACTTAGGTTTACCTCCATGCCTGCGGACGCTTGAGGTAAACAAACCATCTCGGCCCACCAGCGACTTATCCTGATGGCCCAGGAGCGAAAGTCTGCTGACCCCTGAATTATAGGGTCAGCTTATGAATGGGTTATAATTTTTTTCCATTTTTACTTATCCATGTTGGGGGGGGGGTTGGCTTATAAACGAACCGGCTTATGATTGAGTATATATGGTAATAAATAAATAAATAAATAATAATGAAGGTTTTGTTTAATGTTTTGGCTTATAACATTGGCAATGATCATGAAAGCTTTTTTATTTGCCTGGGCAGTTATTTGAAATGTTTGATTTGGAGACATTTTCAATTTCAAAGTGCTTATTTTCAATTTGAAACTTCACTCAAATAAGCAAGTTTAATCTTGTTAAAACTGAATAATTTTATGTCACTTTTTATTAGATGAAATGCTACTGTAATTAATGACTATAAATGAAGAATTGTTGACTGAACATCTAAAGAGATCATCCTACTCCAAAGAGCATGTAACATTTAATACTGGTTGTAAAAGTCCCCTTATTGCAACTAATGATTAATACCAAGCTTAATGAAAAGGTTATAGTTTCTGTGTGTTTGCAGCACTGTCAATTCTGGCATTTGCTTCTTTTTGGAAAGTAGTTTCAGATTTAGTTTTGAGAGGCACGGAGTCAAATTCAATCTTACTTATGATGGTTTAATCCATTTATTTCAATGGATTTCCTCCTGATTTAGACCAGTGAAATTGAATCAGAATTGAACCAATGTGTCCCAGAGATTAAAACTAGGGGGTAGGGGGCTGACATCTAAACTCTCATTCCATCTCTGTCACTAACTTGTTCAGCGACCTTGAGCAATTCACTTTAGTTGCTGCCTCAATTCACATACTTTAAAAGGGCTTAAGTAACATTTGTAGAAGGTTTTCAAACAGGCATTCTGTAATCAAGTGGAAAACTCCACCCCCAGAACTCCCAAGACCTTTTCAGAAGAAAGCCTCATTTTCACCAATCCCATCAGGACTAGCCATGGGCAAACCAATTTGATAAACAAGGAAAAGCAGTATTTTTTACTAGTCTCAAACCAAATCAAAACTGAAATTGAGATTTGAAACAGTTTGGGTAGTCTTTATCATTTGTTTTTCCAAGCATTTGTACTGCATGGTTCTTATTGAAACCAGAAGCAGGTGTATAAAGTGTTCTCTCTCTCTCTCTCTCTCTCTCTCTCACACACAGACACAAACATGCACTCCTTGTCTATCTTGACCACAAGAACAAAAAACTCCTCCTAGATGTTTCTCCAACTCAGTTTAGCTGACCCAACCAGTTAGAATAGTTTGAATAAGATTCTGATAAGCATTTGGGTGCTTTTTTGAACTAAACATTTGAGATTTTCCTCATCTTTTACTAGGGATAGAATCTCTCCCTGTCAGTGATAACCATGGGTCGGGCATTAAAGAGAATCCATTTAAATAATAAGAGTGGAGACATGGAATGTGAGCTTGCCCCATTAGCAGAGATCCACTAGGGTGCAGTAGTTGTAGGTAGGGGAAAAAAATCATTTTCCCTCAAATAGCAAACCCAAGAAGCAACAAACTTGTCATCCCAAGACAGCAATGGACTGGAGTCAGCTTCTGAACAACCTTTTCCTTCAATCTAGCCCATTTCTAGGCTGTCCCTTTCCTGAAGGGTCTTGCATATTCACCAAATTTTCAAACAGTTTGAACACAGCTGAGAAGGGGAAAAAGATCTCATACAACTAGTCTGTAGATTCTTTATTATCAAGTCTTTCTACCTATTGAATTGGTTAAATGGTCTGCAACCTGTGCCCTACCCTTCAGGAAAAATCCTGCAGATCCTCACTGGCAGGCAGGTTGGAGTTCTCAGCGCTCTGGAATGCTATTCTTTCTAGGCTTACAAGAGAGGTCCTCCTTCCCTCCTTCCGAGAAGCCAGCTTTCTGGAAGTGCACTCTTTCTTTTATTTTCTGCTTACCTCCAGATTAGAAGGGTCCTCCTTTCAGTTTGGCATTTCTGGCACGTGTTACTGGAAGCATCACCAACTTCAGACCCGACCTGCAGGGCAGAATATTATCCCCTCTCTGCTCCTGTCCAATTTGGAGTCTGTACACCCCTTCACAATGTGGCAGTAAGCAAGGAACCTAAGGCAAGATTTGGTGGCTAATCATCCACACCAGGCCAGCCTTTTTTCAGAATTGGCCATGCAGTTAGAAAATGTGGCCTGCTCATGTTTGCTCTGAGAATCCATAAAAAGTTTCTAATGGACAAGCCCTTAGTGCTTTCTCTTCTTTAAGGTTCACACCTCTGGAAAATAGTGCAAATATTAGAATTCTATTTTAATCTGTATAAAATAGCAATGTCAGAGATAAGTCATCCAGTAAAACAGCCTAGATCTTTTACTTCATACAAATGTTAGTAATATCAGCAGAAATCACTGAGGTTTTCCATTAATAAAGAAGCTAGTATAGTAGTCTCAGTGTTATTTATTGGAATATAGCTTGGAATTTAATTTCCTGTCTGTTTTTTAAATGCTGCATACATCAGATGAAAGCAACTGAAGGACTGGGTGACAACTTCAGCATACTCACTCTCCAAGTCAGCTATGTAGCAGTCTATATTGTCATTCTAAAAGCTTTGAACAAAAAATCAAAGCAATTCTTCCTTTTTTCTTGTGTCCCAGTATGTTTCAGTTTTTATACAAGGTCATTTTATCGTTGGGTATGCTGCATGGTGGCAATATCATTACTGTGCAAAGGATGATGTTACTGTCTCTCTAGACATCAGAGAGACAACGATAGAAATGCAACAAGACATAAGACTGTTCCTGCCTTGAAGAGCTTGGAAGCGAAGGTATTGATCATACCATTTGTGATATGTTGGTGGAATGTCGTGACTGCATGGGGTTCTGTTGAAGTCAAAGGTGCTCTATATGGGCACAGAAACGTCATAGTAACAAAGGACCCAAGTGCCCTACAGTCAGTTGGAACTAATGGTAGTTAAGAGCATGTAGAACATAGAGGGTTTAGCACCTGGGAGGAACAAGCCCAAACTCATAAATGAGA
Source organism: Chrysemys picta bellii (assembly GCF_011386835.1). Lineage (NCBI taxonomy): Eukaryota > Metazoa > Chordata > Testudines > Emydidae > Chrysemys > Chrysemys picta. Next base: position 220,178,121 of record NC_088792.1, on the reverse strand, counting down.
ATATTGGTTATGACTGACTGTTTGTAATGAACTGTGTTGAACTCAAGAGCTTGTGCACACTAATAAGTGTATAGATTTTTTATTTCATAGAATCATAAAAATGTAGGACTGGAAGAGACCTTAAGTAGTCAGCAAGTTCAGCCCCCTGCACTGAGGCAGGACCACGTAAACTGATATCATCCCTGACAGGTGTTTGTTTAACCTGTTCTTAAAAATCTCTACAACCTCCATTGGAAACCTGTTCCAGAACTTAATGACCCTTATAGTTAGATTAAATATTAGAAAAAAAATTCTAACTTGCTGCAGACTAAGCCCATTACATCTTGTGTTACCTTCAGTGGACATGGAGAACAATTGAGCAGTCCTCCTTATAACAGCCCTTAACATATTTGAAGACTTATCAGGATATCAAATCAAAGTCTTCTTTTCTCAAGACTAAATGTGCCTAGTTTTTTTAACCTTTCTTCATAGGTCAGGTTTTCTAAACTTGTTAACATTATTACTGTTCTGTTCTGGACTCTCCCCAGTTTGTCCACATCTTTCCTAAAGTATGGTGCCCAAAACGGGACACTACCCCAGAGGCCTCACCAGTGCTGAATAGAGTGGGACAATAACCTCCCATGTCTTGCATTGACACCCATGTTAATACACCCCAAAATTTTAGCCTTTTTTCACAATTGCATCACACTATTTGTGATCCATTACAACCTCCAGATCCTTCCAAACAATATTACCACCTAGCCAGTTGTTCCCCATTTTGTAGTTCTGCATTTGATTTTTCCTTCTTAAGTGTAGTCCTTTGCACTTCCCACTAATGAATTTCATCTTGCTGAATTCAGACCAAATCTCCAATTTGTCAAGGTAATTTTGACTTGTAATCCTGTCCCCCAGAGTGCTCACAACCCCTCCCAGCTTGGTGTCATCTGCAAAATTTATAAGTGTACTCTCCATTCTATTATCCAAGACATTAATGAAAATATTCAATAGTACTGGACCAAGCATTGACACCTGGGAGACCCCACTATATACGCCATCTCTGTTTGACAGCTAATCATTGATGAAAGACTCTACTCAAAAAGTACTTTAACGAGATGTTCACCCACTTCTATGCACTTTCATCTAGACCATACTTCCCTAGTTTGCTTTTGAGAATTTCATGTTGAACTGTCAAAAGCAGTGGTGGGAAACCTGCGGCCCATCTGGGTAATCCACTGACGAGCAACGAGATAGTGTTTACATTGACTGTCTGCAGGCAGGCTGCCCACAGCTCCCAGTGGCCACAGTTCACCGTTCCTGGCCTGCGGGAAGCAGCAGCCAGCACGTCCCTGTGGCCCACGTCACTTCTCGCAGCTCCCATTAGCTGGGAACAGCGAACCATGGCCACTGGGAGCTGCGGGCGGTCGTATCTGTGGACGGTCAATGTAAACACTGTCTCGCGGCCCAGCAGCGGATTACCCTAATGGGCAGTGTGTGGCCCGCAGGCCGCAGGTTGCCCACCACTGATCAAAAGCCTTACTAAAAATCAAGATACGTCATGAACTGCTTCTTTATCTGCTAGGCTATTAACCCTGCCAAAGAAGGAAATTAGGTTAGTTTAAATGAACACAAGCAATTTGTAGAAGTACAGTTAGCACTTCATGTGCAAACCACACTTGATGAGAAAGCTTTCTGTGCAAAGTGGAATTGAAAAGGTTCCTTAACAGAGTAGCCAAGTGCTACAGGTTGCGGCTTCCAAAAACCATAGCTGGAGAAATATATTTAAAATCACAACTTTCTGATGAGAAAGTCAAATGAAAAGGAGTTCCATTCAGTTACATCACATAATGAAAAGGAGTTCCATTCAATTACATCACATAATGGCAAACAACTAAAAAGTGACAATTTTTAAGTGCTCATATACAAATGCTAGAAGTTTAAATACTAAGATGGATGAACATGAGTGCCTCGTATTAAATGAGAATATTGATATAAGCAGCATCACAGAAACTTGGTGGAATGAGGATTATCAATGGGACATAGTAATACCAAGGTACAAAATATACTGGAAGAACAGAACAGGTCGTACTGGTGGGGGAGTGGCACTATATGTGAAAGAAAACTGTCAAATGAAGTAAAAATCTTAAATGAACCAAACTGTACCACAGAAGCTCTATATAGTAATTCCGTGCTTGAATAATAAGAATGTAGCAGTAAGGATATACTACCGACCACCTGACCAGGAAGGTGATAGTGACTGAACTGCTCAGGGAGATTAGAGAGGCTATTCAAAAAGACAACCCAATAATAACGGGGTATTTCAACTATCCCTATATTGACTGGGTATGTCACCTCAGGAAGGGATGCAGAGATAAAGTTTGACACCTTAAATGACTGCTTCTTGGAGCAGCTAGTCCTGGAACCCACAGGAGGAGAGGCAATTCTTGATTTAGTCCTAATTTGATCACAGCATATGATCCAAGGGGTGAATATAGCTGAACCACTTGGTAATAGTGGCCATAACATAATAAAATGTAACATTCCTGTGTGGGGTGGAGGGGAGAGACATAAAAGCAGCCCACCATGGTAGCACTGAATTTCAGAAAGGGGAACTACACAAAAATGAGGACGTTAAACAGAAATTAAAACGTACAATGCCAAGAGTGAAATTCGTGCAAGCTGCATGGAAACTTTTTAAAGACACCGTAATAGAGGTTCAACTTAAATGTATACCCCAAATTTAAAAACAGAGGACCAAAACTGTGCCACTGGGACTAAACAACAAAGTAAAAGAAGCAGTTAGAGGCATAAAAAAAAGGCAACCTTTAAAAAAGTGGAACTTAAATCCTACTGAGGAAAATACAAAGGAGCATAAGCTTTGGCTAGTGAAATGTAAAAATATAATTAGGAAAGCCAAAAGAGAATTTGAAGAATAGCTAGCCAAAGACTCAAAAAGTAACAGCATTTTAAATATACATATATTAAAGCAGGAAGCCTGCTAAACAACCAGTGGGGCCACTGGATGATCCAGATGCTAAAAGAGCCCTCAAGAAAGATAAAGCCATTGGGGAGAAATTGGTTGAAACTATAGTAAAGAACATAATTGTCAGATACATACATTAACAATTTGTTGGGGGGAAGAGTCAACATGTTTTTTGAAAAGGGAAATCATACCTCACCAATCTACTAGAATTTTTTGCGGGGTCAACAAGCATGTGGACAAGAGGGATCTAGTGGATTTAGTGTACTTAGATTTTCAGAAAGTCTTAGACAAGGTCCCTCACCAAAGGCTCTTAAGTAAAATAAGCCATCATGGAATAAGAGGAAAGGTCCTCTCATGCATCAGTAACTGTTTAAAAGATAGGAAACAAAGTAGGAATAAATGGTCAGTTTTCAGAATGGAGAGGGGTAAATAGTGGTGTCCCCCCAGGAGTCTGTACTGGGACCAGTACTGTTCAACATATTTATAAATGATCTGGAAAAGGGAGTAAACAGTGAGGTGGCAAAATGAGTAGATGATACAAAACTACTCAAGATTGCAGTCTGCTTTGGACTTAACTAAGAGCTACAAAGGGATCTCACAAAAGTGGGTGATTGGGCAACAAAGTGGCAGATGAAATTCAATGTTGATAAATGCTAAGTAATGCACATTGGAAAATATAATCTCTACTATACATATAAAATGATGGGGTCTAAATTAGCTATTACCACTCAAGAAAGATCTTGGAGTCATTGTGGATAGTTCTCTGAAAACATCCACTCAATGTGCAGTGGCAGTCAAAAAAGTGAATAATGTTGGGAATCATTAGGAAAGGGATAGATAGTAAGACAGAAAATATCATATTGCCTCTATATAAACCCATGATATGCCCACATGTTTAATACGGGGTGCAGATCTGGTTACCCTATCTCAAAAATATATATATTGGAATAAATTGGAAAAGGCACAGAAAAAGGCAACAAAAAAGATTAGGGTGTGGGACTGCTTCCATATAAGGAGAGATTAATAAGACTGGGACTTTTCAGCTTGGGAAAGAGATGACTAAGGGGGGGGATATGATAGAGGTCTATAAAATCATGACTCATGTGGAGAAAGTAAATAAGGAAATGTTATTTACTACTTCTCATAACACAAAAACTAGGGGTTACCAAATGACATTAATAGGCAGCAGGTTTAAAAACAAACAAAAAGAAGTATTTCTTCACATAATGCACAGTCAACCTGTGGAACTGTTTGCCAGAAGATGTTGTGAAGACCAAGACTAACTGGGTTCAAAAAAGAATTATACACTAGGTTAGGACAAAGTAACCATACTTCACAGGAAGACAGCTGTTCCATCTGCACAGTACTGTACTGCTGGCATTTTTTCTTTGACACTGTAATCATTTAGTACACTGTAAGCCTCAAATATCTCTGACATTAATGATAGCTACTTCATAGTTCCTCTTTTTTCGAGAGATGGGAATACAGTAGAACCTCAGAGTTACGAACACCTCGGGAATGGAGGTTGTTCGTAACTCTGAAATATTCGTATTTCTGAACAAAACATTATGGTTGTTTTCAAAAGTTTACAACTGAGCATTGACTTAATACAGTTTTGAAACTTAACTATGCAGAAGAAAAATGGTGCTTTCCCTTTTTGTAATAGTTTACATTAACTCAGTACTGTACTTTATTTGCATTTTGGGGGAGGGGTTCTCTGCTGCTGCCTGATTGTGTACTTCCGTTTCCAAATGAGGTGCATGGTTGACTAGTGAGTTCGTAACTCTGGGGTTCATAACTCTGAGGTTCTACTGTACAATCTATTGTAATGAGCCTCACTATGAATTGCTAGTAGAGTTTTAAATTCAGAAACAGAAGGCTGCATTAGTTGGCCAGTCAAGAGGACTCAAACAAATTCTTAATGGTAGATAGCTTGAAACTTTCATGTACTATCCAACTTTGTGTTGTGAGTCACAAGACCTCGAGTACAAGTCAGATGTTAAAGCAAAAACATACTTAATACAAAGCTTAAAAATCAGGTATCATATAGAGCTACAAGCTGGTAAGTTTGCATTATTGCAAGATGGGGTAAGGAAAGAGCCACACAAGTTTGGAGACATGACAAATCCATTGGCTGCATACATGCTAGACACCAGCTAAAAATCTTGCAGAGATAGACTTAGAAGGTTTCAGCTCCAAAGAGCAAACATTGTACCAGTTGAGCTAAATAACACTGTTTGATGTAGCAGTATTACTATATCCTCTTTAAACCAGCTAACTTTGCATCCAGAAGAGGTCAGTGGTACATAAATACAGTAGAGGAGTCAAATAGCTAACCTATCTAAGTAGGAGAAGATTAAATACATTGAAATCTCAGAAAGATATCTTTGAATAGACTGGGTATTTCAGAAAGCATCCTTAAACAGGCCCAAACAGAAATTATTGAAGCTGGGCTAACACCAGCAGAAAACAGCAAAGATACCTGATGGTTTCAAGATTCTCCCTCACCCCTAATACCATAGTGGTGGCTCGATATTGTATTATTAATGTATGCTTGAAGAATTCTGTAGTGTGTGTGGTATTTGATTGTGAAGCAAGTGTTAACTGCACATCTTACAAATATAGTAACTCCCCACTTTACGTTGTAGTTATGTTCCTGAAAAATGCAACTTTTGCAAAAAAAAAAAAAAGAAATGTTAAACGAATCCAATTTTCCCATAAGACGTTAAGTGAGGAGTTACTATAAAGACTTTAAGAAAGGTTAAAGAAACAGCAGCTCAAAAACAAATTTTTAGAGAGACAAGCAGAGGATCAGAAAGAAGTACTGGAGCAACAGACATAAGAAAAACAAACATGCTTAAAATTTCATGCCCATTTAACAGAGATTAACATAAACCTGTCATAGCATCAGGAAATTTATATTGCCTCAACATTATACATTTAATGAACCAGATACATTTTTAAATCTGCTGATTGTTCCTTCAGGTCAGCCTTGATCATTTACAGTTTCACAGCAAGGAAACAGAGCAAGAAAGAACTTCAAACATAGAACCTGTACTTTTTGTTTTTGGTTTAAAACATAATTTTGGCAATTTAATTATTTAAGTGGAGAAAGTATACTTGATGGAATATGGATAACCATTATAAAGTGCACAGACATCGCACAGTTTGAGTCACAACCATATTCTAGGCTTTGTCATGTGCACTTCTCAGTAAGATCTCATACTCATTACTTTTGAGTTGGATACATCTATAGAAGTAGCTTATTGCTAGATAAAAATGTTTCGCTATCTTTTTTCATTGTTTCATGCCATGCCAGGTTACACTACATGAAGTCATGTTTCATTATATTACACAGAACATAATCCGAGATGTAGCAGTGAAACCTAACACTAACAGAAATGAGAAGACTTGATGCACACTGGCTTATTTTTACCATTCCAGCTGCATAAAGCACCCATAACCCCAATTTAATCAGCTAGTAAAAAAGATAACTGATTTGCATCATAGGAGCTGGATTATGTGGGTGAATCTGGCCCTATATTAGATTTTAATGTACTGCTTACTGTGAATATAAGCATAAGAACGGCCATACTGGATCAAACCAAAGGTCCATCTAGACCAGTAGCGTGTCTTCTGACAGTGGCCCATGCCAGGTGCCCCAGAGGGAATGAACAGAACAGGTAATCCTCAACTGATCCATTCCCCGTCACTCCTTTCCAGCTTCTGCCAAACAGAAGCTAGGGACACCATCCAGGACCATCCTGGCTAATGGCTATTGATGGACCTATCCTCCATGAATGTATCTAGTTCTTTTTTGAACCCTGTTATAATCTTGGCCTTCACAACATCTTTTGGCAAAGAGTTCCACAGGTTGAGCAGTATCATATGGAGTAGTTGAGCAATATCATATGGAGTAGTTGAAGATTCATTACCAAGATTCCTATTTACCTTGTTTTATTAATTATTTAGTTGAAAGTTGACACAGATCAACTTTTCCAACACTCCCAAAATGAGAGGTGTAGAAAACTCAGGAAAGAACCAAACTGCCATACCACTTTAGAATAATAGAACCGTGGGTTGCATGCAATGAGATGTGATTGAAAAGAGACAAATAGCATCAATAAAAATTAAGGGGAAACTAGCTGAAAAGTAGCAAGCCCAAGAAAGAAAGAGGACTGATAAAGAACAAAATCGTGTATTGTGCCACTGTTGTAAAAATGAAGCAAAGCAAATTAAATAAAATGTAATGAAACCCTGTTCTGTTCTTGGACACTGATATAGGTGATTGCATATAAGATAGGGAGTGCTACTTTACAAATCCCTTGGGCAACCATGTTTTAAATACTGAGTGCAGTCCAGCTTATGAAGGATATACTGTAGCAAAACTGGTTGGGTTTTTTTTTTGGGGGGGGGGGGGGAGTGGAGGGGGGGGAAGTGTGTGTGTGTGTGGGGGAGACGGTTGAGCACTTGCAGAATGTTTCCTAAGCTACTTACTACTATACTCCCTGGTCTGTGCAGCTAAGATGACAGCATTGGAGAGCTTGAAATGGAAGAGATCCAAACTTAATTTAATTCCTGTTCATATGATCTGCTCTATGATTTCAAGTTGGCAGTGTCTCTTAAGGAACAAGTAAAAGACTATTCATTTTAAACTACTGACAAAACACTAGAAATGCATGAACCAGCTGTGGCAGCTTCATTTAAAGTTCTCTCTTGTTTAAAAAAAAAAAAAATCAAGGAAAAAAGCAGTATGAAATAAACAATAATGGCTGATTTGGAAGTTGAAGCATGTAATTAAGGTTCTATTGCTCCACTTGTAAACAAAGTGGGATACCTACCAAAAGAGCTGGAAAAAATGCCATCTGTGTTAGTAATAACTCAATCACTTCTATAGAAAAACTTTGCAAAGACATAAACCAAGTTATGCCAGACTTTAAAATGTAAGATCCATGTGTTTTGTTCAATGGCATTACAAAATGTACATTTAGCAGCTGGTAATTCAAAAATCATGTTTTTCTGTGACATGTTCAGTGGCATTATTCATTTGAATATACAAGGGAATTAAAGTGCAGGTAACTCTGCTATTTGCAGAACATATGTGCTAATTAAGGGTAAAATTCCCTTTGAACTAGGGCTTTAGTGGGGCAGAGATATGGTGGCTGTCTGCACAGGACACGTGATATCACCTGAGGCAATTCCTAATGTGACTCAGTAAATTCCATTATTGAAGCCACTGATGTGTTTGTATGCTGGCAACCAATCACTGCTTAGCAAGGAAGTTACTGAGGGGAAACAAATATACATCAGGTGAGAAATTAAGAGAGCCATGCTTAATGAGTTTTGTTTTTTTAGCTTGAGTCTTTGTTTCATTGCTAGTGATGAAGCAGCAGATTTTTGCTTACTTTATACAAATCTCAATTCAGTTCAAAACCTGATTTCTCTAGGATGTCCCAAAAGTTTTAAGAAGTCAAGTAGAAACAGCAACCCAAATCAGCCCCTCTCCTCCCCCCCGCAAAAAAACAACCTAAAATCTGGAAATCCCTAATTATGATCATTTTGTAAAGCTGTTTAACCTTTAAAGCTGGCATCTCAGATTATTTCCAGGCATTCTATCTTCTAAAATTGCACCAGACATGAATAAAGGTCAGGACAAATTATATACTTGTTCCATTTAAACATTAAGTTTTTTGTGAATGGCAGAGGGAAAGTGAGGAGGGAGACAAGAATTATAAACTTTCAGCCAAATGGTTACAGCTTTATTTTAAGTAAAAGGTTTAATATCACCTGAAGACAAACTTTCATCTTAGCTGGGGAAAGATTGTGCTTTGTTTTTGGTTTGGTTTTGTTTTTTTCCTTCCTTTCTTTTTTTGGGGGGTGGGGGGTGGGGGGAGCAGTGGAAAGCAACAGCTATTCTAAGCAGTAACGGATCCACCCATTTTTCAAGACTCAAATGCTAATCATCACCACATTTCTTTGGCCTAGCAAACCTGGAGTATTTCAAGGCTATAGCCATTTGAAGTGCTGATCATTGCACAAGGCAGCCTCCAGGCTCAGATAAGAAACAGATGCCCATGCAATCCACAACTCTGAAAAGGGAGAGAGAAGGTGGGTGTAAGGCAGTGCTAGCCCACTAGGGGCCCTAATCAGGATATATTTGCCCTCCCCAACACATAATAAAAAGCATATAGGGGGCCTCCCTTGAACTACTCAGGGCCCTAAGCAATTGCTTAGTCTGCTTAGGCCTATTGCTGGCTTTAAGTGGAATTCAGAGCAGAATGTGATCCCCGTGTGATCCCCAAGCTTCCCATTAATATGATACTTTTACCACTGAAATTTGACCACCATAAAAGCCGGGGTGTATAACAAGTGCCCACTTACGGTTATCAATGCTTGTGACAGCGATCTGCTATGACAACTTTTCTTCCAAACAAAGACTGAAAAAGCTGTTATCAGTAGCCCATTGATTTCATATGAGGTAACAGCTTGCAAGATTAAAACTATTGATCTACAAACAGATCTGTGGCCTCCTGAGGGAGACAGAAACCCTTGAGAGGGTAGCTAGGTACCTTAACAGACTGACAATAAGATGGAAACTTGAGTTTTGATTGATGGAGTATATGTACAAAGCACTGCGTTGTCTACCTGAAATGAACTACAGGAAAGGTACAATCTGAGCACAGGTAGTGTAAGCTTCCTTACACTCTACCACCAACATACCTGACGTACAAGCTGAATGGATCACAGCTGGTGGTGAGAAGTTGGTTCACTCTTCATGCTTTTTGAATTCTTGCCTTCTTTGCTGAGAGAGTGCCACAAAGAATGCCAATTTATGCATACTGTATAGTGGTTGTTTTTATGACATGGACACCAGTCGAGTAGGAACTGGAGTGAGTCCACCATTTTATTATGCATATGCCACAGAAAGGTCATCAGATGGTAGGAGTGTTGGATAGCTACCAAAAGAAGCTGATAGAATTGTGACTTGAAAATGAGACTCCATTTACTAATAAGAAGCTCAGCTCTGAATCCAAAGCCCATTTCTTCTTAATTAATCCAAATCCCTTTAGGATGAGCTTTCCAGGTGAGCCAACCAGTTATTTTACTGTTAGAATAAGTGCGTGTTGTATTTTCTTACTTTCTCATTCAGTAGAAACTAACTGCTGCCTAGAATTGCCACGAGTGAATGTAACATATTTCCAACTTTATGTTCTATTCTGACTGCTCCGTCGGAGCAGGCCTGGCTGTCACATCAGGACAGGAGTAGCAATAAAAAGAATGCTCAAGCCTTTCCTGAGCATTCAAATGCTATGAAAGCAGTAACAGATCTCTGACTAAGCAGGGTGAAAACTATTTGTGTACAGTAAAAAATAATGAGCTCTCTGTGTGTTAAGCTTGTCATGGTCACAGATGCAGGGTCTACAAGCTAAGGAAGAAACTGGATTAGTATCAGTATTCTAGCCAGATTTCCACAACGTCAAGTCTTTGTCATGCAACTTTAGAAATAAAATGACAGGCTTAAAGATTTCAGTATTTAAATTTTTAATAATTGGAATCATCGGTATTGAGGTCCAACACCACTGCAAGTCATATTCACTGATAAGCTCATCATAACATCCTCACAGAATATATTCAAGAAATATGTTTAAGCAACTATTAAAGCATAAAGCCCCTTTCCCTCTCCTTCATGGAAAAATAGGAATCCTGGCTATTTTTCTTGAGTCAAACACATCTTACTCAGTAGAGCCAGGAAAATATGGCCTCACCTAGCAAGTGTGCACATGCTGGTGTGGAGAAAAAATGTTGTAGACCAAGAAATGGTTAGGAAAGAGATTAAAAGTGTTGGCATGATTGGTGAAGCAGAGGCATCGCAGAAGTAGACCGTTTACTACATCATGACAAACTTCAATAGAAAGAAGAACAGGAGTACTTGTGGCACCTTAGAGATTATAAGAATGTAGATAGACGTTTGCAAGGGAGTCCCTAACACAAACTGCTTGAATTCATAGGGCACAGAAGGGATGAACAGGAACTTCTCTGAAATCAAAGCTTTACACGTCTTTTTGTTTCAAGTTATTTTTATTCAGTTTCACTCCCGGTGCTTACAGACAGAGGGAGCTGTGTTACCTCCCCAAGATTCCTTTATTAGGACTTTTAATGAGCAAGATAACTCATCTGATGTTTACCATGAGCCCACTGCTTAGTGAAATTTGAATCTGGCCTGGCCGAATACTTTTACAATGCAGACAGGATCAGTAAAGCACAAAGTTACAGTTTATCTACCCCTAATGATGAGTCTCACTACTTTGATTTAAGTAGCACCTTAGGAGCACGAGACAGAGCAATGTCAAGACTGCCAAGTATCTCATCTGGGGTGACAGCCACACATCTGCCTCTGCTATTGCTCTATCACTCATAAGTAGGGCTGCAGGGAGTGATAAAAGTGGCTTCTAAAGTTCCTTCTTGTGAATAGAATATTAGGGGCTGTCTGGGCTGCTGAGCAGGTAGACAATTCCTCTTCCCTTCCCACTGCTCTCCTTGCTGTCACTGGGCCTCTCTCGCACAGTGAGACTGAATAGGGAAGAGAAAGAAGTCTGCTGCATATACAGTATGCAAAAAAACCCGAAGTTATTATGAAACCAAATATGCCCAAATCTTCAAACATATCCAACTTGTGATTTTTATTACTATTATATAGAGTAGCTACCTTTTATATTTACATGACTCCAGGGTGAAAGTAAGTGAAACACGGGAGCTCTGGGCGGCACGGGCCAGGTGGCATTAACAGATTTGGGTCCAATCTTGCAAGGTGCAGTGTTGAAGATGGTGCTCCACACCTTGGAAGATCAGGCCCTTGTGAGAGAGTCCTCCATTCAATTTTTCCCAGCTGGGAAACAAAGTATATATTAGGATGTTGAACGCTGCCTTTTTTTAAATGGGAAAAAAGCCATTGCCATGTCAAACCCAGTGGTTAATTTTCATACCAATTCCAATTTTAGAAGATTTTTGGTAAGGAAAGTATGGAACATTTATACTTAGTTTATTGGGAATTAATTATTATAATGGATAGAGTGGACCACAGCTACAGTACAAGGGCTACAATTTGCTCTGTGCTGCAGAATACTGTTAGGAGAATTCAAAATTGTGGTGGAGGAAAATAATGACATGAGGAGAATATATAGGTTTCAGCAAAAAGGAAGGAGAAATTGGCTTAAATAAACTTGTGGACAGGGAGAATATATAGTTATGTAGTCAAATTTAAGACTAGAGTAAGATAAAAAGTATGAGAAGAACTAAGAGGGAAATACATGGGATTTTCAGCACCATGAGGGCTTGATGCAAACAAGTAGGAAATGTTAAGGGGTTTCAATACTGAAAGATATAGACCATTTAGAAGAATCAGGAAGAACAAGATAGGAGAAGAATATCTATCTATCTATAATCATAATCTTTTTTATATACTGGAAAACCAGACTGAAAACAGTTGAGGTGGTTGAACTTGGAAGAAATCCATTGATGTAGAATCATTTTGGCTTGAAAAATAAATCAAGAAAGTAATTTGATATTAGAAATTTATTATAGAATGTTCTGAAGGACTGAAATAATGGGTAAATAACCAAAATAAAATCTGTTATAAAAAGAATACTTAAAATCGATTTGGATCTAAACCAGATAGAATGTAAAGTCAAGACTGTAAAAAAAAAAAAAGATGGTAGAAGCCTCCTTAAATGATGTAAGATATTAATAAAGGGAATAGAAAGGGAAAACCTTGAATTGGGCAGGAATGGTGTCCCTAGACTGTTTGCCAGAAGCTGGGAATGAGCAACGGGATGGATCACTTGATGATTACCTGTTCTGTTCATTCGCTCTGGAGCACCTGGCATTGGCCACTATTGGAAGACAGGATACTGGGCTAGATGGACCTTCGGTCTGACCTGGTAGGGCCATTTCATATGTTCTTATATAATTATTTTTTTAATTAAATAAATTTAGGGCAGAGAAGGAGATTTACAAAATCAATTACCATAAACTAATTACATTTGAAAACAGAAGTAAATGGAGGTTTAACAAAAAGTGAAAGACAAAGATGTTAAACTACATCCTAATAAATTCTGGAAAGATGCATAAAGGATCCATGAAATGGAAAGAAACAAGGGAGGGATGGGACACCGAGGAGACCTTGGAAAAGTTTAAAAATAAATTAATGTATGTCTGATGTTTACACAGATAAACTAGCAACCAAATCTTGGTATAATGAGCAAGGTTGATTGCCAAAGAAACACCAGTACTAATTAAATGTATGTAGTAGCCTTACAATAACTTTAGGTGGAAAGGGGGCACAGGAGAGATTAGAAAAATCAAACTAAGTCTTAAAAAGCATTAAGTAAAGATGAAGAATGAAGACTGTCCAAGAGATAACATGAGTAATATAAACATCAGAAGTATATTTTCTAAACACAAAGCAAGAGGATATTGAAGAGAGCTATAACAGAATACAAGTATTTATTGACAAAAGGGACACATCAGCTAAATAAATCAATGTAATTTAATTGGTTATGGATCTAGAAAAAAAGTGTGTGAAGAATACAAATATGTAAAGCTTCACTGAGAGTGTTTGGGGGAGAAAAGTTATAGAATGTAAGCCTGTTACAATGAATCCTCTGTTACATGAATAATCTTTGCTCACACAAATAATTCCAGTGTTCCATTTGTGCACATAAGGATTTGTAGTATCATGATTTATGGCAACATTCTTGCTTTGGTACTAGTATGTTTGCAGTAGTCACAGGCTATGTCTATGGGGAACCAAATAGGCTAGGGGGCCAGAATGATCTAACATTGGGCCTATGATGTCAATCAGCAAGCTAGGCTGGGCAACTTGTCAGTGAATTATTTTCCTTCCTTTAATCCCTATTCTGCTCCAATTTAAGTCAATGGCAGTTTAATGGAACAAGCACTGGGCTTTTTATGTATAAATATCTTAGCAGCAGCAGCATGAAGGGAATGACAAAATTACTTGATGACAAACAAGGCCAAATGAGTGGGAAGCAAAAAAAAAAAAAAAAAAAAAACATTCCAGAGGCAGATAAGTTGCTTCCTACAATGTAAGATAGCAAGATGTATAATATATTAACTCTAATATGGATACCATTCTTAAAAATAGAATAAATACTCAGCAGCCATGTACTATAAAAGTACTGAGCTGGAGAAGGATCTGGAAATGCTTGTGAATGAAAATATCGGCAGTAGGTGGAACTTAAGTAAAAGAATTCTGTGCTGTAGAAATAGAAGTACTGAATGTACTTCAAGTCAAGGAAAAATATTCTAACACTTTAACAGGGACTAGTGAGGTCACATCTGAAAAAGCATTTCTTTTTTTATGTGTACAGGAGATAACAGCTAGAATAACAGAGAGTTGCTGAAAATAGAGAAAAATTCAGTGTGTTCTCTACAGGAAGAAGAGAACTTAACATGAACATAATGAAGAGAGGATTGCTACAACACGGTGTGAGTTGTGATAAATACAAGAACAGAGCAGGACTTCGGATTAAGAAAGGGCAAATACTAAAGAAGTGTAGATAGGATTCCATCAGACTGAAGTGAATGGAAATGATAAATAGTGCTGGGTAAATTTAAAGAACTAATCTTAGTCTCTGATAATTCAGATTGTTATCTACACCTGTGACGTTGTGCAGTCTATATGGTTTTATAAAAACTTGATAATAAGTCAATATAATGTAACTGAGATAGTTTTAGAGAAAATACGGTAATAAGTGAATGTAACTTAACTGGGATATGCTTCATGCAAAAGGTCTCTTGTAAGGTATCATTACAAATCTTATAATCTACTGAGTATAATCATCTAATTTGTATAAATGTACCACTCTTGTATCTAAAACTAGAAATATAAAATGTAACTCTGAGGGCCTATTGTAATTGTGTAAAGTGTGGACCATTAATGATGGTTTGGAATCTTGATGACTCCCATTGTCTGCAGATGGCTGTATTTACCTGTGAGTCTTCCTGTATATGTGTGTGCTGGCAAGTGAGTAATGAAGTCTTGCAGTGACATGTGATCATGTCACCTGAACTGGAATCCATCTTTAACCTGGTGCTTTTCCAGTGAGGGGGGGGTGGAAACCCAGAGAGACAAAGAGTTCCCGCCTTATGCAAAAGATATATAAAGGGGGGAAGAGAACAGAGAGAGAGAGAAGCCATCATGAAGAATCCCCTAGCTACCACCTGAGCTGCAACAAGAGCTGTACCAGAGGAAAGAAGTGTGCCCAGGCCTGGAAGGTGTCCAGTCTGAGAAAAACTTACTGAAACATCTCTGAGGGTGAGATTATCTGTATTTAGTTTGATTAGACATAGATTTGCGCATTTTATTTTATTTTGCTTGGTGACTTACTTTGTTCTGTCTGTTACTACTTTGAACCACTTAAATCCTACTGTCTGTATTTAATAAAATCACTTTCTATTTAGTAATTTACTCAGAGTATGTATTAATACCTGGGGGAGCAAACAGCTGTGCATATCTCTCTATCAGTGTTATAGAGGGCGAACAATTTATGAGTTTGCCCTGCATAAGCTTTATGCAGGGTAAAACGGATTTATCTGGGTTTAGACCCCATTGGGAGTTGGGCATCTGAGTGCTAAAGACAAGCACACTACTGTGAGCTGTTTTCAGGTAAACTTGCAGCTTTGGGACAAGTGATTCAGACCCTGGGTCTGTGTTGGAGCCAGACGGGAGTGTCTGGCTCAGCAAGACAGGGTGCTGGAGTCCTGAGCTGGCAGGGAAAACAGGAGCAGGGGTAGTCTTGGCGCATCGGGTGGCAGCTCCCAAAGGGGTTTCTGTGATCCAACCCATCACAACACCTTTTAAGTAATCCTCTCCTTCAATAGTCTACTCCTGTCAAACCACACATTTGATGCGAAAGGGTACTGGTGAAAGTTGATCTGTGGGAGTCAGACAATCGGCCCATTCCT
Organism: Chrysemys picta bellii; assembly: GCF_011386835.1. Taxonomy (NCBI): domain Eukaryota; kingdom Metazoa; phylum Chordata; order Testudines; family Emydidae; genus Chrysemys; species Chrysemys picta. Next base: position 220,162,175 of record NC_088792.1, on the reverse strand, counting down.
TTCCTCTTTAAGTAAATCCTAGATGGGCCACCCATTCCCATCTTCCAGGTGGCAGGGTTAGGAGGGGAAGGCCTTCTTCATTTTTCTAGAGAAGGCAACAACAAATGGGATATGGGATGCAGCAACTTCTGAGCTGGGTCTTAGCTACCCTTTTCTTCTGGGTAGAGAAAGGGAGGAGGGATTCCAAATCTCCCTAGGCCTGCCATAAAGGGGAGCTAAGCATTAAGAGTGCACTAAGGTCTATGTTATTTTCAGTTCATCAGCCATACTGGTTTCCCCGTCCATTCTATAGTAACAACCCTAGGAATGATTACCATAAAACTAAACAAATTACAAAATTCAAGCTGATTAATGATGGAAACTTACAAGCACAAGAAAACCATATGCTCTCAATACTGTAAAGCTCCAAAGAAAGGAGATAGGCCAAGTGAAAAAAATGCATAGATGGTGCAAATAAAATGATGGGGACAGGGAAAATTAAAAGCTTTTACCAAATGAAGTTGAAGCAGCTGACCAATTTTAAATCATGTTCACATATATTAATAAAGTTTGCTTCTAACAAAGTATGAGATTCCAAGTTAATCATCAATCTACAAAAACTCTGTGGGGGTGACTCCCATGAAGCCTTTGGGGCTCCAGATGGGCACAGCTGTCCACCTGCACACAGCAGCATGTAGGATTTGGTTTATAGTTAGCAAATGTGCCAACGGCAGTGTATGTGGAAGCAGACTTCACAGAAGGATCAGAAGATCTTCAACATCAGTAGCAGCAGCATCAAAAGGCCAGGTGGGGGAAAAGAAATCTACTTCCCATTTCTCCTTTTATTTACACACCATATGCACATGAGTGTTCCTACAGCTCTTGTGGGATTAGCTAGCAGTGGGCTGAATCATATGGAAAGGACTGAAGTGCACCCGACAAACAAGCCAGTTGGCTCAAAGAAGGGATAGAATAGGGCCACATCTCTCTGGCTCCACTTTCCCCTTCACTTCCTTCACCTCTGCCAGCTCTATGTGAAGCCCACGACCTTCAGCCAGGAGGGATCCTTGACTAGCTTTCAGAGGAAGCTGGACTAGCTTGCGTGATTGCTCTAACACCCAGCTTGATTAATGTAATCTAGCAGGTTGACAATCGTATTTTTAAGATTTGGGCACTTTTTTGGCAACACTTTCAAATTCTTTGTTGTTTTTTGACACGTTTGTGCAGTAATCAACATTTTTTGAAATTTAAATAAAAACATTTCAGCCAGCTTTGTTGCTTAACTGGATGGGAATTTAGTGAAAGCCAAAATAAAAAGTTTCAGAGCAGCAGCCGTGTTAGTCTGTATCCGCAAAAAGAACAGGAGTACTTGTGGCACCTTAGAGACTAACAAATTTATTAGAGCATAAGCTTTCGTGGACTACAGCCCACTTCTTCGGATGCATCCAAAGAAGTGGGCTGTAGTCCACGAAAGCTTATGCTCTAATAAATTTGTTAGTCTCTAAGGTGCCACAAGTACTCCTGTTCTTTTTGCAAAATAAAAAGGTTATTCAGGTCCATACTTGAAAACAGTGACTGATAAATCTCAGTAGTGCAGCCATTCTGCAATGCAGGCAATAAATTAATGAAATGTAGGTAACATTATTATAATGTAGGTATAATTTTAAAAATACAAAATAGAGCTGATGCACTTTTCTATCAGTATTCTGTATATTCATCTGAAAGCAAAAAGTGTTGGAAGAGGTCCTTTTGCACTGAAATTACGATACAAAAAAGTACTGCACACTATGCAAAAGAGAAAGTTATTTGGAAAGCAACTCAAATTTATTCATTAATATCCACAAGGAGCTCCACTGTCAGTGACCTAGATATGCAAAGCTATCAACAAATGTTCAACTCTATTCTTTTCTCCAGCATAAAAATATGCATATCTAGAAGGTTAATATGCACATACAGCCAATCAGAAGAAAAGTATCAGCTTTCCTGCAGTGTCAATGGCCTTTTTCTGTTGATAGATGTTTATGAAAGTACCCAACTAGCCAGTGTAGGCAAAGTTAAATGACCCTTGACTACACTGGATGAATTACAAAAGGAAAAAGAAAAAAAAAAAACCCACCAAAATCTGCAGTCAAGATCATTTAGAAAAAACAAACAAACAAACAAACAACCATGGGCATCGAACATGAAAGAAAGTAGGGGAAAAATAATAGTAAAGGAATTTGAGACCTCTTCCACATCCAAGTTATATATAAATACATTTTGTTTCCATATAGGTATAATGGAAATTATAGACTATATCCCAGGCTAGTGGCAGAAGGTTCCACTTATAATTTTATTTGGCAGTCATGTCTGCATAAATATTGATTCTCTTAGCTATAAATTGTACAGTTGGCCTTTAAAAATGTGTTCTGTACAAACATATGTCTTATTCTCACCCCACCCACCTCACACCCTCACCTAGTGATGCTAATTGAAGCTCTGTGATCCAAGCCATATGTCTATATGCTGTGCCTCAGATTTGGGGGCGCGGGGCTTAAAGTATATGATTTACCATGTTATGTAGTTGCCTCTGGCACTTAGTCAACTGTTATCAAGAAGGGAAAATGCCTTGGCTTTCGTTCAATTGGAATTTAAGAGCTTTTCTCTCTGAGCCTCTAAGCAAAGATGGCAGCAAAGTAATGTCAACATTTAGAAAGACAATACACAAATAGATTTTAAAAAGTCACTAAATATGTGTGACCAGGTAGAAATCTTCTATTACTTCACTGAAGATTGTGTTACACCATGGATGTATCTGGCTCAAGGTGCCATTTTATTTATAAACTATCTTTTAAGAAAAAGATAGGCATGTCTGTTCAGACTCATAACAGCACCAAGTATGTGACTCCTATTTCACAGGAGATTTAAGATTGGATAAACTCACAAATAGCCCATATTCCTTTGGAGTAGGTTTTCAAAATGTTTCACAGACTGCTTCAGAATATTAACTTGCTAGAGATGACTTAAATCTGCTATAGAAGATTTCTAGTCCTGGAGGTTATTTAAAACCACCCCTCCCACCCCATCACCTGCCTTTTATATATGAAAAGGCCTCTCTTTTGTTTCAAAGTTGGCAGAAAGAAACCTAACTGTAATTTATGAGGGAAGGACCCTGCAGCAAGCAGATGCCATATATCCAGACTGACTCAAGAAACTGAGAATCTTCCTCAGATGTATGGACTGATCCTGCCAATTTAGGCAAGAACTTCACATTAAAAATGCAAATACTCCCGTTGACTTTAATGGAATCACTCACATTTAAAAGTGAAGTACATGTTTAAGTGTTTCCAAACTGGGATCTTAGTTTGTTGCTTCTTTGCTTCCCCATTCTAAATCTATAGTGCTAATCAGCACAGTGGGACACTATGTCCTCTCCAAGATTCATTACCTTTTTATCACCAATGATTTTATGTAGTACAGTAAGTATACCCAGCACTTCATAAGTCATAGAATACAACACTACTTCTGCTATGTTTCACCTTCTTGATCCGAAAAGTAAAACAAATATCCAAATATGCTAAATGAGTTAAGAGTATGGGGAAAAAACAGCCTGGAACACTTTTCCTTTTTTAAAAACACTGGCATTTTAAAAATGTTAACAAAGTGTTTGTGAAATTGCTAGAAGAGGAGAAGGCCACAGGCAGGCAATAAATAGCATATTGCAATATACCTAGAAACAAAGGATAATGTAAGCCAAACAAGAGAGAGAAGAGGACATACTACTACCCTGGTCTTGGAAATATTGTGACGATAGCTAAAAATATGGTCCATGTGTTCAGATTCAAATGACACACACTCCCCACACACAATACCAGGCAGGTATAGACAGATGTACAGTCCTTATCCTGGAAATTTTCATGAATAAAAAGTTGTTTAAGGGCACAGTAGATGCTCTTTCTTAGAATCCAGTAGAGAAAACTAGGTGCTTCAACCCCCCTATTAACAGAGAATTAGAAGGTTGTGGTAGTGGTTCTACAGGACTGATTCCCACTTTCACCCCTGAGGGGTATGAAGTAAAATAGTGTAAATGAGAATAGGCTTTAAGTCAGATTCTGTTAAAATCCCCTCTTTACCTCTTCTAAATTTACAATGTTAAAACCAAAGTATACTCCTTTTATCCTGAAATTTCTCACTCATGCATTTCTATCAACCTCCTTTACTTGGTACCTAGATACCAAGCACTATATATCCAACACAGAGGAAAATTAGAACTAAAATCCAATATGCTCCTTGAATTATACAATATAATTTTGGGGAAAATAGTTGTTTTTTCCCCACTCTTCCATGCATTTTTCTCATTACTTTTTGTCCATTCATAACAAAAACAGTATTCTCTGTAACTGTTCAAAATATGCCTGCCTAGCTAGTCTCATCGATAGGATCAGTTTTATTAATATTTTCTTACATTCTGAAGGTTGAATGTTATGCTGTCTCCCAAATCAGTGTGAAGCCCTATAATGGTTGCAAACTTTAATTACCTAAGCTTCTACTTTTCAAAAAAGTACAGTGTCTGGTACCCTTCCTTGCAGCATGGATGATTCTTGCACTACTAGGTAGTGAGGAGGAGATTGTGAATCCTAAAGATGGAAGGTGAGGCTGATACCTCAAGTCCACTGATTTTGAAGCACACAGCTTCCTACTCATAGCAACTTCATCTAAACCAGGTCCCTTCCTTAGGGACAATTTCTTCAGTATTTCTGCTCTGGCATTCAATCTCATCCACAACTGCAGAAGACATGCAATGTTATAATCTACAACACCACGTAGATAGTGTGGAGAGGGGGCAGGGGGCAGATGGCAGAATTTTTACACGCTGATCCCAGAGGCAGGATATGTGGTAACATCTGGCCTCATATTGATGGTGTTTCTTTGACCAGGAAGGCAGGGAAAGTTATGGGCTAAAGAAACAAAGATGGAAAATCCATAGCATTTATAACTTCTGTGAGCACCATGTTAATATTGCTTCCCTACCAACCATGCAAGACAAGGGTTTCAGGTTTAGAGTGTCCTGCTACATGTCCACGAGAATAACTGGGAGATGGCATCCAGCAGCCCTTCACCCAGCCCAGTATATAGCTCTAACTTCATGTAAAGATGGAGGGAGAGCACATTTACCTTGTTTTACTCTTTAGACAAGATCTGCTATAATTTATAATTATTAAATAAAATAGTCAGAATAAATAAATATAAACTATGCAACCATTTTCCCATCCCAAAGTGAAAACATTTCCAGGGAGGAGTAACTGTCCAAGACCGCCTACAGGGGCAGGAGTCAGAGGTGCCACTTGCATGTTCACCACATTTGGCTGTGTTAAAGGGTCAAGACCCACTGAGACCATTGGTTTCCGAACAAGCCTCTTTCAAACACTGAACTTTGAGCCATATGAATACTACGCCAATAAAGATTTTACAGCCTGACCTGAGGGCAATGGAAGTCTTTCCCAAAGGATAATGCAAATACAAGCTATAGTACATAACGAAGATACAAAACAACACAGGAAGCCAATTATTTTTGGCCAGCATTTCAAAGTAAAGCAATGCCAAGTTATATTTCAGACCAATGAAGAAACTCATGGTAGACTGATTATTAATTTAAAAGATTCAGAAAGTCTGGAAAAATCGATGACTGGATACATGCACTGTGAATCTTTAAGGTGCCTAGGCTTTTATATAAATCTAAATGAAATCTATTTAATCATGTACTGCCACTGTATTTTCAGCACTAGTTCAATAGCGAAGCTCTTATCTCTCTGGACCATATCACGGTGTTCAATAAAATTCCCCTTTGTGCTACAGAATCTATGTATAAAACCACTACCATTCTCTAATCCTACTGCAGAACATTATTTGTTACCACATGACTTATTACTTTTGTACTAAATCATGATTCTTTTTGTTAGAGGTTGTCAGAGACCAATATAAAAAAATCACATTGCTGAAACAGAACAAAACTAGGATATTAGGAAACTAGAAACATGTTTTTGATTGAATCCTGTCACTACAATCAGTGGTATACAGTTGGATAGAATCTAGAAAATACATTAGTATTAAATTGAACCTTTGAAAAGTAGCAATTTCATTCATAAATCCATGGAACAATTTTTTAAATTGAAGTGCACCTTTTTGTAAAATTTCTGTAAATTGGCTTATTCTAATTGCCACATCCAAATTATAGTCTCCGGGAGTCAGACACACATGCACTGTATGACGGACATAGTTTGAAATCCAGAAATGAGTAAACTTTCGTACTCAAAATTTAAGAGTTACCGGTAGTTTTTTAGAAAGGTATGATGCTGTGAATGTTCACTGCACAGCGTAGATGGAGTATCATTTGTAGGCAGGCACAATATCCAGGGCTGGAAGTGGATATAGACCTCGTTCATTATGTCAAAGGTGAACTTTCAGCCTGCAGCACACAGAGGAATAATAAAAGAATGCTCAATCAAAATTAAGTGTAATTGGCCAGCACACTGACTTCCATTTCTCTTGGCTATTATTGAAGATATTAAAACAAAAGTAAAGGTTTCCCCATGCAGTTAAGCTTCTATTTCTCCAACTTGAAGTGATATCGTGCTTTGGTAGTTATTTCATCATAATATATTACCAAGCAAAGAACAATTCATCCAGCAGCATTACATCACTGCAGGTTCAAAGAGGAACAAAAGAAAGCCCTCCCACACCGTCTGATCATCAGAAGACTTGGTTAAAAACAATAATGAAAAATAAATCTCATGTTAAGAACTGAGTACGTCTGACTATTTCCAAATAAAGTTCATTTAAGTTTTCAGAGATCCAGCACAACAATTTGCATGCATGCTTTACATACTCATTTTCAGCGCACCTTATTCTCTGACAAGTCCCACTGATTTCAGTGGGTCTACTCGTGGAGTTGGTTTTACTCAAAAGAACAAGGCTACTAGAATCTGATCCATGGTAGTACACAAAGCCTGGCAGGAAGTATTTCTCTTACTTATATAAGCTGCTTCTGAGAAGAAAAGCAGAATGAAATTGCTAAAGCAAAAAAGCACAGGAAACAGTGATGCCCAGACAAATGATGTATAGTGTATAGGAATTTTAAAAAGGAAATCTAGAAGAGGGATAGGAGGCTTGGAGCAGAGGTTCAAATATGGTCTTTGGAACTCTTGCTAGTGGGTTTGTGGAGACAGGAGTGTTAGGCTGGTCATTAGGGATTAATGTGGCTAACTTCCATCGAGGTCACAGCTGTCAGTCACCTCCAGACAATGTGCAAGGTGGCTAATGCAGTACTGCCTGCTGCTATTGGGAGAATCCTGATTGGCTTGGAGCAGATTATGCAGAATCCCATGCACTGCTACAGACTAGGGACCGAATGGCTAGGTAGCAGTTCTGCAGAAAAGGACCTAGGGGTCACAGTGGACGAGAAGCTGGATATGAGTCAACAGTGTGCTCTTGTTGCCAAGAAGGCTAACGGCATTTTGGGCTGTATAAGTAGGGGCATTGCCAGCAGATCGAGGAACGTGATCGTTCCCCTTTATTCGACATTGGTGAGGCCTCATCTGGAATACTGTGTCCAGTTTTGGGCCCCACACTACAAGAAGGATGTGGAAAAATTGGAAAGAGTCCAGCGGAGGGCAACAAAAATGATTAGGGGTCTGGAGCACATGACTTATGAGGAGAGGCTGAGGGAACTGGGATTGTTTAGTCTCCAGAAGAGAAGAATGAGGGGGGATTTGATAGCAGCCTTCAACTACCTGAAGGGGGGTTCCAAAGAGGATGGAGCTCGGCTGTTCTCAGTGGTGGCAGATGACAGAACAAGGAGCAATGGTCTCAAGTTGCAGTGGGGGAGGTCCAGGTTGGATATCAGGAAAAACTATTTCACTAGGAGGGTGGTGAAACACTGGAATGCATTACCTAGGGAGGTGGTGGAGTCTCCTTCCTTGGAGGTTTTTAAGGCCCGGCTTGACAAAGCCCTGGCTGGGATGATTTAGCTGGGAATTGGTCCTGCTTTGAGCAGGGGGTTGGACTAGATGACCTCTTGAGGTCCCTTCCAACTCTGATATTCTATGATTACATCTGGCTGCCATTGAAGGACTCCTTTATACATGGAGCCCATTGACTGCAGCAAGCATTGGGAAGAGAAATGGAGTTGGGAATATAGTCTTTGTGGAGCTACCAGAGATCTGAAAAACATATATATGTCTGCTTGATGCCCCTGTGCTATAAGAACTTCATGAGCTGCAGACTGCAGGGAGCATGGGCAAAACAGCAGAGGAAGGAAACAGAAGCAAATAAAGGCCTCTGGGACTAATCCACAATATGGAATCTCTAGATATGTTCCCTGCTGCCTCCACTCCTCCTTCTTTAGGATCAGTGGCAAATAACTGAGGGGGAGAGGGGCACAAATGGGATTATGATATGGAGCGGGGGTGGGTAGGGTGTCTGTGCCTGGTGGTGAGGATGCTTGTTGTCAGGACGAATAAGGAAGGATTTTGAGCCTGGAGATGCATTTTCTGAGTCTAGAGGGTTGTATGTGTTGGAGGGATAGTATTCTGATTATAGTGGGAAAGGCTTTACAGGTGAAGGGAGTGGTTCTGAGCTGTGGATGGGTTAGGTAAAAAGTAAAGAGGTGGGGTTGAAATATGTTGGGAAGAAAAGTTTGGTGGGAGATGGGGAGGGAGGGCTTGAAGAAGTTCTGAATCAGGAAGGGGACAGGTTGAGGGTAGGGAGAACTGAGTCAAATAGTGGTAATATTTGAGATCGGTGGATGATCAGGTAGAACTACACTGGTGGGAGAGAACAATAAGGGATCACAGAGCAATAGTATTAATCCTTTCTTCCATTGTAGTGGGTCCCAGGCTTGAGAGAGGAATAATGGGTAGATGCAAGAAGAGAGTCCTTTCTTCTGGCTTTCTCACAAGCCTGCTTTATCCCCCAACCATAATATCCTAGTTTTGCTGGTTTGAAATACAGTCCACCTGAAGAGGAGAATAGAAAGATGTACTAAAGGGCACCCTTCACTTCACCTGCAGCCAGACCATTTCTTTTGGCAACCAGTCACCACTGTGTGGAGAACGTGCTGGTCTCAAAATTGCTGGCTCCTTGTTTTCAACTACTCTCCTAAATAAAGTACAGTAAAAGTTACAGTGTATTTTCCTATTGCTTTTCCGTGTAAACAACGGTTGTAGCTGCCACAGGGATGTTATGCAATAGTGAATTGGAGGGAAAGGAGTACATGGGATTACATACACACGCACACACACGCACTTTTCATTTTAAATGAAAGGCACACTTCATTGGCCTTGCCTTTGCTACTACAAATGTTTTAGCAGAGAGTACACATGATTTATTAAAAACACAGTTTTCCTTTTCAGAAGAGATTTTTTTTAAAAATGGACCACATGCCACAGATGTTAATTTCACTCACTCATAGGCCCCTGAAAGGGGCTCAGATATCCCTTCTGATGAAATTAGAAAAGGAACCCAAACGGAATAGAAACAAGGAGAATACAGGAATAGTTCAATGAGACTCTCTTGTATTGAGATCAAATTTTTGACCAACTCTACAGAAGTGTCAGATTGGCCCAATCCTGCTCTTAGTGAAGCCAATATTGAACTTTCCACTATTGAAATCAGAAGGAGCAAAATTTGCCTACAATAGTTTGTTCCTCCCGAGAGAACTAGAAGGGATTGCAAAGAAAGAAGAGGCATACTTTTCTGAGAGATTGATCGTGAAGACTAAGTCTCTTTAAACTAGACTAGATATTGCTTGGTGGCCATTAGTGTCCCAATAATCAGGATAGGAAGTTTCAATTAAGAAAAATGTCTTTGATCTCAGGCACATAGATACAAGTGTGTGTGTGTGTGTGTGTGTGTGTGTGTGTGTGTGTGTGTGTGTGTGTGTGTGTGTGTGTATGGGGGTGGGAAGAGAGTTGAAATAGTGGGTTAAAATGACAGCCACAAACTTGTATGTTGCTACTGAGCTCAAACCTGGTAAAGTTTGGGATGCCTATTAATATAGGAATAAAATTATGCAGTTTTTGTGTGTGTAATTATGTCTGGCAATGACACTTCCTATCGAGATAACATTCTGAGGAGATGCATTTCTCTGTGTGTGGCTTGCAGTTCAGATCATGATCAAAAATGCAATGTTTTGAAAACAAAATGGGCTTCTAAAAAGGAAAATAAGGATAAGTTTAACATTATAAACAGGCCCCTGATTATCAATTTATGGCATTTGACAAAAACATTATATACTGTCCACAGGCAAGGAGAGTTAAGTTGGAAAATGTTGGCCACCCTCTAATATGTAATTTTAATTTACAAGCTGAAGTTCAGCTATGGTAGTGACTCAGTTTATCTGTAACCCTAAAGTCTGACCAAACTAAACTATAGCTGTTTTGGGTGTATTTAGCCATCATTAATTAAAAGCAAAATGCCACATAAATAAAAATAATTGCCAGGGCTCTTATAGGGAAGGCCAAATTGCTGCAGTTGCAGCTTTGCTAATTAAAATACATTAAAATAAATTAAACCATAAAAATAAAAGTGAATAATAACCTTGGTTCTAATTACCCCAATGTATAAATTGTATTATTTACTAAAAATGATCTGCTAATAAAAATAAATGATTTAGTAAAGCTAAAAATAACCCAGTAAAATTACTATAAATTATGTATTTTATAAACAATTCGTTATAAACAATTAAGTAAAAGTAAATGCCTTGAAGCAGTCAGAGCTGACATCTAAACTCCCCATCAGCTGGATGGAAGAAAGGCCCCTGGAAACCCGGCTGATGTTCACTCAAAACCATCTCAGACTTTGGGTAATTATGTTTGGAGTGTTCTGAACCTATAGCATACAAAAAAAAAATTGGGCTCAAAATTGCTGTTTATTTTCATTGCCGTAAGGGGATATGTGGTTCTGCATGAAGCAACCCTGTTTAAAGCAACAGCCTTCCCAAAAAGTACCCTACAGGAAGGTGAGGGCCAAAGGGGGGGAAAAAATAGTGTTTTGCAAGGGTGCCCATGGCCTGGAAGATTGACCATATTTGTCATGCGCTCAAGATGTGGGATGGGATGCCTGAAAGCAATTGTGTGTGTGCGCGAGATACACACACATTCTCTTGTTAGTCCATCGATCTGATGACGACAAATCTGTGCAAATCATCAGTTGTTGGTCTTATGGTGTGCCCTCTGATGGCTATACAAGCCAATTCTAGAAGTGCACATTTTGTTGCAGATGGTGCATGGGAAGTTCACGGTCAGTGGATTGTGCGCTGCTGATGCTCTATGATGTCGTTCGAGTGCCTCTTGTAAACGCCGGCAGCGGTCTTCCTCAAAGTCAATGCAGGTATTTCTGACTGTTGCACGCCACTGTGTTCTGTCGCTGGCGGTGTCCTCAAGGTCCCTAGGTTGGTACTGCTGTACTGCAGATTGGCTTTGATGGTGTCCTTGTAATGTTTCCGTGGACGACCTATATGCCGGATGCCCTGGGAGAGCTCACCATATAGAAGCTGGCGGGGATCCATGTGGCTGACATGACCAGTCCAACGTAGCTGTGACTTTATGATCATCATTTCGATGCTTGTCATCTGGGCTCTCTCAAGGACCTCGAGATTGGGCACTTTGTCTTGCCAGCGGATCTTCATGATGTTATGGAGGCAGCGGATGTGAAATACTTCGAGCTGCTTGATGTGATGCCTATATAGTGTCCATGTTTCAGACCCGTACAAAAAAGATGAAAGAACAGCTCTGTACATAAGCAGTTTTGTTGACATCCGGTTGTCATGGTGATTTAAAACTTTGACACGCAGAAGCCAAGTGCCTAGCTTGCTTTGGATATTCATGCATTGATCTCATTATCCAGTGATCCATCACTGGATATGACACTACCCAGGTATTTAAAGTTCTCCACTACTTTCAGCTGAGTGCCGTCGATGGAGATACTCGGGACAGAAGCATTTGATCCAGGTGCAAGTTGATGGAGAACTTCTGTCTTTCCGAGGCTGATAGTCCGAAAAGTTGCGAGGCCTCAGCAAACTTGTTGACAATGTGCTGAAGATCATTTTCAGTGTGAGCCATGAGGGCACAGTCGTCAGCAAAGAGTGCCTCAAGAAGAAGTTTCTGCACTGACTTAGTCTTTGCATTCAGGCGACGGAGGTCAAAAAGTGAACCATCGTGCCAGTATTTCAAGTATATACCTCGGTCCAGATCTTTCACTGCATTGTTAAGGACATATGCAAAGAATAGGTTAAATAGGACAGGAGTGAGAACACATCCTTGTTTCACGCCGTTGGTGATGTTAAAGGGGGCTGATGTGGCTTCATCAGACAATACTTCGCCTGTCATGAAAAAGGCATATAATCTGGACAAATTTTCACACACACACACACACACACACACACACACACGTTAGCACTCAGACCAGGGGCAAAAAGCCCAGTTGTGCTCACAATGAGTAAACTACCTTGGGGTGACTCTGGGACAGGAGGGACGTTCCCCTGACCAACAGAGAGTGGAACTGATTCTTAAACTCCCAACTCCCACAAATGTATCAGCTCTTAAATACTTTCTAATGGCTAATTTCTTCCAAAATTTGATTAAGGGTTTTTCAGAAAAGGCAGTCCCACTGCATGAATCGTTAAAGGAGGGAGCAGAATGGGACTGGGGCTCTCAACAGCAGGAAGCCACGGTCCATTTAACAAGCTTTAGCCCAAGCTCCAGCCCTAGCATATCCCTGGGTGGAACAGCTGTTTGTGCTGCAACTGACAACTAGTAAGAGGGGGATGGGAGCTGTACTACATCAAAACCATGGTACAGGGCTCTGCCCTGTGGTGTATGCCTACTAACCTTCCATTGAGGTAAAGCGGGGATTAACCCCCTTTAAAAGGAGATTTTGGCAGCAGTTTGGGCTTTGCAGCATTGGTAGGGTGACCATATTTCCCAAAGGGAAAACGGGACAATGCATGGGGCTAGCTCGAGCCCCCCATTTCCCCATTGGGCTGGCCCAAGCTGTTCATCCGAGCCCCTCCTCCCCACATGGGGCTGGCCTGAGCTCCTCGCCCAACCTCTTCCTCCTCCCCACATGAGGCTGGGTCTGGCATCGCTGTTTGCTTGAGCCCTGCCTGCCCCCTGCCCTGGGCTGGCATTGCCACTCCAAGCCCCTCCCCCCCACATATTACTCTGTATCCTGCATTTTTAGCAAAAGAGGGAGCAAACAGGAAAAATGCCTACTTTTGCCAAAAAAGTAGGGATGGCTGGGAGAGGGCTTAAAAAAAAGGGACTGTCCCAGTCAAAAGCATTGGGAATTCCCTTACCATTGGGAATATCTGGTGGAATTGTACCACGTCACTGAAAACTGCCTACTCTCCAGTAAAATATGTGCTCACTGGCAAAATTAACAATGGTTATGTGTCCAGCACCAGCAAGCCCTAAGCAAATCAGGGCTGATGAATTTGCTGAGCCCCATTTGGATGCTCAAAGCACAGTTAAAAATTAAAATTAAAAAACAAAACAAAAACAAAACAAGAAAACCACACCTCTCCAAAAAATAAAGGGGGGAGGAGTTACTCAGACCCATTTGGTAGTAATTAGTAAGTAAAGTTAGTAATTTTAGCTTAAATGTCTAGCAGTACCTCCCGCTATATAGGGAGAGGGAAAGTTTGTTTTGATTTGTGTTTTAAATTGTTAACTGTATGAATGCTGAAAGACCTTGGAAACTGTGCACCCCGTGTGGTGCTTTTGCTGGCATTTGGATTGCAGACCTGCTTGTTTAGTGGTGTTAATCCAGAACCTGTTGTGTTCAAGGCATGGGGAAACTTCCCTTAAATAACAGCAAAATGTAAAGTAAACAATACCCCTAACATCACTGATCCCAACATCCCAGGAAAACAAATTGCTTTTTCAGGCCCCTTGAATGAATATAATTCCACTGCAGTAAAATTGAAAGGCTTCAATTTGGACAATGTAAATATTAGCGTGGAAATGAGTGAAAACTGGCAATGTGTTATGGTTTGGGTTGCAAATGGTCTACTCTGGTGAGTAGAGAATCCCTACCATTTTGGTGGCAATACCACCATCCTCATATATACATAAGGGCTAGTGGGGAGGGGGGCATAAATTTGTGAATTGGGCCAAACTGGATGGTATCCAGGTAGGTACGGTTGTCTCAGAGTAAAAACTGACAAGCTGTTATTTAATTGTAGTAAGCCCAAAGTAATTTATGGACTGACATCTCCAAGTGGACAACACCAGGGAAAAAGCCAATTCATTTTAGGCTGAAACAATCCCATTTACCCCCAAACATTGGGCAATAAAGTCGGGGTGAGGAGAGGCTACAAATAATACCACCAGAAGGACAATGGGAGGTTATTTTGCCCTGCACTTCAAATGTCTTAGATCCTCAAAAAAAGGTACAACAAAAATAAAATTATATAAATAAAACAATTAATGCCTTAAAATTAACATGTAGTCCAATATAACAAAGTGGCTCCTTCAAAAATCCACAAAATTATAGGCATAAAAATATAAACGTTAAAGCCCCCTCTAACCAATTTAGTTTGGGCATATGTAGATCAAACCACTATATAAAAACAATTGGTAATTCAACCATCCCACACCCTAAAAAAAAAAAAAGTAATTATAAATCTCACTTTACCAAACATTTTGGTCCTAAAATCCCACGGCAGAAAGTTTGTCCAACAACTATATAAGAACTTAAAAAAATTAAATAAATCTTCATAATGTCCCCAAGCCCCACAAAATTCAAATTTATTGTATTTGTAATTATTTTTTTATTAATAAGAATTTATTTGTGCTAATTGCTGTATTATAGATATATAGCAATTAGCACAAAAATAAAAGTTCTTAATATAAATAAAAATAATTGCAAACACAATAAATACAGAAGGACACCACATAAAAGAAACTGGCAATACCCCTTAAGGCAGTGGTGGGCAATCTGGGGCCCAGGTAAGCAGATTGTAGGCTGCAAGACATTTTGCGGACCCAGGCATCGCCCCAACAGCTCCCAGTGGCTGCAGTTCTCGGTTCCCGGCCACTGGGAGCTGCGGGCGACGGTGCCTGCAGATGGTCAACATCAGCAAAATGTCTCGCAGCCCACAAACAGATTACCCTGATGGGTCGCATGCAACCTGTAGGCCGCACGTTGCCCACCGCTGCCTTAAGGTCTCCTGAAATCAGTTAAGCTCCATACAAGACAAAGTGGCACAAGTCTTGAAAAAATGGAAGCAATCCAAGAAAAGGATCACTTCTGCATCTTGCAGACTGTCAACGTACTCTAGGACAATGTTTCTTTGGCTCTAATGCAAGTTAACAGGGTAAAAATATAATTCAAAATAAAATTAGCAAAACACCCCCCTTAAAATTAAAAGCATTTAAAAATATTCCACCCAGGCTAAAAAAAACCCTGCAATCTTGACTTAAAAAAAAAAGTAAATTTTACCTATAATCAAAAATGTAACAAAAAATTACTGCATTTGTTTTGCTAATGTCACAGGCAAATATAAAATGGGTTCTGTCCACTGTGACCCTAGGCTTTGATATTTACCAAACAGTAATAAAACCCATAAACCACAAAGTATGGACCATAAAAAGGCTCAGTGGTAATAAATATATAAATAACTAAAAGCCTGCTTTAAAACATTCAAAAATTAAATATAAATATACCAAAAATAGTTTTGAGTCACAAAATATATATTTTAAAGTAACCAAAAAAAAAATTGCCTTTAATCCTTTTGCAAATAAATCTGTTGTTTATGTGAATAACAACTGTGTATGTCTTAAAAGTTGGTGGCCAGTGCTCATAATTTTGTGCACAATATAACCTATAATCCCTCCAAAAATAATGTTTGCGATATTGTAGCTATTAAATGTAATTTTGAATTTTTAATACCTAAATTATAATACAAATAAATTAAGAATAAAATACACCTCATACTCTTATAAAATGCCTGTACCCATTAAAATAAATTTAATTGTTGTAAAAATATTTAATCTCCCCCAGTTATGGAATTATTTATATGCAGGAAGCCGACAGGATCATGGCCACTGTCCATTACTCTACCAATAAATTTAAAAAAAGTAATTAAAAGGGTTAGCAGAAATTCAAAACAAAGGGTGGGAGACATTGTTGGGATAGTCCCCCACAGTAAGAGGAATCTTTAATTTAGTCTTACATCCAATTTTAGTGATTCTGATGTTTCATGTGGCATTATTCCTAGCACTGGCATGCTGGATAAGGAGAAAGATCAATTGGTTGAAAAGCCAGTATTTCTGCAGACCCTGAGTACTCCCCCAAAACAAGTACATGAAGTCTGGTCTCTAATGGCAAAATCAGGGGTAAAAAGAGTGACAGTAAGAAAGTTATTGCTCGGTCTTGGTTGAAACCCTTGAGCCTATGCTAGGGCCTTTCACTAGCAACCAATTAAACTCATTGTGTATGAATGAAGGTTCTAATAGTAAAAACAAACAAACAACAAAAAACACATTATGACCTTCACAAGGAAGGGAGTGTAAACCCCCAAATTTGACCAAACTAATCCACAGCCATTTTGGGTGTACTTAGAGCCACCGTTAATTAAAAGCAAAACATCACATAGCTAAAAATAATTGTCAGGGCTCTCATACGCAAGGCAAAATTGCTGAAGTTACAGCTTTGCAAATAAAAATAAAAAAAAATTAACAAACCATGAAATAAAAAAGTAAATAGCAAACTTATTTCTAAATACCCCTAACAAATTGTATTGTTGTAATAACTAAAAATACTAACAATATTTTGCTAATAAAATAAGCAGTTTGTTGAAGCTAAAAATAACCCACTAAAAATACTATAAAATATATAATTTATAAAAAACTAACTATAAAAAATTAAATAAAAATATATACCTCAAAGCAGTCCAAAAAAGCTTTTCTTCAGGCAAGAAGCTATTTCCTAATCTCCACATCAGCCAATAGAAAAAGAGCCCCGGAAGCCCAGATGGTGATCACTCAAAACCATCTCAGACTTTGGGTAACTATATTTGGAGTGCTCTAATCTTATCGCATATATGTGTATGTGCTTAAAACCTAATAGAAATGTTGTTTTAGGTAAATGATTGATACAAAACAGAGTGCTTTTATCAGACAAAAAAAGCTGTGTCCCCATTAATTTATTCCTAACACTGCCTAAAAAAAAAAAAAAAGTTAAATTACCACAGCCCTGAGTTCTAAAAGCCTGGATAACACACCTAGGATTAGGGAAGGGTGAAATAATCCTTAAGACAGATCCAAAATTTAACCAAACTTGGAATTTTAAAAAATTAGCGTCTCAAACACTTCCATACTTTCTGGATCTTGTTAGATGCTTTAAGTTGCAAATCATAAGAAACCTTCTCATAGTTTTCCTTTACTCAGCTTTACAGACTAAAGAGGTCCAAATAGTTCAGACAAACATGCAGACTTTTGGAATTTACCTGATGGAAATTCCAAGCCATTTGAGGTTTGCCTGTCACTACTGTAGATACATCTGTTTAAACATTTTCTCAACTGGTATTGAAATGCAATGCTGAAAAATGATAGCAAAGAATGATTGATGACTATACCCAGTTCCTAGTAAGTAGCAGGAGGAGGATGTGGTTCATTTGGTATTTTGTTATAAATTGAACTACAGGAATCCTTTCCACTTAAAGACTGGGATGAGAGGTAGTTAATTTGGAGTGAAACAAGGCTAAGATGAATGTAACTTGACAAAACTTGCATTTTGAAGAACTAATGGTGATTAAATTAAAGGTGATTAAATTGTTTCCATGAATTAACATAAAAAGTCTAAGGAAGTTAGTATTCTAAACAAATGAATATTTCTGTGGCGACCCAAACATTTAGATGCAGTATTGAATGCCAGACAGATTTTTGAGGAACAAAAAAGCTAGATGCCCAACTTGTGGTCCTTTTTGGGGGGGGGTGGGGGGAGAGAGGAATCAGCCTGACTGGGAAACTGATGCCACTGATTTTCCTCTCTAGAGAGAGTACAAAAAACTAAACAGCAAAAACATCAAGAAGAAAATTGGATGTTTAGAATCTTGTTTTAATAATCAAAGGCTTGACTAGTAATGAAGGCAAAACAATTGGTTTGCTCACAACACTTTTAAAAATGCTGGTATAAATTGGAAGAATTGTAGTTTTAAGCTTATGCACTAAATCTGTTTGAACCCACACAGATACAGTTTTGCATACTTATTTACCCACATAAAGACATTAACAAACCATATTTTGATACTTCAATGTGCACCGAATAGTACCTTAGTCCATGAGTAGTCCAATAGACATGGAAAGTTTGATCCTAGATTCATTTTTGCTTAACAAAAAGTTGTCTGTAACAAATGACCTCAAGGGTTTGATATCATTAATCTGGAAGGTAACTTGAAGTAGTTAACATTCAGCAGGCAGGTAGCTTTTGAGGGGTAAGGGTAGACACTGAACCCACTTTTTAGAACCTCAGAGTTACAAACACCTCGGAAATGGAGGTTGTTCATGACTGAGTGTTATGGTTCTTTCAAAAGTTTACAACTGAACATTGACTTAATACAGCTTTGAAACTTTACTATGCACAAGAAAAATGCTACTTTTAACCATCTTAATTTAAATGAAACAAGCACAGAAACAATTTCCTTAACTTGTTAATTTTTTTTAAAAAATCCCTTTTATTTAGTAGTTTACATTTAACACAGAACTGTACTGCATTTGCTTCCCTCCCCCCGCTTCCTGATTGCATACTTCCAGTTCCAAATGAGGTGTGTGGTAGACCAGTCAGTTTGTAACCCTGGTGTGAGTAACTCTGAGGTCCTACTGTACTTCAAAGCATATATTTTAGATTACATGAAAAACTGTGATCCCGTGTAGAGCACATAGGTGATTGAAGAAGAGACCTCATATCCTTATCCCTTTTCAGAGACAGCTTAAATCTTGCTAACATTGTTTTATGAAGGAAATAGAAATCATCATCAGTACTTCCACAATTCTTTATCAAACCCCTCCTCCTGTACAAAAAAGCTTGAGTTTTTTTTATGTTAATTATGTCTAAACTCAGGGCATATGAATAAAGATCAAAGCAATGAATGCCTGGGCATCATTTATCATCCAGACTTAATATATCCAAATAAATACCATGAGAACATTACCTATCATAAGTCATAACCTGTGAATATTAAGTAAAGGTAATAAAAGACTGCAAAACACAATGTTAAGGTCATTTGCCACAACCTGTAGATTTTCTTTTCTTTATACAAACATTAATAAAATGTTGAAGACAGTACTGGCTTATAATATATATATCCTGAGCTTTGACAAAAGCCTTTCAAAATTTACCTTCTCCAAAGATTAAAGTCTATTTCTGAGCATCTAGTTTAATCCATTTTAGGCATATCATTAAGCCCCCCCTGAATCATCATACCCAACGGTCATAAAACTTAAGAAAAGAGAAATATTATTAAACACCATCATTGTAGATTATAAACTCTTTGGGAATGTGTTTTCTTGAACATATGGAAGCATGCTGAGCACATTTTTGGCACTAACAATCTAAACAACAATAACTACCATTTTAAATCCCACCAGGCAGGGGTACTGGAATAATTTCATAGTGGAGGCTGTGATGGTCCACGCCCCTAAGGTTGCGAGCGGCGTGGACTATCCGCCACCGTCCGTCAAATAGCCCTTCAGTCCAGGGCAGTATGGCCTAGCGGCCAGAGTCTATGACGTCCCCTTTTCCTCAAGGAGACACTGCTTGACGGCAGGAGTCTGTAACACAGCCCTCGCTTACCGGGCAGTAGGGCCTATCGGCCAGAGTCCAGGAAGCAACCCTCGGGTGGAGGGTAGCACGGCCTAGCGGCCAGAGTCCAGGAAGCAACCCTTGGGTGGAGGGTAGCGCAGCCTAGCGGCCAGGACTTGGGCTGTAACAGCCCCAGTAGGGGGGCACCGACCCAGGGCCCTAACCGTAGCGTAGGGCTTTTCCACCAACTCAGCAGGGGGTTCCAACCGAAACACGCTGAGTTTCCTCGGGGAGGGGGGGGGAGGGCGGAAAGGTACCACTGTCACCCTCCCGGGGTCCCTTCCTTGCAGGCTCTCCATTGGGGTCTCCCAGGTGTCATCGGGTCCTTGGTACTCAGCGGATTCGGTCATCCCCTGGGTCTCCTCCAACCGCCGGGGGGCTGTGGATGGTGTCTCCTCCCGGCACAGTCAACGGCTGTGGCTGGTCCGCCACAGGAGCTTCCCTGGCAAGTCCTTCTCCTATGGGCTCCAGCCCAGAATGAGCTGGTCTCCCTCCCTTTATACTCCTATAGCACTTGGAGCATGCCCAGTCCGCCCAGGGAGGCGGGACTTCCGCTGTCAGTCCCTGGGACTTAACTCCTTCCGGGTTAAGGCGGGGTAGTCTGGCCCCGTCACACAGTCCCTGGGGCTTAACTCCTTCTGGACTAAGGTGGGGTAGCCTGGCCCCACCACAGAGGCACTGAAAGCCACTGAACAAAGCCTTGAGGCATTTGGTTAGTATTCTTACTTCAAGTCAGGGGGTGCTATTGCATCCCCAGCATCCTTGCCAGTGGGGCACCCTTCATCTGTCTGATAGTAAATCCAAATAAAATACTTAGAATTAAATGTAAGTGTCCAAATGTAGATCATCAATGAAAAGTTTCTAGAATCATTTTAAAAATTCTGTCAACATTTCCCCACCACCAACTCTAGGTTTACTGTGCCTTTCAGATGAGACTGCAAGGTGACAAATAGGCAGTAAAGATCCCATGACTTAAAAAACAAAACCCAAGATGTGATTAGCCCCAGTCTCCACTACCTGATATTATGCAGTGCTGTATGTAACATCCTCCACCTCGGTTGTAGGTTCTGCTCAATGGTGAAGTGATTTTTATTCAGAACTGAAGTTTGCAGACCACTGTTAGGACCCTTTAAGTTGAGAGATACTATATTGGTCTCTTTTAGGTACTTATATGCCCCCCCTCACCCCATTCTTACCTAAGTGCCTAACAAGCATGTTATGCATTTATCCCTTACAACACCCCTGAGAGGTACTATTATCCCTATTTTATAGATAGGGTACAGAGATCAAGTGACTTGCAAGATACAGTCTTGAACTGAGGCTTCCCAAGTGCTAAACTAGTGCCCTAACCACTGGGCCATCAGTATCAGTGACAGAGCAACTGGAACTAATACCATGCAGGACCAAACCTCAGATGATGTGAAGCCAATGGAGCTGTCGATTTATACCAGCTGAGGATCTGACCTAATCTATTCCATCTTGCAGAACACTACTGATAAGGGCTGCATGAACATTTGCAATGAAAAATAATTTTGATGAGCCTGGGTTTGAACTCAGTTTGAAGCACATCTTGGCAAACAATTCAGTTTGAATCCACCCACTTGCTCAGCAGATGTGACTGGTCCATTGTCAAAATCTCAAAACTGAATTTGTAGGGTCTGCACAACCCTATATTTGAGCATCTGAGAATTAAATCCACCTGCTCTATTCTTGGACTTGTCTGCAGATAGTTATTTTATAAAATTAAAACACACATTTCTGACATGATGACTGCACACATTTGAGAAGAACTGTAGTACAACCTGTTTGTTTTGGATGATTCATCCAGAGTGGGAGAATCATTCAGTTTAAATAAAAAAAGGAATAGCTCATCTTTGCAAAAGAAAAATAGTAGAGGGATTAAGAAAACAGCTCAACACACTGTGTAATTAGTGAGCTCAACGGCATTGTAGAGGGGACTCAGGCTCTCTCTAATTAGATTATAGTCCAATTATAGTCGGATTTTCAACAGTCCACATGCTATCTACCACTTCCCCCCGCTCCCCCAAAAAAGAAGTGTAAGAAATTCTCCTCAAAATTTCACGTGATATTGCATCTCAGGGTAGAATTTTTTTTCCAAAATGTCACGGAAGTGTCCAACAAGGAGTTTTTAAGCTGTAAGCATCCTCAGCTGATGCAAACAAGGCATATCTCCATTAATGGGTCTATGGCAAAATACACTAGCCTACAAACTGGCCCAATGTGTTTTCAAAGTTTCCCCCTCCTTCACTTCTAAAGATTTTTCTAGCTTCATTAGCACCTTATATGTTCAAAATGGCTTGAGCTATAAATTCCAGAATAGTTTTGTTCCCATGACAGGGAGAAATGTTACTAGTAAATTAGGTGACAGATTAGGTGTGGAATACAAAGTTATGAAGAGCTGTTTTTTGCCTGCAAACCAAAATACATTTATACAGTACACTGACCTGATGCCAAACTGTGACACAGCAGCTGATGGATTGAGTCATTGGAATGGGTCGTGGGAAGAAAGGAGACTGTGTGGGAGGGTGCAGGCATGAGTCCAGTATGGAAGATAGATTCTCATACTCATAATGGAGGTATTCTGGATTGGCAAGAAAAAGGGATGCTTGGAAATGGAAGAAAGGAGGTTGGTGGAGTATGGAGGAATGGCAGGGAAGGATTTAGGAAGCATTGGGGCCAGGGAGCACGGTTTTCAAGGTTTATGTGGCATATTTTATGTACATAAAATATTTACATATAAACCTGGACTGGAAAACAGTGCTCCCCAGAACAGCAGACTAAAAGTGGGTGTAGAAGAGGCTTAGGAAACATGGTGAGATACAGGAAAGTGCGGGGCATTTGGATGGCATGAGAGAAGTCAGAACATACAGCACTACGGTTATGCAAAAACTAGAAGCATGGGTTTTCAAAAGGGTTGGCCAACTGACTTCAGTGGGAAAAGAGTTAGACCAATGCTGAGAGCTTTTGGAAATCCCATCAGACATGTAAACTGAGACTGGAGAGCATGGCTCCATGACAGTCTTACACCCCTGGACTCCCTCCTGGCACTTTCCCCTATATGCCCAGATCCAAACTACCATCGTGATGTTTGAAAAGGCTAACATTGAATCCCTTTTAAAATGGAGGGTATTCGTTCTCTCCATCTCCACTCATCCCCTCCAATAAAATCTATGTTAGTTTAAGGTTAAGTGGAGGAAGTGAAGAAAGGGAAAGCTAGTGTTATATATAACCATAACACCCAGCTCTTCACTCACACACACCTCCCCTCTACCAATTAAACAGTTTCTTGCTGACCACTAGCATACCAATTTTAAAACTATTGCTGTAGCTTTGTTAGTGTTATACATGCCTTGTTCTATGTGCTATCTAGAGAAGTGATTACTACTCTATATAACATATGGAGAATTGAAAATATGATTTACACAGAGCATTGCTTGTATAAGTGGGTTTATATACACATTTGCTCTGTATTACTAACTGTAATGGTTTGTTACAACAACAACTGATGTTCTCACATAAGGGACAGTTATTACCTTGCATAAGATTTAGGATTTTTCATAAGCGAGCTTTGTGTCTAATGAGATTTATCTTAAAAGGATTGCATGGAATTATTTTGCTCAGGGGAAAAAAGATTGCTGTGTGTGCATGATGTTTAGTCCGGAATTGTTACAGTAGCTTTGCTTTTTGGATGGTTTGTTATGCTAACATCCAAGCTTTGTACAATATTTGTATGAACAAAAGCAGGGTATGAGAGTTTTTTATGCATTTCATGAATCAGAATTGTGGGATGAATACATAAGTGTAGACATAATAGCTGTTGGTGTAGTGGTCAGTGATAGTGTTTTTACTGGTGGATGTGTGTGCGGGAATAGTGATAGGAAACCTTTAAGTGTGAAGAACACCTGAAATTCTCCACACTATCCAGAGTTCTTGAGTCTGCAGCATTGGACTGGAAATGACATAAGAATAGTTTCTTCTGTGAGATTTAATATTTCCCGGTAAAATGGAATTACATATGAGAACAGGCCTATCTTGTTTTATTTAGGCATGTCTTCTTCTAATCCTCAAAAGAACAAGGAAATGTATAAATATAAGGAAAAACTTGCCTGTTTCCCAGTCCTCCAAAACAAAGAAACCCAAATAATAAGATTCATTTTCAGTTTTAGTCAAAAGGTTAAGTATGTTCTTATTTTACCGTTGGTGTTCCATCCAGTGCTAGAACAGTTGCCCATATTAAGCTAATATAGCCTTTCAAAGCTATTTGTTTACTTTTAAAAAATCTTATTTCCTTACAATAATAGTAATCTATTTTTCACATTGGCATGTTTTCTTTGTATTAATCTATGCTGTCATGGAGTGAATTCAAAACATGAAACATTATGCCCAATCAGGGTCTTCACAATAAGGTCTTGTGATTGTGACTTTTTCCTGACCTTACTAAGTCTTTTGTACAGTTTAAAAAAAAAAATGTGTTCTTGAAGAACAGACGTTTTCTCTGGGGCAGAGATGTCTGTGCTTTTAATTACAGACCACACAGCAAAAATGGTATTGTGTCCCAGTGGCTGAAGCACCATTTTGGTTTCAGACATCCATCTTTTATTTAACTTTCACTCCTGACACAGGCTGCAGCTTCTGTCAGAAGGAATTTTGTTTTGGATTTTAGCTTTTTATGTATTGCAACAGAAGGCTTTGACACATTCAAGTGTGGTCCCTTCCTTAACTCATCCACTCTATTAAGAGTTCAGACTACCCTGATTAACTGACTCAGGAAATAAGCTAGTTGGGAGGTGTGGAGATAAACTAATAACACTAAGTTTTCCATGAATTAGCTGCTTTCTCCCTGACTAATTACCCTTTCCACAGAATCTTATGGCTGGGGAGATAGGCAACAGCTTGGACACTTCAAATAGGAATTGCCATGCAGGTTCTGACCAGTGATCCACCTTGTCCAATATTCTGTCTCTGATAGCAACTAATACAAGATGCTTCAAAGGAAGATGCAACTTCCCCTCCCGCAAGCAAAAAATCCCCTAACTGCCTAACTGTAGGGGTTAAGAAGAAATCCCCCTTATCTATGCTACTTATAATGTCCCCTACCCACATTACCACAGTGTCTTAGACTCATACTTTAATGTATTTATTCTCATGCTACCAAGGAAGTATTATCCCTATTTTACAGATTGAGAAGGGAGGCACACTGATACTAAGCGACTTACCTCAAGTCACACTGGAAATATGAACCTAGGTGTCCCAAATTAGCACCCTAACCCCTAGACCTTCCTCTTACCCTGAATCATCAGTATTTATATTCCTTCCAAAACTCTAATTATTATAAACTCTGGATACTCATTATCCATATAAAAGTCTAATCCTTTTCGGAATCCTACTCAGCTCTTGGCCTCAGTAATATGTACACTATACTCACCGTCACTGAGGATGGTAGGAGGGTGAAGCCATGCTTTTCTTTCATTGCTTTTCCTAGAGGCTGAACAAGTCTTACTTATTGATCCCTGCCCTACGCAACCTTAGAGTGAGAGGTACTCACACTTGGCCTTCACACTGAACCTTCTCCAATGAAACAATATTATTATATGGCATATTTCTTACTAAGGTTGGGAGATACGTTGATGTAGCATGTATTGTCACCATTCTTATAATCAATACTTACTCTCATTCACTCAGTTGACAGAGAATTTAAAACCTGAAGAACTCTGTGTAGCTTGAAAGCTTGTCTCTTTCACTAACAGAAGTTAGTTCAATAAAAGATATTACCTCACCCACCTTGTCTCAGATAATTCAAGAGGTCCACAACAAAATACATTATGACAGAGCAAGACGGGTACCCAGAAATCACCTACTGCAGGACAGGCCCAACAAGGACAATAACAGAACACCACTGGCCATCACATACAGCCCCCAGCTAAAACCTCTCCAGCGCATTATCCACGATCTACAACCTATCCTGGAAAATGATCCCTCACTCTCACAGACCTTGGGAGGCAGGCCAGTCCTCGCTTACAGACAACCCCTCAACCTGAAGCAAATACTCACCAGCAACTACACACCACACCACAGAAACACCAACCCAGGAACCTATCCCTGTAGCAAACCTCGTTGCCTACTCTGTCCCCATATCTACTCTGGCAACAGCATCAGAGGACCCAACCACATCAGCCACACCATCAGGGGCTCATTCACCTGCACATCCTCTAATGTCATATATGCCATCATGTGCCAGCAATGCCCCTCTGCCATGTACATTGGCCAAACGGGACAGTCCCTCCGCAAAAGAATAAATGGACACAAATCGGACATCAGGAATGGTAACATACATAAGCCAGTAAGTGAACACTTCAATCTCCCTGGTCATTCTATTACAGATTTAAAAGTCACTATCATTAAACAAAAAAACTTCAGAAACAGACTTCAAAGAGAAACAACAGAACTAAAATTCATTTGCAAATTCAACACCATTAATCTGGGCTTGAATAGGGACTGGGAGTGGCTGGCTCACTACAGAAGCAGCTTTTCCTCTCCTGGAATTGACACCTCCTCATCTATTATTGGGAGTGGACTACATCCACCCTGATTGAATTGGCCCTGTCAACACTGGTTCTCCACTTGCGAAGTAACTCCCTGCTCTCCATGTGTCAGTATATAATGCCTGCATCTGTAACTTTCACTCTATGCATCCGAAGAAGTGAGGTTTTTACTCACGAAAGCTTATGCCCAAATAAATCTGTTAGTCTTTAAGGTGCCACCAGACTTCTTGTTGTTATTATAAATAACATACACACTGAAAATCCCCTAACCTATAATGCCTGGGAGCCTGGGTAGGCCCTTAACACTTTTTGAGGTCAGCAACACATGCTAGAGGGGAAGACGCTGTGCTCCTTTCTGAGGTGTCCAGAGTGCACTCCATTCAGCTATCCTGACAGTTCAGTACAACTCAGGTCCCAACTTATGGCCAACACTGTTCAGTTCCATCTCCAACCAATCATAGCTAAAAGTACTAAGCAAAGAATTTGACTTTAGTGCTTATGCTGTTGAATACCAGCTCTACTTAGACATTTGGTGTACTTTATTTCAGTCATGCGAAACTCCGAAACAAAAACATTTAGGGCCTTATTCAAAATCCACTGAAGTCAATGGAAAGACCCCATTAACTTTAACTAAGGGCTTTGTATCATGCCCTTAGATAGCAAATTAGCCTTCTTAAAGGCCATCTCTCAGCATGATCTCTTGTTGCTGTTTAATACCTTTTTTCTTGTTTGTTACAAATGAGTTGAAACTGCATATTGGTAATGTAATTACCTCTGATCAATGTATCAAATGGAGATGGTAAAAAACCCAATGATACAGTAGATGCTAAAACGTGAAGCAACTGAATACAAAACATTTTACAGTACGTGATCTAGACTGTAAATGAAGACAAAATGTTAATATATACAATAATGCATTTTTAAATGGCATTCAGTGGCAGTACCTGATGTTGGTATTTTAGTTTCAAGCAGAAGTATTGACAAGTCTATTGGAAAAAAACTGAAATGTCATTTAACATCATAGGAAAAAAATGCAAAGATAGAAAATCTGTAGCATGCTTGCTAGACCGCTATGAACATTTAGAGCATACTGATGTGTTCATCATCTGGAACTCAGTATTCATTGGCAATATAAATAAAACTTGCATTTGGTTTTCATACCCGTCTAATGTATTTACATAGCGGTTCATCAATTAAATGGTGAGAAGTTTTTATGTAATATGATTACAGTATGAAACATGGTATCATCTAACCTACCATGAAAGAATAACACAGGGGAAACAGAAACTAGCACAATTTTTTCCCCTAAGTTCACACACACACACACTTACACTTATTCCCTGGGAGACATCCTCAAGAAATCTGGCAAGGGAAGGAGGAGGATCCAGGGAACTACAAGTCAGTCAGCCTCACTTCAGTCCCTGGAAAAATCATGGATCAGGTCTTCAAGGAAACCATTTTGATGCACTTGGAGGAGAGGAAAGTGATCAGGAACAGTCAGCATGGATTCACCAAGGGCAAGTCATGCCTGACTAACCTAATTGCCTTCTATGATGAGATAACTGGCTTTGTGGATCAGGGGAAAGCAGTGGACGCGTAATTCCTTGACTTTAGCAAAGCTTTTGATACGGACTCCCACAGTATTCTTGACGGCAAGTTAAAGAAGTAGGGGCTGGGTGAATGGACTATAAAGTGGATAGAAAGCTGGCTAGATCATCAGGCTCAACGGGTAGTGATCAATGGCTCCATGTCTAGTTGGCAGCCGGTATCAAGCAGAGTGCCCCAAGGGTCAGTCCTGGGGCCGGTTTTGTTCAATATCTTCATCAATGATCTGGAGGATGGTGTGGATTGCAACCTCAGCAAGTTTGCAGATGACACTAAACTGGGAGGGAATGGTAGTTACGCTTGAGGGTAAGGATAGGATATAGAGGGACCTAGACAAATTAGAGGATTGGGCCAAAAGAAATCTGATGAGGTTCAACAAGGACAAGTGCAGAGTCCTGCACTTAGGACGGAAGAATCCCATGCACTGCTACAGACGGGGGACCAAGTGGCTAGGCAGCAGTTCTGCAGAAAAGAACCTAGGGGTTACAGTGTATGAGAAGCTGGATATGAGTCAACAGTGTGCCCTTGTTCCCAATAATTATTATACAGTATATTGGGCTGTATAAGTAGGGGCATTGCCAGCAGATTGAGGGACATGATCATTCCCCTCTATTTGGCATTGGCGAGGCCTCATCTGGAGTACTGTGTCCAGTTTGGGCCCCACACTATAAGAAGGCTGTGGAAAAATTGGAAAGAATCCAGCGGAGGGCAACAAAAATGATTAGGTGGCTGGAGCACATGACTTATGAGGAGAGGCTGAGGGAACTGGGATTATTTAGTCTGCAGAAGAGAAGAATGAGGGGGGATTTGATAGCTGCTTTTAACTACCTAAAAGGGGGTTCCAAAGAAGATGGATCTAGGCTGTTCTCAGTGATAGCAGATGACAGAACAAGGAGTGATGGTCTCAAGTTGCAGTGGGGGAGGTTTAGGATGGATATTAGGAAAAACTTTCACTAGGAGGGTGGTGAAGCACTGGAATGTGTTACCTAGGGAGTTGGTGGAATCTCCATCCTTAGAGGTTTTAAGGCCAGGCTTGATAAAGCCCTGGCTGGGATGATTTAGTTGGGGATTGGTCCTGCTTTGAGCACGGGGGTGGACTAGATGACCTCTTGAGGTCTCTTCCAAGTCTGATATTCTATGATTCTCCCTGGGCTGCCCCACTCCCATGAATCAGGCAGTAGGGGAGCCATGGTCCAGAAATCAGGGAGCCTGGCTCTCTGGGCTTCCTGGCTACCCATCGGTATACAAGGCAGAAGTTTGTTTTGAATCTATCAAAATAAAATGTTACAATTTAAAAAAAAATCTGGATTTCTGTTTCATGGAGAATTTTGGAATATCTTTCATTCCAAATTAGAACAAAAATTTTTTAAATTCAAAATCCTCCAAGAAACAGTTATTGTTCTCAGCCCAGCTCTAACAACACTCTCTCCTGGCTCTGCATCTCAGTCTCTGTCCAGCCAGTCCCAGTTCTCCCTGGCACATTAAGTCCTTGACAGCCAGATCTGTTTTCTCTCCTCTTTCCCTGCACAGTGGTCCCTAATCCCAATCTCTTTATTCAGACAGTCTCACTCGCTCCACTCCCCACTCCTGTCACCCTTTATCAACTGGCACCTAGTCCTTGTGCCAGCACCGACCCCCTCATTTCCCTCACCAACTCCAGGGCCCAATCAGTGCCTCCTCCCTATCACCCAGTCCTAATCTCCTTGCCCAGCAAGTCCCAGCCTCCCATCCCCAGCTCCAGCAATAACCTTTCTTCCCCCACCATCAGACTTTGACCAGTCAGGCCGGGTGCCAGTGGGGGGAGGGGAAGTCATTACAACAGAGACAGGATCCCAGATTTCAGCTCTGGTGATCAACTGTAGCCCATCCCAAAGCAGTTGGGTGCAGCTATTACTGGGAACATAATGGTCAATACCAATCACCCATGGTTCATCTAGTCCAGTATCCTGTCTTCTAAAAGTGGACAATGCCAGATGACTCAAAGGATGAATGGAACAGGGCAATCATGAAGTGATCCATTCCCTGTCATCCAGTCCCAGCACCTAGCAGTCAGAGGCAGGGATACCTAGAGCATAGAGTTGCATCTCTGATCATAGTGGCTGATAGACATCGATGGACCTATCCTCCATTAATTTATCTAATTATTTTTTGAACCCAGATATAGTTTTGGCCTTCATGGCATCCTCTGGCAATAAGTTCCACAGGTTGATGAAGAAAAAGTAGTGAAGAAGTACTTCTTTTGTTTGTTTTAAACCTTCTGCCTGTTGATTTCATTGGGTGACTCGGTTCATGTGTTATGCTAAAGGTAAATATGCTTAGTTTGCTTAAGAGCTTTTGGTGAGGGACCTTGCCAAATTTCAAGTCTCTGCTTCAAAGCATAGGGGTCCTAAAGCTGTGCAAAGAAAAGGTCACTAGAATCTTTTTTAGATTGGCAAAACAATGATATTTTCCCTAGCCTTGTTCTCAGAAATGGCTGAATGATTTTGGAGGAAAATTCAGAAAAAAGTTGAGCATAATGCTGATACTCAGCATGGAAAACTGAACAGTTAAAGTTTGGCAAAGATATATGCAACCAAACCCAGGGTCTTATAATGGGAAGTGTCAGCTAACCTTAAGTGGCAAAACTAATTCACGAGTGTACATATAAAAACATCTCATGGCCTACTAATGAAATATACAGATTCTTTAAGTGAACTGTAAAGACTCAAAACCAGATGGTAAATAATAAAGAAACACTCAGCAAATATAAAATTGTATAAAATATATATGTACAAATGACTAAATATTGGTTCTTTCTTTAACAGAACTAAGTATTGTTATTGCTTTTTCAGGATGCACACTGATTTTCACCTTTAAGTGCATTTAATAGAGTTAATAAATCTAGTTCTTAAAAGCAAAACAAACATTAAGAGTGGAGGATTACCAACTCTATAAATAAGCTCCAGTTTTGCATCTATGTCATTATATGAAATAGGAAAAATATGCTAACTGCCAGAGCTTTGGAATGAACTCATGCAGAACAATGAAATTATACAAATTAACAGACAATCTGATTATACATGATTAACCTCTGATTAATTACGTTAATTTAGGCACCAGGATTAATTTTTTTGGTGAAAACCATAACAAGCAGAAAGAGTCACACAAGGTGTTTTCAATAAAAGTCTCTGAATTTGCCAACATTCTCTTTAACTCAGGCCAGTCCTTTTCCATTCTTACATAGCTCTTACCTCTGCTGGAATTCCTAGTCATGCTTTAAATTCATTCTTATCTTTTTTTGCTGCCATTAACTTTGTTATGGGAGACCTGAATCCTGATTTCCTAATCTTGGGGTCTAGAACATGGACAGTAGGCCACCCTATCATTCCAGAAAAAAATGGGACCATACCATATTCTCAACCACTCTGCATTAAGAGAGGTTTGATACATGTCAGAGTACTATTAAATGTGCTGAATCATGTAATTGAGGATAGCACAGTACCATTTAAGCATCCTACTATAGATATGGAAAATGAAAATAGAACTGCATCCCAAGTATTGGTTTTATAGTGTGTCTCGTTTCCAGATTGGGTCCTATATTTTGGTCATGGCTGTTGAGCAGTATGTATATCACATTGGTAAACACCTATCCATGCCAGAATCCAATTCAAAGTTGTAGTCCTAGCAATCTAAAAACTTTAGGACTTATTTTATCCTACATCTCTAACCTCACTTATTCACTCCACTACTCCAGTCTTTACCTCTGCCTTTTTCTTGTCATTCTTCACAGTTGAAGACTGTTAGCTCTTGTGCCGCTCCTCTATTGTTCCCCCTCAGAGAGTCATCTCTTCTCTGCCTATTTATCCAGAGACCTTCTGTTTTTATTAAGCTTCTATTAAGGCTTTCAGTGAAGCATTATAAAGTTCTGTCTGGGTGCACACTAGAAACAAATTATAGAATATTGCTGGATGCCAAACCATCAGCTTATTGCTTTTTCAGCATCAAATTAGAACTTCTATAGACAATTTTGAATACTGTAGTTTAATAGGGTCATTCAATTCTTAAAACACAGCGTGGTACAAAATATTGAAGGAACAATTTTTTTTTAGGATTCACTCTCACCATAATTAATTGAACTTCCATTACTATTCATGGGAATTATGGTATATGATCATAGCACTGTTTCTTTCTATATTAAGGAACCTGCTTATATGCCAACTAGGCAAAATTTCAAACAAAACAAAAACATTCATAAACATAATACTTTCATGTGAATATGCTTTGTATTCACAACTCCATACACAGTTTCTTTTCAACTATTAATATGAATGTACATTTGCTTGCCGAATGTGTGCATCGAGAAAATGTGAATACCTATGCAATTTTATATTTGCATGAGTATCTTCCCAGAAGAGTTTGAACAGTCATCATGAAAGCTCTTTGAGTTTGGATGTCATCCAACCAGGGAAAAGAAGCATGAATGTGCGACTTAGGTAAAGCATTGTATCACATTAGTAGTCAAACACATATAGTGTATATTAGAAATAACAGTTGCAGTTAACAACTTACACCCAATTCATGGACAAATAACTCCACATAAAATATGCACATAGTTTCCATGCCTACAATGTTGAAAATCAAAACCAGTTTTCAAATAGTTTAACAGAAAAAGGGGCTCCAGTCAATTTGTCAAAAAGAGTTTGCTGTCAATACTTCACTCAGTTCTAGTAGTAGACCATATAGGATAGGTCTTCACTGAAGAGTTAACTTAAGTTACTCCTTTCAAGGTTGACTAGCTCGATTGAGAGTGGCCACATTGTGAAAAAACTCTTAATCTACTGTTTCCACTTTGGTGCTAAACTCACTAGTAGGTGGCCATATGTCTTCTGGGAAGACCTCCCATAGCCTAGCTGCGCTATATGTTCTTTCCCAGTGAGTTGTGGGATAATTCATTTGTCCTTTGAGGGCAAGGGAATCATGGGAAGGCATTGGAGGGCTAGTGGCACTGGAGTGGAACTACTCTGCATCCACACTACAAAACATTCATGGTAACAGCTGGAGATTTGTGCTCATTCAAGTTTTATATACCCTCTGGGGCCAACCAATTTAAGTTAAGGGTGTTTCTGTGTTTTCAGAACTCAAGTTGGGGGCAACAAATGAGTTACAGTTAGAATTAATTTTTCTATAAAGACAAGCCCATAAAAATGAAATGGATCATTCCATCTGTACCTCTAGTTCCAACCTCAACTCTCTGGTCGATGGTTGTAAAGATAATTAAGGAATCTGAAAACTTAGGGACAAATACTCATCTGGTATAAATTTGTGTCGCTTTAGTAGATGAGGATTGTTCTTGGAGGGAGAATGCTGGGGGTCCGGCTCAAGGACCAAACCAACTGTGATGGAGAATTAGTGTTACTGAATGACTTTGTAGATTGTAACAGTGGGCTCTGAATCAGGTCATGTATTTAGGTGCATAAATACGGTTTTAGGTGCCTTGCTTTAGAAATAAACATTTGGAAATTTTGGCCCAGCTAAAATTTGGCCCTTGAAAATTTTTGCTGATGTGCTTTGTAAAATGCAGGAGATATTTTAATGTTCTGGTCCTGTACGATTGGTTCCACTCAGACCCACATTTTACACTCTTCTGTTCATTACTGTATTCAAATTAACCTCAGCACAGCAACATAATATACTGGTACCTATTTAGTAGTGTAAAATATTTGCTTTTATTCACTTTGTGAATTTGCTGTGGCAGATTTGTTTTCTGCTCAGAAATATGAGAATGAGGGCATCTTGTGGTGTTGCAAAAATCCTACATCTTGTTCTTTCAGTGCTGGGTTGTTGTTTTTTTTTTCCAGACTGGTGTTTGCCCCTCCAAGAAGTTACTCTGTCCTTCAGACTTCCCCACTCTAATTTTCAGGATCATATTTTTCCTCTCAACTGTACTGACTTCTTCCATAATATTGTTGTTTTATTGTTGACAGGCTTTGGTTTCCTCCTCTAAGGGCTTCTAAAAGTAGAGTAAGCGTGAGTTCTACAACAATCTTACCCTGGGATGCATTTTCTTCTAACTGTTTGTACTGCCATTGCTTTGCCTTGCTTCTGCCCAACCAATTAAATGAGTCTCTGCTGCCACCTTTTTCGGAGAATTGTTAGTTGTGTTTCATTCTTTCATTTGGTTGGTTATTTCTTACGCATTTGGTGTTTTGTTGCCCTTATTCTCAAAGGATTTTCCTACTAATGCTCAGGCGCTTGCTGTGCCTAGTCCACTCAGCTCAGGTGCTACTATAAACCCCAAAGATGTGGGTTTCAAAGGAAGGTTCTGAAGGAGGAATCTTAGCATATAGAAAGTGGGACTGCTCCAGGCCTAAAGATCAGATTGAAAGGAATTTGATTATTGGGGGGGAAATCAAGCGAAGGAAGCATTAATGAAATAATGCACAACACAAAGCATGGAACCCCCACCTTAGAGGAGTGTAGAAAGAAACTAGGGTTGAGATGTGAGTAGGGAGCTTTTCTGCTTAAATAGCAGAAAAACTGTTTAATGAAACATCCACCATGCTGTTAGAAAGATTCCTTAATTTAGTTTCTACTGATTTTATTGATTTAATGACAATGATACTATAGAAATACTCTGTGTACTTGTATTACTGTGCTTTATTCTGCAGTTTGCTGTATTGTCTAGCACTGCCTGTGTAGAGCACATGGGAGGAATCAATTATTAAACCAAAGTAACATCCTGTTTTCAGAAGACCTCAGTTATTCCTTACCTTAATACAGCTGACATTTACTAGGCTTTGGCATCAAGCAGATGCACACACCCTTTCTCTTTCCCCTGTAGGCCTATAGAATGGTGCAACATTATTATTTCAACATTTCCCATTATTTCATTGACATATATGGCCAATTTAAGGCCCTGGCAGTCAGTCACTGAAGGCCTTTGCAGTTCCAAAGAACCATTACACATGCACACTGTCTTAGACAGGGAAGTAGCATCTGACACTGACCCCTGGGCAAGTAAAGGATTTGGCTGGAAAATGCAAACCAATTCCTCCAGTACATAGAACCAGCAGCTCTTCTAAGATATTTTACATTCCTTCTGTCACGCTGGAGTTATGTCCCTGAATTTTTAATACAATAGCAAATAAATAATTGAAATAAGTAAAATTAAATGCCTGTACCAACATAGGTTTAATACTAAAGGGACAGCCTACTATTTTTGTTACCCTTGTTCTCCTTTCCTCATCTATTCTGCATTACCTATTTATCACATCTTGTCTAAAATGTTAGGTCCCAATCTTGCCAATAATACTACCTACCTCTTTTCATCAATAAATCTCAAAGGTGGTCAGTACTTGAGTACACGCATAACTTTGAGAAATTATCTGCCTAAATGCATCAGCTTGCAGGATCAGTACCTTAGTTTAAACATATGAATTTTTTTTTTTAAAAGTCTGCCTCAAATCTAGATAAGATCTTGATCCTGCAAAGTGCTGAGCACCTTCAGCACCTATGTAATCAAACTGTTTTTAACAATAGAATACGATTTATTTAAATATTTTGGATGTTTTCTACATTTTCAAATATATTGATTTCAATTTCAATTACAACCCAGAATACAAAGTGTACAGTGCTCACTTTATTTTGATTATATATATTTAAACTGTAAAAAAAAAAAGGAAATAGTATTTTTCAATTCACCTCATACAAGTACTGCAGTGCAATCAATCTTTATCATGAAAGTTGAACTTACAAATGAAGACTTATGTACAAAAGTAACTGTACTGAAAAACAAAACAATGTAAAATTTTAGAGCCTACAAATCCAGTCAGTCCTACTTCTTGTTCAGCCAATAGCTCAGACAAACAAGTTTGTTTACATTTACAGGAGATAATGCTGCCCTCTTCTTGTTTATGTCACCTAAAAGTGAAAACAGAGGTTCGCATGGCACTGTTGTAGCCAGCAGTGCAAGATATTTACGTGCCAGATGCACTAAAGATTCATATGTCCCTTCATGTTTCAACCACCA